>NC_024795.2:2646972-3846972 GCF_000309985.2 Brassica rapa | reverse complement strand
TTACACACACTTTGTTTTGTTAAGTAGTGATTCAGTTCAGTAAGCCCAATATTACTTTGTTGAGTAAGAAACGGCTTCACGAAAAAAAATCTATAGAAAAAACACACACACACACAGTATTTATTCATTGTTTCGTAGATATGAATTTAATACAACTCTAGATAAAAGAAAATACAAATCTTCACGAAATGAGGTTCTGCGTAAACATTCTACAGAACAGATGAAAACAATTTTTTGGGGATTACATAAGTTTAAAACAAAGGGAACTGCGCGTCGAGTATGACAAATGTAACAACGTGGTAAGAAACCCGGACTGGTTTGCATCGCTTTGATCCTCCACTTTCTATATGTGACTATCCGTCCCGGCATAAAACGTGAAAAGTCGCCGAGAACACATTTAGTATGGAACGTGACACAGCAACTATCACATGTGTAGAACCAGATCATGGTATCTATTTGTTCCTCGCATATATCACACCAATATTCTCCTCCTCTCTTGTTTTTGTTGTAACATAAAAATATAAGATGTTCATCATACCAGTGTTGTATTGTTTTTGGCAAAGCAGCACATCTTCCATGTAGTCCAAAGCTGCAGTCATCACAACTAAACGATCGATAGCCCCCTTCATTGCAACAAGCGCATTTTATATACGTGTTGTTATTGTAGTACAAGGTGCATGGATGACTTTCATGGATGATAGATTCAGAAAGCATGGCACACTCCACATCAATACTGAAGTATTGAAAGTCGGTATACTTGAAACCTTGAGAATATTTTTCACACATTTCACAATGCTCTATCTTGTCACCACATATTAAAGTTAACGCTTTGTCATGAGAAAAATGACGTTTCTTTCTAGAAAGATTAGCGCATGTTTTATGGAGAATGAAATTGCATTGCACGCAGCTGTAGAACGCTTGATAATATATAGGTAAGACACATGCTTCACAACGAATGCCCTCACCGGATATGATACTTTCCTCGTTGAGTTTTAAATAATGTTCCTCATGACTGAAATGACATATCAGGTTTTCATCTATTACCTTAAATGGTTCGAGATGAGATTCTTCTGGTATCCCCTTGAGTTCTAACTTGTCCCATATATTATTTTGTATTGCACATTGAGAATGAATGACATAATTAGGACAAATCGAGCAAGAATACGCCCCATAAGACCAGTCAACGTTTTTGTGACAAAATCCGCATTCCCAATTCCCAGGACTTAGATGAAGACGTCTAGAAAGACGATGCTCGTGACGGTTGACGTTGATGATCTCCGGTAAGTCAATACAGCTTTGATGAATCATGAAATAACATTGTTGGCATGAATAAGGACTCCGATCACCCTCCATCCCACAAGCATCACAGACAAAAGATATTTTCCTTGGTGTAAGGTTGAGTTGATGTTCATGAGCCTTAGGAAATAAGATTGTAAGCGGTGGAGGATCCCTCACACAACCAACATCCACAGTAAACTTACAGATTGAACAATGATAAACTTTCAACCCTAATTCCTCTCCACAAATAAGACATTTACCATCAGAGAAATGATGTTCTTCCTTGGTGAGGATTTTAAGGGGGTGTTGAGGGTGATATGGGTAATCTATCTCTAAAGCAAGCATTGAACACCTGATTTCGAAATTCAAACTACATAGAGAACATCTGTAATAATACATATCACGAGTTCCCCCTCCACAAAAAGTACATCTGGGATGATAAAGATCCTTCTCGATAACAAGAGAGTGTTCATGGGCTTTGGGATATTCAATAACATTTGGTGGTGGATTTTTGGCACAAGCCGTATCAACAACGAAATCACATATAGAGCAATGGTAATATATATTATTAAACAAATCTTCTCCACATAACTTACAATATTTCAGTCCCTGCCACTCCAAAACGAGAGAGAGAGGATGTGCATGATGAGATGGGTGGTGGATCTCTAAGATTGCCTCTGCACATTCTTTGTGAAAGGAAATAGCACACTCATAGCAACGATAACCGTCTTTGACGTAACCACCTCTCCGAGGGCAACCCTCGCAACGGCTAACCCAAGGCGTAGGGTACAAAGGGTGTTTGTGAGTTGCTAATTTTATTCTAATCATTGTGATGAATGATTGTAATAATATCGAGCACGTTGATTAGTATATATATACACCAACCTAGCTTATACATTAAATATTCTTATATTATGCAACAAGTAAAAGATTTTTTATCATAAGCAAATAACAAGAAAAGAACAGATCCTAAACGCATGCATAGTTTTTTCCTTGAACATAAGCGATCCTTTGCTTTGTTGGATAGGAAAACGCTTTTCTTTTTCGATTGGTTTACATATAATTTTATGAAACTATCTTTGTGCTCGGAACTAAAAAATTAAAACAT
Source organism: Brassica rapa (assembly GCF_000309985.2). NCBI lineage: Eukaryota > Viridiplantae > Streptophyta > Magnoliopsida > Brassicales > Brassicaceae > Brassica > Brassica rapa. Next base: position 3,844,586 of record NC_024795.2, on the reverse strand, counting down.
GATTTTCTATTACCCCTAAACTAAGGGGCTGGTATCGAATACATAATTTGAATGGAATTAGAATTAAGTGAATTAATTAAAGTTTGACTGTATTTCTATGAAATTGGATGATTCCACTAAAATGCACTTGGGATTTAGCTGTACTTATTTGGCAGTTAAGAAGAGGAACTTTTTTACGAATACATCAGAAACTGCTTTGAGTCATCTTCAACCTATTGATGTTTTCTCCTATTTTCAGATTTTTCAAAACGCGAACTGTTTTTGCTTATCTCAAATAAATCAAATATATTGTTAGCATAACACAAAACATGACCATTTTGGACTTCTCTATCTTGGCAATAATTACTATTTGGACATGGATTCTAACGCCTAGGAGTTTTTGCAGACACTTTCTACTAGTGTGTTCTTTCTGTCTTCAGTCATATTTCATTTTCGCTATCAACGTCTGAGAAGATGAGATTGCTCTATTTATTATACAGTTGAATTCCTTCAAAGTATTAAGCAAAAGCTATGTATTTGTTTACTTTTATTTCAGATACAAGTCTATTAAAATCTCAGAAAAATGAATTCTAACAAAGTCAAATGGATCCCACTACTCGTTGTATTTGGTTTGGTATTGTTACCGCAATTGAATAACATGTGATTTTAAAGCATTTGGAATTTCATATAACAAATACCCAATCCAATAACAATGAATTTTACTTTAAATTTGAATTCCATTAAATTTTACTAAATTCATTAATTCAATAACACCCCCTAAAGTCTTTGACACTAAAAAACAAAAAAAAAACATTATAATCATTATAATCCCTTACCTAAGAAAACATAACCTCTTATATTGATGGACTGCATTGATAAATCAAAGAGTGATACATAATTCAGCTGAAGTAAGAGCTGTGATAACGAATAAACTAGATCAAAGTATAATGTATTAAATTGAGATTAGGAGGGTCTAAGGAACTAGTAAGTTTGGGGGATGTGGAGGGGTCGTGGACGAGTAACTTGGGAATGAAGCATCGCCGCAGGTTAAGGATGATATCATGAGATACTCCAATTCTAGAGCGAGGTGAAACATATATGTTTTCCTTATATCAATCTTCCGAGTTTCTTGGCAACATATAATATAATTCTTAAACATTTTCAGCATATCAAATTAATAAGAAAATAGATCCAAACATGTAATTTAATAGTTTGTTTTAAGAAAATATTTTATTTCCGATTTACTTGGCATCAATGTTATTTTCGTGAAACAAGAGAGAATGAATTTGCAAATAATTTCTCCTTTTTATTTCTTTCGTTTTTCTCAAACTAATAGTTTTTTTTTGTTGGTATAACGCACCTGAAGAGAGCATGTGTTGGTTTGTGAATCCATCTCTCTCACAGTGCCCTACTGATATATGGTGTTTTTGGCACCACTGCATATATGTTTTTTAACTTGTTTTCAATGTTTTATCGAGTTAGTCCAATCCTTTTCGAATCATTTCATGTATGAAGTATGCTAAAGAGTTGAAGGAAATAGCATGAAGAAAGGAGCAAGAATAGGAGCATTTCCCTGTGAAACAGTCATGCGGAGCAGTTTGACGGTTGATCCCACTAGGAGCAGCCAGGCGATTGTTTCCAACATTTATGGATGTTTCCACATCTTTCAAAGATTTGCCCTAATCGTTCACTCCCTCCTCTAAAGTCAATGACGTCTCCATATAAAAAGTCATCCCTATCTTTTTTTTTTACGCTAGTTTTGCAAAAAGACTAAGACTCATTATTGAATTTTGCTATTGTAAGACCGAGAAGATCATTTTGAACCCTATTGATTTCTCTATGGAATTATATGTAGTATATATCATTCAGTTATTATGTCTAGTTCATCTTGTTTAATGGATGAGTAGTCGGCTATCTTGTCTAGGGCTCTAGGGTGTTGGTCGTAAAAGCTAAACATAAATAAGCGATCATATTGTGTCTTTATTCATCCATTTTCTTAACGCTAGCTTTAACCTGATCACTTTTTGCTAGATCTTAGGTTTAATCTGCTCATTAACCGTGTAGTAGATAGCTTGATATTGGGTGAATGAGCCGAGTGTCCATAGTCAGCGAAAGTAGATATTAGGGTGCTCGGTGAACCTAGCGGACTTGATCTCTATTGTTTGTAGTCGATCCTCAATCTAAACGAGAGTTTAAGTGTCAAGGTCGAACCGCCAAAGGGGGCAGCACCACGACAGTTGGCTGTTCTACTCGAGTGATCCGTGTTCTAGATTGTGCTACATTGCGGTTGAATAAATGTTTGGTTTAGCATCAACACCCGATGAGAAATCCGAGACTGGCTTCTTTTTAATATTAAATTTAATTTTTGCAATCATTTACTTTCTTTGCACGTCACCACCTAAATCAAAACCCCACCTTTAGTTTTAGCTAAGCTGAAAACTCATGAAAATAAAATGTATATTGATCCTTTTGATTAAATTTTAAATACTATAATTACTACTGTTAATTTGACAGTAGAAAATGTTAAGTTTTAGTGTATCACCTACCATCGTCATCGCATTCTATCTTAATGTTACCAATTTGCCACTTCCAAGAAACTTCTTATCCTCTTTTACAAACGTGCTTTTTCCTCTAAAGCAGTCTAAATCAGTATTAAAAATATGAGTAACTAGATATTAAGAATAATTTCGAATGTTAATTAAAGAGTACAAGACACACCAACCATGCTTCCTTACCGCGTAAATCTTTATATAATGCAAAATAAAACTTTTATATATCCATCTAATCTTTCGACTTGGGCATTAATTTCATATACTCGATTTTCTTGTGTATATGTTTTAAATTTTAAGCAAATATATACAATCAGACAAGTCCTAAAAATTCAACCAACATAAATCTATATAATAAAATTAAGCTACAAACTTAAGTAACATTAACACCAAAAACAAATAAATTAGAATAAAAATGTTTATATAAGTTTCTCTGACTAAATTTGACTTTTTGACATAAGATTCACCAAGCTTTTGAATTCAAAACTTGATGTTTTCCACAGTCTCTAATGTGTGTTAAACAACTTAAACTAACATTACTTTCGATTATCAACATAGTCAATACTCATAAGCTAAGATAATATAGCGTTACATCTTTACAAATACAATATTGTTTCTAAACTAAACCCATAACATAACAAATGATATTGCTAAAAATATTCCTCGGGTGTCTTCGAGAAGACTTAACAGACCATTTCATTATAACTAACATAATTTTTTGCCAGATTTTATAGTTAATATAACTGAATAACATATTGTTAGTGCACTACTATGCATATAGAAAGAAATATAGAATCTAATATAGTTTATAACGCCTCAATCAAACATGTTTTTCTTTTTGTCTTTACATGAGTTATCAAACAAGTTTTACGCGGTGCAATCTCTCGATGAAACAGTGACCAGTAAACGCTTTATCTAAATAAAAAAGGTGACAAATAATAATAAAAAAATTTGGAAAAAGAAAGTCAAGTCACCGTCAAACCCATCCCCTCACCGCGTTCACACGTTCACGCGCTTCCTTCGTCTCTGCAATCTTCTCTTCTCGCGGACAAATAAACCTTTTTATATAAATGTCTGAAACCAGAACCATCGAAATTCAAACACTTGGGAGCTTTCAAGTTTGATTTCACATCTAAACATAAAGTCAAACACTTTTCAAACCCAAAAAAAAACATTCGTCAAAATCTGGATCCTCCTTTAATGGAAATATCTGCTTTCCCATTTCCATACCTACAAGACGACGAGTGTTCCCATTTCCTCGGTCTATTTCAGGACATGGACTCTCCTCCTTCTGACTTCGGGTTCGAAGGTTTTGGTAACGACAGCAGTAAGAAACGACCAAGAAAGGAAGACGAAGAAGGAGCTGGAGCTGTGAATGGTAGTAGTAACAAGCCTGCCTTTGGAGATATACTCGCGACGCTTTTGCTATTGGACGAGGAAGCTAAGCATCAGCAAGAGCAGTGGGACTTTGAATCCAATCGAGAGAAGTCTCTTCTCGAAGCTAATCACAGGGAGAAAGTGAGAGCAATGGATGGTTATTACAATCAATTGCAAGGTCATTACAATACAGATGTTACTCCTCCAAAACGTGCACGAAGATCAGCAGTTGCTGCTGTTGTCGCCGCGGTTGCTTCCGGTGAGGAAGCAACCGCCGCTCCGGTTCAGGCGACTGATATCGCTAGCGGTTCCGGGACGAGTCATAGGAGGCTGTGGGTGAAGGAGCGCACGACGGACTGGTGGGACAGAGTGAGCAGCCCTGATTTTCCGGAGGAAGAGTTCCGGCGAGAGTTTCGGATGAGCAAATCGACGTTTAATCTGATATGCGATGAGCTGGACGCGACGGTTACGAAGAAAAACACGATGCTCCGCGACGCGATTCCAGCTCCGAAACGCGTCGGCGTTTGCGTCTGGCGTTTAGCTACTGGAGCTCCGCTGCGCCACGTGTCGGAGCGGTTCGGGCTCGGGATCTCCACCTGCCACAAGCTGGTCATCGAGGTCTGCCGCGCGATTTACGACGTCCTGATGCCGAAGTACCTCCGCTGGCCGTCGGATTCGGAGATCCGATCGACTAAAGAAAAATTCGAATCGGTTCATAAAATCCCAGACGTCGTGGGTTCGATCTACACCACGCACATCCCCATCATCGCTCCGAAAGTCCACGTGGCGGCGTATTTTAACAAGAGGCACACGGAGAGGAACCAGAAGACGTCGTACTCGATCACAGTCCAGGGAGTGGTCAACGCTGAGGGGATCTTCACCGACGTCTGCATCGGGAACCCCGGATCACTAACCGACGATCAGATCCTCGAGAAATCGTCGCTCGCGAGGCAGCGCGCCGCGCGCGGGATGCTTCGCGACGGCTGGGTCGTCGGGAACGCGGGGTTCCCGTTGACGGATTGGCTTTTGGTGCCGTACGCGAGGCAGAATCTGACGTGGACGCAGCATGGGTTTAATGAGAATATCGGAGGGATTCAGAAGATCGCGGTGGAGGCGTTCGAGAGGCTGAAAGGACGGTGGGCTTGTCTGCAGAAGAGGACGGAGGTTAAGCTTCAGGATCTACCTTATGTGTTGGGTGCTTGTTGTGTGTTGCATAATATCTGTGAGATGAGGAATGAGGAGATGGCGCCGGAGTTGAAGTTCGATGTGTTTGATGATGTGACTGTGCCTGAGACTAATATCAGATCTGCGACTGCGTCTAACAAGAGGGATCAGATCTCTCACAATCTCTTGCATCGTGGCTTGGCCGGGACGAGGACTCTCTAGCTGAATGGACTGTGTTTTTCTCTTTGAACTGATTTTTTATTGCAAAATTCTTTTTCCAGATTAGGAATAAACAGAAGTGTTTTCGGTAATACTTAGATGAGATTGGATACAGAAAGGATAGTGGACTTGAGTTGTTTTTGTTTGTAATACCATTAGCATTGTGTAATCTATAGTTTATGTATTCTCTATAAATTGAATTTGAAAGTTCCAAGGATTTGGTGCTAAAACAAGAGTTAATACCTTTGAATGTGTCACAAAAGGAACAATCTCATCTTCTGAGTGGGTTGAAACGAACATATGCACAATCTATACGAGCAAAAGAGTATTGTGTTTCCCAATCATTGTCGTAAGTTATGTAAGAATGTTAATTTGGGGTCTGTTATATGTTTAACATGTTAGTGTCATCATCAGAGATAAGCATGTTCCTTAATCATTTTTTTTTACATGCATTTAACTTCTTACACATGGCATATGCGGTATTAATTTTTAGAACTAATATTAAATGTTGGTAAACTATATTTGTGAACACCATGTAACACTACCTCATCATAAATTTCATTTTGCTAACTCAAAATCTTCTTCCAGGAGTCCATCTTTAGTTTTCATGTTTAGTTGGTTGAAGATATTATTCCACTGAATCCTTTCTTCTGTTTATTTATATACAGAACCTATATCTTGAACAGATTTCAAAACTAACTGAATATTTATCTGATAGATAAGCCAATGATTATTAGTCAATAATACACGTTTTTTGGGTGGAGAAAACTAGTCAATACTCAATAGTAATAATTCAAAAATATTTAATCTTAAAGATCCTAATTACGACTTCAAATGATGTAATTGCATTGTACAAATCTAAATGCTGTTAAGATGACATCAAAGGATGAAATGTTTTTTAGATTTAAGTGAAAGAAATGTTTAACTAGAAATGATTTTTATATTTATTTATTGATATTATCCAATTGTTCGGACAATATATATATATACAGTTAAAATCGTCATTCGTCAATCGTCACAGCTTAGAAAAGCTATATTACCAAGTTACCCCTACACTCACCATAGTGGGGACCGATCTCCTCCAAGTTTATCCAATGGGCAATATCGTAATTTGAAAACAGCCAATTTTTTCCCCATTGCCGATCAAAAACAGGAAACCAAGGAACGCGCGGTTCGTCTCGATCCCGTCCTCTCATGGCTGTTGCAGGGACCTCGTTTGATTTCGATTTCGAGCTCTTCCTTTGAACGATCCAATCTCTCATTATCTCCGTGATTTCTGGGAGAGATTCTGTATAACTGCTGGGAAAACTTTTTCAATTTTTTTTGGTTCTTCGCCGTGATTTTGATTCGAAGGTTTGTTCTCTCTTTCTCTGATCTCTGAAGTTTGATCCGGGCTCTAGGGCTCCGTTTCTGTGTGTTTCTCTTCTTATTGAAGATGATTGACTTCGTCTCATCAAGTTCATTTTTTTTGATTCGCATCTCTGCTAGGGTTTTCTTGTGCTGTGATTGAGTTTCCGTTGATCATTTTAAGCTTTGAATTATAGTTAATTTTAGTTTATTGGGCGTTTTTTTTGTTGCAATGAATTTTGAAAACACGAATTTTTCAAGAGAAGAGTAAACTGAAAATCATATGTCTGAAGTTGAAGGCATTTTAGTTTTATGATTAGTAGACAATGTGGATTACGGAGGCAATTAAAGGAATTATCTTTCTTATCAAATTGATTAAGGTGTTGTTGATGATATGTATTGGTGGTTTTCTTACTAATATAACTTCATCATATGCTTTAGATTAATAAGAAGTGAATTTATAAGATCTTTGAACACATTTCAACTGGATCTCCATTCTCGTCTACTTTACTTTCCACTTTACTATAACTTTTTCGCATTTTTGTACATTTGCTAAATTTTGTAGATTTTTTTTTTTCATTATTGGTTTAACCTCTTCAATTGGGGTAGTAGTAGTTTAGTTGCTTAGTTCTTAGAAGAAAAAGAGTACGCGATGTTATATGGCTCTGAACATGATTCTGGCACTTATGAGTCCTTGTGTTTCTATTTATGTATAGTTTTGAGAGTTTTGTATATTTTTTTTCGATTTTTAAGACTTGGTTAGCACAAATGAAATTCTATGCCTTCTACTTTCGAATATATTGTTTGTCTTCCAATTCCATTCTCCTGGTTAATTGTTCTGGGGGGTTTTCACTGAGGTTTTACTTCCGTTTTGTGTCACTTTTCAGGTGCAGCTTCTAAATAAGTCGACAGCTGAGAATTTAGCATATATGTGCTGCAACTCTGCAAGCTTGTCATGTGCCACTGCGTGTATATTTTTTATCAATAAAACAGTGGACTTGCCAAAGCTAAGGGAATGTCAGCACCTGGGAAGTTTGATTATTCTTCTGGTGGACCAGATAGGCCTTTATACAGGTCTAACTTAGCTTCACAGATGGAAAGATCTAGTAGCTTTCGTGAGACAATGGATCATCCTGTCTCATCTTCTCACGCGAGCATGTTGAGGACCACTTCACCATTAGCACAAACCGATGTTACAAATTTCTTTCAGTGTTTGCGTTTTGATCCTAAGGTGGTTGCCGCGGACCACAAGTCTATTCGTCAAGGTGACTTTAAGCGTCATGTGAATATTGCTCTTGGAATTCAAGGGGATGAATCTCCAAGCACAACGCCAAAAGGGAAGTTAACTCCATCCCCTATACCAGAAGAGATCAAGAGACTAAAGGCTGGTCTACGCGAAAACAATGTGAAGGCCAGGTAGTTTATTACGATGAGTTGATAAATTTCTTTGGAGTTCTCGTTACCTAATTGATTTTTTGTGTTGCAGGGAACGTGTGAAAATTTTCAACGAAGCATCGTCTGTATTTAACAAGTTTTTTCCTACTGTACCTACAAAGAAAAGGTCTCGGCAAGAAGGGTTTTCCAATGACCGCTTATCTTCAGGGGCAAGTTTAGTTAAAATGGGAAATCAAGGTCAGACTCTGCCTGGTTGTTTTGAGCTTGACCAGCAAAAGGTGGACGAACGACCTAAAAGTGGTGCATTAAATAAGCGGACGCGTACTTCCATGGTAATTCCTGATTCTTGTTTGACAAGATATGCTTTGGTGTATTATCTTCTCAGAGCTGTTTGCACCAAGGATATTGGGTTATACTTCTAGCTGAACAGACGTCTTGTGAAACTTTGGATGGTTATCATAGAAACAGCTAGAAATGGTAGTAGCAGATAATAATATAGAAACTTCTTCGTATAAGTTAGTTGTGCTACTAATATTCAATGCATCTGAATGTCATTATTCAAGTCAGGATATATTACAGAACATTAGTCCTGCTAGATCTACAGAGTTTCTCAATTGTTTTTTTCTTTTACGTTCTGACATTAAAAAATATGTCATACTGCAGGATGCTGTTCTTAATTTTTGATTCTAATTTTCTAAAGCATCGGGCAGTTTTTATTTATTTATTCTACTTGTTACTAATTGGTAGGTACGAATTCAAAATATTCTAATTTTGCTATTATGTGATTCAGATGGATGTGCGAAGTAATGCTATTGTTCGGCAATCAGCTCTAGATAGGGATAAAGACTCAATAAGACCTTCAAATCATACTACAGTGCAGGGCGAAGATCGATCTTCTATTGGTATTGATGGTTGGGAAAAGTCGAAAATGAAGAAAAAACGATCTGGCATAAAAGCAGATGGTCCTTCTAGTTTGGCCTCAAACAAAGCTGTTGATGGTTATAGGGAGTTGAAGCAGGGCATACCGAAATCAGCTGGTGATTCCAGGTTGAGATTGAATGGTGACTCGAACATGTCAAGGTATGGCTTATGGTGACATGTATACTGCATCTGAATAATTACTTAAATCCAAGTCGCTATGTTTTTAAAAGCGTACTTCCAGTTAACCTGTTTTTATGTAGTTATTAGCCATGTCTAATGCAAGTTATCAGAATATGTGCAATTTTGGTGATTTACATCCTTTCCTTTGTAGGTCAGTAGGAAAATATTCATAAATGGGATGTCAAATAATTAAATGGAAACTTATTCGTTGACTACTTAAAATGAATACAGGTTCCTATAGAATGTAGTTGACCATTCCTATAGGATGTAAACATTAGATTAATGAGCCTTTATACTCTCAAGAACAAGAGTGCCTTTATAAGCCTACGCAAGGACCTTAATTCGGCTATTGCTTTAATCCATTTGAGTGATTATGGAATTTAGGTTGGTGGCTGAAAATATGCTGAATATCCTTTGTTTAATTGAGCTTAATCTCTTCTCTTGCGCATCATTCATTTCTACGCCTTCTGTCAATGATGGTTATTGCGATTCTGTTTTGTTGGTCAATCAATTGATTAATGTTTCTGTTCAAATTATTTGTGTAGGCATGGGGCGGTGAACGGTGCTGTTCCATATGGAAGATCTGATAGCTTCTCTCAGCAGACAGGTTCGGCAGGGCGTTCCTTGCTCTCCAGGGATTCTGATCACAATTCGTCGTACAATGAGAAGCGAGAACGTGCTATTGGCTCAGATAAGGAAAGGGTGAATCACAGGGCTATCAACAAGTATGTGTTAACAAACTCGCAATCACACACCTGTCAATTTTTCGCTAGACCAAATTCTCCAATTTTTATAATTCCTGTAACTCTCCGGTGGGTTCATTTCAGGTCAAATATTCAGGATGAATCGAATTCTCCAAGCCCAACTTCAAACCCAAAAATAAGTGTTTCATTTCGTGGTCCGAGATCAGGATCAGGGCTGCCGCCGAAACTTTCTCCAGTTGTCCACAACACTCCTTCTCCAAGTGATTGGGATATTTCTGGCTGTACAAACAAACCTCCATTGTTGTCTGGGGTTCCCAGTCGCAAGCGTATGACTTCAAATCGGTCTTCATCACCACCTGTCACTCAATGGGCCAGTCAAAGACCACAAAAGATATCTCGTTCCGCAAGGAGAACGAACTTGATCCCCATTGTTTCAAGCAATGACGACGTTCCTTCACCAGATAACGTCTCAGATGTTGGGTTTCATAGACGCTCGCCAGCAGCTTCTCCGCAAATGAAATTTAAAGCTGAAAATAGCTTGTCTACAACAGCTTTATCAGGAAGTGAAGAATCTGGCCCCCATGAGATCAAATCTAAAGACAAGGGAAAGCAATCTGATGAGATCGATGGGAAAGCTGCTCTGAATGTTCCTAAACTCTCCATCACTGGTTTACAGTCCAGAAAAAACAAGCTTGGGGATGGTGTAAGGAGACAAGGAAGGACAGGCCGGGGTTTTGGTTCAACAAGGGCTGTCAACCCAATGGGAGTTATGAGACATGGAACAGCAAAACAACTTCGCAGTGCAAGAAATGGTTCTGACACGAATGAAAGGTAGGGAACCCTGCCTTAAGTACTTCTCTTTTCCAATTTTCAGGTATGTGTAAAAGTTTTTGGTTTCATGAGGTTTATCTCCTTGTTAACATACGCTCTCTGCAGTAGGGTAGGTCGTCCACCCACTAGGAAACTCTCTGACCGCAAAGCTTACAAACGTCAGAGAAGTACATCATCAAATGCTGCTCCAATAGATTTTCTTGGTCAGTTCAGTTAATCAGATTTGTACTTTGGCATGATTGATTTTTCTTCTTTTTTTTATTTATGATTTTTTTTTTTTTAAATCTTAGTTGGCTCAGATGATGGGCATGAAGAGCTACTCGCTGCTGTTAACTCGGCTATAAACTTTGGTAATTAAATTTCCGTGGTCCTCGTTTATGTTATTTATTTTTTAGTCTTCTCTAGAATAATTTGTTTGGTTCTTTTATGCAGCTCAGAATTTTCCTAGCTCTTTCTGGAAGCAAATGGAGCGATACTTTTGCTTTATATCTGATGCACATATCAATTTCGTGAAACAGCTGGTAATTCGTTGTCCTGTATAACAATAAGATAGAGATTATACTATTCAGACCTCCTAGTTTAAAGGATGTGACAGATCAGTTATAAATGTTTATATTCGTATGCGTAGTACTTGATCGGTGTATACTACTAACGTTCTATGTGCTGCGTAGTAGTCTAGTGGGATGGGATGTAAGTGTGCTGCAGAGGAATACTCTGGGGCAGATTTGTAATTTCGATAATACTATCAGATTTATTATGCGTGTGTATATGTTGGTTTCATTGGGGAAAAAACGAAAATGTGTAAATGGTAGGAAATTTGCTATGTTGCGTGATCTGATGATAGATTGCATTTTCTTTTGCCTTTCTAAAGTTTGGTGAAGATAATTACAGCTTCATTTGGATAAATGTGATAACCCTTTTCTCTGTCAGGGTGACTTCTCCTCCATGGGTACTACACCAGTCGGGTCAGCTTCAGAGTTCGATGGTCGTGACATATATCCCGAGGACTTCACAACCAGCAGAGAGGATTCTAAAGCTGCGCCCCTTTATCAGAGATTGCTATCAGCTCTGATTTCGGAGGACTCAATCAGTGTAAACGAAGATTTACAATTTGGAGCGGAGGATGAGTCAGAACTCAATGTTTTGAACCATATGGTGGAGTCCAATGGTTATAGGAGTGATAGACTGGAATTTGATGAGCTAGAAGATGATGTGCCTGGTATGATGCTCAAGGGTGTTAATAGCTCAGCTCACAATGTCAATGGAAGATTTTCAGATCATTTATCCAGAGACTTCTCAGACATTCCATATGAAAATTTGGGGATAGATGAGAAGATTTATATGGAAGCTCAGTCTATTGGAATTTGCTTGGAACCCATGGTATATTCCCCAACCCCTAGGAGTTCAATCACTTTAGAAATGCTGCTTACTGATGTTCTTGGGTTTGGATTCTGATTGATTTGTTGTCATTGTGTTTTCGTGCAGGCTAATATATCAAACGTGGAGGATGAAGGAATTGTTGACGAGATCAAAACGCTAGAGGAGGCCATCTACGAGGTGGTATGTTTTCTTACGTGTTTTCTTCCTCTTTTTTTAACAGCTTAACGTTACAAATTGTGATTTCTATCTCTTTTGATCTACCTTGTTCATTTTTCATTGGACTTGTAAAAAGACAAAACTTCTACTGTGTTCTCTAGATAGCTAACTATGTGTTGTTGTCTATCTTAAAACTTAAGGGTTCTAAGAAGAAAGAGATGTTGAATCGGCTACTAAAGCCTGCCCTAGAAATGAAAGACCTTCAGGAGAAGTATGAATTTGTCTTTCTTCTGCTTTTCTTGCACTCCCTTACTGATCTGGACTGTGTGATCTGACGTTTCTGTTCTCATGTGTTTCCCTTACACAGGGAGTTTGATAGGCTCGGTTACGAAAAACTCGTCGAAATGGCATATGAAAAGAGCAAGGTGAATTCATTATGTTCTCGAAATTAAATCAACTATTCAGTTTTGTTTGCCTTTACAGACACTTTTTCTCCATGTTTTGATAATTCTGTATGGATTTTGTTTGACAGGCAAGTCGGCGTCATCATTCCGCAAGTGGAAAGAGTTCGGCTAACAAGATATCAAAGCAAGCCGCATTTGCTTTCGTGAGAAGGACGCTTGCAAGATGTCGTGAATTCGAAGAGACAGGCAAAAGCTGCTTTAGTGAGTCAACCTTTAAGAATATCCTCGTTGCTGGGTTGACACAAATTGAAGACAACCCCATGGACAAGGAGCCGATGGGATCACAACAACCGAGCTCATCCTTGGCATTGCGAATGACGCAGGATACGGAGACTTATGCCAATTCTTCTGAAAATGCTTTACGGGAAGGGAGAGATGAGGCAATGTGGTCAAACAAAATGAAGGAGAGAGAGCTGCCACTAAATGATGTGGGTGGGGGACCACTTTCAAGCAGTACAAAAGGAAAGAGAAGTGACAGGGACAGAGATGGAAAAGGACATGCTTCTTCATCAAGAGGTGGAGGAACAAACAAGATTGGTCGCCCTGCACTGTCCAATAATGCCAAGGGTGAACGGAAAACAAAAACAAAACCAAGGCAGAAAACAACTCCCATGTTTTCTTCTCCTTCTTCTGTCAATATCATGGAGCAAAACAGAACATCACAGTCCAAACCAGCTAATAGCAACAACAGCGAGTTTAGTAACTTGGAGACACTGGACGAGTCAGAGCCTCTCGACCTATCTGGCCTGCAGATACCAGACGGTTTAGGTGGTCCAGATGATTTCGATGCGCAAGCAGGAGACCTAAGCTCATGGTTAAACATCGATGATGATGCATTACAAGATAATGATATAGATCTCCTTGGACTTCAAATACCCATGGATGACCTTTCAGACTTAAACATGATGGTATAAGCTTCCCCTCTCCATCATTATTTATGTACAGTCCCGTCTGTTTTGTACCATTATTAGCGACCAAGAAAGACTAAGGAAAAGGAAAAAAACAAGTTTTGGTCACCCAGAATCGGTTATTCGAGTTGGCTCCCAACAAACCAGCCGTATAGCTTCATCATCGTCGTCGTCGTCATGTGTAGGGGTTACCTCTTTCTCTCTTTTCTTATAGTTCTTGATTACTAGGGTGGTGAAACTGTTTTTGTTTATTGGTGGTGAATTTGGCTCCGGCTGTTAAGATAGGTCGGTAGTTAACTTACAACGTCAGGAAAGAAAGACTGATAGTAATGTTGTGTAGTGATATATAGATAAGTCTCAGGTTTTCTTCTTCTTCTTCTTCTTCTTCTTTTCTTTGAACTCTCTGGGATTTTGTAGCTTTCATAAACTCAGAACCATTATTGTTGCCCTCTGTACATACATTTCATGTTCAATAAAATTCAGCTTCTAATAATTAACATGTGACAAGATAATTCTTATGTTATTTGTATTTCTGTAAATGTACTTTCTTATGTAAATGGCAGACATAAAAATCTCAACGTTGAAGCAAAAGAAAAGCCAAAAAAAAAAAAAAAACCAAAAAGCACAAAAATAAGCCTCCTTTACAAGTAGTTTTTTCACCTTTCTTTAGATATGAGAGTGAGAGTTGCGTTTATAGCGTTGCGGTTGGTTTTGGACACAGCTTGCTTTAGCGTCACGGTTGGTGACGCGCTAACATTTCGTCTTTGCTGCTCTATCACAAGCTCGCTCGCGAACCACTCTAGTTTATCTGAATTACTCATTTCACCGATCCTTTTGCTACCAAACAATACCGATTCAACATTGTTCTGCTTCAACATCTCATCAGCTATCTCCGTCAGTTTCTTTACATTCTCTGCTCTTGGATCCGTGTCCACGTTTGGCCCACAAGCTCCTAACCTCGATCCGTTTGCCTGCTGCACCACAACATTTTTTTCCAAATGATATTTTCAAAAAAACGCAGAACGCAATATAAATGAAACGAAATAAACCTGAATGCGAACATAGTTACTGCTCCGGTAAGGCCCAAAGCCCATAGCAACGGCCTGATCAACAAACTCAGCAGAACCATCACCAGAGATCCTCGCCATGGGCCTGGCCCATTCTTTTACCCGCCAGTTTTTAACTTGCTCATAATCATAATTCACTTCAAAAAGCTGACCAGTCCCAAGCGACAACACCAACATATCCTCCACTCCCTTAACCGCCGGAAACTCCTGTTTGTTATGAAACACGTGCGTTATCGCCGCCGCAGTCGGATTACTCATCGCGAGCCCACCTCCAACCGCAACGCACCGCGTTTTCCCGTCCACGGAGGACGCGCGAACCGGATCGAACGTCCCCGGCTCCGCCCACGTGGCGCGGCAGATATCTCGGAGACGGAAATCGAAACTGTCACTCTCCAGCGCGTCGGCGCGTGAGAATAAAAGCGGCGCCGTGCTGGAGAGATCGTAGCAAGAGATTAGAATCGGTTTCAAAGTGTCTTTGAGCGTCAGATCAGCGAACGACGCTTTCATCGCTTTCTCGAGCTTCGCCGTCGCGGCGGTTACGGAAGAAGACGAGGATGATCCGGATCTTATCACGCGTTTGATCGCCGCTCCTGCTCCGCCTCCTCCTCCTCCTCCGGCCGATCTGTAGAAACTCTCCGCGTTGTCCACTAAGAACTTCCACGTGTCCTCCGCCTTGAACATCGGGCGGTTACCGTCTCTAGTCGCGAACATCATCGCCGAGAACACGCCTCCGATTCCTGATCCGGCGGCGACGTCGAAGTAATCCGCGATCCGAGCGTTCGGATCGCCGGACTTCTCCTTCAGCATCTGCTCGAGATAGATTAACGACTTTCCCGCCAAAAGACCTCTCATCCCGCCGCCGTCGATGCTCAGCACGCAGATTCTCCCTCTGGGGCTCCGAAACGAAGACTGAGCCCCAGGGAGAACGACGCCGTTTGGAGTCAACGGCGACCTCGGAGAAGGTCCAGCGTCGGAAGAATCAGCACCAGGTCGTAACGGACTACGAGGGATCCACGATAGCCTCGGGTCTTCGTAACCGAAGAGAAACTTGCTCTCGAGGATGGAGAAGATCTCGTAGCTGAGCTTACCATCGGAGGAGTCGATGAACGGTTCGTGAGATCGAGCCGTTGATAGCGTTGGACTGGCTTGAGTCCTCTCGTGGTTTCCGGGAGTGTTGGGAGCCGTGTGGTTGACGAAATGCTTCTTCTTCTTATTCTCCTTGGAGGTAACCGCCAGTGGCGGTGGCTTATCGTACCGTCGATACATCAGGATCGTTTGAGAGAAGTTAGCTTTACACACAAACTTTTGAATTTTGAAGCTAGCAAGAAGACATGAAGGCGTATGCGTAAGTTAGCATCATGACATGGTTAAGCACTACTCGTGTACTCGGAGAGTCTCGCACGCACGTCCGACGCCTCTCCAGCAAATTAGATCATATTAAGATTTTTTTTCGTTTCTTATTCGTAATTATTTATTTCGGTTTTGGTTGAATATTTTAATAAGCGGTTACCAAATTATCATGGTCGGCAGATATACGAATTAATTAAAGAGATATGAGTGCATGTTTAACGAGTTTTAGTATATGTTTTGAGAGAAAGTGAAACAGTCGTCAAAATATCTATCTACACCACTCTGTTTCTTCCTATTAAATTGCAAATAACGTATTTCGCATTTAGTTAGATGATGAATCTCAGTTACTTCTCACAAACAAACGTTTGGCACTAAATTAATAACGTAGCTTATTTATTTAAACCCAACACAACACCCCAAAACAATGGTGAATTGATTATTCAAAACTGAAAAATAAACACAAGGATGAAAAGAAAAAAGAATGCAGTCAATTTTGAAACATAAGAAGGAAAAAACACATATAAATAATGAATCTTCTTTTTCAACATAACATTCCAATCCAAAGTATCTCTCACTTATGAGAGCTCCAAGTGGAAATTAAAAAAAATAAAACTGAATAAGGACTCTCACGTAGCTCATATTATCAAAATACAGCAACAATACAAATATATATATATAGTAGATGATTAAGATCATTTTTTAACTGGAAGTTAAAAACAAAGAAACCTCAGAAGATAAAAGTAACCACCAGATGATGAAGATACTATTTGTCTCCCGGGAGAGCTTAAACAGAGAATGTACCAGACAGATTCTTAAGCGTTGCAAGCGGAGACCCTGCATTTGTAAAGTATGACGCGAGGTTGATCTCCGAGTTGTTGTCGTATTTCTTCACGAAAGGATGTTCCTGAAATGTTTTGAGGATAATGATTATACACTTGAACTGGATAGAAAAGGGATGTGAAATTGAAAACAAACCATTAGTTCCCTAGCAGAGCTTCGACTGTTTGGGTCCTTTTGCAAACTGAAAAGAGAGTGCAGAGTTTAAGTAGAATATCTTTAAATTAGTAACTACTCTCTGAAAAGATAAAAGAGTATATTACCAAGTGGAGATGAATGAAGATAACTCAGGGGAGAAGCTTTCTGAAGGAAGAGTTGGTGGTGGTTGGTCCACTATTGCTTCCATCAACTCGAAAACACTGCTCCATGTTTCCTCCTCATCTGGTGGCAAATATGGGAACTTTCCCGTTGCGCATTCAAGCACTACTAATCCCAAGCTCCATATATCGCTTTTGTTACCGTACTTGTTCCCAACGATCCTCTCCGGCTGTTATATGAAGATATTGTTCATAAGGGTTTACTAGTCAACAATGCTCTCACAACGGGCAAAGAGAAGAGATACTTACAGACATATAGTTGTAGGTCCCGACAAAGGTGTTAGCTAAACCCGCGGTGTTAGTCATAACGGTACTCACACCAAAGTCAGTGATCTTGACCTCTCCTCTGTGGTTGACCAACAGATTCGATGGTTTCAAGTCACGGTGGATGATGTGCTTATCGTGATGAAGATAGATCAGTCCCTGAAGCACCTGTTATCAAAGAAAATCACAATCACTCAAACCGATACATTATTCATTAATGCTGCATCTACGGTGCTTCTTACTTGCTTAAAGATGGCAGAAAGATAGGACTCAGGGATGGTTTTGACTGACTTCAGAAAGTCTTCTAGAGATCCACCGTCCATGTACTCCAATATCAGCGAGATTGCGCCATTATCGTAAAACGATTGGTAGGAGGTAACAAGGTATGGACATTGTGATGACTGGTTTATTTTAAGCTCTTGTGCGATTGACTTGCGAATAGCTTCATCGACGTTTAGTTGAATGACCTTTAAGGCGAAGAATTGACCAGTCCATTTGTGTTGAACAAGCTGCACAACACCGCTGCTTCCTTTACCAATGAATTTAACCATGTCTAAATCGGATAAGCCCAACTTATCATCCGCTGGCTTAATCGGAGATAGCTGAAAAAAAACACACACACAGAAGTCACAAAGCGAAAACAGAGATTACAAAACAGTAAAGTCATTACAAGCTGTGTGTTCTCAATCATTAACAAGACAAGAGCTTTAAATGTGTTCTCTCTATCAAGCAATCAATTAAAAAGAAAAAGACAAGAGCTTTAAGATGTGTTCCTGTCTAGAAGCTAAAAAAAGTAACGATCTTGAGAAGTTTTTCCGATTATGATCAGATCCAACAACTACATTACAATCGAACTCCCTCACCCACTAACACAACACTCAGCTCTATCTTCATTACCAGAACTTCGAAACCAATACCATATAACCTAACACTGAGAAAGATAACTAAAGAGGAGGAAAGAGTTACAGCTTCAGGCTCAGACTGAGAGACGATACGAACTCCATCCTTGTTAACACGCAGATCTCCATCCTTGAACGTACCGCTCTGCGTCCTACAGAAAAGACCCAAAAAAAAACCTTTCACTCCAAATCCACACACGAAGACATCTATAGACAGATCTACTTAGAAAGAGAGAGAGAGATGGATACAAGAATTTGGTGATGGATTGCTCGCCAGCAGGAGGGATTGAGAGCTTGAGATTATTGCTGAATCCACCCTTCTTCATTTCGTCTTCTTCTTCTTCCTTCTTCTCGTCGCTTTCCCTTTTTTAGTTTTCTCGACTCAAATCAAAAGTCATTAATTATATAAAAGTAATACAAACTTTATGCGTAATCATGGAGACTAGTCAGCACAATGGAAATGAAATGAGAAAGAAAGATCAGTCAATCTCTATGTTAACGACGTTGACCAACGACTTCGATGACTTTGCTTTACCCGGTTAAGACATTTTAACCGGACATTAACCGGTTATTTTTACTATGAACTTCTCTAAATCGCTATGTTCACACTACAAAACGCAAACGCCAATCGTTTTTTGGATTGCTAAAACTTTGATCAGACAATCATTTGCATATAACTTAAATCTTCAAGCGCAAACATTTTTTTTTATTTACTTGTCCATGTTCTTATATAATTATTTTACAAGAAAATACATAAAGCACACATGTCTTTTTTTTTTCTTGAACCACAGAAGCATACATGTCTACAATATTAATAATCACACGTATGAAGAAATATCGTGTAGAATAATAAGTCTATGTAGTTCATGTCTACTACTCTCTAATCAATTAGAACAAAGCTTTTTACCACATCCGTACGCATATTAGTTTAATCACATACAAAAGATTTCACCAAACACATATAATCACATACAAAAGGTTTGTTCATCATATCTCCATCATGTTGAATGAGAACTTGGAAAGAAGCTTGGGAATCTGCGATATGATTGGCCCATAAGTCTGAAACCAAAAAAAAAAACATCATGTCGATAACGCATATAACACGGTTGAATATAAGTTTACTGCGCTTTAAAGTTCACTATGACTGTAAGAAACGCATACCTTTTCGTTCTCATGGAGTTGGCACAAGGGAACAGCGAGGAGCTTGAAGTTTTTAGGCACGACAAACTGTTGATGTAACGCTAGTCTCCCAAGAAAAAGCTTTAAGCATTCCTGAACAAGAAAAGATGAGGATAGAGCAGTGTTAATTAAAACAAGAATCTTTTACTAACATGGAAACTAAACTAACCTTAGGGTGTTTCACATTGGGTGGCAAGAAGGGATACATTAATGTCTCAAAGTTTGGTCTCCACCACTTCCCTATGCATTCTCCTACCTTCAAGAATATTTAACCAATTTTGAATAGAGAGACCAACCATTATTGAGCCAGGAACAAGTGAAAGACTTAGAATCCGCACTTCTTACCTCCAAACCCGGAAGAAGAACGTTCTCGTTAACTGAAAGCTTTGATGCGAGCTTGCGTTTCAGACCATCAACATCTAAGAAAAAAAAAACTGATTTCAGCATAGAGATTTGAGCACAGATAAAGAGGTTAGAGAAGAGTAAAAGTAAAACCTGATTCACCAGGTCTCAAACGACCACCAGGAAGCTTGAAGATGGAGTTTCTATACTGAAGAAGTAAAACATGAGGATGCTTGAACAGCTCAACCTGATAATATATCCCCAAACCATTTTTACATGTTATAAAACAATTCTTCTTCTGTAATCTTTTCTTAAAAATCCCTAATTTTGCTAATCAATCACAACAAGAATTTACCAGAAGAACAGCTTCAACGCAAGTCCTCAATCCATGAGCAGCGTAACTACAAAGAGAAAAAAGTTACAAACTTTAGCTACAAGTTCAAACACAAACAAAAACCCATATGATCAAAATCACTCGAAATTACTCTGATTTCAATCTGACGACACGATCAGCGATCATCTCGTCCTTGACGCGAACAGCGTCTCGCGAACCGAAGTAGTAGCTGCTAAGCGGATATAAATCTACCATCGAGTCCTCGTTTCTTCTCGTCGCGTTCTCTTCGCTGCTCTCTATATCTAAAATTGGTGCTTCTTCACCCATAGTTTCCCCCAGGAAAGTCCAACGAAGCGATCACCAGGACAGAAGAGTGAAGAAAGTAAAAGAAGAAGAGATGTCGTAGTATGATCGGTGAGACGTGGCGGCTCCAGAGAGCTCTTCTCCGCTAAACGGTGCTAATAGCTGACGCCGGCGAGAATGTGAGAGGGAAAGAAAAAGTTAAGTGGAGATCTATTTTGGGCCTCTTATGATGTTAATGGGCCTTTAGAAACAGGCTTTTATCAAACAGTTACAAAAACGCCGCGATGTTATATTGTCCAACTTAAAAACGGGAGGGTGTCAGGGTGTGAGGAGAATCAGAAGGTTTTGCTTCTTCTGGCTCTCACTTGGAAAGACGGTTAAAAAAAAAAAAACCTAAAAAGATGAAACTCGCAGGTCTGAAATCGATCGAGAACGCCCACGAAGATTCCGTTTGGGCGGCGACTTGGGTTCCGGCGACGGAAGAACGACCGGCGTTGCTTCTTACCGGATCTCTAGACGAGACGGTGAAGCTATGGAGAGCGGACGAGCTGGATTTAGTGAGGACTAACACAGGACACTCCTTGGGAGTAGCAGCTGTGGCGGCGCATCCTTCCGGAATCATCGCAGCTTCTTCTTCCCTCGATAGCTTCGTCCGTGTCTTCGATGTCGACACTAATGCCACCATCGCTGTTCTCGAAGCTCCTCCTTCTGAGGTTTGGGGTATGCAATTTGAACCTAAGGTAATAGATTTGAATAATGCTTAGAAAATTGTTGAGTATCTGTAGCTCAAATCAGACAGGAACTTGATTGTGTTTGGCTTGTTGTCTGAAATTACTTTAGATCAACTTCTGATTTGCTCAAATCAGACAGTAACAATGCTCTACTGCTATGTCCTAACTTATTCATTTTAACATGTTACAAGGGTACAATCCTTGCTGTTGCAGGTGGAAGTAGTGCATCGGTCAAGCTTTGGGACACTGCGAGCTGGAGACTAATCTCAACTCTCTCAATCCCACGTCCAGAAGCGCCAAAGCCTTCTGACAAAACCAGCAGCAAGAAGTTCGTTCTCTCCGTGGCTTGGTCTCCCAACGGGAAACGTCTAGCTTGCGGTTCGATGGATGGCACGATCTGCGTCTTTGATGTTGATCGCTCGAAGCTTCTTCACCAGCTTGAAGGACACAACATGCCTGTAAGGTCCCTTGTGTTCTCCCCTGTAGACCCGAGAGTCCTCTTCTCGGGATCAGATGATGGGCATGTGAACGTGCACGACGCAGAAGGGAAAACGCTTGTGGGGTCCATGTCGGGGCACACGAGCTGGGTGCTGAGCGTTGATGCTAGCCCTGACGGTGGAGCTATAGCAACGGGGTCGAGTGATAGGACTGTGAGGCTGTGGGATCTTAAGATGAGAGCGGCTATTCAGACAATGAGCAACCATAATGACCAGGTTTGGTCTGTCGCGTTTAGACCACCTGGTGGAACCGGTGTCCGTGCGGGTCGTCTCGCTAGTGTCTCTGACGACAAGAGTGTATCGCTCTATGATTACTCATGAAAAAAGTCCTGTTGTTTCTTTTACTTTTATGCATTAACAATGTAATCTGCAAGAGTTTTTTTTTTCCGTTGTTCAAACTTTGCTTGAGAGCTTATTATAAAACTGAGAAACAGATGAAAGAGCAGTTTAAGAGCACACAAACAAACGTCTAAGAGTTTTCAAAAAAGGAAAGAAGATGGTCTGTGTTACTTATGACCTAAGTGTCTGACTTCCTAAGTAACTCTTGAGAACATCCATAACAGCTCCAAAATCAGCCTTCACTTCAACAGGAGGGTTAGAGAATCTGCACGCCATGTCAGGGATAGCTTTGGAGTGATAATCAATCTTGGACTGCGTAAACTTCAACCCATGAGCAGTACTCACAACAACAGTCCTATCAGTCGGCGCAATCACTCCTCTGTTCCTCAGCTTAAACAAAGCAGTCAACGCCACACCCGTATGCGGACATATAAACATCCCAGTAGAATCCGCCTGCGCCATCGCATCCATCAGCTCCTCCTCCGTCGCCTCCTCCACAATCCCATCACACTTCTTGAGCGCATACACAGCTCTATCGATGGACACAGGGTCGCCAATCTGAATGGCCGAGGCGAAAGTGGTGCTCGCAGTCATGGGCTTGAAGTCCTTCCAACCAGACTTGTAATGCAAGTAAAGAGGATTCGCATTAGCCGCCTGAGCACAAACCATCCTCGGGATACGATCAACGAGTCCAAGCTCTTGACACATCTTGAAACCTTTGTAGAAAGCATAAATATTACCGAGATTGCCACCGGGAACAATCACCCAATCAGGAACTTGCCAATCAAACTGCTGAAGAATCTCAATAGCCGCAGTCTTCTGCCCTTCTAACCTCAAACTATTCAACGAGTTCGCCAAGTAGATCGGTAACTCAGCGGTTATCTCTCTAATAAGCTTCATACAGCCGTCGAAATCGGTGTCGATGCTCAGAACAAACGCGCCGTTGGCTATCGGCTGAACAAGCTGAGCCATCGAGATCTTGTTCGCAGGCAAGAAGACGATGGAAGGTATCCCCGCGGACGCGCAGTAAGCTGATAGAGCTGCTGACGTGTCACCGGTTGAAGCGCAACCGACTCCTACAACGGGACGTTTCATTTTCCTTAACCGGTTAACTTGGCTAACCAAAACGGTCATACCGAGATCTTTAAAACTTCCGGTATGGCTAATCCCGCAGTGTTTGACCCAGAGATCGTTCATCCCTAGAAACTTTTTACCGAACCTCTCGGCCCAGAAGAGGTTGGAGTTTCCTTCGAAGGCCGAAACGATGTCGTCGTCGTCGATCTCGGGTAGGACCCACTCTTTCTTCGACCACACGCCCGATCCGTACGGCCACGTGCTTTTGCCGACGCGCGAATCGAAGAGGTCGCGCCAGTACGCGCCGTCGAATCGTTTTAGAGCTTCCATGTCGTGCTCGACGTCGAGGAGGCCGCCGGAGCGGCTGCGGTAGACGATCTCGTCGAGGGAGTAGTGCTCGCTGGATCCGGGGGGCGCGTTGAAGGGGACGTATCTGGCGGAGAAGGGATTGGCGGCGGTGGAGCGTTGGAGACGGGCGTCGTCGCGGATGGTGTTCTCGGTACGGCGAGGCTTGACGACGGTTTCGATCGGAGTGGTGGTGTTTCCATCTGCGGAGGAGGTGCATGAGACGAGGACGGGGCGGTGGCGGAGGAGAGGGGAGGAAGGGTGGCGGCGGAAGAGGTCATGATTAGGGCTGACAGAGGCGTTGAAGGAGAGACAAGAGGAAGCCATTTTAGAGATAGAGAGACAAGTTGAGATGCGGCGGAGGATTCTTTAGGGACACACACGGGAGAGAGAGAGGAAGTAAGTGACGACTAAATTTCAGATAAATAACTCTGATTATTTTAAACCGGAGATATTTTAGAACCGGACGTAATCAAAGGTTTAAGCATTTAAGTAACATATGGGCGTAACGATCTTTGGGCCCATGAAACCCTTCAAATATCCAGATTCTTTTCAATATTTGTCCCCTCTTTGTTTGTTTTATCAGGTAAGGTAGATCCTTTTGACTAGGCAAGAAAAAAATTACATTTATTCAAGTATCCAGATTTTTTTTTTTCTTTCTCATATTTGCAAGGAATGGAGATGATCTACATTTGAATTTACATTTGAAATCAAGATGTGAAAGAAGAGTACTCAAGCATATCATATAACTTGGTTAGAAATGCAATTTTTTAGAGACAAATAAATCTCTGAACCAGGTATATATATGTAATATGTATCGGACGGACGAACTGTCACAGACTCGCAATTATTTAACAAGAGTAAGGAGGAAAGCAGGAAGGGATACATATGTATATCAAACATGGAATCACTTAACTCCTCTAAAACTATTACACTAGAACGAAAACAAGTCAGGCCATTGCTTAAACATCATTCTCTATACATTAGACTAAACGGGGGGTATGTTTGAGAAGGAGAAACCTTGGTATCCTTTGTAAGCGTAATAAGCGATCCGAGTATAGTAAAACCCTGGGATGAACAGCAGACACCCCAGGACCATGAAGAAAATCCCTGGTAACAACAAAAGAAAGAATGAATCAATCAATCACTACCTGAGCTCATGCCCCAAATCACATATAGGAATGATATCATGTTAACTATGTATGATGCAACTACTTTTGCTTTCATATGAGTTGCATAGGCCACATAAGAGCACGATTACTAATTCAAAAGTGAAATCTCATCTCTTGTAAGCACTTGTCAATTTGGGACTAGAATCATACACAATCTTTAAGCAATGGCCCTGACACTAAACAATCACAAAATCTCAAAATCAAATCAAGTCGAATGCATATGGAAGGAATAAAGTGAAATCTTTCTAACAATGATATAACTAACCAGATCACCTGCAATCTTTCTATCAGCTTAATCACCTAAACTGTGATATAGATTCAAAGCAATCTTCAGAACTAATAATAAATCTAGACATATTGGTAATGAATACACAAGAAGCTCTATTAGATTCTCATCAATCTCCATTTTCTACACATAAACTATACAGAATCTAGCTCCGGGAGAAGAATTAGCAACAAAGATATCGAAATCGCACCGTGGCCTCGATCACCCCCAACTAGATTGTACGCCATGAAGAAGCCTGAGACGATTCCTAAGGCTCCGAACACGAGTAGCGCCACCGCGAGTGCGATCTCCTTAACCGGCGGCCGGCTATTCACGGTGTACGCAGTCCCAATCATCATGTCCTCGTCCGATATCGAGAACGCATGATCCACGTACGCCATTTAACACAGCTCCGGATCCAGATCAGTGGTAAACGATCCAAGAAGAAAATCAAATCTCGAGAAATCAAATCGAGCAGTTTGCTTGAGAAAGTTATGAGAGAGAGACTCTTCTCCTTGGTCACGGATCGTAGTTTGGTGCAATTTCATTTATCGTGACTTCTACTCAAACGTACGACTTTCATGCCGGATCTATTATCTAGATGCAAACTACGCGTCGTTTGGTTTGTTTCCCCCACCACGTAAAACGGCGCAACGTGCTAGTTTATTTTGAAGATTTGTAAACCAGTAGTGGTCCTAGTGGACAAGATGCTTAATATATCTCTCACACCAAAGCAAACCAGATAGATAAATGCTCTCTAATATTCTATTTGTTCTTTTGATGATGACATAACGTATTTACAAAAATTCAAGGGAAGAAACAAAACCAAACCGGTCAGAGAGATTTGTGGGGAGGATAGAGTTTCCAGAGAGCAACGGTTGCATCCTCGGATGCAGACGCCATTAGCTCACATTCTGAAGAGTAGGACACGGCGTTGCACTACAAACAAACACACAAACATTGTCAGAAAGTGTATCGTCTCCCGTTAGTAAAAGAAGATAGTGGTATTAGTATAGAGTAGAAAGTTAAGAGAAAGATTCACAAACCGTTGCTCCGTGGTACTTTAGTATCGCTAGAGGACTTCCTTTGCGGTAATTGTACACCCTTACTCTGTTTTCCAATTACATGTAACAAACATGTGTATTGGTACAACTAGATAACAGATCGATGAGAAGTGTTTTCTGAAGAAGTGGATGCTAACCTGTGATCCCAACCAGCTGTGGCTGCAATCTTCCCATCAGGTCGGATTGAGGTACCCGAGATGCCTGGCCTTTCCAAAATAATCTCTTTCCTCAGTGTTAAAGAACCCTAAGAAAACATATAACACAAAAGAAATTTAGCATCAGATTATAACTTATACAGAGATAACACAAGGTGCTTCGTTTCCTTACAGTTGAATGGTTGATATTATACATCAGAATTTTGTCATCTGCCCCTCCTGAGATACCTCCATCGCATGACGATGCAACACAGAGACTTAGAACTGCATAAAGAAGAACAAATCAATAATGCGGAAAGTTCAAGACATTATAAGAAAAATCTGGATACAAAAGATGAGAACTGAGACCTGGCTCTGAATGAAACCTCACACTTGTTAGAGGAATTTTCGGATTGCGTATGTCCCAAAGCAGTGTTGACCCATCCTCATAACTGCACAGGTTCAGCATTAACCACCCATGATAACAACAAAGTTTACAAATGTAGATTTTTTTTTTTTCTTGATTAATGGAAAAAAAGATTGGGAAAGCAAACATACCCAGCTAAGACATGTAAGAAACCCTGTGATTCAGGAGGGGAAAATAATTGAACAGCCATACACATTCCTGCAGATGACCCAATTTAACACCTTGATGAAAGTATTTAAGCAAATTGCAAAGGTGAAATGATGAAGGCATTCTAGTTTCCACAATTTTAGTGATGGGGGAAAACATCAATGTACTTACGGAAAACAGTACAAGCTTACCTCTTTCTTTAGTAGAAGCACTGGCGGATTCATCAGGGCTACCTTGAGGAAGCTGTATGATCTTGCTTCTGGTATTCAGATCCCATATCTCTACCTTCACATATAAACCAAATTGAAACCAGGAAACTTAAAACCAAATAAGCGAGTGGGGTTTTGGTCAAAAACAAAGAATCATATGGGTTTCTAGTCACCTCAGTAGGTTCCTCCCCTGCTACTGCTACGTAAGTGGCACTTTCAGCATGATCTCCATCTGTTACTATCAAATTATTAGGAACACTTTGGTATGTCACAACCAGAAGATAAAAACAATTTCTTTTTGCTATATCAGACAATTGGAAAGAAGAAACCTCGAGAACAACTTTACAATCATAAATTTTAACATTGAAAAATTGCACAAGATCAGTTCAGTCGAAAACAATGACCAGACCAGACCACAAGACAAGTAAAACATACCCTGAAGCAAATCAGAATCCCCCACAGATCCCTCACTATCATCTGTACATTGAACATTACGCTTGTCTCCAGCATCCTGCTCATCGTGATTGTTGGACTGTCCTTCAGCTTCTTTGAGAGAAGTCTTAGGCTTCTTGACAAGAGAGAACTTGCAAAAATGATAGGCGCTTGTATTGAGTACTAGTAATGGATCCCTGCCAAGAATGTCAACCAAAGATTAAGAACAAAGCTATCACAAGAATCAGGTAGCAACAAAAGCAAAGAAACAGTTGAAAAGGGGACCTTGATAGACCACCATCTTCAATATCCCAACACTTGACAGTTCCATCTCTTCCCTGACTATAACCATAACAGTAAGTAGCTCAGCCTTCCCTGGTTATGAAGCACAACTTGAGGAATTGCTTTACATTTACCTGATAATCTTGTTTTCTCCTAACCAAGGACTAGCTGCTACAGCTAAAACCCCATTTGCTCTACTATGAGCCCTACAAAATCCCAAAGAAGCAATGAGTGCTACTTCTATATGGTGGGGGAGAAGAAAAAAGCTAAGTACTTTACAATCAAAATCACAAACCAAGCAGAAGAAACTGTACGGTGCTGAATGGTATCCCAAATCCTCAACTCTCCATCAGCTGAGCTGGAGAATTAAAAATCCTCACTTTACATTAACCCATCAAAATATAAAGCAGTACAGGACTCGGGATTTCTAACAAGTGATAGAAAACCAACTTACCCAGTGAAAAGCAGAGACTTTGATGGATGGAACGAAACGTCCATAACAGAGTGACGGTGTCCTCTAAGCACAGCCACCGGATCAGGCGGCGGTCTCTTGCTCATCTCCGTTTAGCTTCAAAACCCTTAAACCCAGTTACGCCTTTTCCAAAACTTTGCCGCGAGAATAGCTTGCCGAAGATCCAAAGGAGTCCTGCGGTGAAGTTTGAAGAAGACGATGATTGATAGTTTAGTGCTTATTGTCCTGCCGGTTCTACTTTCCAGAGAGAAACTACGCGTCGTTTATTAAACTTAAAACAGCAAAACGTGCGACTTTATTTTCACGGGTTTTCTATCCGAACAAAGCAAACTCTTCACTCACTTTCTTCTTCTTCACGAGATAGAAAGAGCTTTAGAGCCATTGTGAGAGGACCCAAATGGCTCCGAGAACCGATTCACAAACCTCCGCCACCATGTCAGACACCTCCGGCGAATCATCAATCGATCCGATCTTCCACATTCTCCGTCTCATCCCATTCTCATTCCTCCGTCCGCCGCGTCTCCGTCTCAAGCTCCCTTCCTTCACTCTCCCATCTCCGATGACAGTCTTCGCGCTGATTCTCCTCACCTACTTCCTCGTCATATCAGGATTCGTCTACGACGTGATTGTGGAGCCTCCAGGTATCGGGTCGACCCAGGATCCAGTCACCGGGACGATACGGCCCGTCGTGTTCATGTCGGGTCGGGTCAACGGGCAGTACATCATCGAAGGTCTTTCGTCGGGGTTCATGTTCGTGATGGGTGGGATCGGGATCATAATGTTGGATCTGGCGTTGGATAAGAATCGAGCTAAGAGTGTGAAAGCATCGTATGCTACGGCGGGAGTGACTTCTATTGTGATTGGTTATGTTATGAGTATGCTTTTTATCCGTATTAAGATCCCTGGTTATCTCCATTAGAGTTGTTTTAGATCACTTGGATCTGTAATGGGCTCTCTAGTTTACGAATTACAGTCGATCGTTGAGAAAAGAAAGTGACTTTTGTGTTTCTTAAAGCTTTGTTTGGTAATGGTTGTTTCAGCTTTGAATGTTAGAATCTGCGTTTGATTTGTCGTTTAAACTTGCGATAGAAACGATCTGCAACAGTTATGTTAACAACATAGTAGAGATTTTGAAGTTGGGTTTTGTTGAACTCTTTGTCTTTGTTTAACCTCATTTGCTACGCATGATTCTTTAGTCGATTGTCAGAGACTATGTGATTCCTCAGTAGTTTTGGAATTTTGGTAACCTCACAAATCTTTCATCTCGATTCATTGTAAAAAAATATCAATGTTGTGCGAGTGTTCAAAGGAGTTTCGAGTCTCCAGCTTATGAAATAGGGAAATATGCTCGTGGAGAAAGCAGTGAACCATTTCCACTGTCTGCTACATGAGAATCGCAAACTTTGAATCTGTGGATAACAACCAAAGCAAATCTACACTTGTTGTGAATATATATGTACGTGAATATTATGTATATCTACTTCTCGTCTCACCAACAAACCAAGGTCCATATATTGAAAGCCTTTTACAAAGATGGAACGACCACCTGTTCATATTTAAGCTACTTTGCAACGTTAACAAAAATAGCTATATTTTGTATTTGTTTGATGTATTTAACAAAAAGAGGAAGAAGCATTTTGCGAAAGTACGTGGGCAGAAAAGGCAAAATAGTAGTATAAAAGTATTCACAGGTTGGATACTACTAAATCCACTTCTGGTATTTTGACTTGCTTCTCTTTTCAAACTAGTTTTTATTAACCTGCAAAATTCATAAGAAAAATTCAAAGTTATTAGTAACGATTGTAGTTTTCAGATGCATACATGGTTTGGCTATAACGACAAGGCTACTTTTTTGTTAACCTGATGAGTTCCTTCTCCACCGGTTTATTATGAAGTATTGGCTGACCGGAGTTTCTGGAACTGGTATGCATTTTCCGATCACCGCCAATGGCCAACTGGTTAATATAAACACAGACAAAACAGAGTTTATCTTGTGAGTTTACGAAATACGCATCTACTAACACTTCTGTTCACGCCTAATCAGGCCTATCTTCATGATGAATGAGTCTAGGGGTGGCCAAAGAACCAACAGAAATGTTTAAACTCAAACCGAACAAAATATTATTTATATACCCGTTTGTAAACCTGGGTCAGAATCAAATTGTAAACATGATTATCCACACCCCTACAACAGATAACGTTAACAAACAAACCTGATGGAACCGATTCCGATCGAGACGAGCCACATCTCCCAGTCAAGCTTAATCGTTGAAGCAAATGTTCCAAGGAACTCGACGATGACTACCTATTAAAACAGTTAACAGCAAGCAATAAACCGTTAGTGTCTCCGTCTCTCAGATGCATATAAAAAGTGATTGAAATTACGTTGCAGGAACATGAGAGAGATAGTCAGTACCTGGAGCACAACGGTGACACAGATAATGCCCACAAAGAGGTGATTACGGAGAACTCCTTGGAAAATGTTTATTTCATCTGGCTTCCGTGCGTTGAACTCGTTGAAGATCTGAAAAAGAATATAATAAGTTTGTTTTCTGATGTGCCCAAGCTTTTTCTTAATAAAGTGGAGTCAGTGTCTATCTTTTACCTGGCAGATGACAAAGGCATTGAAGATGACTGTATTCTTCACTCTCTCGGGATTGGGGTTACTCTTCAGATGAAGGATACTTATTCCACGGAAATTGAGGACTAACAAGACTGTCACTTGGTACATCGCCTATAATATGCAAAAACAATTTGAGCAGTAGAGAAGGCTAAGATAATGACATATTAGACAAGTGAGGGTAAGAATAAAAAGATAACTTACTTGTACAAGCAAGTTTCTCCACATGATATTTGTGATGAGAGGTTCTCTGAAATTGAAAGATAAATACAATGGTTATGTGAAAATGGGAGAGAAATTGAGATCACTCGACTTAAAACGTCCAAGTCTTGTAAAGTCATACTTTCTGCCAACAGGATCTCGATCCATCAAGTGATCGGTTGGTGGTTCAGTGGCTAAAGCAAGAGCCCCAAGAGTATCCATTATAAGATTGACCCAGAGGAGCTACAAAGATATGGGGAGAAAAGTCTTCATTAATATGGAAATTTTCGCTTTTAAGGTAATGCTTTTGTGCAGATGAGAAAGAGGTATGACAAATTAACTGTATCGAACCTGTACTGCAGTTAGTGGCACATCACCCGAGGATATGGCAGCCACGACATTGATGACAAGAGCTGCGACATTAACCGTGAGCTGAAACTGGATGAACTTCTGAATATTGGCATACACAGATCGACCCCAACGGACAACCTAGAGGAATCAAAAATGAATATCCAACTCAAGACAATTATAAAGATCATAAATACACCCAAAGAATAACATTTCTTATAAAAAGTTACAAGTTCCAGCCAAAAGTATCATGCAACAGAAGGGTTTGAATCCCTTGGTTCCTAAGGATACCAACCTTCACAACGGATTCAAAGTTATCATCCAAGATAATAATGTCTGACTTCTCCTTTGCAACTTCAGTGCCTTGGATACCCATGGAGAGACCTATATCTGCCTGAAATTCAGGGGACAAAACAGGAATTTTGAATCTCAATATCAATGGTGTTCGTTAAGAGTTTTACACATATGAGGTCTTTGTAGATATATTGAAACCTCATGAAGTGCAGGAGCATCATTGGTTCCATCACCAGTCACAGCCACGACGTGTCCCCTTCTCTTCAGCGATTGCACAAGAAGAAGTTTGTCATTAGGTGACGATCTACCCATTACCTTCAAGGTTTTAGCAACAATGTCAGGTACCATCAAATAACTGCCTTCAGTCACAACCTACAGCATAAGGCTCTTACAGATATCTCTTCAGAGATCCTATCTCTTTCTTCTTCTGAATAGGATCGGAATACTTTTCCTTCAATCAGATTAGGCTCACTAGCATCTGAGTCTGAAGCTAATATACCGCACTCCAGTGCAATTGCTTTGGCAGTTTGAATGTTATCACCAGTGACCATTCGAACCTGAGGCGAAAAGTGTAATTTAGAAGACTATACACGCCCATGAATAAACAGAGCAGTCTAGAGAATAGACAAAATATGAAGAGAAACTCTCAGGGAAAGAAACAAATGAGATGTGTACGAACCTTGACTCCAGCTTGTTGGCATAGTAGAACTGAATTTTTGACACCTGGGCGACATGGATCCTACAATGTATTACATATTAAAAGAACATCCAATAAGAAATGCTTACTGGTTTACAGAATCACATCAAGGCGCATCACAAGACTCTTCAAAAAGGTAACGAGGACATTAATAAGTAAGGCTTACCTTAATACCAACAATAGCCAACAGTACAAGATCATCATCAGGTAAGACCCATCTTGAAAGTTGCTCTTTATCAGTTGGAATCTTGTCTGCTTCAAGTGTTCTGAAGGCAATTGCAACACAACGGAGACTCCTTGCAGCCATATCATTGATATCATTTTTTAACTCGCCCATCTGAAACATAACAAACATATCTATCAAAACTCTCACTACCAAATCTGGCATTGATTTGGGGCTACAAAAGAAAATATACTAAAAATGAGTTGGGTTTGCAGTAAGAAAACGGTCCTAAATCAAGACAATGATAAGGTAAGCCTTTAGTACAAACTATAGCACGACAAAGAGAAACACAGTTGCCAACCTTCTCTCCACTCATACCTACAAGACTCTCATTCTCATCCATATAGTGTGTGCAGGAACCCAATACAATTTCCGCAGCGCCTTTCCAGTGAACATGGACACTCGAATCCGGCTGAAACTGAATTAAGACTTTATTAGAATACTGGATGGCAAGGGGAAAACAACCACAAACGATAGATCAAAAACAAAGAAAAGGATGTTGAGAAGATAGAAAGAGATTACTGATTTCACTGCTACGCCTCCACGTTTCTGCTCTGAGTTGAATGGAAAAAAATGTATTGCAGAAGACTCAGACCTAAGGGCATCGAAATTCATGCCTAACTGCAGAGCTCAAAAATGGATTAGTTCTCCTCACAGCTGTATAAACTAGTACCAGAAAAAAAAAATATAGCTGGAAAATAAACCTTTATCGCCCAATTGAGAATTGCTCTTTCTGTCGGCGATCCAGAAACCTGAATCTCACCACTCTGTAATTAGCAAGCGCAGATATATTATTACATTAAATAAACTGAAGTAGAAACCAATGGGATATCAGTAAAGTTCCAAAGTAATTTTATCCCACCTCAGATAGGAACACACTGCCAGTTGTATTATGAGCAATCCCCTCAACAAGTTTGCATGTAAAAGCAGGAGGCAGTTTTGAGCTGCTGTCCGGAGGATCCATCTTTTGAAACCCAGCATAACACTCAACAACGGTCATCTGAGAAAAAAAAAAATATTAGGGGACTCGCCTGTTGGGGACACAATTCAAATTAGCAAAAGCTTGCAGCTAGGAATGCTGAGTACTAAAACTGTAACTTGAAAGGCTAAGCCTTTATATTGCTATTTGTTAGTGTGTTAGCAAATATAAAAAAGGAGGAAGAGCACTAAGACTCACCTCGTTTAAGGTCAAAGTTCCCGTCTTATCACTGCAAATTGTTGTTGCAGATCCCATAGTCTCACAGGCGGAAAGCCTGCGCACCTGAAAATTAACTTCGTATAGGTTGCGAACATCATTTACTATATGAATCTTGTAAATCATGCAAACAAAGTGAGTCCCAAATAGTAAAAGATACGTACCAAAGCTTTATCTGCCATCATTTTTCTCATGGAATATGCAAGACTGCCAGTACGAAGTAGAAAAGATCAGTGACGAAAAACAAACTCGTTCTAGTGAATTTTACCACAGATCCATCCATTTCTATTACGTTTGACCATGTAATAACTACATCCTTTCCAACTCAAGAGGTCAACGGAACTGCTATGATTAAAATGTTTATATAGAAGATAGCAGACTAACGTCAAGGTAACAGCTAAAGGAAGCCCTTCAGGCACTGCCACTACAACGATTGTGACCTACAATATTTGACAGGTTGAGCTGAATGGTCAGATATGAAGAAGAAGCTGACGATGGTATTAGCCATGTTGATTTCTTCTAAGAAATACTTACTGCAACAGTGATGATTTTAACAAGATCATCTAGCACGTGATCAAATTTTGTCTTCCCTCCAACAAACTGTGGGGCTCCATTTGCATCCTTTGTGTGACCAGTAAAGTAGCTGCGGAGAACAAAGATTCGTTCACTGACCACTGAAAATTTACTCCACGTGGTACTCAGTTGTCAGAAAGAAATTTAAACGCACCGGACGACAAGGACAAATAATACAACGCCAGCAACTGTAAGCCCCACAATTCCGATAAATGTTGCAACACCATTCAAGCGTACCTGAAGAAATCAAAATTACGAATGAATATTGAGCAACAAATGCCAAAAAGAAATATGAACAGATAAAAGGTTTACACTCACCTGCAATGGTGTTTCTCCACCATTGTCTTCTGAGACGCTAGCCATTAGTAAGCCCCATTCAGTGTTGACCCCTACCCCGGTAACCTGAGTTTCAAAATAAAAATTAGACTCCAATAAGTAATCCAGATGTTTTGAGCGCCTCCAGCTTAAATTTTCCTCTAATAAAGAAAAAGATGATTTTGCTGCAGATATTCTCCAACCAAGGATACTCTAATTGTTCACACATCTCTCCATTTTTTCTCCAGAAATCTTACAGTTACTGTGTCACAGAAAGTAAAAGCTAGTGTTCGTCAAGTCTTACCAGCATTGTCCCATGGCCATCTGCAACTTTACAGCCGGACATTAGGAATGGATTCTTAGTGGAGTTTTTGTGAACCTGCGTGAAACAGCTTGCTCAGACACATGAAATGCAAAGACGGCATCATTGCAAATGCAAAGGCAGAGCGTAAAGCATACAATTTTGCTTTCCCCGGTCATGCTGGACTCATCAACCGCAAGGGAATGGCCAGCGACTAAAACTCCATCAGCAGGTACCTAAGGGAAATATTTGCATTAAAGATAAATTCTACATATACTATTTGAAAAAGGGCTACTGCATTGAAAAAATGGGGCAACTTGCCTGATCACCAATATTGAGAGGTATGATATCGCCTACCACAATGTCATAAATTGAAATCTCAACTCTTCTCCCACCGCGGGTAACCTAAGCATGTGGACGATGTATTTTCAAAAATTAAACCAACAAAAATGATATCATCTATTAGCTGCATGATCATCCAAACTCTCACCTCTATATGTATATTTCTTTTCTCTTCATTTAAGTTCTGGAATTGAAGAGACTGGCGATAATCACTGGTAGCTGCCAAGGGAAAAGGTACACAAATTAGTATAATACATACAGCATTCACATATATGAGTGAATTTGAGTTCAGCAAGGAATATTTATACCTGTCACCACAATGACCAGAAGAACGGCAAAAGCAATGCTGATACCATCGTACCATCCTTTCTCGATACCCTAATCCCTATGTAGGTAGTAAAGAGGTACCAAACGCTCAGAGGAACAAGAAAACTATGGATAGTGGAGATAAAACATTAGACGTGAGTAATTGTTCGTTCGAATAAAGAGGTACACTAATCCTGGAAAGTCTTGTTTCGTAATAATTAGTCAACTGGTCAGCTATGTTAGTTAGAAAAGGACCTGTACAAGGTTTGCGCTGAGCAATACAAAATGTACCAATTCCTAAACTGAATACCTCGGTCTTTATTCCCAATGCTAAAGAAGCAGCTGCTGCTACAATCAGTATGATCAAAGTAAGATCTTGAGAAGCTTCCCATACAAACCTCTATTGGGCATTATGAAACAAAAAAAAGGAAGGAATCAAGATACTAATTAATTGGAATAGCTTCACAGATTGAAGCGAAAAACCAAAGATTTAAACTATTTAATACCCAGAAACTCCTCCCTTTCTTCTGCGGGTATGTGTTTGATCCAAAGGCAGATTTCCTTTTCGATATGTCATCATCATCTCCATGTATACCCTTATCCAAGTTTGTTTTCAACAGGCAAGATAACCCTTTGACCTAATGGAATAAAACAGAGGATAAACATACATGAATAAGCTTTACGGCTGAGAACTAAGTGCCGCAGCGAAAAGTAATAAATCAGCTAAAGCAAAGACATACCCCACCAAGTTCTTGCAGAGATCCTATATTTTGATCCCTTGATATCGATACAATTTGCTCCTGTCCAATACCAAAATCGCCACCGCCAGGAGTTGGAGGCGAACTTGTAATTCCTAAAAAGAAATAAACCTCAGTTAACTACAGCACACCATCAATTAGATTTACAATGATGTCCAAGAAAACATCAAGGTCGGCAAATCTACAGTTTTTTTTGCTATATATAAAAGAGAATCAACTCAACCCATTGCAGCTAAGATCAATCACAATTTGAAAAACATGAATCAGCAAAGCAAAGATCATTCAGACTTTCCCTCGACAGAACTTGTGACTGCACAACGAACCATAGTGTCAGTCATGCATATGAAATGAAAGGTATCAAAATGGCAATCACTTAATACCCTAAGACACTGCAAGAGATCACATACATGGTTCACAAAATGGGTTGATCAAAAGAAAAGTAAGGAAAAGAATAAGAAGCTGAAAGAAGTTACCATTCACTCGGCTTGCAGCTGCTTTAAAAAGGTGTGCAGCCTAAGGAAGCAAACAGCATTGATCAGACACCGCCTAAACACTTATAAGTAAATTTACAAGCAAAGCTTATGTACTCTTATTGCTTGGGCATGCGCTCTCATCTTCCTCAGCATCTGTTTCTTGTCTTCTTCCCTTTTCAAGTCCAGAGTATATCGGAATCTACGAGACGCATTAAGAACAAGTGCCGCTTGCTACAAAACCAAAATTATTTTCCAGAATGTTAAGAAAAAAAAAAAAGACAAAGAAATACAAACCTGGACTATCAGGATGAGGTAAGTAACAACAAATCATCCCCTTTCAAGAAACTAAAACCTGAGAAACCCAATAGAGCACTGTGCAGTGTACCAAAACCAATTCTAAATCAACAAGACATCAAATTCACCCAAGTCACAAATCCACATAACAGATCAATGAGTCTATGTGAAATGGAACTAGAGCCACTTACTCTCCAACGGCGTAAGCGCTCCACAGGAGCATTCTTAGTAGTGGTAATGTCAAAGGGACTATCTTCATATTCATAGTCAGTGAAGGTGCTAGTTCCAGCCTCCACGTCCTTGTCTTCCCCTCGTGGAGAGTTCTTGAATGGTCCACTCATGGCTGTCGCAGGAGAGATAGCACCACACTCAGACACAGTGTTGATTAACCAATACGCTCTTCCTTAAGCTGGAAAACACACACTCAAATTAGAAACAGTTCTCTAGCCTTATGCATTATCGTCTTTAACATAACAATTAAAAACCTCAATCCTAGTTCAAGAATCTCGCTACCAAATCAATCCAAAGGCGTTTTGAAGATTACATATTAACAAACCTCTTCCTGAACAACTCTCGCTATTCACTGTTCCAAAGCAACAACCACTATCTACTCACCAGCACCAAAACCTAACAAACTTCCGAGAGACGGAGAACAGTACGTTTCTCCGATTACGGCGGGAGAATCACAGAAACGAACAGTCGCCGGATATGTTTTCCGGTGAATCAAAATTCAAATCGAGAAGCAGAATCCGATGGCGCAGTCGAACAAAGCGTGTAAGATAACATCGTGAATCGTGCCAAACCAGGAGAGGAATCGAATACACAGAGAGTAAAGGAAATACAAGAAAGAAACATAAAATCTCTGAGATTTCAAGAAGGTACCAGGGTTATCGTCGGACGGAAAGTTCAGAGGCGTTTGTTTCTCAGCTCTTTCCCTTTGCTCTTATGATTCTATGCTGAACTGATTTTCCGTCACTTTCTCGAGAAAAAAAAAACGAACGAGAGAGAGAGCGAGAGAGAGAGAGAGAGAGAGAGAGAGAGAGAGAGAGAGCGCGCTTTAGGAAGCTTCCTCCGACTAGCTTTGACTCGTCAGTCGTCACTCGGGTCCGGGTCCTCCTGAATCTATTTAAAACTTTCTATAGTAAGTTTTTTTTTATTTTGTCACGGAACTTTCTATAGTAAGTTATATTACTTTATTTCACCGATTTTTTTTAACGCTAATTTCTTACGATTTTACAATTATGATATAGAAAATATTACATAGACGATTCGACAACCGACAATACTACCTGTTTTATGAAGACTTACGTCTAACTGCATCTCCTGAGCCGTCCTATGAAGATCCATCCACACCTGGCTAGATTTATTTGCACTATGTTGAAGATCTCTTGTAAGTCTTTCCTCTGTAGTCTGCATAATTGTTTAATAAACCGATCTCTCCGGGACTTGAAACCTGAATTTTCTGTAATCTGCAATAAATTGCATAGTCTGGGATTCGAACCCCAGAACTGGGTGTAGAAGCCTTTAAACCTTAACCAATAGGCTACGGTGCTTCCACTATTTCACCAATTTATGAGATTCATTTTTTTTTCTAAAGATAGTTAACTATACATTTTTTTTTGAAAAAGCATAATTAACTATACATTATACAACAAACCTATATAAACCATAACATAATACGATGGATTCTTATGAATGGATACGTTGTCTAAAGTTCGTTA
Source organism: Brassica rapa (assembly GCF_000309985.2). Taxonomy (NCBI): domain Eukaryota; kingdom Viridiplantae; phylum Streptophyta; class Magnoliopsida; order Brassicales; family Brassicaceae; genus Brassica; species Brassica rapa. The sequence goes on along the minus strand of NC_024795.2, from coordinate 3,805,869 downwards.
CGTATATGCATTCAATGCATCGGTGCCACATTTTTCAGCTTTTTATATCGTTAATTATTGAGTATACATTGTAGAGTAACGTTTCGATCAAAACAAAACATGATGCCTCTCAAATCAGCATCCTCGCCGATTCGTTGATAATATAGGCATGCCGCACGCCACTAACCTTTGAACAATAGTACTCCCTCCGTTTTGTTAAGTTGGATGTTTTAGAGAAAAAAAAATATTTCGCAAAAATAGATTTTTTTTATATTTTCTATAAAAATGTGATATTTAAGAAAATTAATTGATTTTATTAAATTACTATTGGTTAGAATTATTAAAAATTGAAAATTACAGAAAACGATACATTTATTATAGTGATTTAATGCGTTTTCTTAATATGTGTGAAAATACTAAAAAATATATTTTTGTGAAACAGAAAGAGTATTCAGTACTAAGAAGAATATGTTATCTATTATAAATCTCATATATATTAATTGAGAAACAATACAACTTTTTTTTGTAGTCACGTGTCATCATAAAGATGATTCTTAGACTCACTAGAGAAATATGATGGTTCATCTATTATATAATACTCCCTCCGTTTCTTAAAGATACATATTCTAGAGAAAATTTTTTTTTCAAAAAGATCTATTTTTTACATTTTCAATACATATTTTATTAACTAATTGCAAACTTCAAAAAATTTAATTGCACTAATTGATTTTTTATTGGCTTAAAATTACGGAAAAATAATAAACACAAAAAAACTATACAAATTTAATGTGTTTTATTAAAATGTGTGAAAAAACTAGAATGTGAATTTTTTAGGAACAGAGGGAGCATAGTTTTATGAAACTAACAATAAATTCATTATTAATTATCTTTATTATTTCCTTAAATAAAAGTTACGGAATTGCCTAATGTGGCTTAAGTATATATATGACAATTAATGACTTTGAATAATAAAAATTAGTGTATCTTCTATCATATTTGTTTAATTTTAAATTATTAAAATAAATTAAACAACTATATTAACCATATAAAAAAATTTAGATTTTTGGTATATGTTATATTTTTAATTTTTAAAAACGACTATAAATTACTAAAATTGTTAAAAGTCTCACATTCAAATTTTGTGGTCCATGATTTTAAATTTTTGTTATAACAAAATAAAAATGATTACATAAGTAAAAATTCTAATTTAATTAACTATTTAATATATATATATATATATCATTTTAAATTAAACTATATACCATATAAAAGACATAAATATTTAATTTTGAAATTTACTCTGAACAATTCTTTTTTGATAAAATCTTTAAACAAACATTGACAACTTAATTTTTAAAAAATTATAAATTACAGAAACTATTAATCCCACAATAAAAAATTTGTTATCAGTAATTTAAAATTTTTGCTATAAAAGATACAAATGATCAAAAAAACCTTATGAGTAGAAATCATAATTTAATAGACATTAGTATTAAAATATACTATGAGTGTTAATATCATTTAAATTTAATTAAATATATTATCAAATAGAAAAAATATTGTTTGGATTAATAAAATTGAATTATATGTTTGCACCAGTTTAATTATGTATGTAATAATTACTGACTTTTAATTATTCAATATATATTTATTATATATATAAAAACATATAATAGATAAAATAATTTTTATATATAATACTCATCCCGCATCTTCTAATTGTAAATATTCATGGTTATCAGGATTACAAATTTAAGGACTTTCTAGCTTTGTTAAATGCTCAAATTCAGTCCATATGTATATGTGTAGTGTAAATATAGCATATACTGATCGTTTGATTATTCACTAATTGCAGTCAAACTTAAGCATACTAAAACTTCTGGTTATGTTTTGATTATCTTCTAAAATGAAGCTATATAGTCGAATTATTCTTTGGGCAAATCTCTAAAATAGCATTTTTCTAAATTTATATCACAAAAATAGCACTCAAAAACTAAAATGACCAAAATAACATTTTATCTTTTGAAAAATTTAAATTTTTTTATTTTTCAAAATTTGAAATCTTATCCCCAAAACCTCACTTCTCAACTCTAAACCCTAAAACCTAAACTCTAAACCCTAAACCCTAAATTCTAAACCCTAAACCCCACCCCTTGAGTGTTATTTTTGTGACTTTTGACTTTAAGTGCTAGTTTGGGAACAAAAACTTGATTTAGTGCTATTTTGGTCTTTTTCTCTTATTCTTTTATTGAATTATAAATTAGAAGAAACTAATCATATAATTGTTTCGTGATTATGATCAGTTTAGATCAATAATGATAGTATTGGAATTAACTGGCATACGTACGGTGTGGACATGTGAAGGAAATTTCTAGGAAGGCACACACTATACTTGCTCTTCAACGTGACTCCTTTACTCTTGACTCTTGAGTGTGACTCCTTGCTCATATATCACCATCACATATTCTTATTATATACAGCTAAAAGACTTACAGTTGACTCTCTTTCTACGTCCTCATAAGTGCTAATCTTTGTAAGATGTATCGATGTAAAGACAATCTCAGTGGTCCCCGAGTAAGGCTAACTGATGTCAGCTTCGTAAGCTAGTACACCAGTTTATGATATTAAACACTGAGAGAAAATAAGTTAACCTGGCTCCCATATGTATCAATTATATTATTATGCTAATTGAAGTTCAAAACTACTGCTAACCAACATAAATGTGGCGCCTTTTATTTTGATTTCAAGATTTTATAACTACATAAAAGTTGTAAGAGAATACATAATTTCTAGTATTCAAAATGGACACCAAGATAGATGGGCCACACTGAACCCAACTAGATATAATAAACTGGCTATATGCCCAATAATATCAGTACGAGTCTATTCCTTCGAATACTTTTTGGGCAAGAGTGCATGGAAGAAAGTTTCTGACAGATCGTGGGCAATAACAAGAATGAAAAGCGCTACGTATTTACTCTAGGACTCTAGCATCATCCGATGTCAGTAATCATTTGGACCATAAGAGTCGTAAGACTATGAAAACTCTGTATGAGTCGATCGAAAGACATGAAGTGATCGTGTGGTTCAGTGGTCGTAACATTGTCATTTACGAAAGGTGAGTGGTAAGGGTAACTGTACGTGAAACAAAAGTGTAACACTTCATAATTTCGAAACATTTCTTTCTAATACGTATCAACGGACCACACTGACACTGAGGAAGCAAAAGAAGTAGAGAGGACTGTGTAAGTTTGGCTTTTCGGGCACAGAAAAGACATGAGAGTGTCTATCCGCAATGATTTGAGGTATGAATAGCAAATCTTATCTGGTCCCAACACATATATCAATAATAGAATTTATGAGTTCTAAAAAAAGAATTTATGAGTTCTATTCGGAATATGATAAGATCTGGCATGTAGAATCCAAAGAAAGAGATAGGAGAAGAAGGATTGAGGAAGAGTTTTCGGGCTTATCCAGAAAAAAGATGATAAGTGACGTCCCGACACCTATCCACCTGTTCTTGCATCTGTCCTTTTTATCATGTACATGCGATTTTCCAGAACTTTTTACTAGTAAATTTTTTGTAGATTGATAAATTTCTACGACTTGTTTCAATATGATTTCTATTATAAATGATATCTATGAGATCTTACCTACATCACTGATGTCATAAGAAAAAAAGTCTTACCTAAATGATGCAAATACGGAAAGTTTCTATATGTGCACTTAATTTAGACGTTGAAATGTATAGGCAGTTATCTAGATATAAACAAAGTTTAAACTATACATTTAGAAAGAGTTAGGTATCGAATATAATATGCCAGCAATGCTGCTCTTTACAATCATATATTCATTTTTTTTGTCAACAATCATATATTCGTACACAACCAAACTAATATTAGAACAGAAAACCAGTTTAAATATTAGATTAATAGACTTGTAAAACGAAACCATCCAAATTTTTGTTCTAGTTGATACGTTTTCAATAATTCATATATATTTGAATAGTTTCAACTCTTTATTTATTTAGTAAAGTGGATTACTAAATGCACCATCTTTTTACTACGGGTTACATACATACTAAACACTGGTGATCAATTGTTTTACATAGTAGTAACGCAACAAACTTCTAGTATATTCACATTGGATTCATTTCAAACAAATTATAATCTAACTAAGTTGAGATCATATTTACAATTAGCTTGTTTACAGTTTTGTAGTTGTATTGTAGCTATTCCATTGTATGTAGAAACTTCAAATTTCGAAACAATAAGATTGCACTGGCCGGACTTCCATTATAAGTTATAACCTTCAATATCATTTACTGTACATATATTTGTGCATATTGTTCGTATCTGATGTCGATAGCAGTTTCCAAAATACTTATTTACATGTCTTTTTTTTTTCTTTTTGCTAACTACTTATTTACATGTCGGTAAACGTTATCATATAAAGTTAAAACTACTAGATAAGGACAAAAGATAATTCGGCAAGTACGTATTATGTATTGTCTGATTACATAGAGATGTCGTGCGGTCTAGAACGGGTTAACCTAATTTGCGTCACATAGAACCAACTCTATGAAAAGCAATACAGAAGAAGTTTTGTGTCTTTCAAACTTAAATTCGGTCAGACCTAATTAACCTAAATGTCATACCAATTTACGTATTTTTATGTCTCCAAACAGAATAATGAAACTAGAATGGAATCAATGCAAAAGACAACGGAGCTGACTGATTAGTAAAAGTATCCATTTCTACATTTTTTTGTGGACACACAAATTGGTTCTTGATATAAGTGAACGTTAAAGATACATAGATCGTCTATATCGAACCCTAAGGGCCACAACACATTATTTTCCTTCTTGTCTATATCATGTCTGGCCAGCTAAGACGTACATCAAAACTTTGGCCCCATTCATATACCAAGCCGCTCGTGTCAATCACTCAAATAATTATATTCGATATTTATCTAATATATTTTATGTTGATCCTTGCGGTAAAAGTGAAACTATGTTCATAAAACAAGGAGCTCGAATCCTGGTCTCTACATTTTCTTTGTACCCTAAAGTTCAGTAATTTCTCTTATGAAAAAGGATGGTGTTTAATCTTTTCTATGGTTCTATGTTATGCGGTTTACTATTCTCTCGAACACATAAAAGTAAAATATATAAAAATGGCAGCGAGTTATCAATCATTGAAATGAACAAGAAGAATAGTAAACAAATTTAGTTAAGAATGACAAGATCTTTATTTAAACAAAACTTGATTCAACTCACGTAATCAACGAAACAACGAAATTATTTACATTAAACCCACAAAACCTCTAACCAGTGTCACCACCAAGATGGGTGTTTATAGCAAATCAGAAATTACAGGGGAAAATCTGCGAAAACCTCAACATTGATTGAGAGTAGGAAACCAACAAATAAATAAAAATATATATTCTTTCTTCATTTGTTCTGTGTCTTTCAATAATACAAGACGAGACGACGATCACAAGAGGAACAAGTGTACTTGCGTTTGACCTTGAAACAGAGTGGCAAGAAACAGAACAACCACTTGGTCTCAATATCTACTGCCGCCACTTTTCCGCCGCAATATGGACACACACCCGGTGCTTGTTGCCGACCAAGCTCTGTCTTCTCCTCGTGATACACAAACTCCAAACACATTTTTGCTTCTTTCTTACTCCAATTCTCTGAGACACCTTTTGTGTTTATATACTGCTTCTGAGCTTGTCTCTGTTTCTTTCTGGTACGTTTGCTAGGAAAACTCTAGAAGTGCGAAGAACAAGAAAAAAGAAAGAGAAATTCCTTTTTGATTACCAAAAATGGGAAAGTATTTGCGTGAAGATGTTTTTCTTTGTTGCTGTAGGGTTTAGCAATACAATGACAAAGAATTTATAGAGGATGGAAGGAGGATTACGTGGCATACTCTCAAACGTTACATGTTTAAATAATTGAAATACTTAATAATGTATAAAATAATTCATATTCTAACAAAAAAAATTGAGTCTTGGAAATCAAATACCTGTTTGTGACAAAAAAAAAAAAAAGGAAATCAAATACCTGTTGATGATATAATATGACAGCTTTTCATGAAATATAGACCATGTATTTTCGAACATAAATACAAATTTTTAAGGATGGGAACAAAAAATCAAGTCGACAAAAAGAAACAAGTGTAGTGTCATCTCAGGTTTCAAAAGAAATAAACACAGCCTATACTAAAATAGATTCAACATGAATCCTAAGGAAACTCAACACTCACATGGCAAGAACTGAACCAAGATAAAAATAAACAAAAGTTTACACCAAAACAGCATCGTGCATGAGGGTGAGTTGAGATCCTGAAGATCTCTTTTGAAAAGGGACAAATAAGCGGTTTAAGATGGTTACAGAGCCTTCTATTCACCTCTTCATAGTGTGAAATCCCTAAATCATCATGTGGTTCACATTACTTTCTGAACAATGATAAGAAGGTAGTTTGAGTAATACACATCTGATGGCAATCCGATGATAAGTAATTTAGGCATCTTCAAAACAGAGCAGACTAGAAAATAAACGAAATATGAAGAGAAACTCTAAGGGATAGAAGCAAATGAGATATTGACTGAACTTAAGTCCAACTTGTTGCCATAGTATGACTTAAATTCTTAGACCTACACGACATGGATCCTACAATGTATTGACAACCTGTGCAACTCGTTCACATACTAATTATGCATTGCAAACATAAATCTCTCCTTGACGATAATAATAATAAATCCTGCTCGTTCTAGTCCAAATTGTTTCAGTCAAACACAAGCCAAACACAACACAACACAGTGCATATATGTAACATGATAGAGTTAGTAATAGCATTAATGATAGGTATTATAAAAGAACAGATCCCTATCTGTCTTTTCTTCTTCTTCAGTTCACTCTGCTGTTACAACTTCAAGATACATGTGTCCTTGCTTCCCATCCATGGTTTTCCTTATTACTGTTTTGTGATCACACGCCCATTCTGAAGATTCACCATTATACTTGTAACTTACATAGAAGATTGCATTTTGGGCTTTCAGCTTCTCATGTCCTTCTTCTGTGTCTTCTGTAGTTACTACAACCACCTTCTCGATCTCCAAGGGTGGGGGAGCAGTCAATTCCTACAAAAGAAAAGGTTCATTTTCTTTTATTTTCTTTCCTCTCTTTTGGCAGAGAATCTCTCTCAAGGACTTACGTTATTTGTTTTTGAGTAGAACGCAATTTCGGTGAATAGATGTAGCCAGTCATTCTCCTGCAGCTCTGATTCTTGCACCTGCGATGAGATCCACAGAACAAGAAAGTATACTACCTGCTTAGTTAATATGTCAGACAAATTACCTTCCCAAGCTAAAAAAAAGAAGATGTTTCAGATTCAAACAGTGGAGATGATCTTACCACATAATAGTTTTTATTGTCACGTGCCAATTCTTCATCAGACAACCATTTGGGCATTGCATCTTTGTAGAAATCATCTACTGCCGTATCGTCCCAATGATCATCCACACGATCGTCACCTTTAAAAGAATTCTCAATAAAATGGTAAGTTATCTTAAATTAAATCAGAACTCCCAGTGAGATATATAAACACTACCAAGACATCCATCGGTAAAACACAGACCATGAATGTTGGTGATATTCTTACATTTGATTCTGCAGGCTAAGGTACTCCACATAACGGGACAGTCTGGAGAAGAATCTTCGTTTAACAAGGTCTGAAAAGAGAAGACCGAGTCAGAGACAGGATCCTTGGCGTCCAAAGTTACATAGACGTAGTCGTATGCAGTAGAGATAACATCATACTTTTCCCAGCGCACAAACTTGAAGTTTGTTCCCTGTCTCAAAGCAAAACACAATAGCTCATAATAAAAGGGGAATCAAGGTAACACTCAATCACATCAAGTAGAAAATGGGTAATAACCTAGCCATCTTTAAAACTTAAAATCATGCAATTCCCCATTTTAAAATAAGCAAAAGAACGCGCTTAAAGCTTTGTAGAACACACACACACGGTTTATAATTATTTTCACCTCACCATGTTCCATAGATCAGCTGAGAAAGAAAAATAAAGAAGATAAAACTCATATAGGTATATAACAAATGTTATTAAGAAAAATGATGTTTGTATAATATCTTCAATGTTTTACATATGATTTTAACTAAAAAAACTTTATTCCAATGTTTTCACAGAATAATCTGTAAATGAAAATCCTAAATAAACAAAGAAAAACTTAAAACGGGTATTGTATAACAGCGATGGACAAAGGTGAAGGTTTCTTTACCCCAACAACTATTAACATTTTCCGGAGCAATGGAAAAAATAAAACATAATGAATGATACCTTCTGAAAATTGTGGCAGTGGAGTCCAAGCCTACCGTAGAGGGCGATGTCATAATCATCGCCCCAAGTAGACTTAATTAGTCTAGACGGATAGCTACAGTTATCCACATCGAAACCCTGCAAAATTAACACGAAGAAAAGAGTATATATCATCCTTCTTTTTCTTAATTATACGAGATCATCAAATCATCCAACCGTAAAATCCAAAAAACGACCTGGTAATCAAAATCGATATACATATACAAGCAACATCATCATTAAGATATTCGAAGAGAGATTACGATTACACTGGCCAACCCTTCTTTATTGAAATCGGGATGGTTTGGAACATCCAAACCGAACAACTTTAGCTTAGCCTTTCGCCTTATTTTTTCCCTTCGCAATAACTCAAAATCCTCCATAACCTCCTCCAACTCTGACCAAGCTTGCCCTAGTTCCCTCAAATCTCATTTCATAAAAAAATAATATAGTTCGAAGCTTTAGCCACGTCGATACGACGTCATTTTGTATATATGAAAAAGAAGAACAAAACAGAAAAAAAACTTAAGACCGTTTAAAGCCCACGCAAACGCTCAAACCAGTTGTGTTCTGCTTCTCGTGGGATCTTGACAATTAGGGTTTGAAGAGATAATACAATTTGGTGATATGGGGGACTCGTCGCCAGAATATGATCCGGAGTATGCAAGAATCGCAGCGGAGGTTTCTCTGAATATAGGCCGCAGCTTCCTTTCATAACTAATGCTTGGTTCTCATATATTACGTGGTTATGTAGGTCCGAGCGGAACTGAAGGAGCTCGGAGAAGATGAACTAAATTCCTTCTCCGATGATGATCCAGCTGACCGAGGGTGGTCCACATACGTTACAGATGCCAACGTAACTTCTTTCTCTCCCTTTCTTCATGTCTTATCTTATGTGGCGATGTTAATTTAGTTGTGATTGTGCGTAGGCTTTTTTTGCTGGTAGGAGGATAAAACCTAAAGCATGGCGGTTTTATTATGACAGAGGCCTCTGCGCTAGACTTGCACTCTACTGTTACAATCTTCAGAAGGTTATTTTTTTCTATTTTATTACACGAACGCTATCTAAACTTATCACCTAAGTTAAGCTTTCCAGTTACTTTCTCATCTCTCTAGGGCACAGCTAGCGATTTTCGGTTTATCAGTCAGTTACATGAGCAGACTCACCTTTACTTCACCAAGTCTTTCATAACATTTGAGGCCGTTAATCCAGCCGACCGTTCTCCACTGACTTTCGAGACTTGTGTTAAGCATAACGATGATCAAGTTACACACGTCCCAAATTTGTGGTGGGAGACGCACATTTGCAGGGTGGAAGGTAAAAAAAATGTGTAAAAAGGTATCCGTATCGGTTATTGATGGGAGTTGCTCTGCCATATTATCATAAGTTTTTCTTTGTGTGGTTAAAAGGTAGCGAAGAGGCTGATTATGAGTGGAACGATGGAGCAGTACATGATTATTACAAAGGTGAAATGCCTAAATGGCTGTCTGATGACCGTCAGCAACGATGCTATGTGGTTAACTCTCCTGTCTTGTAGTCAATTCATATAAAGCACAAAACCATTCATGTTTCCATTGTTTTTTTTTTACTATTGGGTGTGTGAATCCATTAGGTTGAACAATCAGAGCTTCATGACGAGAAAAACGGGTGGCTGCCTCTCTTAACCGAGTTTGCCTTCTTCACGAAATGGAATGGACCGCTCAGTCCGGGAGAGATTGAGGATTGCCGACCTTTGATTACTCAACATGTGGTTGTGGAAACTCTTGATGAAGAAGGTGAGAAAGAGACGAGTGATAAGCTCAATGCGGCCAATGCAATCTTCTACGTAACTTTTGAGTGCGTGGAGGATCCAACAAAAGGTCGTTATAGGGCGGTTGTACGGAAGACGATGGATGGGAAACCGGGGCACATGCGCCTCGAGGTTACGTGTTGGAGCGTCTGATACCCAAAAAAGGGATCAAATTTCAGTATCTAGATAAATTCACAAGACTTTCAAACTTGGAAAAATCTCGAGAATATATTAATAAAGTATTAATGTATGATCGAACTGATACATCAGAATTATGTTATGGTTGTAGTAAGAAACATAAGTCTGTAAGCAAGTAAGTGGGTTTTTCCAATTCTTTGTCGGGCTCATCAGTCTCATCCTCTCTTGGTGTCTGGACTAGCATCACATCTAATGAGACATGCAATTCTTTCAATCTTTTGTAAGGGAAGTTTACCACCGCAACCAGCTCCTCTTTAACTATCTTAGTAGCATAAATCATCACATCTCTTTGTCCTTCGTACTTGGACTCAAAATATTTTGGCCCACGGTAAATTTCCTATGAATGAAATGAAAAAGAGAATTAATAGATATATACAATATAAACAGAACACGATATAATACAATATAAATTTAACTAAGAGCAACACTTACATTTCCAACAACGTCAACATCTGGCTCAAATATATGCAATCGAGCCGCAACGGGTGTCTTTTGCAAGGCTACCGAAGCAATTTTCAGATCGTCTGATTCAATCACCTCTCCTCCCATGCGGAAGAGTGAAACGCCCCTTGGTTTGCGGATATCCCTACATCCTGCATATTTCCAGTCTTGTTCTCTGGGTAAGTTATTCTTCAATCCATACCTCAGCCCATCCGCTACGGTAAGACCGTAAGAGGTTTGCAACAAGTACGCTGATGTTTTCTCTGAGTCTTTCCCGGGCGAGGAGCGAAGTCAAGTATATACTGGGCTGAGTAGTTAGTGAAGATGCTCTTCGGTCTATGTTTTACAACACTGAACAACTTGGCTGCTATGACAGCCCAAACTGTTTCTGCAGAGATATGTCAAAGAGTCAGAAAAGAAAAGATGCATGAGCAAAGATATGCACGTATATTTGTATGCATCCAATGTGTGAAAAAAAAAAAAACATTAAGAGACAATTTACCATGATCTTCATCATACTGCAAAACAGCATACTCTTCTTCCAACTTTCTCTCGTCCCTTCGAATCTGCAATTGAAACTCACTATTAGTGTGCAAAACAACTCTGATTAACCATCGAAAAACATTATATATAAAAAGTACCTGTTTTTTTTATCCAAGTTGCATAATTTGTAATCTTGGTATTAACGAGTTGGATACGGGAGTCTGGTTTTGTGCGTAGAATAGGCAAAAGTTTAGACATGATTTCAGGCTCAGTTTTCTTTATCAACTTCATATAGTTGTAGAAATCATCGGATATGGCTGTTACAGTGTGGCGGTGCTGCATAACCAGTGAGAACATAAGAAGCAGACTAAAATGAAAATGTGTAACGAATAATGATTCTCTCTTGGACGTACCCGTGTTAACTCTGGGACTAAATGAGAATCAGCCATGTTTACAGATTTCCTGCTTGCAGAAATTCAGATGATATAGACAGGCTATAAGTAGCAAATTCAAGCCAATCTAAAAGCATCTCTTTACTGATGAGATTGAATCAGTTGTAAAGTGAATAACTCAACGTTCAAATTCAAGCCAATCTAAAAGTAACTTTATGTAGAGCAACATACTGAACTGAATGTTAAGCTCTTTAAGCTAATATAGTGATGATCACAGTTACAGAGGAGGCAGTCATGTAGCTCAACAAGCAAAATAGATGGTAATGCATTTAACAAAAAAAAAAAAAACTAGATCGTGCAGCAAAAGAAACGAGATCAATATATCGTAACCTAGACAGCCGTAGTTTAATTTTGACACTCCACTCACAGATACAACAATTCAAGCCTCATAAAACCCTAATTTCCTAAGATTGATGCATAGTTTAACAAATAGGAACAATCCACAGCCTTAGGCTACGCCGAAGAGAAAGAATACAGTAATTGAACGCAAGGTCTCGATTTAAGATAAATATTTTTCCTTTTCTTTTACGACTAAATGAACACGAAAAGATCTAGGATTCATATAATCGTTAGAGATACTAGAAGATCTAGAGAGAGAGAGTTCCGTTCCTTACACAAGCGACGGACGATTCACAGCTTCGTTTCTTCTTCTGATTCTCCTTTCTCGAATTAGCCGGAACCGAGGCGCGCTAGAGGAAAACAATATCCATCCGGATCTATCTCACTTTACTTACCGGGTTAAGACCCTAAACCCGTATTTTCAGAGCCCATGATGATTATTATTAAAAGACTAAAACTACACTACCGGCCCAACATTGTTGGCGATACCGAGTAATAAACCAAAGTATTATTGTTTTTTCTTTATCGGCTAACTTATAGATTAAACATTTTGACCCGCGCTTAGTTTTTTTGGATTACAAACAGATTTTCATATGAGTTAGTATTTTGGGGTTGTTGTACGTTATTATGTTACAATGCCGTATTATGTCCAGGTAGGAATTTATTTAAAAATTTATATAATTTATGAGTTAGTTTATTTGAGATTTTGTATGTACAGTCTTATTTAACTCTTTGTTGGGTCTGGACATTTTATTCGGATCTAAAAAATCAACCCGAAAATATATGATTGGTTCGGGTCTGAGTTCAGAAAAAATACTTATTAGGTGTTTTCTTGGACCTACGGATCTTGTTTCGAGTCCGGGTCCTAACCGAGACCCAATCATATACCCAAAGCAACTAAAATATTTTGTGATTATGTATATTTATTTCAGATATGTTTTCATTTTTTTTTTTGAATTGAATGTTAAATTTAATTCAAAAGAAAAAATACCTTTTACAACTTTTCATATCATGTTTTCGAAAATGTAAAAATACTAAGGATAAAAAATAAGCTTCTATCCCAACTCTCTTGACTCAAACCACATGGTCATACCATCTTCATAGTCTCTATCACCCCTCCTACGGATAACAGTAAACTGATTCCTCATAGCCTTATCCAATCTCTTGATCAGAACTGGTGCGGTAACAGCAGATTCCCCATCTCTCCTCTTGTTCCTCTCCCTCCAAAATATATGAACTGTTAACTGAAGGGCATATCTCACAGTGAATAGCTTAACTTTACCCCAACTCGAGTCAGTTATAAGTCGAGTAATCCTTCCCCAGCGGTCTGTGTAATGATCGTTCATAACCCCCTTCATGAGAGCTTCCCATACCTGTGAAGAGTATGAGCATTCAAAGAACAGGTGCGTTAGAGTCTCAAAGGGCTCATTGCAGAAACTGCAGGACACATCGCCATTAGTATTCCAGCATTTCATTCTCTCCCCTGTTGCCAATCTTCCACGCATAGCAATCCAAGTGACAAAAGCATATTTAGGTGTCGCATGCTTGAACCAAACAATTTTATACCAGTCACACAAGATATGATTTTCTCTAATGTTAATCCAAGTTTCCTTTGTAGAGAAACTTCTCTTGAATTTACCTTTCCCATTTTTCCACATTGAGACATCATCAGCTTGAGTCCAAGTTCCTTTAAACTTCTCTATCTCCAGCTCAATCCTATTAAGCATAGGCACTCTGTGATGCCTTCTTCTATGATTTCTACATTCCTCCACTGTTGCATTAATTGATATACTCATGTCAATATAGCTTCCATCACGCACAATATCCTTCATACACCCCAGCGAACTCCAAGTTTCATGCCAAAAGGAAGTTCTCCTGCCATTACCCACTTCAACCCTGTAGAATTGTTTTGCTTGCTCTCTGCTTTTCAAAATTTTTCTCCACATCCAAGAGCCATTCTGCAACAGGGGAGAGAATGGGATTGTGTTTTTGGTCATAGTTTTGAGTTTTGGATAAAAATTTAAATTTTTGATGAAATTTTGGGTATTTTTTTTTTGTTTTTGGGGTCAAATTTTAAGTAAACTTTTGAGAGCTTTTAGGTATTTGAATATGTTCGGTTAATTGTTTTGGTTTTGGTATTTTTCATGTTCATGATTTTTTTGGATTCTTCTATTTTGATAGGTAAAATCATAACATAATTCATAGTTGAATTTAAACATTGCAGAACAATGATGTAGTTTGTAGTTTGTTCTTAACATAATTATTTTATATATTTATTTTATAGCTTCTCGTGAGTGGAGATGATGAGATTGTAAACTATTTGTCGCTGTAAAATTATGCAAGTTTTGTTAACATCAATGTATTATAACAATAATCTCATGGTGCACTTCATACAATATAAATTCTAATAATGATAGGTCGATGCTAAAAGTATAATTGTGTTTGAGGTTAAGGGCCCACCATATAGATTGTTGGACAAAAATCAGTTAGATTAATTTACGGAATTTATATAGTTAGATTAATTGTTTGTATGACTAAAAATAATAAATAATAGATAGGTCCAATGACTTTTTGTAAGTAGATTTATTAAAACTCTTTTCCTTTTAATAGTATTGATACTAAAGAGTTGTTACAACATGTCACTAGAATACAGAGACAACAACTATTGATTTTAGCATGCTTAGATAATTCATCCGCTTCTGGACTCATCTGTCTTGGGACTGAAATCCATCTGCAGCCATAAACAAAATATCATCCAAATGTCCTTGTATGTTTGCATAATCAAATTGTCAAGACAAGTGGTTATCATCAATTTGGTTACCCAGTTTTAGCGGAACCTTTTTTACAATAAACATGTACAAAGAAAATATGCTGACAATAAAATGGGAATAATTTAAGTTTCATAACATAATTCTGATCTATCAGTTCGATCATACGTTGATACTTATTAATACATTCTCGAGATTTTTCCAAGTTAGAAGTCTTGTGAATTTAAACAAGATACTGAAATTTGATCTCCGATTCCTCCTTTTTTCAGGATTAGACTTTCGAACACGTAACCTCGAGGCGCATGTGCCCAGGTTTACCATCCATCGTCTTCCGTACAACCGCCCTGTAACGACCTATTGTTGGATCCTCCACGCACTCAAAAGATATATAGAAGACAGCATTGGCCGCATTGAGCTTATCACTCGACTCTTTCTCAGCATCTTCATCAAGGGTTTCCACAACCACATGTTGAGTAATCAAAGGTCGGCAATCCTCAATCTCTCCCGGACTGAGAGGTCCATTCCATTTCGTGAAGAAGGCAAACTCAGTTAAGAGATGCAGCCACCCGTTTTTCTTGTCATGAAGCTCTGATTGTTTAACCTATATATGGATCCACACACCCAATAGTCAACAATGGAACACATGAATGAATTGACTTCAAGACAGGAGAGTTACCACATAGCATCGTCGCTGACGGTCATCAGACAGCCATTCAGGCATTTCATCTTTGTAATAATCATTAACTGCTCCATCGTCCCACTCATAATCAGCCTCGTCGCTACCTGAGAAAAAACTTATGATAATATGGCAGAGGAAGCCCCATTCAATAACCTATACGAATAGCTGTATGACACATTTTTTTTTACCTTCCACCCTGCAAATGTGCGTCTCCCACCACAATTTGGGGACGAATGTGACTTGATCATCGACATGCTTAACGCAAGTCTCGAAAGTGAGTGGAGAAGTACGGTCGGATGGATTAACAGCGTCAAATGTTATGAAAGACTTGGTGAAGGAAAGGCGATTCTGCTCATGTATCTGAATGATAACCTGAAAATCGTAAGCTGTGCCATTCTGAAGATTGTAACAGTAGAGTGCAAGTCTAGCGCAGAGGCCTCTGTCATAATGAACGCGCCATGCTTTAGGTTTTATCCTTCTACCAGCAAAGAAAGCCTAATAGTGAATTATAAAAACAAAAGTCAGGTACGTGAGAGGAGAAAAGAACAAAAAGGAAGAGAACTCAAGATGTTACGTACGTTGGCATCTGTAACGTAAGTGGACCACCCTCCATCAGCCGGATCGTAGGAGGACGAGAACGGTTGTTTATCTTCTCCGTTCTCCTTCAATAGCGCTCGGATCTACATAACCAAAGGAATATATTATAGAACCAAGCACTATAAAGAAGATGATTTATAAGAAAATTCGGAGAACCTCCGCTGCGAATCGGGCATAATCAGGATCATATTCTTCTGGCGACGAATCCCCCATATCCCCCCCCTCAGATCGCGGGAAAATAGACCGACAACTACGACAAAATTATAAAGAATAACAAATGGGCCACTATTCCGTGGACATAGACCCAAATGTTTCGTGTTTATGGGCTTACAACTGACAGAATTTTGATTTAGTATTCTGTTTCTGTAGACCTAAAATGACGCCTCGATTAAAGTTATCTTATGGTTGTGGATAAAAAATTGTGAGATCTGGGGAAGAGTTGGAGGAGGTTATGGAGGATATTGAGTTATTGCGATTGGAAAAAAGGCGGCGGAAGGCTAAGCTAAAGTTGTTCGGTTTGGATGTTGTTCCAAACCGTCCCGATTTCAATAAAGAAGGGTTGGCCGATGTAATCTCTCTTCGAATTCTTCTTAATCACCTTGTTGCTTGTATATGTATATCAGATTTTGATTACCAGGTCGTTTTTTGGATTTTACGGTTGGATGATTTGATGATCTCGTATAGTTAAGAAAAAGAAGGATGATATATATATATACTCTTTTCTTCGTGTTAATTTTGCAGGGTTTCGATGTGGATAACTGTAGCTATCCGTCTAGACTAATTAAGTCTACTTGGGGCGATGATTATGACATCGCTCTTTATGGTAGGCTCGGACTCTACTGCCACAATTTTCAGAAGGTATCATTCTTTTAAAATGGTGGATTGCATGATTTTAAGTTTTATAAAATGGTTTAGGGGTTGTTTAAATGTAGTTTCAACTTGATGTGTTGAGTGTTGCCTTCATTCCCTATTGTGTTTTGCTTTGAGACAGGGAACAAACTTCAAGTTTGTGCGCTGGGAAAAGTATGATGTTATCTCTACTGCAGACGTCCATTTCTACGTAACTTTGGACGCCAGGGATCCTGCCTCTGACTCGGTCTTCTCTTTTCAGACCTTGTTATGCGAAGATTCTTCTACAAACTTTCCCGTAAGGTGGAGTACCTTAGCCTGCAGAATCAAATGTAAGAATATATTACCATTTGTTTGGAGTTCTGGTTTACAAAGAACTAATTGTTTATTGAGATCTCTTTTAAAGGTGACGATGCTGTGGATGAACGTTGGGACGATAAGGCAGTAGATGATTTCTACAAAGATGCATTAATGCCCAAATGGTTGTCTGATGAAGAATTGGCGTCTGACAATAAAAAGTATTATGTGGTATGATCATGTCCACTGTTTGAATCTGCAGCATCTCTTTCTTTTTTTTAGCTTGAGAAGGCAACTTGACTGACATGTAGCTTACATTTTTGTTCTGTGGATCTCATCACAGGTGCAAGAATCAGAGTTGCAGGAGAATGACTGGCTCTATCTATTCACCGAAATTGCGTTCTACTCAAAAACAAATAACGTAAGTCCTTGAGAGAGATTCTCTGCCAAAAAATGAAGAAAGAAAAGAAAACTTGAACCTTTTTCTTTTGTAGGTGTTGACTGCTCCCCCACCCTTGGAGATCGAGAAGGTGGTTGTAGTAACTAAAGAAGACACAGAAGAAGGCCATGAGAAGCTGAAAGCCCAAAATGCAATCTACTATGTAAGTTACAAGTATAATGGTGAATCTTTAGAATGGGCACGTGACCACAAAGCGGTAATAAGGAAAACCATGGATCGTAAGCCAGGACACATGTATCTTGAAGTTGTAGGAGCAGAGTGAACTGAAGAAGAAGAACAATAGTCAGAACTGCGGATCTGCTCGTTTATAATTCCTAACGCTTTTTACTAATTCTATCATGATACATATATGCGTTATGTTGTGTTTGTCTAAAACTATTTGGAATAGAACGAGTTGGATCTATTATCAAGTTAAGGAGAGATTTCTGTTTGCAATACAATAATTAGTATGAGAATGAATTGCATAAGTTGTCCCAACCCATGGAGGTGAGTGATGTCTAATTTTTATCTTAATGTAAGTGTCGACTTGTTTACCAATGTATTTGTATTCCAAAACACTTGTGAATAAACCAGAACTTGAAAAGGCAGTGTACTTCGATATCAAGGGGTAATTTTGACACACGTTGAGTTTGTTTGTTTTGTTTGTCCGGTCAAGAGGTGTTGCCAAAAACACCATTCCCTCCTGCTGCTGGAGGAGATCAGGAAAAACGGCGTTCTGTTATTTATTTTGAAGCATCAGGGTCAGAGTTCCATGGAAAAAGGAGGAGACCTGCGACGTGTGTCGATGTAGGAGGGCTTCCGGGACAAGTAGATGATTAACACACATCAAGTGTCATTATGCTTCATGTTGATTGTGCCATATTCTCGCACGATTCTGATAGAGTTTAGCTGTTTCTGTTCAACATGGTTCCGTATAATTTTCGTTGATTTTTTTGTTTTTTTCTATTCCTTTACTCATTGTGCATTTGTGTTTGTTTATTCGGCTACGCTCCTGGTTTGGAACGTATTGGTTAATCAACAGTGTCTCTGAGGGTGGTCCAATCTCTCCTGCGACAGCCATGTGTGGAACGTTCAAGAACCTTCCTCTACTAAGAATGCTCCTGTTGAGCGAATACGCTGTTGGAGCGTAAGTGGTTCTAGTTCCACTTCACATAGATTCATTGATCTGTTATGACTTATGAATGGTAACTTCTTTCAGTTTCTTATTCATTTCCTTTATTTGTTCAATCCATTATGTGAAGTTTCAAGAATGTAATATGTTCTCTTGCAGTGTCTTGGGGTACTAAATGATTGCCATTTTAATACCTTTCGTTTTATATGCACTAGTGGTTTCAACTTTTAACTGACATTATGTTTCGTTGTGCAGTCACAAGTTCTATCAAGGGAAAGTCTGATTGATCTCTGTTTTGCTTCAAAAGCCTATACGAAGATCCAACCATGGATACATTAAATAAACTGTAAAACAAGTAATATGAATCGAGGATTTTCCATTTACTGATACTTTGATTTTAACATATTATGTAAACGAATTATTTTCATATCTGAATTTGTATTCCGATTCTTAATCGTAAAAAAAAGTATTCTTAGGGCCAGACTAGTTTCTCCGCTACCATCCGCAAACGCAGCTAATACGGTTGGTAGCGGTTGACAGCGTTTCGAAACAATCATACAAACCGCTATTACCGCTCCGAACCTCTTAAAATCAAAAGCTGGTTCCAGCTAGCGTTTGCGGTTGCGGAAAGATAATTTTTTTCTTTTTTTTTTTCAAAAACCATATAAATACAAAAATAAAAATATTCAATAAAAATTTTAAATTGAAATTATAAAAATACTAAAATATATCTATTATATTTTGATTAATATTATAAAAATTTACAATAAAAATATTTTCTATAATTTTAAAAAATTTTAAAATTTAAATCTATAACTTTCTAAATATAATTTTCATATTTATTATAGTATTATGATTTTTGATATTTTTATAATTATATAAAATGTAAATATTGTTAATTTATTATTTAACTGCTGCTGTATTTGGTAGTTAACCAGTCGTAAGTATCCCGCAAACGCACCAATTTCTAATCGCATAACCAGTAGTACAAATCTCTTAAAACCGCTAGAAACCGCAACCACCCGCATCCGCAAATGTCGCAACCGCAACCACAACCGCTGCGTTTAAACCAGTCAAGCCCTTAATCGTAAACCACTTAAAATTTCGGTATAACCATTATCAAACCGGTCGACTTGTAATTACTAAGTTTAATTTGTTACTAAGATCCGATGAATATTATATAAAAATTATTTTATGTATTATATGTTCTTTTACATATGAAATAATAAATATCTATTAATAATTAAAAAATCAGTAACTATTAATTCAAACAAAGACTTTTTCTATTGTATATGGTATAAAATTAAGTTTAAATGATATTAACATAGATATATAGTATATTTTTAATATTGATATCTGATAAATTATATTTCATACTCATATTATCTTTTGATCATTTGTATTTTTGAACAACATAAATTTAGTAATTTATAATTTTAAAAACATTATGCAAAGTTAAAAAACTAAATATTAAATTGTCAATATTTGTTCAAAAATTTTATCAAAAAAAAGCAAAGCAAATTTTGAAATTAAAATAAATATGTATTTTTATATGGTACATAATTTATTTTAAACAATATTAATATATATATATATATAAAATATTAATATTTACTAAAAATACTTGTATAATTTTGTAATTATTTCTATCTTGTTATAACATAAATTTTATTCTATGGACCATAAAAATTTTAAAGTGAGATTTTTAACAATTTTAGTCATTTATAGTTATTTAAAAAAAAATAAATTTTAACTATATAGTTAATGTGGTTGTTTAATTTATTTTAATAAGTTAAAATTTTAAAAAATGATAGAGAGTAGACTAATTTTTATCAAATATTTATTATTCAAAATTATTAATTGTCATATATATTTTACCTGCATTTGATAATTCTATTATTTTTATTCAAGAAAACAAATAAAAAATTAATAATTAATTTATGATTAGTTTAATAAAAAAATTATTATATATTTAGATAGACTAACATAATTTTCTAAGGGTTCTAAAAATGATTGTGTTGGTGATACGTGGGTACAAAACAAATGTTGTAATAGTTTTATTTTAATATATCTAATCTATTAAAATAGGAGTACAAAATTAGATTATCCCTTAGTTTTCCACTATATTTACAATGGCATGCCTCTGAAATTATTAATTAACCTATCTTTTAGGATTTTTGTCTTTTCTCTTTAATTAATGTATTTCCAAAATCAAATTCTAACTAAAAAATCATGGCAACAATAATTAATAAACTTAACTTTTAATATTCTTTGTCTTTTCCTTTTTTATTATACATATGTGTGTTTGAAAATAATTAATTCCATACATACATTTCATAATTACATACATTATACGGTAATTATTTTACTAATTCCACAAATACATAATAAATAGTATACAACAATTTTATTATACATAATCATAAAATTTTGATCCATAAAAAAACAGTTTATACAACAATTTTATTATATATAATCATAAAATTTTAATCCATAAAAAATAAAAATACATTTGTGTGACTTTACATGTCATATTCTAAATAAA
This sequence comes from Brassica rapa, assembly GCF_000309985.2. Classification (NCBI taxonomy): domain Eukaryota; kingdom Viridiplantae; phylum Streptophyta; class Magnoliopsida; order Brassicales; family Brassicaceae; genus Brassica; species Brassica rapa. Next base: position 3,784,497 of record NC_024795.2, on the reverse strand, counting down.
TGGATGATACAACTAAGAGTTTATATGATAAAATAAAACTACTCAATATAAACTATAAAATTATTGTGTTTAGAAATGTCATATTAAAAAAAATTAAACTGATAAATTTTAAAATATATATTATCACTTATACAAATAAATATTCATTTATAAAAAAAAACTAACACATGCGCGGGTGCGCGGGTTAAGCTCTAGTAGTAGATTAATAGAGCTATTGTGATATGTTATTTAAAGTTATTTATTAAACTTGTTTGAGTTCGAAGTTTAACAACCATCGGAATGAAAAAAATGAGCAGCCCGAGATGATGCTGGCCACTCGAAGGAGACGGTGCCGGACATCGACGTTGAAATCTACCAGTGGATATGTCAAACTCATCTTCAATTTGGTGTTCCAATATCTCAATTAGGTCGGAGACAAAATTCTGAAGTTTATTGGCTATTCCAACCTTTCCATGCTTGGTTGTAGTTTATTGGCAAAGATGTATATCTTCATAAAATAAGTAGAGACTTTCACGTACATAGCCTAGATGCATTTATGGAAAAGTAGACTCATATAGATAAAATGCTTGAGATGCAATTGTACTTGGTGTAAGAATCAAAATCAATAATTGTGCAACATTCTCTTCTGGTCACAAGAGGATGATCCCGTAATCAGACGTGTATGTGAATAGAGTGTGGCCAGAGCCTGAAGCAAATGCTGTATCACAGGTAAGTTTCAGACAAAATATTACATTTCTCTAGTTAACAATATGTAGGATATTGTGAAAGAAATTCTCCAGACAAAATAGAATGAACCATTCGTTTAGTTTGCAGTCGTTTTATATTCAACGAGTTTCATTTGGCTATGGTTGTAGGTTCTGGTCCCCTTTCTTCGGCTATCTCGCTCATGGACCAACACATAACCTCGAGGCGCATGTGCCCCGGTTGCCCATCCATCGTCTTCCGTACAACCGCCCTATAACGACCTTTTGTTGGATCCTCCACGCACTCAAAAGTTATGTAGAAGATTGCATTGGCCGCATTGACCTTATCACTCGGCTCTTTTTCATCTTTTCCAAGAGTTTTCACAACCACAGCTTGAGTAATCAGAGATCTGCATTCCGCAATATCTCTCGCCCTGAGCGTTCCATTCCATTTCGTGTAGAAGGCAAACTCAGTCAAAAGAGGCAGCCACCAACTTTTCTCGTCATGAAGCTCTGATTGTTCAACCTATGGATCCACACACTCAATAGTCAACAATGGAAACATGAATGATTTTGTGCATTATATGAATTGACTACTAGATGCAACGCAGAAGAGTGTTACCACATAGCATCCTTGCTGATCTTCATCAGACAGCCATTTAGGCATTTCACCTTTGTAATAAGCATCTATTGCTCCATCGTTCCACTCATAATCAGCCTCTTCGCTACCTTTTAACCACACACAGAAAAAACTTTATGATAATGGCAGAGGAGCGTTTGTAACGTATAAGGGATAGCTGATAGACATCTCTTACCTTCCCCCCTGCAAATGTGCGTCTCCCACCACAAACTCAGTCCGCTTGTAACTTGTTCATAGTTATGCTCAACGCACGTCTCCAAAGTGAATCGAGAACAGTCAGCTGGATTCACTGCCTCCAGTGTTATGAAAGACTTGCTGAACGAATCATACCGAGTATATAACTTTCTCACAAACCCAAAATCGTAAGCTGTGCCCTATAGAGATGAGAAAGTAGGACAGGATGCTTAACTTAGGTGATAAGGGGTGAATGTGTGCGTAATAAATAGTGTTAGAACAAGATTTAAGAAGAAAACCTTCTGAAGATTGTAACAGTACAGTCCAAGTCTAGCGCAGAGGTCGGAGTCGTAATAATAGAGCCAATGTTCAGGTTTTGTCTCCTCACCAGCAAGAAAAGCCTACGCACATTCACTACTAAATCAATATCCACAGAAAGAGAGAGAGATTGCTAATGCATTATAAATACAAAAGCCACGTAGAGAAGAGTGATCACAAGAACAAAAACAAAGCAATTTAGGATAGTTAACAAAGGGAGATAAAGATCTTACGCTGGAATCTGTAACGTATGGGGACCACGTTTGATCATCATTTGGGACGCTATCGTCAGGTAGCTCTTCGGACTCCTCTTCCGTCTACATCAAAAATCAACTCCATTTTTTACAAAAGTAAAAGCACAACTCCAACTTTAACATTCATAGTGATATACTAAAAAACTGTTAGGACTGGGTGATAAGGAAACGCTAATCAATTAACGAACTATCCTTACTCCTCTGGCCTCTATCTTGTTCTCTTCCGCAAAAGTTGCTAGAGCCTATCATCAACAAGAGAAATTAGATAATTAACAAAATATGAATAAATAATTACATCTACGTACCTGCATCTCATCATCGTCAACTGGGCGACATGGATTCTACAAGAAATTTTGTATTGCGATGTTAGTACAAGGGAATCAACAGATTTATTAAAGGGCAGCGTGGCCAAACGTAAACTCTTACCGTAATACCAAAGATACCAAGCACATAACAAGTCCTTCTTTCGGTAATATCCAATTCTTTATTTCCTTCTGAGATGGAACATCTTCGTTTGCAATTGGTGTGAATGCAAGAGCAACGCATATTAGTTCTTTTGCAACCATATTATCGATAACAGCTTTGAATGCTTCCCTCTGAAATAACATAACTAGATTCAGAAATATGCTTTGCTAACATGGTTTTCATTCATAAGTTAAAAAGAATAATGATTGCCAACCTTGGTTTTACTCATCGGTATCAAACCATTGTCATAAGCTTGTGTACACTTCTCTAGAATTTTGTAAGCGTCGCCTTTCCAGTGAATCCGAACGCCAAGCCTACTAGTGTTTTTCTGAGGTTATAATAAAAGTTGACTTAAAGTTAAAACAATTACACCAAAACTGATCAACTAGAAAAGCAGAAACTAGCAAGGGATATGAGACATCAATTACACATTCAACTGCTGTGCCTAGACATTCGATTGACGAATCCATTCCAGAACGTTTAATAAACATGGACTCGGACTTGATAGAAGTGAAGCTCATGTCACTCTACAAAGATCCAATAAAATATGAAAATTAGTAATCAATACAAATAAACAAAAAAAAATTGGAACTAGGAGTTGAATCAATTTAAGTAAAGCTCGGTTTGTTGGACTTTCAATTTAAGTAATTTAAGTAAAAAAAGTTGGAACGAGGAACTGAAAAGAAAACCTGCAAGGCCCATTTAAGTAAAGCTCGGTTTGTTGGACTCCCAATGATCTCAATCCCACCATCCTGTAACCAGAAAACATACATACATTATAACATTTTTATTTAGTAACAACAATCAAATAATAGTTATACAGTATTTAAACCATACCTCAAGCTGAATCACATTGCTAGACGTATTGTGACAAATGCCTTCAAAAATCAAAAATGACATATAGTCCAAGCTACCAACTTGACCCTCAATATAATGTTCATCAACTTCCCTCTGCACAAAAGAATTAACAAACAATTTTAAGAAACCGAAAACTAAGCGTAAGTAAATGACTTTGATTAAGAAATCAGTATCAATAAACTAAACAATAACGAAAACACATCACCTCGTATTTGCTCTGGACTTCTCCACAGAAAAATACTTTGAAGAGTCTACTTGGAGTTGTAAATGATGACACTCCAGTTGTACGCAGCTCAAGTAGCATAACATCCAAAGAGGCCTTGAAATATCCAAATAATCCCTTTTCTTCACCATGGCTATTCCTGCAGTGTGCAATCAGCTCTCCATTCTCGACGGTTATAAACCGTATTGAAACTTGATGCCATGCAGAAAAGAAAGAATGTACAGAAGTAGGTCCGCGGTAAACTTTCTGCAACATAGTAAAATGCATAGTTGTTAGTTCCAAATGATTCAGATCTATAACATCAGGAAGAAAAATTTTTTTTTTGAATCACAATACTTACATCTCCAATATTTGCAAACTCAGGGTTGAAAACAGCAATTTGACCAAGGATTGGTTGTGACTGCAAATAGTGGACAGCCTTGTGTACATCCTTGAACGCTCTGGCTTCATTTAAGACGTGATGCAATTTGACATCACTCTTAGAAGGAAGCAGCCCAGTATGGCATCCAGTATGCCCCCAATCATCAGTTTTTGGCATACCATAGGCCATGGCATATTCCATACCGTAGATGCCTGGATACGGATAGCAGTAGTGCTCTTGTTTGGTATCCACGAACCTTCTCTTTGCCCGAGCAGGATCAGCAAAATCAACCAAAAACTGGGCAGAGTATGATGTGAGCTCCTCGTCAATATGGTGGATCTCACGGGCCTCGCTTATATGCTCACTTTCCGCAATCGACCAACAATTCTCTGCAATTTCAATTAATTATTCTTCACACAGTGCAAACAAAATTCATTTAAAAGAAAAGATTGAGACCAAGTTATTTACGATGTTTTCGTTGGTTTTGTACTGGAAACTTTGATTTTCCCCAATTTTTGCAGTCCTCTTTCTTTGGCCTCTGAAATCAACATAAAATCTAATGAGAAAGAAAAATTGGAAATGAAAGTCAAACATAACTAGTGACACCAACTTACTACGAAGTTAGCCCAAACTGTAAAAGTTCCTTTTTTAGCCTCGAAAGAAAAGATTTCACCATTTTCGGGCCTATGTAAAATGATATCTAGCAGATGTGGATGTAGCATTTGTGGTATTTCTTCGAATGGCTTCTGAAGAACTTTAGGCATCTTCTCCAAAGGGATGTACGACTGCATAAAAAGTCAATAGTTATGATCACATACTTTTTAACAGAGATAAAACAATATGAATGTATCCATACCCGCAATTTGGCCAGGGCATCTGTTGATCCCTATTAACAGAGATTTCCGAACAAGATATAGATCAATTCAAATATATAATGAGAATATCTCCTAAAAGGCTTAGAGATACTTTGAAAAGAAATTTGATAAATGAAAGAATATTACTTGGCTGGACGAGCATTCTCCGCGAGTTACAGTCTGCAAATATGTAGTCATGTTACAGAAAATGTCAAAATATATCAAACAAAAGGAAACATCTATTCCATGAACATACGTGACGCAAAACTGGGCTAGATATGTGATCCATGTTCTTGGAATCGATCTTCTTCTGCGGAGAAGAAAAAAAAACCAAACTTTGTTCAACTTAAGAAAACAAATCAGAAAAGCACACGATCTGCAGATGGCAAATCATCAAGAGGAACCAAGTCTAGATTGAAAACAAATTACTATAAACTTGTGTTAGTTTGGCTACTCAAGTTGCAGAATATTTGGATGAAAAACTAGTTGTTTTTGATACTAATGAAGTCGCTACTGTTCTCTGGTAATTCACCCGCTACATCTAGTGTAACTCACTAACTCATACAATATGTTAGGAGCTCTTAACAGGAGAATGGAAGCAGGATCGATGAGACGTTAAAGAAGTTTCAGTGACAGTGGAAAACAAACTAAGTCAACAAAAACAATTTTGGAGACTGGTGCTACTCTCGAACAAGAATCACTTGGACTTACAGATGCAGTGGTGACTGGTGAAGAGCGACTGTATTCAACCTCAGGAATTGATGTCACAAACCTGAGAGAATCCAACAGAGTAATAAATCAGTAACAAGCAGCTCACCGGCGAAATCAGAAGGAGGTGAGAGTCGCAATCGATTTCCAACTCGTAACAAGCGGTTCACCGGCGAGAGACCAAACCGGCGAATATCAGAGGCAGGTGAGGGTCGCAATCGATTCCAGCTCGTAACAAGCCGTTCACCTGCGATAGATCCAAACCGGCGAGTCAGAATCAGGTGAGAGTCGCGAGAATGTTGGATTCCAAAACTCTCTATTTTTCCAAGCCAAACCCTAAAAACCTCAGATTCGTCTCAAATCGAGTTAGGGGTTTCTCTTGCCCCCATAACTAACCCAAAGAAACGTAAAAGAAGCGACCTGAAAGAAAATATCAGAAAATCACGAGATTGCGAGAAACGAACCCGCGGAAACAAAATCGGTGTCAATCGCACGAATGAAGAGGTCTCTAACTCTTCAACAGCAGAGATTTTAAAGAAACTGAAAGCTGAATCAAAATCGGCGACCAGTATTTTCGTTGTGAGCTACAGGACGGCAAACAAAGAGTAGCCGTTGGCGGCAAGTTTAGAACTCAGAGCAACGACGACGAAAGTCTCCAACTTTCTTCTTTTGAACAAAAGGTTTCTAAAATAATATTTATGATCGGGTACCTATATTCCTCCATTGTTTCTTTTTCGCCTTCTTATTAAGAAGACTCCATTATTTTCCTCCTTGGACTTTTGATTTCATTGGAAAACTCCCCAAAACTTTTAATTATGTCCTAGATTCTGACTCAGTTTCTCAAAACACATAATAATTAAATTGTGAAAAACAGATCAATTAGTATGATTTGTATTTATTTAAAAACATTTAAAACTTGAATGAACTTAACTTTGTTGATTGTATATTTTATAATAGTCATGTTTTAAAAAATTATGGTATGGGATTTTTCACATAACGTACACTTTTTACTACCATCAATCATTTTAATCAAAATAAGAGCATAAATTGTTTGTACACGATATATCACCATAGCTTCATTATCACATTGGCTACACAGTAAAACAGCTAATTACTAACTTCTTGTGTAATACAATATAGTTCTGCTTATTTGTTTCTGTTTCCATTGTTTATTTCACCACTATGTTTAATTTTGTAACTAGGATTAGAGCCGGTCTTTATCATATCAGGTGCATAAACAAACAATTTTGACCAATTATCTATTAACCTTTTTTTTAAGAGATCAAATATATAATTTTAAGTCAAATCAGCACAATATATCTCCCACTATTGTTACCATTAGAGCTAATCTCTCTTCTTAAAACATAAATACTATGTTAGACCCAACATCTATTATTGTGTGATATTTCATTAGATATACTCAAAATAATTCTTCTAAACCACCTATTAAATTCACCTAACGTTCTAAACCACCTATTATATTCGCCTAACGTACTACTATTACTTATGTTATATATATTTATCCTATTTTTATAGACAATATCATAAATTCATAATTAACCTAATGACATATACTTTAACATACACATTTCCCTCTTACTAAAATAGAAATACTATGTTGGAACTAACCTATATTAATGTATAATATTTCATTAAATATACTCAAAAATAATTTTTAAGCAAACCATTAAACGTTCTAAACCACCTATTATAATCATACCAATATCTAATATCTAATTTTTAATCAAAACAAATTAGGATATAAGCCAAGCCCATATTTGACGAATTTAGTAATATTTATGAGTAAAACGGGCCCTACTTCAATAATCCTATCAGGCCCAAGCCTATATTTTACTGGTTTATCCATAATTGGGTCTGCATAAGATGTAAATAAATCTATCTTTTTAACACAGTAAGTAAATCTTTTTTTTTGGTCAAATAAGTAAATCTAATTTGTGTTACAAAAAAAAAGTAAATCTAATTTATAACGTGAAATTTGATCACCTTTCCCTTTATATAATTCATTGAAGGAATTATTACCAAACAATGGGAAAATATAATAAAAATAGTTAAAGTCAGCATTTGACCTTATATATTTTACTAACTGAAAAATATGACTTAAAGTTAATATAGTAGATCATAACTTAACATGTTTGAGTCACCATTCAATCTAGCCAGAAAAAAAACTGGCCTGGAATAATAGCCAGCTGAATTTGGTGTGCTTTAAGTCCCTATAGGCTATAGCCATCAACATATCTTACTGACCAAACTCAAAGGACCATATGTTCTTAGGCTATCTCATTTTTGAAATTTGCCAGCCATTGATATTCAATATTGAAGATAAAATCATCAGTTTAGATGCTGTAAAAAATTGCAGCAAGCGAAAGCAAATTTTAAAATAAATAATGTCTTTTAAAAAGGTGATATTCTCATTTTTAATCAAATAATACGGCTTTATGTCAAATGGCGTGTTTTCAAATATAATAGCATACCATTTGTGTAAAAAAAATGTGTACTGGATCGTAACTATTTCCTTAATTTTCTTAAAAGAAATATAAATAAGAAAATAACAGCAAAATAAGTAATATGTATATGATTATAATAGAAATTAAAAACAGTAATTAAAGTCAAAGCTAATCAACAAAGAAACATGGATTCGGTTGGGTAGACAAGTACCCATGAATCCTTCCTCCTCCTCGTAGAACTCCTCGATCAACTCCGCATGGACGGTGAATCTGCATTTCTCTTCCTGTTTCCAATCCCAAGGATCTCTTTGCAGGAAAAAATCGCCATGAAAAATCAGATGTATTTTCGTCTGACAAAACTGTGAAATCAAACCGGTTCTTGATCGAGCCTAGAAGACGTTCTTCAAACCCGCATGAGATCTGAATGACCGTTTTAGGTTCTTCTTCATCGGCATCAACTCTTGAGTTTAGGTCTAGAGCATTTGACCCAATCTCAACTTTATTGGGAACTCTTTCTTGATGTTGTTTTGTGTCGCATGCCACATCATCCTCATCCTCTTGGATTCTTCGTTTTAATCAGCGTCCGAGCAACATCAAATTTATGTTTCCTCTTGTGTCCGACCAAACTAGAACTCGATTTCTTGAGTCACTCTTTAGCATAATGTCATTTCCAGTTTCCACTACATTCTACAATAAGACAAGTAATATATCTAGTTCACGTAAAGGCTTATCTCAACTCCATTATGGATTAATCCATTCAAAATAAATATGTTCATTCAAAACAGTTATTTGATGAATTTCTTATCATCAAATCTATACAAAAGATGATGGAATGAAAAAAGTAACGCTATTTGAAGAAAAAAAAAGCCATGTTAAAAGCACATTTTATCATGAAGCGGGCCAACTTATATGTTTACACAAAGAACAATGCGGTCAAGTTCAACTTTTCTTGAGATCATAATTGATATGATTATAATAGCAAGATATGTAATATATATGATCATAAATAGAAACTGAAAACAGTAGTTAAAGCCAAAGCTAACCATCAAAGAAAACATGGATTCTACTGGGTAGACAAGTGCCCATGAAACCTTCCTCCTCGTATACCTTCTCCCCTTGGTCAATCATATCTATACCTCCCAAACATAGGTTAATTACACTAATGCCCTCTTTCCCGCCGTTTTTGACCGTTACTAAGCCCGTTTGAAAAACCTCTTTTACCCACTCTTCGAACAAACTGTTAGCACAAAACCCACACCCTTTGTATAACTTCTCGATCAATTCAGCGTCGACGGTGAACCTGAATCTCTCGTCCCGTTTCCTGAGGATCTTCTCGCAAGACTCTTCGAACTTCTCCATGAAAATCTTAGTTATATCTTCGTTTGACAAAACTGTGAAATCAAACGGGTTCTTGATCAAATCAAGAAGACGTTCTTGAAATCCGCTTGAGATTTGAGTGACCGGTTTAGCTTCTTCTTCTTCTTCGACATCAACTCTTAAGTTGAGGTCTATAGCATTTGATCCCAAACTCAGCTGCCTTGAGAACTCATTCTTGATGTTGCTTGTGTTGCAAGCCACATCCTCCTCCTCCTCTTGGATTCTTGGACTCTTCGTCTTAATCATCGTCAGCGTAGCATCAGATTCTGCTTTCCTCTTGTGGCTAACCAAACTAGAACTCGTTTTCTTACACTTCAACATCATTGGTATGACAACATGTTCGTGCTCCACACATTCATCATCTTCTCTCGTCAAAAGAAAGATCATTGGTCTCTTCTTTCCTTGAGAAACATCCAAATCTCCAGCCTCGAATCGATCAGCGAGGAGCTTCTCGAACCGGGCATCGGCTAAATCAACTCTCTCTATCAAAACAACAACCTTTTCTCGGTCCTTCAACGCCTTCTCCAGCTCCTCGCACGCTTCACTTGCCTTGGATGTTCTCAGATTAATCTTCATCATGTTATTGACTGATCCGAAAAGAGAAGTTGTGACTGTAAGAGCCAGTCTTCTTTTCGCAGTCACGTCGTTCCCCGAAAGAAGCATCCAAACATCTCTCCTCTTTACAGATTCTTCAATGGCTTCAACCACTGAAGGAAGAACTCGACTTTGCCATGGAATGTTCTCGTGAAGCTTCTCTGATAATTGTCTCATTGTAATCTCCCTCTCTGTCTCTTCTTCTTCTTCATCTGAGTTCTCTACATCAGATGGAAACGGAGAATGACCAAGTGCAAGAGTAATCTTGGTCTCCACACCTTCATCATTGCTAATCTTGAACCCATCCAAACTCAGTTCATCGGTTAGATTCTTCTTTAGACCTTCTTGATGATTACTCCCGAAACTAAACTCGATAGTACACGAGTTTTGTCGTCTGAACTTAGCCACAGAACTAGATGCACGTGAGTCCACAAAGGCATCCTGTAAAACAGAGCTGCTCTGTTTCTTGTGGTGAAGAGCTTGACAGAACCGGTTCCATTTCTTCCTTACCCCACTCAATTCATCCTGGAACTTAAACCGACAAAAGGAAAACCCGGTTTAGCAACCTAAACACACATCAATAACAATGAAACATCATTCATTTACAAACAAACATGCATTGTACCTTTTTGTTAATGTTGTTAGCATCACCATGAGGTTGCAGCCACGGAGGTAAGAGTTTATGTTGAGCTAATATAAAATCTTTTGCTTCTTTCTCATAGTTACAAGCACATTCTCCGCAAAAACTGAGTTTATCTTCTTCCTCTTCTTCTTCGTTAACTCTAAAAGGCTTCATCTCCGTTACTTGGTTACCACTGAAACATCAAGAAGCTTAATATTAACCGCAAGTATCTAACTTATTGATTAATGATCAGAAAAGAATAAGAAGAAGAAGTGACCAACCTGGAAGCATGGAGGGCTAGTGAGAGTCCTCCTGAAGGAACTGAAACAGCTTGAAGAGCCCATTGAACATCAAGTGGAGGCTGCTTCATCTGACACTTCATGTACGTTTGGTAAGAAGCTGTCCCCAATAGCCAAACTTTAGCTCTTGAGTTGCTACATTCAAAAACCAACCTCCCTATCTCCTCCACTAGATGATCCGCCGCGCTGTAATGCGATGAAGACGCGCTCTTAGGACCGCTCCACACTGCCCAGTTCAGATCACCAAGACAAACAATCACACCTTTGCCACCCCAAGAAGTGTAAGAATCAATCTTCCTCTTCAGCTCTCTGACTTGTCCCTCTATATCCTCCTTCTTCATGTAACTCAACCCAACTTGAGAAAACTGAAACTTGGTGAAGTGGGTTTGCTTTAAATCATCTGGAACTTCTCCTCTCTCAACTCTAGACATGAGTTTTGAAACTATTCCTTCTGTTAGAGACAGAGAGTCTCCGACTATGACTGTGTTCCTCTTCTTGCTGTTCTTCTTCCCTAGAAGCACTTCAATGACCGGGTTTGCGTCTTGATCTTGAGTAGAGTTCTTTCCTTTAGGGAAGTGAAAGTGATGATTGTTCAAATGAGAGTGCAAGAACTTACTAGGGTTAGGGTTTAAAGTCCCTCCTCCCTGATTGTTATCACTAGAAGTAGGAGAGCAAGGAGAAGAGAATACACCAACGGAGGAAGAAGAGCCATAGTAAACAGAGGAGTCATCTTCTATGTTACTCTTCACGGACACGCTAGAGAGTCCAGCTTCTCTCATCACTCTGCTTACACTAGGATCATCAAGAATCGAGACAACGAGCTGCTCCAGCTCGACTTTAACCGCCAAGAACGGCTGGTTTTGCTGGCTCTGCTGCTGCTGTTCGACACAACCTCTCCTCTGGTGAGCCTGTGCTCTCTTCAGAGCTGCGACCAAGGCGTTTGAGAGAGACGGCTGAGTCTGAAACAGAGGGTTTGGGTTCGTGGGAAGCCTGTTGAGGGAAACGTTGAAACAGAGCTCGAGAGCTCGGCAATGGAGAGAAGGGTGAGCTATTTGGCGACCGAGGGACGTGAGAGGATGAGATTTGAGACATGCCCTTCGAAAAAGATTCGATCTTGTGGAAGTTAAAAGCGTCGAAGCGACGTGAAGAGGTGTGACCTGAGAATGGCCTCTTCTTCTTGCTAAGGTTAGAGATTGCTTCAGAACTGAAGCAGCCTCTGGTGTTAGCGTCTGGTGCACGGTATAAGCTCCTGTACGCATCACAAAACCACTCACAAACAAAAAATGTTTAGACTTTGAAGTTTTTTTTAAGCGTAAAGGAAGAGGAAGAAAACTTAGTGTGATAAAGATATAGTTTAGTATGAGAAAAGTATCGAATAGATGAGGGGGGAGCAAGCTATGGTTTTATATTGTTGGTTGGTTTCATACTTTTGATGTTGTTTTTTTCTTTCAATTTTTATTAATTAAATATCATATTCTTGTATTTTTTTATATAATAAATTGTATCCTCCTTTTGCTTTCGTCTTTTGAATAACAAAACAGCTTTCTGAAGCTTTTTTTGAATTTCCCACTTCCTTCAAGCTTCGTTTCCCTCCACAGGTTCAAGTTAACAATGTATTGAACTATATATACTAATTATCATCTTTATATTACATATGAATGTTGAGGGCCGGCTTGATAACACCGTTCGTACAATTGAAGTTTTTTTAAGTGTTGTTATACTTTTTATACATACAAATAACATTTTAATATTACATAATTTAGGGCATTATTCAAATAAGTTGTTTATTTCTATTTTTCATATAAAATTAGTTTGGGTTTATCATAAAACAAATTCTTTAGATTATCTTTTTTATATCATCGCAGTCCACTCATCTGTCGTTCACTTGTGCTTTCTTGTCTCTGTTTCTAGATTTGCGCTTGTCTTGGTCCACATATAAATTTGAAGGAGACTTAAAAAGTTATATTTCAAGTTATGTGTTCGAGCGATCTATATGCAGTTGTGACTATAGTGAAGTTTTAGAAACACAAATGGTGCTTTCTTCGTAATGAGGAAGTCTGCCTTCCAGAACCTTTGGTCCGTCCATGTTCTTTTCAAAACTTTTAAGTTATTTTATGGGTTCTCTTGATTAAAAGTAAAAAAAAATTGATAATATATTTGAAGAGCTAGTCATGCATCACAAAGTTTTAATTTGAGAAAGACAGCAATCAAAATTTTCAAATGCTCAAATTAATTATGAGAATACAGTATGAGCTATCCAACAAGATTAAACCACAAGATAATATGTTAAAAGGTTAATTGACCTTTCTTTATGTGCGGAATAGTATCATATGAAAAAAAAGCCATCCTTTAGTCTTTTTTTCCTTAGTTTTTCCCAAGGCTTGATATTCCTAAAACTAGAAAACTCAAAGAGCGTAACCACAAAGAAAAGCAAAAGATAATGATAAAGAGAAGTGAAAGTAAATTTGCAATATATTAATGCATATAAACAAAAACATATTATACAGAAATTGAGGTGGTGTCACTGTCTTTGAGGATGATTTTTGAAGAGAGACAGAATTTCATTCCTCAAGCTCCCATAAAAAGCAACAATCTGTCTCCTATCTTTCAATTTGTAAAGCACTATCTTCTCTCTTTCTCTCTCTAAGCACACAATATATATATATATATATATATATAGATATACATATGTGGGTATGTTTATTTAACATTTAACCTAATATATGTCATTTGAGTAAAATGATAATAAATTATAAATTCGAGTAAACTATATTTTATAGTTTTCATATTTACTATATGTCATGTATTTTAGTACATAATATAATAAACATAAAAACCTTAATTTTTTATTTTTCTCAAAACCGTATTATCAGTTTGTTTTCTTTGGCAGCACATTATATGATTGTATCACGACATCACAAGTAATGTTATGTCACCACGAGTCACGACAAATGTTGTGAAATTACTCGAGAATTTTAGGTGTATGTGTATATATCATCTCATAAATACATAGTAACGGGATATTAATTGCGATTATGAGTATAAAACTAAAGCGTGATAATTTTGCAGCATATATTAGTTTGCTATTTTCCAGGTACCAGTAATACCCTAACCTAAATTTGGAATTCTATACATACTATATAGTATATATTTGAACTCTTCCAGTCATAGATTTGATCTTAAGTTTCGCCCTAGCTAATGCCTCGTCTAACTGGTGGATTTGCGAAAATTTCTTATACCAACTTGCTATTTCTCTTAAATATTACTCAAGTCATACGATACGATCGATAATCCAAGATTGGTGGTCCTCGCTGTCTCGCGATCAGTGTCAGAATGAAAAAAAAGCATTGCATGTTATGTGTGAAGCAGTTAAGTTACCACAACTTTTGATCATGCATGGTACTCGAATTATTACCATCTTTTTATCATTACTTAATTATTTTTATACAACATGTATACGTATTTCATAATCATTATGTCTTCTCCCATGCAAAAGCTGTAGCTCGTACCAAATGATCTAATCATGTTCAAAGTATTTCAATACTCTGTACTCAGTACATGTACATGAGCTAAAACAATAAGCACATGGTTGCTTCTTCTTACTAGGTTCTGACATATAATTGCAGACTCGATTGTTTACCTTAAAACATTTATCACGATCGTCATAGCAATATTACCTTGGGAATGGCGGTAAGGCTAGCTTCTGGTATGACCATTGGTCCGAGATGGGTCCTTTAATCAAACATTTTGGACCGTCTGGCCCTTTCCAAACGGGGATACGGCTAGATTCTACAGTGGCAGGGGCTTGTTCTGAAGATGGATGGTTGCTGCGACCAGCTAGATCCTCAGCAGCAGAAGCGTTCCAAATCATGTTATGCTCAATGACCCTCCCCTCGCTCTCCACTATTCCTGACTCGTACTCTTGGACAGTGAATGACATGGCATTGGACTCTTATTCTGCAAAGCACACTTGGGAGTTCCTACGGCCGCGAGGTCAGAAGCAAGATTGGGCAGATAAGGTCTGGTTCAAAGGCCACATTCCGAGCCATGCTTTCATGATGTGGGTAGCACAGCTGGACAGACTACCAACAAGATCTCGTCTAGCATCTTGGGGTCTCCAAATTGATACATGCTGTTGTGTCTGCAACCACTACCACGAAACAAGAGATCACATTTTTCTTAGGTGCACATATGCTGAGCAGCTTTGGAAGCTGGCGCTTAAGAGGTTGGGATACAGACCGGTACTCTTTCACACTTGGGAGGCTCTTCTCTCTTGGACGAGTCTGAGAGTCAACCACTGTCCCTCTACCCTTCGCAAATTAACAGTCCAAGCAGTGATCTACAGGTTGTGGCGCGAAAGGAATCAACGCCTCCACAACGGACCGTCAACACCGCCGCAAGTTTGTTTCAAAGAGATTGATAGACTGATCAGGAATGCAATATTGGCAAGGAAGAACCGCAGAAACTTTAGACACCTAATGGGAACCTGGTTGATGCATGAATAATGGATCATCACAGCTTCTAGAGTATAAACTAAGCTTTCCCCTGTTTTTATCTTTTTTTGGCTTGGGACTGCTTCTCTTTTCACATCTTGTACTAGTTACAATCTATCTCATTTGATAAATGAAATTCACATCCTTATCAAAAAAAAAAAAATATTAAATGCCTTAAAAGTGCATATGGTCGATGAACTAAATGTTAGTAGAAGATTTGGCTGAAACCTAACTATAAAGAAAAAGTTTGTTGGAAGCCAACAGCTCTCTTAAGGTGGACAGAGACAATTTCAGTGAAAAAATTCTGTGGCATATTTAGATTATTAAAAACCCAAAAACTAAAATTTATGGAGCAAATTAAAATAGTGTATAATTATAGACTCTAATCTCATTGCGTGCAAAATTTACATGTTGAATGTTTATTTAGCGTAGAATCATCTCTATAATAAAATGGTTTAACAATATGTCAAAGTCCATGTCCAAGTCCAATTATGCAAATTTAAGAAGAAAAATGTTTATTTTTCGAAGTTGCAACATACTATACAAGCTAAATTTTCAGCGTACTAGTGTCTTGCAGATTAGTTGCTCATTTGCACATAGTTAGTTTTCTCTGCAGAACGATCAACAATGGTAAATCATCATTTGAACCAGGGCTCAATAACCGATTCTGTATATAAACATACCGATTCCAAACTACATACATTACTACCAAGATAATGTTATTTTCTTGGAAAATTAAGGAACGGTTATTAGAGAGACAAGTCGGGGCCAAAGGCACAAAAGAAACAACCATAGTTAAATTTAAAAATATAAAATAAAGCAAGTAAAAGAATAAAGAAGGAAGGTGTCAAGAGCTTTTGCTACTGAAATCTAAGAGAATGTGATTAAAGTTACAACTCAAGAGGAAAAAATAACAAAAAAAAAGCAAAAAAAAATTTAAAAAATCAAAAAGAAAATACTTATGCATATATAACAAGTTTAGCAAGTACTTTCGCTTTGTCGCTTTGCTTCATATTGCATAACTATATACTGCATGCATAAAACGATGACGTATTAACTGATCATTGCTGCCACACTCTTTCTCCGATCTCTTAGTTTCTCTGATCCCAACGAGAATATTTCTCTTTATTGTTTTTTCTTTTTTTTCTCCTTTATAAATCTTCTTTTTATGTGAATTTAAAGTTTTTTCAAAAGAAAGTAAATCTTCCAATGGTATAAAGGGTGCAGCTTGGGTTACTTTTATCAGATCGATTATCTTTCTTTCACAAAATCATTACCTCCAGGTTAGATAAAAGAAATCGGTTTTAAAGTCGAACAAAAAAAGTAAGAAAAACATAATGCATCATTATATTTTCACAACTTTACTACGGCTATTGTATACGGATAAAGAAAATTAGCTTGACTAGATTGGATAAAGAAGCATGATAGTTAATGTTTATTCCTTCAGAACATTTTATTCACTTTACAGCCATTTACCAAATCAAAATGTAGAATACATTTCTGATAAAAACTTAAACTTTTGATGTAAATGGTTTTCTACTATCCAACTTTTTTTTTTGTAACTTGGCTTTCATAAACTACTATCCAACTTTACTAAACACTAGATTTAAAAAAAAAATCAAATAAACTCACACACAAATAGGCAAATTAGCAAATTTAGTTATTTAAATTAATACTAGTAATTAGATAATTTTACTTATGATTTTACGCTTCAGTAACATTATTGATCTATAACAGTTAAGAGTATTTATATTGTTTGACAGTACTGTATTTCTGTTCGTTAATTACTTAATTATATAGACTAAATGATTGATCTATCGAAAGCTTAATTTAGTTATTGGAGAGTGTTTCTTTTATTTCCTTATGTATTCATGTTATTAACTATCTACTTTTTTAAGAAAATGAAAATGGGAATAAAGTGGCTATACGATATTACGAAATGCAGTATAATGTTCAACTATAGCAGTCAAAAAGCATTTTTAACCTTTTACATCTTTTATTGATATTTTTCATTATTTTAAAAACTCTAAAAGAAAATAATTTCGTTTAACAGAATTCTTTTGGTCATCTAACGTCGTATCCCAAAATAAAGCTCATATACGTATCTTTACTTTTGTTTTGTTGGGAACATTAACTTTATATATATATATGTGTGTGTGTGTATTAGTAACGTTTAAAGGTTATACATGTTTTTTTCTCAAAAAAAAAGGTTATACATGTTATATCCGAAGGATATGCTCACAGTGAAAGAGATAATTCAATTTTTGAGGAGGTCTACATTTTTCATAAGTACAACTTGGTTTCTTGTCGAATTTGTTTGAACAAAGTTGGCATAATTTGTTTTTTTTTTGTGTATAAAATTGTAGCAACGCCTAATATTTAATTAAAAAAATTATAAGTGATAATTTGGTTACTAGGTAGTAAGTAGAAAGTCCTGCCTAATTTAATATCATGTGTATACATACAAAATGAAAAAAAGGGAAAACGAAAACGGAACAAATCATTGACGACGGGATCGGTCAAAGAGGAATAATTAAGCTCTTTCTTTTTAACAAATTTTACTGTCACGCTCTTTTGAATTTGTCTTTTGCTGGGTACAGTTGAACGAATGTTTCTTTACTTCCATCACAAGACAAATAAGTAATTCTAACAGACAAATAAATTTATTTTATACTGTCAATCAGAAAAACGTTATTTTAAATCATCAGAAAAACAATTATAACATTAGGAAAGAAAATATCATTTTTATTTACTCCAAGGTGTACAAGTAAATGACTTGATTGCCATGGATGATACAAGTTGATTTGAGATGGTATTTCTCCAGCTTTTCCATTCTTATCTTTAAATATACAAAATATAAGAAATTGGCTTTTTCCCTATATGCCTATATCCCCTGTACGCAAAGAAACTCGCTTTACAAAATAAAACACTTTTTTCTTAGCTCTTACGCGAGAAACTAATGGAGCGACAACATAAACTGTATAAGTCTTCGCTTCTGCTCTAACCAGTGTTCTAACAGCCTCCATTGACATGTTTAAACTTTTCAGATGAGTCCGAACATAAACCTGAAACATATATAGGTAGTTAGTACATGCAAAAACTTGTATACTACATTTTATCAATTGTTTTAGTGCAAGTCATTTCTAGACTTCCAAATAATGGTATAGAATATTATGTCTCGTTCTGAACATTAAGCATGGCTGTATCCAATTCCTCCATGATACTCATGTATATTTATTTCAACAAGTTTTTAAAAGCCACCCATTTTTCTTTTAAGAAAGATAATTGGGACATTTTCATTGTTTATTATTATATATGTCTATCTATATCAAAAGAGTTTCAAGTGACTTAACATTTCATCTTTTGTGTGCGCTTGATTAACCATTTTGATGTATTCTAGGTTGTAAGCGTAAATGCTACACGGAAAAAAAAAACTGAAAATTATCATTTATTTACACAAATTTTCTTTAACACACACTCAACACTGGAAACTTGAAAAATGAAACGGGGTAAACCCCATAATTAATTTCTGTCCGGGCTGAACTCAAAATATATACATAGTGCTGCCTACGACAAGCCTACTTAGGCCCAATATGTTTCTTGCAGATTTTGAGACGAAGTGTAAAACATTATGGCTTTGATTAGTGACATGAGTTAGAAATGATTTAGTTTGATTTATGGTTATAACTCAAAAATGTTACCAATCATCCATTAATTTGAAAATTTTGATTTTAAGATTGATTTAATATGTGTTATGGTTGAAGTATAATTTGAGTTACTCCTTTTATAAAATGGCTAACTCAAAAGTTAACTCAACATCAAGAAAAATCTCATGTTTTAAGGTTGAGTTAGCATTTAATGATTTCTTAAAAACAAAAAAAAAGGAAAGAAACGAAAACAAAAGTAAGTTTCATGATAATGTTACTAGATGGTGACGGCAGAGCAGATGAGTAAGATAATTATATATTTATTAATTAACAATGAGGTTATTTTATGGCACATCACTACTAACCATAATAAATAGATAATTAACTTAAATATGATATAACAAAATTACTATGTAATATATTTTAATATTAAAATGATAGTAATTAGTTATTATTTTTACCAGTTCTATATAAAATCTAATTTTCTTAGTCAATTATTGTTAAGAAAAAAAAAGATGATTTGATTTACCCCAAAAAATCTTTTTCTTAAAAACTGTAAAACATACTTGTATGACTTATCTTTGAATATATATATCAAGAATATAAATATGTATTTAATAATTCAACATACAAAATGAAATTGTACATATGATTGGAATAAAAATTATTTTTACTATTAATTTTAGTTTAAAATTGGAGTTTTTAATTATTGTGTAAGTTACTTTATTATTGATATTAATTATAATAGTTATCAATTTTTAATATAAAACATCATAAAGCCTATTTATCAATTATTAAAATTGCATACTTTAGTAATAATAATTGTTTAATTATTATTTATTTCCAATAACTACTTATTATTTATCTTTTTTTTTGACAGCAGACATTTACAGACTCATGTGGACACTGTAAACCAATGTGGTAATTCTGCGTCCATGTGCACGACGAAAGACGGTTGTTTCCGAGCACTACGTGCCAAGCTATCCGCCCTTATGTTTTCCATCCTAGAAACATGAACAATATCTGAGTTGACGAAACTGCGTCGCAAAAGCTTATATTGTAATTTATACATCAAAAATATTGTCCATCAGTTATTTTAATGAAAATAGTAACTCGTATTTATATTGCAAACATATTACATAAATCTATAGTTTTTATTACATAATTTTTACTGTAAAATATTACATCAAATTGTAATACATAAACTTATTATTTATCTTTTATTAACCAAAAAATTATATTGCAATTTATACATCAAAAATGTTGTCCATCAGTTATTTTAATGAAAATAGTAACTCGTATTTTTATTGCAAACATATTACATAAATCTATAGTTTTTATTACATAATTTTTACTGTAAAATATTACATCAAATTGTAATACATATTACAAATCAACGTTAATATTACGTGTTACCAATAATTGCTTGCTCCTCTCTTCCTCTCGTCATATTTTTCATTGTGAAGGGCTAAATTTAGATCGTCAAAGTTGGTTTAACCGAAATCTATACCTACAGTGTAGGAATCTTACTGTTAGATTGAACCGAGAATAAGTTTGGTTACTCGTTTGTTTCTTCTACTAAAACTATTAGATTTTGATTTTTTTTTTTGTTTCCAAAATATGAGCTGCAATTGTATTAAAATATAGTATTAGAGTATGGCTGATTTTAGCTCCACATAGATACGTTCTTCTAGAAATCATTCTCATTTATTGGAATCGAAATATGTTAGAGGTGGAATATGTTCAATATACATTTTATTAAGTAAAAATAACTATTCCAGTGTTTCCGACAAACCGGGAATGATTAGACCGAATATAATTGATATCATATATTTGCAAGGTGTCATCCAGATTTATGAATCTTCCAAAGATAAAAGCCATACTAAACTGGCTTTTAGCCTAATATTTTATACTAGCCAATATTTTATCCCTCAAAACTAAATTGACTGGTGCACATAAACATCATCGAATATCAAGAAGTTTTACTGAATTCATAAACAAAACCATATCAAGTCGTGCATATGTAATCCTCCATACACGTGGTATCAACATACAACTAATTTTATTAATAATTATCATTGATCGCCAAGATCATGTTGGGCCACCCAAACCACGGCTTAATAATGTTTAAGATACAATCGCAAGGAACTAAACACCAAAAAATGTTCATACCTTTCACCAGCAATCTCTTTCATTTTTGGGTCAAACCACTAATCTCTCTAGGTCCCATAATCTCTTTATTTATTAAATGTGCTTTTGATTTAGTTAAATAATAGGTTTAGAGAAAAACAAACAAGAACTAATACAACAAGAAGAGAGATAAAGAAAGAGGCCCGGCATGAGATACAATGGTTAGGGAGAATAAGAAGGATTTTTTTTTATGATCCGGGTCATCCGGATAGTAAAGGTTCGATTAATTCTGGAAACTAAGACAAGAACCGGCTGCTTAATTCTCTCCTAATGGAAATGGAATCTAAGAAGCCTGACTTCCACGAAATCACTAGGTCAACCCCTCGTTAGTAATAAAACGGAATTAGTACACCGATTCCCAACTAATCAAAGGCAAACAGTTACGTAAGACTATATAATCGAAAACCATTTTTGATCCAAGTTGTTGTAGACTTAAGCTTTTTGTTCTTTTTCTTTGTCTTCTTTTTTTTCTTGAATAAGCTTTTGTTCTTAACGACAGAGTTTACCAATGTTTTCCTTGATGGAAGAGATACTTCTTGGCGATATTTTCTGTACGTTCCCTCTAAATCACACAGACTGGGCATGCGAACCTCGGAAGATCTTTAGAGATCGCACTGTTGCCAGATGCTGCGGGAAGCCATGATCATACAAAAATTTAGCGTGTGTATTATACTATACACGTATTTTCAGTATTTTCTATCCGATGTGTCGTTTCGGAATTTTGAATATGCCGAATTTGTGTTTTTAACAATATAATTATTTAGAGTTCAATTCACACTTAAGAACTTTAAATATTATAAAATAATAACTCAAATTACGGCTCCACCTGATCGACCGTGTCAACTCTAACAGTCTAAAACGATTTAAACATTTTCCTCGTGGGGCTGCAAATAAACGGGTTGAGTGTGGACATGTACGTGTATTTGGAACTAGATAAGGATTTTCCAAAACTTATTGCCCTTGATGATAATCAGGGAAGTATATTTCTGGTTAATGTTGATTACACATGGATTCCATCTATGTGTGAAAGATGTGGAAACTTGGGTCATAAAGCTAAGAGATGTCTTCTAACTTCTAAGCCTCTACACGATACAAACCTGATGTCAACCAAAGATGGCAGCAAAGATGTGATTCCTATTGTGGACATTGATCCCATATTAAAGCAAAGAGAGAAGGATCCCTCAACCGAAGCTTTCTCTCAAAGAATTCAATGGCTAATGGCACATGCTTGACCTCTACTCCAACTTCTGAAGCGCCTTTGTCTCAAGTAACTCATGTTGTCTCTAGCACTGAAATAAATCCACACTTGCCATCAGGTTCAGAGATTGTTCCCCCACTGCTTATTTTTTCTACTGATATCTCTATGGAATGCCAAGACACATCACCTGCAAGGTGCATAACTTACTCTCTTACTTCACAGCCTCAACAAGAGAATACCACAGCTTTGACAAATCTGTCCAACACTTTATCCCCATTAGTAGATTCTCAATCTGCTCCCACTTCAACAAACTTTATGAAGTCTTCTCCATCAAACATTATCAACAATATTGTCCAAAAACCTTTAGTTGTTGATCCTTTGACCACAACACCACAAGCTGGTGCATTCGAGAGTCCTTCTTGTTTCACTGTGTTAGGAGTTGTGGATGAAGCTGAAATGGAGCAAATAAGTTCTTTCAGCTTGACAAGGAGTGGGAGAGAGACCAAACCTCCTATCAAATACCAAGATTTAGAATGGAAGACTGTGCATGGGAGAGGTAAACATGGCCGCCGTGGTCGTGGTTCTTTTCGTTAGCTATTTCTTTTACAGTTCTTTTTTTAGCTTTGCTAGTTCCGGCCTAGGTGTTTTCTTAGGTATGAGCTTGTTCGTATCATGAATTGTGTTTCATGTAAGCTTTTTCCCACTATAAGATTATGCAGTCTTATCTTGTAAACGTTTGTTTTAATTTAAATTGAAAGCCCTTTGTCAAAAAAAAAAAGATAAATCTACCACCCAATTCCTTACGGTCATGTGATTTTGATATTTTAAAATTAACTAGACTATGAAAAATATCCTTACAATTCACTAGAAAAAAAACTGCATACGCAATTAGAAGAATTAATTATCATCTGACATCTTTGCTTTCTATGATATTTGCTTCTTATATACCTTTGATTTTGGATTATTCCTACATTATATCGTGTTCACAGTTACATTTTTGATTGCTGGATAAGTCTATGGTTATACCTTTACCTTTGTTAAAGGTACTTCTGATTATTCCATGACAATATATATATGTTCACACAGAACAGAAGTAAACATGATATGTCCTGCATTCAATTCAAAGGACAGTAAAGACTAATAAAGAGTCTTCTGGGTCCAGTTAGAATATAATTAAAGTAAAATTTAGCGAAAAAGTTGACAATCATCCCAATTATTTGCCATAATTATTACAGACACATTAACATGATGTCTACCTGTATTGGTAATTTGAAATAACCTATCTGCTTTCCTTTTATGCTATAGGTTGTTAGCAAATCTATTGTAGATGGAGCTAATATGTTCAATCATTTAGTAGTGAAGTGTGCTAGGAATTGTACTGCTACTATAGTTGTACTACAAACACATATGACTAATGCGTATTGTGTGAGTGAAAGGTTTTTCTATTTTTATATTGGTCGAAAGGAACCGAATTGATTATTAAAAAAAAAGAAAAAAGAAAGGAAACCGAATTTAAGATCTATTGAATCGAACGGTCAAGAACGTATGTTATTTCAGGAGATTAGAGCACCCGCAATGGTGTTACTCTAAGGGGAATCCTTAGAAAAAGTGTATTTTGATTTTTTAAATATTATTATTTATTTATTTTTTTTTAAATAAAAAAAATAAATATCAACTAATTGCGGGTCGCCACATGTCGTCGGAACCCGCAAATAGTGCAAGGATTCACTAAGAAAGAGTCCTTATTTAGGAATTTTAAGGATTGAATCCTTAGCTTTTGGTAAGATCTACCGATTATTTAATTATTATTTTTCTAAGGACTTCCCCTTAAGGATTCCCATTGCGGATGCTCTTAAGATCCTACATCACACACACGTGCCTAAAACTGTACCTTCTCTCTCTGTCAGACTCTTTTGTCTATAAAATCCTCGGCCCACACTAGTTTGGAGACAGTACACTCAATCAAAAGAAAGAAAAAACAAAACCTTCCATTTCAAGAAAGCATCGTTTTAGTTTGTGTGTGTGTGTCCGAAAATGGAAGATCTTGACCATGAGTACAAGAATTATTGGGAAACCACAATGTTTTTCCAAAATCAAGAACTCGAATTTGACAGGTACTTTTAGAATCTGTCTAAGTACCTCTTTTCTGTTTTTTCTTTTGTTTTTAGTGGTCATTGATTAATGAAGTTGTTTTAAGTTATAAATTTAGCTGGCCGCTAGAAGAAGCTTTTTCGGGTTCCGGCGAGTCAAGTTCGCCGGACGGAGCAGCAACGTCGCCGGTGACTTCAAAGAACGTTGCCTCTGAGAGGAAGAGACGGGAAAAGCTTAACCAGAGACTCTTTGCTCTCCGATCTGTCGTTCCCAATATAAGCAAGGTGTGATTAGTACTTCCACTAATGGTTTCTCTTAATTAATTTAATCAACTGTCCCTTTTTTTTATACCCAAATAATTCAATAAAATAAAATTTCGTCACCAGCAAAGATTTTCTGGGTCAATAGAAATTAAATAACTAAATTCTTTTCTTTCAAGGAAATAAAAAATATAAGATATATTCAATATAGTTTAACCAAATCCAACCAACCATTAAAAAGAATGGCAAAAGTAACCATGTCAAGCCAAACTAATATATATTTTGGTCCCCAAATTACCCTAATAGTGTAGAAGTGATCTATCACGTAATGAATTATTAGAACTTTACTTAATTGTTACATGTTTGTATTATATATATAGTTGGACAAGGCATCTATCATCAGAGATTCAATAAACTATCTGCAAGACCTTATTGACCAAGAGAAGAAACTGGAAGCAGAGATCAGAGAGCTCGAATCACGATCAATGTTGCTAGATAACCCTACAAGAGATTACGATTGCATCAATAATTTCCCGGGAAATCAGCAGCAAGATCTCTCCGGCATTAATGCCATGAGATCAAAGAAGTCCAGGCAGATGGATTACAATACTTTTGGATCATCAATCACTAGAGTGCATAATCACTCCCTCATCGAAGTTCTCGAAGTAAGTACTATCACATGTTTTTTGTTTAAAGGTTTCAAAATAGTAAAAGTAAAATTCCAAATTTTATAAAAATGAAAAGATGACGGTGACATGTATGGGAGAGAAGACAGTGGTGGTATGCATAACATGTAGCAAGAAGAGAGAGACAATGTTGCAGCTTTGTAAATTGTTGGAGTCTTTGAATCTCAACATTCTCACTACTAACTTCTCTTCCTTCTCATCTCGTCTCTCTACCACTCTCTTCCTCCAGGTTTCACCTCTCTCTCTTTTTTTCTTACAACTTTTGTCTCCTTAAATAGTCTATATTTTTTATATGATTTGGTGAAATTACAACATTTATGTGTTGTTAACTAGCACAGATGCATTGTAACATTAGTCATTGGTCAAAGTTAAACTCTAAAACGGAATACATTAAAAATGACTTTGTTTGTCACTTAACGGCACGTAAACAAACCTCTTAGGTGGACATCAATCAATCAATCATGTGAATAAAAAACATATGACTATAAGAGCACCTCCAATGGTGTTACCCACCATTGGAGTCCTTAACATTAGTTTATTATTATTATTATTTTTTTTTTTATGAATAGTCAAGGACTCTAATCACAAATATTGCTTCAATGGTGTTACCGTTAAGGAATCCTTAGAAAATTATTAATAAATTTTTTTAAAAAAAAATTTAAAATTTTTATTTATTGAAAGAGAAAATAGAAACATACAACAATTAAACATTTTCATCATTACCAAACTTGTTCCAAATATTTTGGATCAAATCAAATTTCAATTGTTCATGCGTATGTGGGTCACGAACTTAAGTACGTATTTCAAGCATAGTTCGGAGATTTGAAGGCCTGCGAGTATATGACATATCCACCTCTGAACTTCTACTCGATTCTCCTTCTTCAAACTCTGATATATCACACCCGCTGTATCCATTGCGTTCATTTTCCACTATCATATTGTGCAGTATGATACATGTTCGCATAACCATTCCTATTTGGGTCTTGTCCCACAAAATAGCCGGGTTTTTAACTATTGCAAATCGAGCTTGCAATACTCCGAAAGCACGCTCCACATCTTTTCGGGTGGACTCCTGAACTTTAGCAAATAACTGTGCTTCAGGACTTTGAGGGTTTGAGATAGATTGGATAAATGTTGACCATCTTGGATATATGCCGTCTGTGAGGTAGTAAGGCAAACCATATTGGTGTCCGTTTACCAGGTATTGTACCCTTGGAGCTCGACCTTGTAAAATGTCATCAAAAACAGGAGATCGATCGAGGACGTTAATATCGTTTAAGGTACCTGGAGGACCAAAAAAAGCGTGCCAAATCCAAAGATCTTGGGAAGCTACAGCTTCCAAGACAATTGTTGGCTTTCCTGATCCACGGGTGTACTGTCCTTTCCAAGCGGTTGGGCAATTTTTCCACTCCCAATGCATACAATCGATGCTTCCTATCATTCCCGGGAAGCCGCGAATCTCTCCAATATCGAGCAGTCGTTGAAGATCCTCTGGAGTGGGTCTTCGCATATACTCTTCTCCAAATAAATCAATTACCCCTTCTGTGAAATTCGTTAAACATGAAAGTGCCGTGCTTTCACCAAGTCTGAGGTATTCGTCAACGGCGTCAGCCGCACAGCCATAAGCAAGCATACGAAGAGCTGCCGTACACTTTTGTAGTGGAGATAGACCTAATCTTCCGACAGCATCTCTTCTTTGTTGGAAGAAAGGATAATTTTCTGAGAGACGATCGACAATACGCATGAAAACGTCCTTGTTCATGCGGAAACGGCGTCTGAATAAATGAGGCGGAAATGTTGGATTTTCACTGAAGTAGTCATTCCATAGACGGGTATGGCCCTCTTCGCGGTTTCTTTCGACATATGCACGTTTTCTCTCTTTCTTTTTTTGCTTCTTTACGATGTCGTTGTATGTATCTTCCAAATATTCATCGACAGCTTCATCTAAAGCCGCATTTAATCTGCGATCCACTTCATCTCCCATATTTGGCTATATTTCGTTTAAAAAAAAAATTATAATCAAAATATTGAAGATCATGTCTATAATTATGAGGAAATAATAACATGATTTGATGAACATAATCTAAAGCCGCATTTATAATGTACTATGTTTCATTTATAAAGGATTCGAAAGATCAAAATACAGAGACTCATAAATAGATCCCCAAAGAAAAAGTGGGAAAGTTTTCGCAAAAAGTTAAATTATTTCAGTTCCTTCATTTTAGACTACAAAAACGGGTATGCGAGTGAGCTCATGATGATATAGAGAAACTCGGTCTTTGACTAAAACAAGGGAACCTACTGATTTTCAAGTATGTATACGGTCTTATATGTTAATGATCGAACTTGAAATTTCAATCTAAATTTGGCAATATAATCCAGAAAGTTTAGCATTTAAACTTAAAAACCATAAATATAATTTTATGCAAATAGGAGTAAACATCACTTTTGGAATTCATTCAAAGTTTAGGCATAAAATATTATTAGATTGGAGAGTTTAATTAAGCGAAAGACAATGTTGAGAAGACTTATTACCTTGTAGCCTTGATATGTGAATACTTAAGACTTTATCAAGCGAAAGACAATGTTGAGAATTCTTAAACGTACGTTTGATACATGGAGTGGTTCAAGTTTAGAGTACAAGAAATGAAACATTACACACTGCCTTATAAAGGCACGAAAAGTTACATAGAACCCGTGACATGGTTATAAAAAAACAATAGAAAGCCGCAGCTAAACATACAACCCGTGAACCTCTGAATTGGTTCACATGCGCAAGGAAAAAAGAAACACCCGTGACTGAAACAGCATCATTTGTCTTCATGTGGCACATGTCTTGTACTTCACCTGAAACAAAGCATTTGAGATGAGTAAGTAAAGTAGAAAAAACGCAAACATTGTAATGCAAACATAACTACCACTAACAAACCATCACTCATGACAACAATTCAGACAACAGTTTCGTTTTCAGAGCCAATTCCATCTCATTGAGTGGCTCTGGTTTGGTTAGCAAACTCTCTAGCAAACTTTGCTTTGAGATTTGCTTTTTCAGCTCCATAAGTCCTTCTAGCTTGCTTAACTCTTCATCTTTTCCAGTTTTGTGCCTCTTACCCGCAGCCTTAGCAGCCTTAACCCCCACCGGTCTTTCTTCTGGCTCTGGCACTGGAGTTGCCTTGCGCTTATCCTTGTCCTTCTCCATATACGTAGAACACCATTTCACATCGTGCCTAAGCTCCCTCCACGCATGTTCTAAGTTGAACTTCATGTTGTGGTCACTGTTGAAGATATCCAACGCAGCCTTCATCACGTCATTGTCGTTTTGCCCGCTTCTCTGTTCCCTCAAGGCCGTGTCGTAGCAGCCAGCAAACTTACAGACCAGATCATTGATCCTGGCCCATCTTTGCTTGCATTGCCCTAGTTCTCTAGGCACCATCCCAACGAGGAGAGGACTGGAGTTGTAATACTCTACAATCCTCTTCCAGAAGGCAGCGCCTTTCTGTTCGTTACTGACAATTGAATCTTTGCTGGTGTTGAGCCAAGCCCCAATGAGGACTAAATCGTCCTTGACAGTCCACTTTCTCCTTTCTTTCACACTTGCCTCTTGCGGAGATTGGGTACTAAACGCCGGAGTTTCTAATGAGTCAAGGTCAACTGCCCTTGACTCGTTAACAGGTTAACAAAACTAGAGGAGCTTTCCATTTAGGAGTTTGTAAAGAGTATGAATAAAACTGTGTGATTCTCTACTAGAAACTAGTAAGATTAAATAAGGGATTCTACATTCAATACAAGTAGAAAACTGTCCTATCACAACAGCTATAGAAAATTTAATGGTCGTTAAGCTAAGCATTTATAACTACACACTCTACAAGTTCATTAACGCAAAGTGTACAGATTTCAAACTAAACAGGTGCCTGTCCTATCCGTTTATATTCAAACAACTAAAACTAGTAACTAGCGAGTTATATAGTAACTAATAAAGTTCAGTTAGACTAACCTTAGTGCAGTAACTCAAGTTCTGTCACCCGCTTTACCAGCATTGCAACCTGTGCCTGTACAGAGAACAGGTAAACCAAACAATGGTTTAGAAATGTAGTACAAACAACTAACTTTATTATGAAACTGACAATTGAATCTCACCTTAAGTGCCTCACACTCTCTGAGAAGCTTCTCATGCTCGTGAACCCGTAGTTTCAGCCTCTCAACCTCTTCTGTCACACCCGTAACCCATGGTTGCCTGAAATGAAGTCCGTCATTCTGCCAAACAAAATAGTGGAAATTGGTCAAACAACAAACAAATAAGGAAGAACAAGAATCGCATATAAATAAATGAGATAGAAATAAAAGTTCACACCTCGAAGTCTTTGCAGATGAAGTATCTTTTCCCAGGGAGGTAGTCGTAAGTGTCCTCTTCATCAACGGTTTCCTTCGTGATTGAGCCACAGGGGCACAGTTTGGGAATGCCCTGTTGCGCTTCTGCAACGAAATCAACCATGCTGATGTACGCTTTGTGTGCTTTCATATCTCGAAGTTCTTCCTCCATTTCTGTACCTGCAACGAAAACAAATCCAGCCTCAAACCGACAAGAAAACCATTATACGGTTTCAATCCAGAACAAAACCCTATTTCGATTTCATTCCCGACGAGAACAACAAACAATCCTATCTAAAAGAACAAATTAGCAAACGCAGAAGAAAACCCTAATTCGAATAAAATCCCCAATCCCATTTACTCAATCCAGAACCTGGAATCGCGTCAATAACAACAAATCATCGCCTCGAAAATAAGAAAATTACAAACCCAGACAAAAACCCTAATTCGATTGAAATCCCCAATCCAATTTCAAACCCTAATTCTATTTAAACCCCACAATCGAACCCTTTCAACCGATGAAATGAACATGCATCAAGCCCAGAAGAAAAATTAACAGACAGAGAAGCCGGATTTACCTTCGACAACGACGATCACGATTCGCCCCTCTTTCGCCTCCGTCACGCCTCTGGTTTTTTTTTTCCTTGGGTCGAACAAATGAATTTCTTCGCGTTTTTTTTTCACTCACCCCACCAAAAACAAATGTGACTCCAGCCACTCACGTAACGCCAGCGCATTACGGATTCCGTCCTTTTAATCCTTAATTTAGGATTCATCCTTAGCTTAATCGATATTTTTATTGTTTATTTAATCACAAAAAGCTAAGGATTACACTTAAGGATTGACTAACAACCCGCGTTGTACATGCTCTAATACTCTAGCAGAGTGGGTTGTTCTTTTTTTTTGGCTAACAAACATTGGTTCTTATTCATTTCACAATAGTGGAAAGAGAAATTCTTGATATATTCTAAACTGTTTTTCTGTGGAAATCACTATCAAATTCAAAAGGGTTAACCTTTATAAGGACCCATTTAATTACTACTTTTGTTCCCACATGTCTCCATTCAATAGACCTTAATTCATTCTAAGTAAATAAAAATTATATAATCTGGACATCATAATCAATTACTAGATTTTGACCCGCGTTTGGAAAACGCGGGTTTGTTTTTGTAATTAAATATATTGTAAACGAATTTCTATATAAGATAGTGTATAAATTTGAGCATATTTATCCAAAACCACGGACCAAACCGTACCAAACTGAAAAACCAAAATTGAATTGAATTGCATAAATAATATAGCAAATCATAAATCTATGACCGAAAAATTGAAACCGAACCGAGAACCAAATGAGTACCTGAACTTTTAAATAAAAATTATCTATTTAAAAATATTAATTACATTCAATTTTTAAATAACCACATATCCTAAAAATACTATTTATAAACCGGATAACACGAAAACTTGAATTACCCGAATATTTTATTTGGTTGATAAATAATTTAGTTAACCAAAAGTATAATTTATGTATATAATTATTTATTTCAAATATATATAACTATGTTTAATATAACACATAGTATCAAAACTATTTTCAAAATAATATTATGTTTTAAAATAAGTAGATTTTGTTCTAAAACACAATTCTACTGCTAACATGTTTTAAAGTATCGATATAGTGTTAATAAATAACAAAGTGTTTTCAAAGTTTTAGAAGTTATCACTAACCGATTTATAATTGGTTAGACTAAATATCTAACAGAACCGAAGATAAATAGTCATTTTCTGAAAAGATAGCATATGGAAAGATTGAACCGGTTTTATGTAGACCATAATCATATCTATGAATGTTTGTAGGAGCTGGTTTGGTATTAAAATAATACAACCAACTTGAAATATTAAGTTGTGACAAACATCGTTTAGTTTGTGAATGATAATGTTGAAGTGTTCATATATATAACATGGTTAATGAAATCAGTTTAGTTAATAAGGTTAGTATAAAATAATGGTTCATCTCTGTAAAAATGTATTTTTTACAATGGATATTATATTTTGTTTATAGTTTTCAAAGGTATTATCTATTAAATAAATCACAAGTAACCATATACTATATAAATATAGGATGGACATTATTTAATATTAGCTCAAAATATTTATGATGGAATAATGCGTATGAACGTATAAGTAGATAATTAGGTTAGTACCATTTTTTTATGACTAATTTGCTTTTAATGAAGAATAATTAAGTTAGTAGTATGAGAAATAATAGAAATTCTAGTTAAATGAAATGGTCCAACTATGATTTGTTTTAAGTAGATTTTTTAGGACTCTTTCCCTTTTAATAGTATTGATATAAAGCTCCAATTATTGAGATGGCTTCGAGCCCATCATTTGTTTTTTGAATTTCACCTTGACTTTTGTGGAGGGATTAGATTCTCTCAAAAGTTAAATGTCATTAAAAATTAGAATAATTTGATTAAATCTGTGTGAAATCTTAGCCCCTCGTGTAGCATAATGCGTCGTTAGCTAAAATGTATTGCAGGAGTTGTAAAACGTGGCTATTTATAATCTCATGCGTTCTTTCTCGCTTTCCCGTTTTGAACGTGAGTTTTACCCACATTACAGTTACTAATATTATTATTATCTCGTCTAACAAATGAATACAATATGATATCTTGTGTTGTTTTCACCCACCTTTATAGCATTTTAGATTCTTAACATAATATAATCAGACGCTAAAAATACAGTGAGAGATGGAGAGTAGTTGGTAAGATGTTTACTCCAATCAATCTTTTCTTAAAAAGTGGATCATTTCATTTTGACAACCTCTCTTTATCTGTCGTTTTCAAATCATATCAAAACAATTATTTACCCTCCTTTATGTTGTCTACACCCATGCTTGTAGTATGTACAACAGATTTGAAATTAATTCAAGGAGCCAACTTACATGTAGAATATTTTCTGTGCTGAATTTGCAGGCGAATGAAGAAGAGAAGAGTACAGTAGAGACAAAGATACAAACGGCAATTGCAGCTTATAATGATCCAAATAGTTTTACCAACTTCTAATTTGTTTCATTGTACCAAAAACCAGTTCTTTTTATGCAATCTTTATGAAGATGTTCTGTTGTAAGATGGTACTATTGCAAGGGTTTATTTGAGCTTCAAAACACCTGATGGGTATTATTTAACTTCGTTAGCAGTCAAAACTAAGGACTTACACAGATGGTGCTTATATTGTAAGTACTACATAAAGACGTTTACAAAATGTTTCCATTTGATCTGTGAAGTCATGCAAACAGATGTTGAGTAGCTCATAAGAAGTGACAGTAGGCATGTTAAGGAGTCATGTTCTGGCAGTCATACAACTTTTCAGTCGGTTTATTATTTGGTAAAATGTTTACCAATAAAAAAATTTAAAAGCTAAGAAATGTGTTACGTCAAAAGATCTCAAGTTCTGTAATATAACCCCAGTTTTATTTTTTTTTCCTGGGATTTATTTTAAGTTTAGAATCTTTAGATGACAAGCTGGACAAAATACAAAAGGGTATTCTTAAACTTGATTTCCCAAAGAATCCAACAACACCAAAACTTGAGCAAGAGATCTACGTTTCTTTTCACCTTTTCACTTTGATCTCTGCTGTTGGTACATACACTACATAGTCTTCTTCAGATAAACAAGAAGAAGACTTGCTTAACTTTTTACGGCCTTTCGGTGTTCTAAATCTCTCAAGCCTATGCGTTACATCCATTAACTTGTTTTCTGCTCTACAAAGAACCTCCATCAACGCTTCCAATTCTTCCTCTTCCTTTAACTGGCTCTCTGCCTCCTTATCCTCAATAGGCGTCTCTACGCTCATTTCGCTGGTTAGCTCTTCATGCGGCTGTAAATACAAAATAAGAACAACCAACTTCAGACATCTAGTATTTTCCAAAACCACTGGTCAACACAAGTTCATAGAGCAAGTTCTGAATCCATAACTAAATGCTCTAATAATAAACTCATTTTTTTTTAAAAAGGGTTTATTTGTATCATACCACTAGAGCGAAAGAAGAGTCTTTCTGTTCAAGATACTGTTGACTTTCATCTTCTGGGGGAGTAGGAAAGGAGTCATTGGCGTCTTCAGTTTCCTCCTGCTTATCATTACAGGCAGAAACTGTCGTCTGATCCGTAAAATCATCATATCTGAGTGGAACAGTCTCGTCCATGGTATCATCATGAATTTCATTTATTTCCATGGTGCCTTGCATTTCATTTGTTTCTGAGTTGTTCTCCACGTCTACAGTATCTTGCACTTCCTTTGTTTCTGTGTACTCCATGACAGTCTCGTCCGTTGGATCTTGAATCTCATTTGTTTCTGAATTTTTCTCCATGAAAGTCTCAACCAAGGTATCTTGAATCTTTGGTGCTTCTGTGTTTTCCTCCATGACAGTCCCGTCCAAGGTATCTTGAAATTCGTTTGTTCCTGAGTTTTCCTCCATGACAGGCTCGTCCAAGGTATCTTGAACTTCATTTGTTACTGTGTTTTCCTCTGTAACAGTCTGGTCCAAGGTTTCATGATTTTCATTTGCTCCTGTGTTTTTGTCCTTGGTAGTCTCGTCCACAGAGCCTTGAGTTTCATTTGTTTCTGTGTTTTCCTCCATGACACTCTCGTCAACAATACATCGAGTCTCATTTCTTTCTGTGTTTTTTTCCACCAAGACTGCTTCTCGTCCAGAATCTCCAGACCCCGCCTTCGACCCTTCAGGTTGTTTCATACTTTCCGTCTGCAATAGGGAAAAGAATGGAACATATGATTGATCTCATTTGTAAGAAATTTTCAAAGTCTCTGAAGAAATCCATCCAGACAACGTTTCATATGTGAGAAGGAAACAATATGGTGTACCTTCCTATTCCTCAATGCCATATACCGCGCATTTTTGAACCATTTGCTAACCTGAAAAAAAAACAAAATTCAAGCACACACCCAGCCAAAATATTTACTATATGAATGAGCCTAAGCTACAAGACACATCCTTACGAATATTTTATTGGGTCTCAGTATTACCTTCTCTGGGTCAAGACTCAACTCTTTTGAAAGACTATCCCTCACAGCTTTGGAAGGAAGCTCATTCTCTACAAACACTTGACGTAGCTTCTGAATACATTTATTCAAACAAACTTCAAACTTAGCAAAGTGATTCTTTTTTTTTCTCACTAAAACAGGAAAGTAAAAAATTTCAGACCTCAACTGCAGCTCTTGGGATTCTAAACATTGGTCTCTTCCCTACTTTGCCTTCTACAGAGACAGAATCTCTCTCACTATGTTGAGTCTGTTCTGGTGTTTCCTTAACATCTTGATCTTTCTTGCTGTTCTCACACACAGCTACCAGTGTGCTTGCTCCATCAGATTCCTTTTTTCTCTTCCTTCTGTCACTCGGACCCCAATCTTCGTCTTCACTACCTTGCTCTTGCAGAACAGCATCTTTCCCAAACATTTCCTAATAACAAAAACAATCATCAAACACAAATCAAGATTATAAAATCAATGGATGTTGTTGTTACTCACATGGTATAGTTTAGTATAGTCAACAGTCTTCCTCTGTCTTGGTCCGCACACAGTTTCTTCGTTACTCGTCTCCTCTGAATCCACCATATTGCCACCTTCCCACGATCCTGTTGAAAGTGCTACACCGTCAGATGCTAAACTCACGCTACTACTCGAAACGCTTTCCCCATCATTATCACCACCACCACCACCACTATCGCTTTTGCTGCTGCTTTTATCCTTCGTTTCAGGGTCATAATCACCATCCTCAGAGTCATCCGAAGGCCAATCCGCTTCTTTGTTAAGTGTAGCTTCACATCCAACAGGAAGACTAGCTTCTTCATTAAAAATATCCTTAACACATAGAGAGAAAAAAAGAGTGTAAAGGTTTCAAAACTAGAGTTCATCTAGTGAAGTATCTCTAGAGCTTGCCAAAAGTTTTACCTGCCAGTTGCTATCCACAGAGAACTGAGTTCCTATCTGCGCATTCATTGCGTCGATGATTTCAATTTTGCAATCACAAAATTTGCAAAACCAGCCTTGATCTCCAGGAGGTACTGTTGAGATTAAGTAAAGAAAAAAAGTCAGGTGGAGAAACAAACTCTCTGAATACAATATACATATGTAAGAGCAAGAGCACAAAGCATACTTACTGCTTTCTGTTTCCAAAGGAGGGTCAAGACACTTCTGGTGAAACGCACGGTTACACGTTCCATCGCAAAGTATTATATCGTTGTCCGGAAAAGCCTCTCGCGAGTTGCACTCCGCACAAAATATCTGCAAATTGGTTGGAACCATGGTTAATAGTTTAAACATGTTTATGGTGAAATAAAAAAGACTCTTACTTACATGGTCATGATGAATAGAACCATCTGGAGCCATAACTTTCTCCTCCATCCTTCCCACCGAGCTAAGAAGATCTAACTGATGAATGGCGTCGCGTAGTCCAAGCTTGCAGTCGAAGATATGTTTCCGTGCTCTCTCAAGCTCCTTGTCTGGTCTTATCTTTTCCCGGCTGAGGAATTGAAGACAGCAACCAAACTTGATTAAAACTCTTTTGTAACGCAGCATTAACTACTCTTTTGGTAATATATCAAACAAATTAGCAATAATCTAAAACCTTCCCACATAAGAAGAAACACTAAGCAAGAAGAGAGTAAATTTCAAAAAAATGTTTTGTACCTCTGACCTTTCCACCCTTCAGCTGCGTAAGCATCGATGAGATTCTGCTGCATCTTCATCTTAATAAGCAAATACCTTGTTCGCCTCTGCAACCGTAACGCTTCATCTACCTCCTCCTCCTCAACCTTATTACCCTTTTGCTGTCTCTTCCTTTTCCTCTTCCTCGTTTTCTTACCCTTCTCCTCCTCCTCCTCCTCATTGCAACGAGAATACTTCCTCTTGTTTGATTTCGAACTTATTTCTTCCTCGGATTTGCGCTTAGTGTACTTTCTCTTGTTCGATGTTTGTTTTCCTTTCTTCACAAGAGATGAGAGTAGAGTAGACTCAGCTTTCTCAACCGAAACACAAGCCTTATCTGTTTCTTTCTCGATCCTCCCCTTGGTTACACTCTTCTTCATATCGAGCTACACGATGACAGAGACTTGTATCCTCCTCTTAGAAGATCATATCATATAAGATCTTACCCTGAATATTATAAACAACATTTACCTTGTCAGAATCCTCACTTCACAAACGAAACGAGTCAACAAACCCAATTCGAGGACAAAATCATAACTATGGTTCTTAATATTCCCATCATTAACAGGTGACAAGGACTGAATCAACGCTTACACATTAAAGACACTGCTAAGTTCAGACAAGTGTTTGACTTTTGATTGAAAGATGATACAAGACAACGAAACAGATTGAAGATTAGACTAATCAAGAAACAAACATAACAAACACTAGTCTCTACGCATCTTTATCATTATGCTCGTGACATATGATACTGAGCAAAGGAATCGTAACTCTTCAATTTTTAATCATTAGAAGCAAAAAGACTAATATTTTCAAGAGTTTATGACAGAATCAAGCCAAACCTGGAAGAGAGTAAAGAGAGAGGGGCTTGAAGATTGATTGTAGTGAGAAGCAATCACTGATTGAGGAAGGTGAAAACCACAGAAAGTGAAGATCTTTCTTAAAAGGGTAATGGGAGATTCTGATATAATTTTGATTTGGCGGTTTTTAATGTCACCGGCGGCGAGTTGAAACGGTGCTTATCAACGGTCGTGTTTACGTCACTCTCCGATGTTCTCTCTTTTTAGGGTGCTTTGCTTTGGTAAGGCGCTCAACTAATATGTATTTTCACTTTTAAACCCCTGTATTTTGATAGTTTGTTTCAGATTGACCTAATGTTTTTGGGAATATACATTTACACGCCAGCTAATCTTTCCTTTTCGGGTCATGGATAGTGAAATTTACTTCCCTTTTCAGGTTTTTTTGATGATAAATAAATGGACTTCTTGAAGTATTGGCTTTTAAGCCCAGTCAAGAATGTTGGTTCACCCATATAAGCCCATTATGAAAAAGGATTTTAAAGAAGTGATTTCATTTCAGGTTCTCAAAAGAAGGTAGAGAAGTGATGAATCTAATATAAGGTCGGGTATTTGTTTATGGTCGGCATAAAGCCAGTGGTCGGCAAAAGACCAATGAGTTGGTTCTTGGATATTAGGTACATAAAACAATCGTTTATGATCTTCGAAATTTTAAGAGTTAAACTATATTATATAGAATTTAAAGAAAATTATAAACAAAATCATAAAAAAAAGTTATTAAATTTTTTACTGAATTTTATACAATTGCAGGCCAATTGTATTTTTAAAATTAGTAAAATATTGACCGCAAGCTTAGCACATAGTTAACCGTTAACTAAAACTGAATTAGGATTAAACCAAATTAAGGTTTAGGCTTTACACAAACTTATATCAGCTTAGGCTATCTAAACACTCATAACCTTCATCACATCCTAAATTTAATTTTGAATAAGTTTAAAAATTGGAATATAAAAAGAAGTAGACTTTATTGATATACATGTATCTTTCACATTTGCATGTCTCGTAAAAGAGAATCGAATCATATAGGTAACCACCTAAAATATGAATTGATCAATTTTCCTACATTTTGTTCTTATTGTTTATGCCACTAGCCAATTTATAATTTGTTTTGTCAGTATTCATAAAAGAATTCTTAATAGCTGTGACATTATTAAGGAGTAGATCAAACTACGAAAGACGTACTTGAACCATGCACCACATGGGGTGGATTCGAGATAAGAACAAAAACTAGCCATAAACCAATCTTTGGTGTTTTTCACATTATTCACACATTGAATCACCGACTATTAAGTTTGTGGTGTTTAACTTGTTGATTGCAAAAACCAATAATATAATTTAAAATGACCTGCCTCATGCATTACTCGGAAATGACATATTAGTGACATGTGGGGCTAAATGTATTATTCTTTTGCTTTGGCATGGGACGGTCACAGTCCTATTCGTATGAAAGTTTTGTTCGTTTGCAAAATTATTGTAATCCCTTAAAAATCTAAATGATGTGCTATAGAGACAAACCGAACAAAGATTGTCTGCTAATGTACTATTTTCACAGCTATGATAATCTCGATTACTGCATTTTTAAGGTTGTGAGATACTTTGAGATGTTGTGACATGTTCGATGATAATCTAAGTTTGGCAGGACTCGTTTAATATGATGCGGTTTTGAGTAAGTTTGTGTTTGTTCCTTCGGTTATATTATTTGAACACTTATCAAACACAACTCTAAAGATGTTAAAGTTGGACTCTGCTAATTCTGCGAACCAAATGGATTTTCAGCCGTTAAACTGTCTTAAATTTATATTGCTTCAATTCGTTACAAGTAACAAACAAATCTTAAATTATACACAAATATGAGTACACTGGTGCGAATTAAGAAGTTGTAGTTAGTAGGTTGCTTTCACCTAATTGTCGGAAAGAGATTAATATATAATCATAATGTCTTAAATTATAGTTGTCACAGTTTAATTTTTAATAGAATAAAGTTCTATGATTGCAATTGCTCATATATATATATATATATATATATATATATATATATACATATTTAGAGTTTGAAGTTTTATATAACGTATCGCCTTCTAAACAATCAAACTTAGCCATAAAATTAATTATGTACATAAAGATGACATTCTACTGGAGGTGATGCACATAATGTTGTCTTTCTCCATCTCAAATATGAAGGTGATGCTGCAGAGGTATTCACGTGTAAGATTTTGTGTGGCATAGAAGATTAAGATCGACGCTGAAAACAATAAAAATATATAATATCATTTTTATAATTATATGATAATATATACTAGTATTATTTTACATAGGAAAATCAATATGAGGACCGACTCTACCAACAACTCTCTCTGGCTCTTTTTAGATGCATCTATGGAATTACAGCCAATCATTCAAACATTGCCTCAAAAGATAATATGACTTTTCGCGTCCACTAAAACTTATTTGGGAAAACTGTTTTTTTTAGAGCAAAAAAATAGTAACTATGTCCCTTTAGACTAATCTATATTTTGTGTCATATTTTCCTATAATACCCTTTAATATTTATGAAAATAATTTTAATAAATAGTTTTACAAACAAAAAAAATTTGGAAAAATAGTAACATTTGTTAAAATACCTATATGAACTTAATGGTATATTTTCCAGTTATAAAAAAGTTAAAATTATAAATTTCAGATTATGTTCTAAAAAAAGTAGAAATGACATTCTACGAAGTAGAAAACGAAATCTATTTTTTTCATTGAATCTACAATGTTTAGAATACGTGATCTACGTAAATAGGAGTATTCTACAAATATGTAGAATACACATTCCGCGCTTAACCTACCATTCTAAAGTTCTTAGAAATCAAAATCTACACATTAATCTAATTCTAAAACATGTAGAAACCGACTTCTACAGATTTACTATAAATCTAAAACATGTAGAAATCAAATTCTAAAAATTACTATAATTCTACAAAACTGTAGAAATTGATTTCTACATATTAGTTGTATTCTACGGATAAGAAATCAGTTCCTAAAAATATGAAAACAAAATATTTGAGAATATTCACTTTTATATTTTTTAAAAAAATCGATTTTTTAAAAAAAAAAAAAAAAACGAAAAAGAACAAAAAAAAACGACAAAAAAAACCTTGGCAACCTTCTTCGCCGTCTTCTATATTCCATTGATTGTTCACAAAATTTTCACATTATTTCTACCATGATTCATGTCTATGCTTCATGTGGTGTTTGGGAATTGGTTGTATCTTCGGGTTGGAGTTTTAATGTTGATAAAAAGAAAGGGGGAAGGTTACTTGCTTTGGAATTGAAGTTTTCTCTGGAAGAGTTACAGAAAATTGTTATAGAGGATTTTGGTTTTGAAGAAACAGATGCTGATTTGGAGTTGAGTAACCTTCCTATTGGATTGATCAATTCATCAAATTGTCCAATCTTACCCAACCTGTCCGAGAACTGCTGACAGAATTTCTCCCCAAAAGTAGTAAAAGAAGCTTGTACCAGATCCTCCAAGAAATTTTTCATATCTGTGTCAATATTTCCTTTTGATGAAGCAGCTAGGTGGCACAAAACATTCTTCTTCCTTGACTCTGCTCCTCGGTCTGCATGCTTTCTCTTGTTTCTTCCCGAAACATCAGCTGTGCCATCAACATTCCCTGCAACATGACTATTTTCACCTCTCTCAGTATCAGCTCTTTGATCATCTCCTTTCTCTTCGCCAGATTCCTCAAATTCAGAGTTTGTAGCTTCTTTTACTCCCCAAACATGATTGTTCCAATCATGTTTACTATTGATCATATCTAAAATACGATATACTCTTTCATCTTTCTTCTCATCCTTCTGTACAAAATCAGTTGCCAAAAGGACCACTCCATCTATGTGGGATTCCATGAATGAATGCAAAATCCCCTACAAACAATCAAATCATTAGTAAAGTGAACAAGACAATAAATATTTTAATTTAAAAAAAAAATTGCATACGTTTTCTGGGAATAAGTTCTCAACGCCAATGATATCTTCATAAGAACATTTTGCACATCCTCTCCAATTACCACACAGTGGACCTGTAAAATTTTTACTGACTTTTGTGCCACAAATCTCTCCTAAAGCAGGAACAGCTTCCATTATCCAAATTTGGAAACCAAACAAGAATCCTTCCATCAGATACCCCTCTTTCTGCTCTAATTTATGCCTTGTTTTATCAATTTGCTTCAGAAGGAAATCAAACGAATACAGACCCCATGGGTAATTCCGAAGCTTCTCCAAATCCATCGCCAACTTCATGTACAGATGCGGGATATTCACCTTCTCATCCTTTCCCATCACCACACCCATAATAACGCAAAGATATATCAGTCTCACCCTATCAACCCAAGTCCAGGTATTGCTCTCTTCCAAATGCTTCTTTTTATGATCTGCAAATTTATTTTTCCATTTGTCTTTATCTGCTTGCTCCAAAAACCATTATCGTCTTTCCATGTCACTAGCCCACTGTTATTCTCTCGCTTCACTTTCAGACCAGTGACAGCATGATACTCTTGCAATCCAAAACGCATAGGTCTCCTAGCGAAAGTGAACCACTTCTCATGTCTCTTGCTTGTCATCAACTCCTTACACAAGAAAGAGTGTACCAACCTCGCCGAAAACTTCAGATCATTCTTCTGGATAACCATAATCTGTGAAAAAATGGGATCTTTCATAACTTCATCGAATTCTGGTTCCATTTTTTCTTTTAGCAACTCGAGAAGTTTTAGTCGGCAGCTGTTATTAATCTTCTTAACCTGAGGTTCCAATCCCTCACCGTATAAACGATTAGGCAACTCCAACTCCATATCTGAAATTTGAAAACAATACAGCATATATCTATTAATAACAAAAACCTAAAATTCCTAAATCTATCCCAAAAATATGATTTAAACCATGATTGTGTACAAAATCTTCTCTAATCATCACCTTAACACATGATTGAAGCCTAAATATCTTAACTAACCCAAAAAAATTACCTTTTACCTTTCTATTTTCAAACTCTAAAAAGAAGTGGAGATAGAGTTTTATACCTTTGCAGAACAAACTAAAGAGTGATAGATTCGTAAAAAGCTCACAAAATCGTATGAGTTAGGCCAAATAATCGTCCAAATCAGAGAATTGAGTGAGTTAGGGTTAATGAACTTTGGGTGAGAATTTGATTTTCTCCCCCTTTGTTCGTGAATGGGAAATTAAGGATTTCGTCCCAGAGAAATCGAGTTTAAAGAGTTGAAATCATGCTTAGTCGGTTCAAATCAAGTGGGAATCAACCCGGATATAATCATACAAAACCAAAAAAATCGATTTGGGATTCTTTCCTGGGCACGGGATCGATCGATCTATCCTTAGTGGATCGGTCGATCTGTAAAGAATCGACCTTCGCCGATCGAGTGAAATGGACCAGGTCGATCAGTATATATTTCGCGTTTTTTTGTTCTGAATAATTATCGGGATCGATCGATCCACTGTAACTTGTAAAGCTGGATCGATCGATCCCGCTTGTCGAACTCATTATTTATCTTTTTAAAAAAATTGCAATTTTAAGGGCATTATTGCCATTTTCGAAAAAATTAGTTTAATAGGACATAAAGTAG
The DNA here is from genome assembly GCF_000309985.2 of Brassica rapa. Lineage (NCBI taxonomy): Eukaryota > Viridiplantae > Streptophyta > Magnoliopsida > Brassicales > Brassicaceae > Brassica > Brassica rapa. The sequence continues at coordinate 3,741,464 of NC_024795.2, read as the reverse complement.
TACAGATTAGTCTAAAGGGACATAGTTACCTTTTTTTGGCTCTAAAAAAACAGATTTCCCAACTTATTTATTCTCTGAAAACTAAATATTCTAAAAGGAAATGATAGGTAAGTACTATTTTGGTGCGTGGTCGTGTTTTATTGTTTTCTACGATTGAATGTGAGTTATTGACGAAGACTAATTACTCAAAGGTCCACATAGATTTTGGTGATCCGCGAGTTTTTTTTTTATTTGAAAAAAGTGAACCGCGAGTTTTGTAAAAAAATTTAGGTAAAATGCGACTGGATCAGTAAATATGATTTTACCACTCTCTTTTCAGATGTTACAAAAGAGCTTATATTTGTAATTTGTGTCCTTTGCGATTAAACTCACGTCATTGTTACAAAAAAAAAACTAATAGTCCATAAATCAAATGAGTTGATGATGTTTTTGTGTTTTGATTTCACCGACTAGAAGTGCTGAAATATATTATTGTGTAGCATGTTTTAAATTTGACGAGTGTTATAATTGTGTTTTAACTTTTAAGTGACAACAAACTTTGAGAACCCTATAGAATACGAAATTACGTGCAATCCATTCATGTAATTTAGGTTCGTGTAAATTACAAAATAGTTTCACATGAATCCAACCTAGTCTGTCTCTCTTAAGACCCTACACATAGAAATTTTACGTTCCAAGTCTATCTACATTGACAAGCAATGGAGACGTGTCGTGAGGGCTTACTTGGATATGACTTTCTTTTGCAAATTGTAATAATCCCGTGGCTAGCGCCGCCACATATGAAATTCGAGGAATATGCCTTTTCCTCACATAGTTAAACCCCATTATTCTGGAATCTGAATGTTAAACAAAGCTAATGAATATGCAAGTCATCAATCTTTCGTTTTGCTTCCTCCCTCGATGAAAATTTCATCGCTAAACACTAATTTGGACTTATCTGCACATGTATAGATCGTTTTAATTAATGATAACAAAAATCATATTTACTACTTGATTTTGGGTACACAAATTATATTATAGTATATATGATGAACGTATCAAATTGCTATGGTTCTCCTCGGATCCAGAGTTGTTTAGATATCATAAGTTAGAGAAATCTTGAATGAGAAACTATAAAATTGTTCTAGATAGATCTTTAGATTAAGATGAAAAAGTTCAAACTCAAAATTTGAACTCGTCAACTATAAATCGACTATTGAATATGGAAAGAATGAAAATATTCAAAAGGATATTAATGAGTCGTTAATTACAATCATTGAAAAACCGAATTACGTAGAAGTAAACCAAATCGTAATATACATACAGTAGTATTATTATTTTTATTGGTATAAATAATACAAAGAGATCAAATGGATTCCGATCAAAAAAGATTAAATGGAATAATAAATTTTTAGGATAGCTTTTTTAGTTTATTTTCACAAAAGTAGTCATTAAAAATGATATTTTTTTTATTAAAAGGTAAAATAATATTTATATCCTAAGATTTAAAATTGAGGAATAAAATTTTGATGATATTCAAATTTTGAAAGAGGAAAAATATTAAAATTTTTAAAGCAAAATGAATTATTTTGGTTATTTTCTTTTGATGGCTATTCCCATCAATAACCAAGTAAAAATAATTTTAAGAAAATAAAAAAAAAGAGTAGTATATTGATTGAGCTGGTGCTTGTTCATCATCTCCAACACTTTGCTCCGACAGGTCACCTTTTTTGGTTTTGCTTTCCTCACGAAAACAAACAAACTTCCTATTCTCTTCTTTATTCATTTATTCACAGACCATGAGAAAATCAATGAAGAACCTCCTGCTCCTCTGAGATTAACAACAACAACAACAAAAGAGAATTGATTCTCTCTCTCTCTCTCTCTCTCTCTCTCTCTTCTATCTTATTGAGTTCCGATCTGATCGGAATCGCTTTATATTCCTCCAAGAATAAACATCTATTTTGTGCGAAACACGAAGAACTCGCCTATGTTTCCGTCGGAGATCGAGCCATCTATGCCGGAACCTGATCACCGTTTCGCCAATCTCAGAGGCGTACGGTGGCGCGTGAATCTCGGCGTTCTCCCCTTCCAAGCTTCTTCCATCGATGATCTTCGCAAAGCAACTGCCGAATCTCGCAGAAGGTTAAATTTTTAATTACTCATCAATGAACACAATCTTGTCTGTTTGCTAAAGTTCCCTCTTTTATCTTTTTCCTCCTGTGATGATGATTAGATACGCGTCTTTAAGGAGACGGCTTTTGATAGATCCGCATTTGTCTAAAGATCTACGAAACTCTCCTGATCTCTCCATAGACAATCCCTTATCTCAAAACCCAGGTAACAGAGATTAAGAGATTCAATGTTTCTATGTTCATTGTGTTTTGATTCTTTGGTGTTTACATGGAACCGTTTCTGTAATGGCAGATAGTACATGGGGTAGGTTCTTTCGCAACGCTGAGCTAGAGAAAACATTGGATCAAGACTTATCAAGGCTATATCCTGAGCACTGGAGGTACTTTCAAGCTCCTGGTTGTCAAGGCATGTTGAGACGTATCTTACTCTTGTGGTGCCTTAAACATCCCGAGTATGGTTATCGACAAGGTATAAACATACATAGCTTGTGTCTTTATAAAGAAGTGATCTTTGTTACTTAATGATCTGACGTTTTCTTTTGTTGTTTTAGGAATGCACGAGCTTCTGGCTCCTCTTCTCTATGTACTCCACGTTGACGTTGAGCGTCTCTCCGAAGTGCGTAAACACTACGAAGACCATTTCACCGACAAGTTCGACGGCTTATCTTTCGAGGAGAGAGACGTTACTTACAACTTCGACTTCAAGAAGCTTCTTGAGGGTTTCGCCGACGACGAGGAGGTCGGTGGAATCCACGGGAGCTCCAAGAAAATAGTGAGCTTAGACGAGCTGGATCCCGAGATCAAGTCCATCGTGATGCTCAGCGATGCTTACGGAGCGGAAGGAGAGCTGGGGATTGTCTTGTCGGATAAGTTCATGGAGCATGACGCTTACTGCATGTTCGACGCTCTCATGAGTGGTTCTAACGGTTGCGTCTCGATGGCTGGATTCTTCGCTTACTCTCCAGCTAGCGGTTCCCACACTGGTTTGCCTCCGGTTCTCGAGGCCTGCACTGCGTTTTACAATCTTTTGTCGTTTGTGGACTCGTCTCTGCATAGCCATTTGGTTGAACTCGGAGTTGAGCCTCAGTACTTTGGGCTTCGTTGGTTAAGAGTTTTGTTTGGGAGAGAGTTTTTGCTTCAGGATCTGTTGGTAGTGTGGGATGAGATCTTCTCAGCTGATAACACGGCGAGAAGAGATGAGGATGATAACAGTACAAGCCATAGCTTCATGATATTTGATTCTCCACGTGGAGCTTTAATCTCCGGGATGGCGGTGGCGATGATTTTGTGTTTGAGATCTTCTCTGCTCGCTACTGAAAACGCAGCTTCTTGTCTCCAGAGACTGCTCAATCTCCCGGAGAAGATTGATGTGAGGAAGGTCATAGAGAAGGCTAAGTCGTTACAAGCATTGGCTTTAGATGAGGATGTGCGAGCATCAGCTTTGTCTGTGAACAACGTCTTTGATCAGAGCGTGAGTCCTGCGATACCTGCGAGGACTAATAGCTTCCCTTCGGGTTCCACTTCTCCTAAATCTCCGTTGATCATTACTCCACAGAGTTACTGGGAGGAGAAATGGAGAGTTCTTACGGCTGAGGAAGAGAAACAGAGTCCTTCAGCGCCACCGCCGAAGAAGAAGGCGTCATGGTTCAAGGTGAAACGGCTTTTCAGAGCAGAGTCTGAGCCTGCACATAGCGTTAAGACAGAGAGCAAAGGTGGTTTAGCATCAGTGGCGCGGAACTTGCTGGAAGATTTTAATAAGCAGGTTGTTTCTGAACCTGAGGAAGTAGTTGCTGTGAACAATGAAGATAGCTCAGTAGCTAATAGAGTAGATGTTGTGAACAATGAAGATAGCGAGGAAGCTAATAGAGAAGAGGTTGTGAACAATGAAGATGGTTCAGTTCAAGAAGCCGATGAAGCTAATAGAGAAGATGCCGTGAACAATGAAGATGGTGCAGTTGAAGAAACCGAGGAAAGAAATGTGGATTTTGCATCTGCTGGTGAAGAGAGTATAACAGCAGTTGAGGAGACTTCATCTGATGTCTTCTCAGATCCCAACAGTCCACTCAGACATTCAAACTCCATAGAGAATGATTCAGATAGCAGCACCGGGTCGATTCTGTTTGCCAATGAGAAAGTTGAAGATCAAGAAACAAGCGGAGTAGATTCGCCTCTTCCCGTTTCCTCTCAACCGAGCATTGAGTTTCCGGTAGTTCAGTCTAATGACGAAGAGAACACCACAGATTTAGATAAATCTGTGGCCGTGACTAAGGAGCGTAATAAGCCTTTTCCAGGGAAGTTCCAGTGGTTTTGGAAGTTTGGACGCAATCTCACTGGCGAGGAGACAAGATCCAATGGTGTTGAAAGTAGTAAGAGCGATTTGGTTAGCTCTTCTTCTCCGCAGGCTTCATCTTCGAGCAGCAAAGGGGAGACAGACCAGAATGTGATGAATACATTGAAGAATCTTGGTAATTCCATGCTCGAACACATTCAGGTACAGACTCAGTCGCATTCTCAGCTACTCTTTTAGATGATAATGACGAAGAGAAACGTTCTAATGACTTTTTGACCAAATGTACAGGTGATGGAGTCTGTTTTCCAGCAAGAACGAGGTCAGGTTCAGGCAGGATTAGTTGAGAACATATCTAAGGCCAACTTGGTCGAAAAGGGACAAGTCACAGCCACGACAGCTCTCAAGGAGCTTCGGAAGATCAGTAATCTTTTGTTGGAAATGTGATAGAAACATTTTTGTTGATTCTTCTTGTTCTGCCCTCTGTATATGTACATACATCCTATTTTTTTGTAAAGTATTTTTAGAGCACGTAATAAATAAAAAGAAAATGTCTTATCAGCATACTCTTTATCTTCATGACATTTTGATGTAGAACTCGGTAAATGTCTAAGATTAGATGGTATAAATAAAGATACCTTCATCTGCTTTTGAACAATAAAAGGCAAACTGCTTATATGTAGGAAAAACATTTCAGTTGGCGAGATTTAAGGTGGGGTATTCAATTTATTCAGTTATATATTTCATCAATTCTTCTATTATTAGATTATGTATTTGAAATCATACTACTAAAATATTTTAAGTTATAGTATTATTCATACTAATTTTCTAATTCTAATAAAGATTTGTGTTGTTTAATTTTTGGCAGATTTTTATGATAATTGTATCTGAAAAAAAACTGATGAACTTATTATAAAATGTATTTGCAAAGGGACAAGTCATAGCCACATGTCAACAGTTCTCAAGGAGCTTTGGAAGAACAGTAATCTTTTGTTGGAAATGTGATGAACATTTTTGTTGATTCTTTTTGTAAAATAGGGGGCTAACCAATATATAGAGTTTTAAAGTGAGTATCAAAAGTTCAAAACCCCATTAGCTCATTTGTCTCTCCATCTCCATGCCCGGAGGAAACTTTTTTGACTGTATTCTGCTTTCTACTCTGTTTTTCTGTATGGGTTTTTCTATTTTGATTTTGACACCTAGTTTATAAGTTTCCATCTGCTTCAAACAATAAAAAGGCAAAAGCAGAAAACTACAGAGCTCACATACATTAAAGTTGTTGAAGGTTTTGAGTCTTAAAGTTCACTATTTTCTGTACTTTCACATACGAGATCAAAGACGACAGAAGATGAGAAGAAAACAAGAGTCTAATCTATGTTGTGAAAGCCAGGGAGAAGTGAAGTAATGAAGCCAAAAACTATCATCTGAATCTCTTTCACTATTCCCCACCACTGATTCCCTTGGTTTCCTGCATCCACATTTTCATTTGCGTTTGCTCTGTTCCCGTTATCGCCTTCATTCTCTTGTCCCTCTGCACAAAAGAAAAATAAAATAAAACAAATGGCTGCTACATAAGTTGATGGCTTCAGTTAATATCATGGGAAAGTAGAAATACCGGGAACCACAGCTTCGTTTAGTGGCACTGCAGCTGCGGGATCATCATTATCAGCTCTGGCAGCAGCAGCAGCAGCAGGAGGTGGTTGAGGTCGAGGTGGTGGTACAGCTGCTCTATGCATACCTTGTGAGAGCCATCGGACAAAAGGTGCAAGGGCTCCAGTTTGGTATCTGTCAAGTTTCCCAACATCAGCCACAGCATTTTCAAACTCTTGATCAATTAATAGGAGGCTTAAAACACCACCACCAAGAAGGTGAGTTTGTCTTACAAGTAAATGATGGTAGCGAAAATCACAAGGACAGCGAGCCTCTGTCTGGATCCATCTTGGTTGAACAGAAAGATGACAGCAGCAAGCTTGAGTATGAGGAATATGTCAAGCTGAAAGGCGATCTCGAATCTCCGTACAACAACAACTTGCCTCTGTTGCGCAGGCTGTTGCTGCTGCTGACCCTGTCCAGCTTGCGCTTGGTTCTCTCCCCCAGCCTCAGTCTCATTGCTCGGCCTAGTTCTAAACAAAATGTCAAATTTAAAAACCATCAACACCAAGCCTATAGTTTTCTCATGTGAGTCACACACCACCTAAACAATTGTTTTGGATTCAAAGGGGATCATCAACTTGTGCTAATTATTTCTAGCTAAATCAACTAACTAATGGAAGGTGCTTACGTGGGAAGATTGTAAGTGAGAGGGATAAGATAGTTAGAGGGAAGAGCTCCAAACTGATGCACAGGAACTGCATAGATCCCAGCTCCACGGTTCGTTTGTTCATCGTATCCGGGAACAAGACCTGGTGGATACATTGGAGCTCGATCTGGATTCTGGAAAACGAAATTGAAAATCATTAGTCAATTCACGAGATCAAACGCATGAATTGTTCGAAGAATCAAAGTGAAAAGACGCAAATCAACAATTCGAAAGCAAGTCACAAACCTGAGGCTTGATCCCAGAATCTTCGGGTTTTGGTTGCTGTGACGCTGAAGAAGACAACTTCTGGGGTTCTTCCGCCATATTATTCTCAAAAGGATTACGACGCAGAAGCTCTTTCTCTATTGAATCCGCCAAATCAAAATCGGTTGTTGCTTCCCCTTTGTGATAAATTCTCGCTCAAGGAGATGAATTGCTAGGCTCATTCGTCATGTTATCCAATAATAAATGGACACGTCACCAATAATCGTGACTATTTATTTTGCATTTATGGTAAATTGCACACAAACTCCTTGTCTTGAAGTTAATTGGTTTGTTCCGGTTACCAATTATCAATCCAAACCGGTTACGATTTTGTTTGTAACAAACAAAAAATTCTGTACTTGAAGATTGGTTTGGTTAACCAAAGGGAGTGGATATTTGAGCCTCATTTGTCATACTTGTATTTTAAACTTGGCCCAAAGTATTTGAGAGTTCGGACTACAATGATCATTAGTAATGTTAATGATCGGATGATGATGATTAGCAAAAGATACTAACGTTTGCTGATGATAGTAGTAGTATACAGTCCATCGTTTGCGTAGCTGGTGAGTTCTAGGCAGTGGCCTCTAGTTATATATATGCTTGTTCTTAAAATGATGTGAATGTGTTAAACAATCACTAACACATGTTGTCCTCTTATTTGTTATAAGATTATAAATTATGGAGGAACACTATTTCTGAATGAAAAAGAGAAGAATACATTCCAAAGTTAAACTACATACAATACAAATAAGCAAAACAATGACTGAGAATCATGTCCAGTTGAATCCCAAACTTCGATCATGTTCTGGAGTGGTCTTAAGCATACAGAAACGTCCTGAAGCAACTGAAACGTCCTGAATCATGTCCTAAGCCTCCTACTGTGTGCATTATCACATGTCTCGCGGGCCGACCCGCAAAGGCTTATATATATTGCGAGACGGATTTGGGTAGCCATTCTGGAGACCGTTTCCGCGCGGGCCTGACCCTACGTAACCCGCTTGAAGTTAGTCTCGCTGCACTTCGGGATGGGATAACCTATTTACCATCTCTAAGTATAAGTCCAATGCTTTTTTAGACATTAGCATCATCATCATAGATTCATATAGAATCTTATTGCTGTACATGGCTAATCCTGAACATATCCCAAAAAATATTGTTCTGGCCCAAATTCTAAATGAATCTATGTTAATGATGGGATGATGATTGGCCAATCCTGAACGTATCATTATGATGATGATAGTAGTATACGTCTAACGCCGAGTTAATAGTTTTAAAACGTTTGTGAACAAGAGATACAAAGAGCATGCATATATTTGAACTTAAGTTTACACACACAAAGTTCACAAACCTTTCATACTATAAAACCTCAAACGTATACGTGAAAGAAAAAACAATGTGTAAACTGTAGAGTTTCTTCATAATCAATCCACAAGATCCATCTTTACCTCGCCTTAGGAACCATTTCAGTATCAAGATTCATCGTAACCATTCTTACAGGACCATCCCTATAGCTATCTCGATCATTCACCTTCCCAACAACACTCTTCTTCAGCTCCATAACAACTTCACTCATTGTTGGTCTCTTTGCAGAACTCTCAGAGGCACAAGCCAATGCTATTTCCGTGATCTTCCAAGCCGAACCAGCCTCAAACCTACCTCCCAAACGTTGATCCACAATGCCTCTTATGTCTCCACTGGCCAGCATTGAACCAACCTCATCACTTAGATGCACGCTCTGTGTTCTCGAACGTGAGATTGCCGGTTTTCCAGTTACCACTTCAAGAAGAACCACTCCGAAGCTGTAGACATCGCTCTTCTCGTTCATTTGGCGCGTTGTGTAGTACTCGGGGTCTAAGTAACCGATGGTTCCAGCGACAACGGTGGAGACTTGACTGGTTCCTTCGACCGGGAAGCTTCTTGATAAACCAAAGTCAGCTATCTTGGCTTGAAGCTTCTCGTTGAGTAAGATGTTAGTTGGCTTCACATCTCTGTGAACTATGGGAGGCTTGCAACCGTAATGGAGATACTCTAGACCTTGTGCCGCATCTAATGATATCTGTAACCTCTCTTCCCAGCTCAATATTAATGAACTTTTCCCTTCAAATAAAATAAAACAAATCAAAGCCTAGTTAGTTAGCAGCATCTGGTAATACAATTAATTATCCAAAGACTAACCTGACAAGTAGTCTCCTAAGTTTCCATTAGCCATGTACTCATATATAAGCGACATGTGGTTATCTTCATTGCAGTATCCTATAAGAGATGTCAAGTTTGTATGATGGACTCTCATCAGAAGCTCAACCTGAGAGATTATAGATTTGTTTAAGAGACTTGAAATTATTTAAGGTTTATAAAGAAGAGAAATGACCTCAGCTCGAAACTCTTTGTAACCTTGCGCTGACTCTTCGGAAAGTACTTTGACAGCCACTTGATCTCCATTCAAGACACCATGGTACACTTTACCAAAGCCTCCTTTGCCAAGAACTCTCTCGAAGTTGTTTGTGACTTCCACAACTTCTGAGTAGTTAAAGTATCTTTTGGCGATGTCCAGTGGTCCGGTGTTGACACCATTACTATACAGTTTGTTTGAGATTGCATCTCTTCGAGATCTTCTCTTGAAATGACAGAATAAAGCTAATACGATCAAAAGAACGAGAAGAACTAGGACTGCTGCTACTAGTGGGACGATGTAACCACTCTTCTTCTTCTTTGTCGGTTGACATGAAGAAGACTGACAAAGGCCAGGGTTTCCACCATATCTAAAGATTACAACATAGAAACTTCAATCAGTATTCTTTTACAGAGAAATGGCCATCCTCATATATATTTAGGTGCTTACCTTAGTGAAAGAGACCCATCTTTTGATTTCTCCAGCAGTTTGGCTGGAATGGAACCAATTAACTTGTTTCCTTCCAAGTTTCTACATATATATGAGTACATAAACTAGTATAAACTCGCAAGTCACAGAACGCTACTGCTTTTGTAAATCTCACCATATAGTTTGCAAGACTTACAATACAGTCAAGTTTACTAAACTGGTGAGGAAGTCAGGTACTTCTCCCGTTAAGCTATTGTTTGATAAGTCCCTGCAAATGATAGTTCCTTGTGTCACAAGTCTGTATACCATGTAGTGCATCAAGGTTAATTATTAAGAGACAAGAAGTACTGACAATTTGTTTATTGATGTTAGGTTGGCGAAAGCTGGATCAATCTCTCCAGTCAATGCACTAGAGGTTAAGTTCCTGAAAAGCACAACGCTTACATGTAAGAGGAGAGTAAAGAGCAGAGCAAAGCAGGGCAGAGGAGAGCAGAGCAGAACAGAGCAAAACAGAGTATATTAGAACAAACCATTTGTGTTATTTAAAAATTCATACAGAGAAATGAGTCTTGGAGAAGTATTGTTATCACTGTGGAGACATTCAAGACCTTCCCAAGAATAGTCCACTGGAACACATGGATCTCCTTGCCAGTTCTTCTTCTTCACTCCATACTTCATCTTAATCTTCATCATGGTATCAACTAAGACAAAAAAAAAAAACACAAAACTGAATATAAAGAGAAGAGTATATCTTGTTTAAGTTCAAAACAAGCCTTTACCATCTTGTTGATCTGTTGGTAACTGAAGGAACTCATTGATCTGATAAATCTCAATAGCGTTGATGATCGGTGGAAGAGTAGATAGATCTGTTTTCCTTATGACAATCTCATTCTTCGTTCTCCCGACAGGCTCTGGAGTGGAGCGTGTGTCTGTAAACAAGTAAAACGGTCTGAAATTCTCGGCAAGCAGATCATCATTTACGTATATATCGAACTCTCTTGTCTCGTTGCTTTGCAGCTTTTGTACTTCAGCGAAATGCATGTATACGTAAAACTTCGACCTCGGGTCATCCGGTGACCATGTAAGCGTCAACGGGTTGCTTTCGTTTCCTGGTGATATCGCAGTTCTCATGACTATACTCGCAGGTCTGAACCCGTTGTGGTTAGTTTCATCGATGGTGAGGGATGTATTCAAAATCTTCATGTTAGACTTATAAGGCATCCATATCCGATCATAAAAATCATCCTTGTACCTATAAAAATAACGTTTAATTAGTAGCTAAATGAAACATTAACCAAAAAGTAATTAAAGACTATGTTTACCTGACTTGGAGATTGCTTGTTGTGCCAAAGTCCCATCTCCGACCAAGCATAAGAGCTTCATACGGAGTGTCGTACGTGTTGTTCTTCACAAACCTTACTTCCAAGACAGACAGAAACGGAGTTCCTTTGTTTTTATCAACAACACAGACATGAATATGGTCTGAAGGAAGAGTATAAATGATCTCTTTGGTTACTATAGCCGTTTCATTGACAAGAACAACAGGTTCCCATAGATTGACTCCAAGATAAAGATCAAACTCTGGTGTTCTACTAAAACCATCATAGTTCCCATACATGAAACGGGTTCTAATCAAATACTTGAAACCTTTCCCTTGTTGTGGCTTTATACTGTAACAGTTTCTTTTGCCTTCAGGGAAGCTTCTCACGTTTTGGAACTGTCTTTCGAGAGAAGTTGTTTGTAGGTCTGAAACTATGCTATGGCTTGTTCCAGACTCAACATAACCCAAATCCGAAACGTATTTCATGTTTGTTTTCTCATCAGTGTAGCTTGAATCATCTGGTATCCCGCAATCGATACTAATAAAACCTGAACCAAAACAAAAAATCACAGAACATGAAAGCACTACCATGAACATAAGATGTTAGAAGAAGCAAAAAGGATTCTAAGTACCAGCTTACCAGATTGGTCTTGAGCTTGAACAAAAACACAGCTTGTGATAGAAATCCATAAAAGAAGGGTTAGACATGTCATTATCATCAACAAATGAATTAGATTTACTTTGGTATAGACTATGCTCTCGAATGCAAATATAAAGACTAGCCAAGATCAAAATGACAGCTAATGCACGTATCAGCTTCAACTCCATATAAGTTATAGTATAACCATGTTGGTTATATACACAATTACATTATACATAAACAAAAGTCAAATAAACATCTTTGTGAATCATGACTAATGGCATGTGTCAACGCTTTAGGTGGTTCTTGTTTTATCATTTCCTTGAAAATTTTCTTAAAGTTTCCTTTCTTTGTTGGGTAGGATTTTATAACGAGTTGAAACGACGTTAACCTCAACCAACCAGATAAATTTAGTGCACAAGAACTTGGTTTAGCCATTGTCAAATCTTTGCCATTATGTATATGGTTAACCATCTCTAGATTGATTGAAAGCACAAGGTAATTCATTATTGGTTTCCCAACTTTGATTGATGGATGAAACCATAAAGATGTTCAGAATCAGTGCATATGGATGTATCAGTTAAATAATAATACAACAATACTTCTTTTTTGAAAAATGTCTTGATCATTTGACATCCATTATAGGAAAGTGCCCTTCAACCTAAATGAATGATCAACATTGATCAATGTAGTTTAATCCCTTCAAGTTGTTACTTGCAAAGTTGACAACTAGTAAACAAATGAAAGATAATCGTCATGGACTAGTAGCACACACAAGTTGTAGTAGTAAATAAATATAAAATCTTACTAATGAAAATTGTCATAATCAAGTATGTTCTTGTATTGGTCTTCCATCTCAAAAGACTATGATCATATATTTTGGAAAAATATTATGGTCGCTTCTAAGAATCAAAGAAAATCAAAATTACAAATGTTATTGCTCATCAACAATTTGATAGTGTTTTGAAAGAAATCATACATGTGGATAGATATAAACAACCATAATATCCAAAATCTTGTCAATACAATATCAAAATAGATACATTGACCCACTCGGAATGTTGCTTTTATCTTGTCCCCAGATAGCGAAAATGTTTTATCAATCTGAAATGTTACTTGATCTCATTTATTTTTTGAATTTTGAATTTTCTAATATTTTTAATTTTCTGATTTTTTTTAAAATTATGAGTTTTTATTAAATTTTCTGATTTTATTTAAATTTCTGAATTTATTTAATTTTTGTTTATTTTATTAATTAACTAATTATTTTTTTAAAAAAACTGACACATCATTTTCATATCTGTTTAACAGGTCAATTATTTACTTTAGAGGTTTTTATGACATAAATGTCACTTTGAAAGTTAAAAGTGTTAATGAAAAAACTTCAAGATTTAAAATATTAATAAGTGACACTTTCAAACTCCAAGGTATAATATGTATGCTATATGAATGAATGAAGATTAGGCAAACAATATAACACTCTTTATTGCTGGAAGGATAAGAAAAATGGAAAACAGTGTTTTTAGCTATTAACCTAAAATACAAGATTAGTATAGCTAAATTCTTAACGAAACATTGAAACTTGGTCATTGAGCAAATTGACACAAGTTATAATCATATCCTCTAATCATCCTTTTGACCTTCCTCTTCTTATCAGCATTGCGTCACATACTTTTGCAGCATCTACATTATCTTTAACATTATGAACTCTAATGATATTAGCACCTCCTAAAACACCAGCAGTAACAGAAGCAACAGTTGCAGCATCTCTGTCAACAGCCTCAGGTCGCCCACAAATGTCTCCCAAGAATCTCTTCCTCGAAGGTCCTATAAGTATAGGAGCATGAGACACTCCTATGCTTCTCTTAGCCATCTCTTCCCGTATTTTCGGAAGATCCGTTATAACATCTAAGTTATGTTCTACTCTCTTTGAAAACCCGATCCCTGGATCGATCATAACCCTCCAAGCCGGAATCCCTGAGATCTCTGCATCCCTTACTCGCGTGTAGAGCTCAGAAGCAACGTCCTTGCATACATCACCGTACTGCAGATTCTCTTCGTTCTGCATTGTACATGGATCTCCTCTCATGTGCATGGCCATATAAGGAACCCCGGACTCCGCAACAACCTTATGCATATTCGAGTCTAAGGCTCCGGCAGATACATCGTTCAGTATGTCAGCTCCCTTGCTTATAGCTTCTGAAGCAACCTCGGAGTTGAAAGTATCCACTGATATGAGCTTCCCCTCCATCTCTGGCATACTGCGAACAGCTTCCAATACCGGTAGTAGTCTCTCCAACTCTTCTTGACTAGAAATTCTAGTGGCCATTGGCCGTGTAGACTGCGCGCCGATATCGATTATATCAGCCCCTTCAGAGATCATTTCTCGAACGCGAGAAACTGCAGAATCCAACGACTGAAACTGTCCACCGTCGCTGAAGCTGTCAGGAGTGAGATTAAGTATACCCATCACATGAGTTCTGCTAGTAAAATCCCAGAGCTCATCTCCTATTGGTAACACTCTTTGTATACCGTCCTCTCCAACTAATGATTCTCCACCTAGTCTTTCCCACGCTTGGTGAATTCCACCTGGATGCAAGGCAAGCGAGTGCCAGTGAGCGACCGTGTCATTATCAACAGCTGTTCCTAGCAAATCAACCAAAGGTGCTAACACAAAGGACCTCTCCCAGAGCCTCTCGTGCGGTATGATGAGCTTATCAGAAGCTATTCTCATCTTCCCGTAGAATAATATGTCCAAGTCGAGCGGTCTTGGTCCGTAGCGTATACCATCCGTACGTCCCATGTCTCTCTCGATGGTTTTGAGAACGGTGAGAAGCTCGTGAGGTGGGAGCTTGGTGACGCCTCTCACTGCGGCGTTGAGGAACCTTGGTTGGTCAGTGACGTGAACAGGAGCTGTTTCGTATAAGCAGCTGTGTCTTGTTAGGTGAATGCCGTAACGTTTCATTAATTGTAAAGCTTCTCTGAAGTTGTTCATCCTGTTTCCGATGTTGCTTCCCAAGGCGATCACGACTTCATGCTCTGGGGAGTCGACTTGAACTCTTGTATTAGGTGTTGCTGAAGATGAGCTACTTAATGCTACACATATCAAGAGTAGAATCAATCATCTAACATTATAAAACTGAATCTTTCACTACGTTCGAGGAAGCCACGAGGTACCTGAAAGTCTGAATAAAGAGGAAAATGGGGAGACACGTGGAGACACGAGAGAGGTGAGCTTTGACGAGTAGTAACGGTGGAAGGAGACGCGACTTGGGGTCACAGCCATAGCCACCGTTGGTGGAGGTTCTGAGAAGCGGCGGAGAAGGAATCTACCGGTGTGGATCATGGTTCCTAATTTTCCCATCATTAACATCCTACACATTACAGACACTTGCTAAACTCAGACAAAGTGTTTGACTTTTGATTGAAAGATAACGAAACAGATCGAAAATTAAACTAATCAAGTTAAGCAATCACTACTGATTCAGACAAGTTACAGACACTTGCTAAATTCAGACAAGCAAACCTGGAAGAGAGTAAAAGAGAAGGGCTCGAAGATTGATTGCAGTGGAAGGTGAAAACCCACAGAAAGTGAGGATCTTTCTGAAAAGGGCAACGGTAGATTCTGAGATATCTTTTTGCTTATGTCACCGGCGGCGGAGTTGAAACCGTGCCTATCAACCGGTCGTGTTTACGTCACTCCCCGTCTTTCCCTTTAGGTGTGCTGACGAGTGACGACTGACTGAGAGGAAGGCGATGCAAACGAGTTGTCTGAATCGATCCGTACATGGAATAACCAAACCTAATAATAAGCGGTTATAACCGGTTCGGCCGTTTCAATTTCGAACAAAATCGAATTATAATTTAAAAAAAAAACAAAAATGAGTTCGGTTGTAGTGTTACAAACTTACAATCAAACTCATTAAGAGTTCCAGAAAAGACTCTATGTTATTTATAGATTTTATAAAGTTTTAAAGTTTTAAGATGTTTTTCTCCAATAGTAAAATTTCAATTTAGTTTCAAAATTATTTGTTATTTACACTATAATCTTTATATATGTCATAATTAATATAAATTCATAAAACTTTTATAAATAACTAGCACATATATAAAATTATTATATTAATATTAACAAATAAAATTTTACACTAAAATATAAAATTATAAACAGAAATAAAAATACATAGTTAAATATTAAACTACAAGCAAAATACCACATTATTACATAAATTTTTTTTTTAGTGCTCCAATTTAGCTACGCAAATTTTTTTTAGACAATATTTTAGAAGTTACAGAGCAAATTTACTAGACTATATTTCTTCATGTATCTTTTTAAAAGAAAACTATTAAGTCTTTTTTGTAATTATTAAATTTATAAAAAAATAAATTTGAAATATTTAAGATATACAAAAATTTTAATATTAAAAAGATGAATGAAAAAATACTTAAGAATCATAAATGTGATGTATAATTAATTATAAGAACCAAAAATACAAATAAAAAGATGAAACTTCAAATTTAGAGTTTTGAATAGAGAAACTCCAAATATGAAATTTCAATTCTTAAAACTCTAAATTTGAAGTTTTGAAATTTATTTTCGGAGAGCAAAAAACTTTATATTTGAAATTATAGAGTTTCTTTTGGAAATGCTCTAAACAACTACATATCGGTTTGGAAATAAATGGAACTAATATGAAAAAATTGAATTATTGTCAAACTTACTAAACTGATACTTATTGGTTTGGAAATAAATCCAACTATTGCAAGGAAAAAAAATCAAATTGAATTATGATCAAACTTACTAAACTAATACATATTAGTTTGGAAATAAATCGAGTTATTGCAAGAATTTCTTTTTTGATTTATAATCAAAACGAAAACCATATTTTGTGTGTTCTGTCACGTTGCGCAAAACAAATTCAGACGAAACAGAGGAAGATCAAAATGGCGATGACGTGGATGAGGAGGTTTTACAGTAAGATCAAAGGGAAGAAGGTGAAGGAGCTTCCCGCCTATATCAAATCGACGTATTCAATGGAGAGCGTGAAGACCTATGTGATGAAAGGTCTCGATAACTACAACGACAAATACATCCAGACCAGCTCCGTCGATCCTCTCCTTCATATCTGCTTTGGAGGCATGGCTTTCTCTTATCTCCTTGCTATCCCCCACGAGAAATGCTTTTTCGAGGAGAAGTATGCTAAGGAGGCGAAGAAGCTCGCTAAAGAGAAGCTTGCCAAGGAGCAGCTTTGTAACATCCCGAGTTGTGATATGTGAAAAGGCTTAAAAGAATTGATTTGGCTACCTATGTCACCAAAGTTGACTTACCTTTTCCGGAGCACATCATGAAAGAACTCCAGAGTTAAGCGTGCTTGAACTGGAGTAGTGGAAGGATGGGTGACCTATCGGGAAGTGATTCGCGATAGCGTGTGAGTGAGGCCAAAGCACGGGGAAAGGTCGGGTGGTGATTGCAGGGTCAGTAAACAATGATTTCGGGCCTTGGAAAATTAACGACCGGCCGTCAGGTGGGATGGGGCCCACGGGTCGAGAGAGCGGGCGTGGGTGGCCCATTAGCCGTGGACGGGTCGGGGCGTTATAAGTGGTATCAGAGCTGGTTAGCTATCTCAGTTCCGACCTGAGAGGCATCTTGAGACCTGTCGGGGGCGCAACGAGGACGTTGCGTTCTTTGAGAGGGGGTGAATTGTAACATCCCGAGTTGTGATATGTGAAAAGGCTTAAGAGAATTGATTTGGCTACCTATATCACCAAAGTTGACTTACCTTTTTCGGAGCACATCCTGAAAGAACTCCAGAGTTAAGCGTGCTTGAACTGGAGTAGTGGAAGGATGGGTGACCTATCGGGAAGTGATTCGCGATAGCGTGTGAGTGAGGCCAAAGCACGGAGAAAGGTCGGGTGGTGATTGCAGGATCAGTAAACAATGATTTTGGGCCTTGAAAAATTAATGACCGGCCGTCAGATGGGATGGGGCCCACGGGCCGAGAGAGCGGGCGTGGGTGGCCCATTAGCCGTGGACGGGTCGGGGCGTTATAAGCTTGCTAAGGAGCAGCATGCTAAGGAGGAATCTTTTCCGATCTCTCGAGATGATCTTTAGGTATTCTAAAGTTCGATCGTTTTGATTATTTTCTGTTCAGATTTCATTTTATACATCTGTTGGTGGACTTAAACCTTTTCTAGAGCCAGTTTAGCTGTATGAGTTTATGTTCTTGCGTATTTCGAGTATCATTACATCATATGATTCATATCTATCTCTTTTTGTTTAGTGTTTTTCTCTTTAATTGTTGGATATGAAGTGATAGTTATGGTTGCTTTGATAGTTTCTTTGTTGATGTCATGAAGTTTATCATTATATAAGTCTCTAATGAAGGGGTGAAATTGACTCATGCAGATGTTGCTGTGAGAGATCTGACTGAAGATTTAATGTTTTGTTATTTTTATTTTCTTAAATCTCCTGGAATATTGTTGATTTGTTTCACCAAAGAGAAACCTTTCTTTTGAAATGAACTTGGTAGAGAGGCAATAAGTGAATCATGATATTGATTTATAATGAAACCGTTTTTTTCGTGAGAAATCGTCAAGCTGTGGATTCAGCATATTTGGCTTGTCTTGCATTGTTTGTTTCGGTTTAATCTATTACCTTGTTCAAGCAGAACATAGTGTGTTACCATTATTACCTATATAAATATAACGTATAAAAATAGGTATGTGCCAAGGCGGGCTTGGACTTGGATGGCTAGGTTAAAAAGCAAAACCTTTAGTTGAGGCGCAAATAAAATCATATCTATTTTCTGTAAGTCCAACTACGTTTTTCTTCCAAGTGGTAAGCCCAACTATGTTTCAAACCTTGCAGATGAAGCCTCTACTACGAACCCCCTCCTTTACCCCAAACGATCTCACTGTCTTCTGCAACACAGATGCAGCTTGGCGATCGGATCTGATGGCCGCAGGGATGGGGTGGATCATCACAGACCGATATGGGCACGAAATCTCTAGAGACACAGCCTCTCAACTCAATGTAACATCCGCTTGCATGGCTGAGGCACTGGCCATTAGAGAAGCGCTCATCCACGCATCGACTCAACACATCACACATATCTGTCTACGCACAGACTCTCAAGTGCTCGCCCGAGCAATCTCGAAGAGAAGAAGACCGACGGAGCTCTATGGCATCCTCTCGGACATCGACTCCCTCACTTCCTCTCCCTCCTCTCCTTTCCTCGAATGTAATGTCGTCTTCACGCCTAGATCTCGTAATGGGCCGGCGGACCTCCTATCAAAATCTTGTCTTGCTAATTTCATCATGGGCCTGAGGCCATAAACACTGTCTGTTCCTGAGTTTTTATTTATTTAAAAGTATCCAGTTTGCCCAAAAAAAAAAAACCGAAGTACATATATATTATGCCATATGATATATATATATATATATAATATACTTTTTTCGACGAGTATATATTATATATTTGAATAAATCAAACTTTCCAAAAATTTATCTGTACGCCTTTTTTCTAGCAATTTTTCAGGAATAAAACTATTAAAATCTTTAAGTTTAAAGATAATTTGTACTGATTAAAGATTACTATTAAAAAAATATCTGCATCACAAAATTCCTCATACTCCGAGAAGACAATAGATTTAAAGGCAAGACAATGAATGAAAGATTAAAAAGTTATGTTTGTTCGTTATTTGTAAATTCAGGATTTTTGTGCAATTCTTAAGACGACATAGTACACATATCGTATTCATAAAAGCCTAGCGTATCGTGTGTACTGTGAACAAATGTCTCGACATAAAAACAAGTACTTAATAAGTGAAATGGAATCATATAGTGAGAACTGAAGTGCTCCTAAAGTCCCAAATTAAACGGTCCAAAAGCATCGACATCTATTGACCTCTCGTCTCCCAAGATAGTGCGTTCACCGATATTTCTTCATTAATTAATTTTCTGCTTTCCTCCAAATATCTTATCAATCCATCCAGTTAAGATACACCATCAACAAAAAGTTACATTAATCTTCCGCTTCGAATAGTAAAATGCCTCCAAGAGACGTTTTGTGTAGAGACAGACACCAAGAGAAGGGGCATGTTCTTAAATAACTAGACTGACTCTTGGAAACATTAGTACTCCTTCTGTTCCTGAATATAGGATTTTTTGGATTTTTTGAGTAGATTAAGAAATAATTAATGCACTTTTTGTCTAACTTTTGTCTTTAATGTATATACTATTTTTGCTATGAAATTTGTTGTAGTTTAATAAATTTACGCACACCTTCTCACCTCTTCATATTCTTAAAAATTAAATTTTAGGTAGTGAAAAATCATTTCAATTTTGGTTAAAAACTTCCAACATGAAGCCAAACTATTCGTACAATTAAAGTCAAAATTTTAGAATGGAGCCTATCCTTTGTAAAATTTAGAAAGGAGCCAAAAGTAGAATTTTAGAATGGAGCCAAATTATCATAATCATGTTCTAAAAACACTCTATATTAAGAGATCATTTTCCAACGTTTAAGTAAAACTTCTTTCATGGCTTTTCATGATTTTGACCTAAATATACCATTTGAAAGCAATGAAAGAGAATTATTGTTTGATTTAAATCAAAGTCCAACAAGAGAGTTTACTTCATCCAATAATATTTCAACCTTTCCAATTCATGAAGATGAAGATTATTCTCAGATGAATCCAGGTTTTTGTTAATTCATGCATGTATTAGTGGACTATATTTTGAAACGTGGTGTACGATGTGTTTACTTATGTGTCTTTTTGTCATGCACTTTACTTGCAACGTGTTTATCTTTTACTA
Source organism: Brassica rapa (assembly GCF_000309985.2). Lineage (NCBI taxonomy): Eukaryota > Viridiplantae > Streptophyta > Magnoliopsida > Brassicales > Brassicaceae > Brassica > Brassica rapa. Next base: position 3,720,903 of record NC_024795.2, on the reverse strand, counting down.
TAATGAATTTTTTTTTGTCATGCACTTTTTGTAGGATTAGGCACTGGAATATTACAAAGTTCTCAAGAAGAAACAACTCGTCGGAAACAAATGACAGATGGAGAAAGATTGGAGATTTACCATGCTCTATTGGAAAAAAGCATCAATGGAGAATTAGGAAAGCATCACACAACAGAGGTCTCTCATTCATTCTCTGTACCTTTACAAACAGTACAAAAAATTTGGAAGAGGGCCAAAAATACTCTTAGCGGTGAAGCTGTTGATGTATCACATAGGAGAAAAGGTAATTGCGGTCGTAAAAAAATCCATATTGATCTTTCTCGAATTGTTGATGTTCCATTTCGTCGTCGTAAAACTTTATGATCGTTAGCTGCTTCTTTGGATGTGTGCAAGACATCACTTTTTCGATGTCTAAAAGAAGGGCACATCAAACGTCATACCAATGCTATAAAGCCGTCTTTGAACGAAGACAATATGAGAGCTCGGTTAGAGTTTTGTATCTCCATGCTCGACAGTAACACTATGCCCGACCACCCGAAGTTTGCTGCTATGCACGACATTGTACACATCGACGAGAAGTGGTTTTACATGACAAAAAAGACAGAGACTTATTATCTTCATCCCGTTGAAGATCCGCCGTACCGCAGTTGTCAAAGTAAAAATTATATCGGGAAGGTGATGTTCTTAGCAGCCATGGCACGTCCACGTTTTGACGGAGAAGGTAATGAGATTTTTTCTGGGAAAATAGGTATTTTTCCATTTGCTAAGATGCAGCCAGCTAAAAGAGGAAGTAAAAATCGAGCAGCCGGAACTATGGAATTGAAACCGATGACCTCCATCAAAAGAGAAGATATAAAAGAGTTTTTAATTGGCAAAATTTTGCCACGAATTCGTGAAAGATGGCCACAAGAAGATTTCGGGAAAACGATTTATATCCAACAGGATAACGCACGGACACACGTTGATCCGAGAGATGAAGATTTCCTAGCAGCTGCTTCTCAGCATGGTTTTGATATTCGTTTAATCTGTCAGCCACCGAATTCACCGGATTTGAATATTTTAGACCTCGGATTTTTCAACGCCATTCAAACACTACAACACCAAGTGTGTCCAAGGACCATCCAAGAACTTGTTTCTGCAGTAGAAAACTCATTTGATGAGTACTCCACAAAGCATGTGAATAGGATATTTTTGACTTTGCAGTCATGCATGCAGGAGATTATGAAAGTCCAAGGTGAAAACACATACAAGATTCCACATTTGAAGAAAGCTATCATGGAAAAGAAAGGTAATCTACCTTCGCAGATGAGTTGTGATCGTCTTTTAGTTCGTGATGTAATCAATTATTTAGCAACTTAAGCTCTTTTATTTATCATCATTCTTCCATGTTACATAGTCTTTCTTATAGCGTCATGAAAACAAACAACATGAAAGGTCTTAAGAGACTTACATCAAAATAAGAAAAATTATTTAGTTATAGAGAGAAAGAAAGCAAACTTATAATCAGGAAAACAAAATATTAAAAATACTTAGGCAAGTAAATTTTAAGCAGATCCATCACATTAGGTTCCATCTTCTTGGGATGAAGCTCCTCTTCATCATAGTACGGCTTGTTCAAATCCAGTTCTTGGGCGGTGTATGATTTGATCCTGTAGACATCTCTTGATTCACCTTTGAAGATTCTTGCTTCTGATTTTATTTTTGCTTTTACGTTTTCCTCTTTTTTTTGTTTCATTATTTTTGGTATTTTTTTAATTTTTTTCTTTGAACTTAAGAAAGAAAGGAAACTATAAAGAGAGTAAAATGAAGTTGGTAAGAAACTTAACGTTACCCAAAAAATTGTCTTTTACCCATAAAGCATTTAAGAAATTCTCGTGAATAAGCATTGACTGAGTTAATTTTAAATGAAAAAGCATTAATATTATTACACAAAATCTTACTTTGTGGAACAAGAAAAAACTCCCAAAAAATCCTATTTTCAGGAACAGATGGAGTATAATTTAGATATAACATTCATCTTATATTCTTAAATTATTCAGCAGCTAACATCTAAAGCACTAAAACATAAAAATTAATGTTATCATTAATTATCGTTGACATTTGTTGAACACATGCACACGCAATGGACGTTAACTGAAATATTACAAAAGTCATATTATGATGTATCCAACGGATCCGTGGCTTCAAAATATCCTATTATCTTATTTATTAAATTATTTTGATACCTGCTAATATCCAGATTTGGAATTAAAATTTATTTCTAACAAATCTAAAATTGAATTTTATATAAAAATTTGTAAAACTATTGTATAAATTATTATAAAATTGAAAAATTAATAATATTATAAATTTACTTCATACATATAAATATTTAAATAATAAAATAATTATAATAAAATTTTAGTATATTAAAAAAACGGATCAAAGTATCTAGATTTGAAAATCAAGATATTGATGTGGTTTTGATGTATCTAAGATTTTACTAACGTGATCCGGATTTTTGACATTCAGATTTTCAGGGTGAATCCATAGCGGATTTTGGATCGGACCGAATCTAAAATAACAATTCTACCTCTAATACCGATAAGTTTAAATGAATTCATTGTTTTGATTAAAAAGGACCAAAATCTACTTAAATAAAAATGAATTAGTATTAACTATGTAGAGTAAATGAAAACAGCAAACACAACTAGGTTTGAGCATTTGGGAATCCCCTTTAGATTTGGATCAGGTTTCTTAGATTTCAGTACAAATTATATCCGAATGAAAGTTCTTATTGGATTTATATATCTTGTTCTCGAAGCTCAACTTCATTGCTATTCACTCAGAAGCCATCAAATTCTTTTGTTTTGTGTAAGACAAATTCAGTTCTCTGTATTGTTATAGATTACAAAATTTAACAGCTGTATTTTTTTTGGTACAAACAGTGATATGCCAGCATATGTGTACAGAAAAATATATCTTCGACATTTAGAAAGCACCTACAGCATCTTTTAGAAAACACCTGCAACATTGAATTAACTTAAGATTTGAAAGACAGTTGTCACTGACAACCCTTAAATTCGCTAAACAAAATTACTCGACAACAAAAATAATCTTAAACATATCTGGTGCTGTCATTCTCAAGTTTTTCTTTTGTAATATCATTTATAGTATATAATTATACACAGGGCCGGCTTACAAGGGGGACAAGCGATGCGACCGCCCCGGGTCCGAGTCCGTGTCCCCCGTGTAATGATAAATAAGGGGCTCAATTTTTTATAAATTTATATTTTTATATATAAAAAATTATAAATACAATAAATAAAATTGAAAAGGACCCAAAATTATTTGATATGTATATAGTTTTATTTTTATTACAAAATATACAAAATATTATTGATTAAATTTTAAAAATATTTTAAACATTATCTCTATATAAATTTTAGAGAGTAAAATTTTTTTTTTTTTGCCCTAGAGCCTTTAGCAGTGTTGAGCCGGCCCTGATTATATTTGTAATTTATTAGTCAACGCTTACATAGTATAAAAAGAGACACATCCCACACGTACACATACAAAACTCAAACTTGTTGCACTCCTAAAAAAAGCCCTAAGCAACAATGGAGTCCCAGTCACGGATTAGTCCACCCGAAACCCCAAAACGTTCTCCGTTCACCGGAATATTCCACAAACTGAAGACCAACCTCGTTTTCCGGTCAAAGCTCGCCGAGATAAACGGTGCAATGGGCGACCTCGGCACCTACATACCAATCGTCCTCGCCTTAACCCTCGCTAAGGATTTAGACTTAGGCACAACGCTGATATTCACTGGTATCTACAACGCCGTAACCGGAGCGGTTTACGGCGTACCGATGCCGGTCCAACCGATGAAGTCGATCGCAGCCGTGGCGATTTCGTCGACCGCGGAGGAGTTCGGTATACCGGAGATCATGGCCGCCGGGATATGCACCGGAGGGATCTTGTTCGTGTTGGGGGTCTCCGGTTTGATGCAGTTCGTGTTCAACATCATTCCTCTATCGGTTGTTAGAGGGATACAGCTGTCGCAGGGGTTAGCCTTTGCGATGTCTGCGGTTAAGTATATTAGGAAGGAACAAAACTTTTCGAAGTCCAAAAGCGTTGGCGACAGGCCATGGTTAGGGCTTGATGGTTTGGTGTTGGCTTTGGTTTGTGTTCTCTTTATAGTTCTGGTGAATGGAGATGGGGAGCAAGAACAAGAAGAGGAGGAAGAGAGAGATGGTTCTAGAAGAAGAAGGGTTTCGATAAGGAAGGTTGTATCTAATGTACCATCTGCTCTGTTGATATTCTTGTTGGGTGTTGTTTTGGCTTTTATAAGGAAGCCAAGTATTGTGCATGAGATTAAGTTTGGACCGTCGAAGATTAAGTTAGTTAGAATGAACAAGGAAGCTTGGAAAAACGGATTTTTGAAAGGGACGATTCCGCAGTTACCTCTCTCTGTTCTGAATTCCGTCGTGGCCGTGTGTAAGCTTTCTTACGACTTATTCCCCGAGAAGAAGTTTTCGGCTACGTCGGTTTCGATGACGGTTGGGTTGATGAATATGGTTGGATGCTGGTTTGGGGCGATGCCTACTTGTCATGGAGCCGGCGGGTTAGCCGGGCAGTACAAGTTCGGTGGGAGGAGTGGCGGGTGTGTGGCGCTGTTGGGAGTAGCTAAATTGGTGTTGGGGTTGGTGTTGGGAAGTTCGTTAGTTGGTATAATGGATAAGTTTCCGGTTGGTGTGCTTGGAGCTTTGTTGCTGTTCGCGGGTATAGAGCTTGCAATGGCTGCTAGAGATATGAACACAAAGGGTGATGCGTTTGTGATGCTTGTTTGTACAGCTGTATCTCTAGGCTCGAATGCTGCGATAGGATTTGTTGCTGGGATTGTTCTTTATGTGGTTCTTTGGATGAGGAACTACGGGAGGGTCAGGACGACCAACCTTCCTGTTCAAGTAGATCAACATCCTTGAAGGTCTTCGATCTTCTTCTTTTTCTTCTATGCTTTCAATTGTGATCTGTTGTATACCTGAAAATTTGAAGTTCACAACTTCGTTGAACTGAATCGTGCTACTCCGTGTAATAACTATATTAGTTTGATTTTTTTTTTCTTTATTGTAAATCAGTTTACCAACTTTTGTGATAATAGAAAAAAAAAATTGTGAGAGATGGACCATATAACTTTGGACTATCTGTGGAATAACCAGTTTTCAGAAGATGGCCTTTTGATCATTGCGTACAAAATAATCTAATCAACTTTATTTTTTTGGAACATTCTTTTTAGAACACAACTTTCACTAAAACTTAAACATTTGAGGTACAACGAGGGGAAGAGATCCTTATGAATCTACTACAGCCATTGTAATAAGACTTTAAAGCATTAATGATATCAATAGAGAAAGTTCTATGATAAGCCAACAGCAAATTCAGAACAAAACTCGAATGGATCGAAACAAGGTTCACGGCAATGTTGGAAAGGTTGAAACTTAGTCACTTTGACTTATGACATTAATAATCAAACAACACCTTGAGATATCGTCAAAACAAGATTCGTTAAGATCAGATCAGACTTTATATATTTTTGAGCTAGACCGGGCTGTACTAAAATATTTACTGGTTTTGTGGATTTTGGGTCAGGCCAATCCAATTGACACCCTACTCCAGAATGACGCAATGGATTGGTATGTCAAGCTTCGTAGTGACCATAATCAGAGTGATAAACAGTAACGTGATGAGTTCCAAAGAAAAAAAAACAGTAATGTGATTTTCAAACAATACGGTTCATTGGGGTGTACGATGTACTTTTATCTCTTTGTATATACGATGCTATAATCGAGGGATGGCCAAGACTCTTGTTAGGCCTAACCCTTGTGCTGCAAAGATCATTACGTTTGACAAAGATTATTTTTATCCTTATATGCTTTTAAAACTAACATTTTCCTACGTATCTTTCCACCATTCCACGTCCTGAAACAATAGGAAACTTTTCTAGCATCGATCTTATTCTTAAAAGTACAACCAATGAAAGACCGATGTGCTATAATTAGTGAATGTAGGCTTGCTGGCTGCCATGCAGAACTTTGAGGTCAACACTATCTATACAACGTCAGCTGTGTGTTCGCATGGATCTTTCAAGGATTGATAAACTTATGTAAAACAAATTTACTAAAATGTTACGAGGAAGTACATGGCTATGGCGAATGTAGGATTATATTTTGGTGGGGGCAAAATCCTATATAAACTTTAAAAATGTAGCTAGAAAATATTATTTACTAAAAGAAAAAAAAACTAAAATTTAGGTGTATTTAACAAATTCTGATTTTTTTATGGGGCACTTGCTCCCATCTTGGGCAACGTAGTTCGCCATATATAGATATGCACCCGTGAAATCATTGAACTATATAGCTTTAGTGAAGTTGTTTTATCCTCAAAGTTACGTTTTAGTCGAAATCACTTTTGGGAGTACTATCATAATTTGTTGATATATCTTCACCGGAAAGCCAAAGCATCTTTACCTTTCTCATCATGATGTCATCTATTACTAAGCTATTATGGGTGATTATCACGAGGCTACTCAAATTTTCATAGTTGCCTAGCATTAATAATTATGTTCAAGCAAAAGCTATTTTTTAATACAAAACTTAATAGCATTTAATTTGTTGTTACACCTAATTTATATATAAGTAAATAAATGTTATATAGACTCACGAAAAGTAAGTTGTCACGAATTCGCACATAGCCAATTTATTCTGTATCCCTTTTTGACCGAAAGGCAGTAAAAAGTTTCTTCGCTAATCATCAACCACAAGAATTTCCATAATCAAAGGGAAACAATAAAATATAAGTTTCCCTCATAAATTACGTGGTTACGTACGTATTCCAATTCCACCGTATCTCCTTTTTTCTTAGTTTTGTTTTTATTGTTGAAACTTGGAATTTGGAAGGATTTTCTTCTTCATTTCACGAAGGTAAAACGACTAAGAAGAATCATTCAATTTGGCATATCAGACATATTTCATATGCATGAAATAAACACATCATTAATCTGTTAATCATTTGTTTATATAACTGTATGAGTGATGCAAATGATTTGTAAAAGAAGTTTGTGCAGGAAATTGATCTACATCATTCAATATATATTGTATTACATATTAAGGGAGTTCCATAATATCAACATTCATAACTTAATTGCTAAAGCTGTTGAAACGTCCAAAGGAAGTTCAGCTTATATGGGTACTTGCAAATATGTATAAGCCCGTGACATGACAAAAACTCAAAAGGATTAGACTCATAAATAGTTAATAATCAAATAATGTAGGAAGTTTTTCTGGTTGGTTTAAGAGAATGGAATCAATTTTTTGAACAAGAAGAAAGGTCACATGACACATGATGTGTTTCGACTAAACGACATATCTCCTGGGAACAATCCCCCACATGTGCCTTTTGGATGCTAACTGTATACGACCACATATGCTTCCAATTACTTAACTACAGTACAAACATCTTTCACATTATAATTCTCAACTCAAAGCTTAGAACTAAATCAATAACATAAGCTATTTATCCAGAATTCTCAGTTGATTCTCCTACAAATTATCTACCATCTGTCTTCTTAGTATTATTATGTCATAGGCTCATAAGCGTAATGAGTACTTTGTTATGGAGTAAAATTCTTAGATGTATAATCCTAAAAAGAAACACAATCAAGTGATATTAACTGTGTTTATAATGCGTTTGGAGGAAAACCGCGTTATGTGATTGAAACATGAATTCTAATCAAACATCATTAACATTACTTTATGTCTCTCTAGATTATTAATTTAGTATTTACTTTTATAACTTTCTTGTTTTTCTACTTTTTCTTTACCTTTTCATCAATTAATGTCAAACTATATTTTGTTCTCCCACCTTGGACTTTTTTTCCTACATCTTTAGCACATCTACAAACAAAGTATTTCATATATAAATCGATATTGTGCAAACAATATGCATTGTTCTAAGGGCAAATTTGTAATATAATTGCCAGTTGTCAAGAAAACTCGCGCGTTTAATCGTCGCTCTCACTGACATCTCACAACAACTATGAATGAAATGACTCAACTGGTCAAATTTGTCACTAGTCAGAGAAATTGTCAACTGTAGCAATTTCATGAAAATAATATGGTTTAGCAGTTTCTAAAGGTATTATAGTTTCCTGTTAAGTGATCTATTTTATTTATACTGTTCTAGCAATTATGATTTTATTTAATTTGTCATCATTATGAATCAATATTCAATATTTGAACTATAGATTCACTTAATATAATACTATTTAGTTATATACTTTACATAACCTCGTATTTTGTGGTGGATTCCACCTACTAGTACTACTATTATTATGCTTTACATGTTTAAGCTTTACTTCATAAGCAACATCACTAAGGATTGGTATTAATTAAATATAAATCTTTAAAAACATTTTTACAACAAATACAAATGTGATGAAGTCTCCATTATCCTTGGCTTGTTGTAGGGTCCTGCTTGACAATGAAGAAAATAATTATAATAAAAATAATAATTTAAGAAAAATAACAAAAACCCTGAAAATCTTTTATTTCACACTGTCTCTCACTAGAAGTACACTCCCCCACTTACATTTCATCCTCATTTATTCTTTAAAGTTTCCTTCTTTTGATATTTTGCAAGATCTCTCCTTTCTTCAAAAGGAAAAGAAACTCAGAAACCAAAGTTTCTTGATTCGTTTCGTGAATCCGAGTAAGTTTCTCTTTTTGCTTTTTTTTAAAGCTTTATTCCATTCGAGTTTTCAAATTATTTGATTTATTTTTTAGTTTCTGGGTTTGTTATTCTTGCTTATTCCTTGCTTGGAAGATTTGTGAAAGTGTGCTCATTTTTTTTCTCTCAAGTATATTATTATGTCTCTCACACTGGTTGATTAGCAAACAGTTGCTACAGTAGTTACTGTATCCTCTTCAAACTTTACATAAAACTGGGAGGTGAGACTTTCTATATTAGTTGATTTGTTTAGTTTAATTTGTCTATGAGAGTTGAGTTTTACCATTCAACAGTATATGTCTTTCAAGTGGATTGATCTTTGAGGTATCCCCTCCAAGTCTCTATCTCTGGAGTTAATTGAGAGTGGGGCTTATCTTCATGTGCTTGGTTCCTCATGCGTCTCCCCTGTTAGATATTGAAAGAAAGTTTTGTCTTTATCCTAAGCTCTTAAGAACTGGAGAAGTGTGTGAGATAAACTTGTTAGCTTTAATTATTTATGTGCTGATTTTAACACAAGGCTAGTTAAGTGATTGTTGACTGTTGTTTCAGGGATGCTAATGCTTTTCATGCTGTTTTTGTTACTGCAGATTAGACTATAGCAAAATTGAGCTGGAGCTTCTTTGGTGAGAAGCAAGATGGATCGTATCAGGTGTAAAGCTGTTGTCTTTTTCGCACTGTTCTTCAGTGTATCAGCAGAGATTTACATTGTGACTATGGAAGGAGATCCAATCATAAGTTACAACGGCGGTGTTAATGGCTTTGAAGCAACTGCCGTTGAATCTGATGAGAAAATTGATACTTCAAGGTACCCTGTGTGTTTCCCTTCTTCTCATTGACACCTTGTTTAATCCCTGCTTTGCTTGATTATAAACAATCTGTTACCTTTTTTGTGTATGACAGTGAACTGGTGACATCATACGCCCGTCACCTCGAGAGGAAACATGATATGCTTCTTGGAATGCTCTTTGAAGAAGGATCATACAAAAAGCTTTACAGCTACAAACACCTTATCAACGGCTTTGCAGCTCATCTCTCCCCTGCTCAGGTGAAATCAAGATTCATGATAATAGTCTCTTAAGTGTTTTATTTCCTTGTGTCCCTTTTCTTACACTAACTCCACTATATTAGTAGGCGGAAGTGCTTCGTCGCGCTCCTGGTGTGAAACACCTGAGCAGAGACTGGAAAGTGAAGAAGCTCACCACACATACGCCACAGTTTTTGGGATTACCAACCGATGTCTGGCCAACAGGTGGCGGTTATGATAGAGCAGGAGAAGATATTGTTATTGGCTTTGTGGACTCAGGGATTTTCCCTCATCATCCTAGCTTTGCATCTCACCACACTGCAGTACCTTATGGTCCTCATCCTAGTTACAAAGGGAAATGTGAAGATGATCCTCGTACTAAGGTTAGCTTCTGCAACGGGAAGATCATAGGAGCACAGCATTTTGCTGAAGCTGCTAAAGCAGCTGGTGCGTTTAATCCGGAGGTTGACTTTGCTTCACCTATGGATGGTGATGGACATGGAAGTCACACAGCAGCTATTGCAGCTGGGAACAATGGTATTCCTGTGAGGATGCATGGCTATGAGTTTGGAAAAGCAAGTGGGATGGCTCCTCGTGCTAGGTAAATATAGCTTATGGTAGCTTTGGAGACATTCTCTTTGCATGTTTTTGAAAGTTATTTTGTTTCAGGATTGCTGTTTATAAAGCTCTATATCGGCTTTTCGGAGGGTTTGTATCTGATGTGGTTGCTGCCATTGATATGGTAAGAAAGAACTTACCACAATTTCTAAATTGGATGGACCAAATTGTAATTATGCTTTTTGTGAGCCAGGCTGTTCATGATGGAGTTGATATTTTGAGCCTTTCGGTTGGTCCAAACAGTCCTCCAGCTACTACAAAGACAACATTCTTAAATCCATTCGATGCTACACTTCTTGGAGCTGTGAAGGCTGGTGTGTTTGTTGCTCAAGCTGCTGGAAACGGTGGTCCCTTTCCCAAAACTCTGGTTTCATACAGCCCTTGGATTACTACTGTAGCTGCTGCCATTGATGATCGCAGATACAAAAACCATCTGACCCTTGGAAATGGAAAAATGCTTGCTGGAATAGGATTATCCCGTAAGCTTCTCCTCCCTCTGATCTAAATAGTGTTCTAAAAATCGCCGCCTAATCAATAAATCAGACCTAAACGAAACGATTTTTTAGAAAATTCAGTCTAAACATTCAAAAAATAGGTGTAGGTGCCCGCCTAATCAATAATCCAATATAAAACGTCTAACTACCGCCTACCGATTTTTTTAAACATTCTAAATAAATATAGATCCACACCATTTTGGAAGAGAGCTTGGTTTGTTCTGAGTCTTTATATTGTTTTTTTTAAATGAATCATTATGCGTTTGTGCAGCTTCTACTCGACCTCATCGTTCGTACAAGATGGTATCAGCAAATGATGTTCTTCTTGATTCTTCTGGTGGTAACAAGTACAATCCGTCAGATTGCCAGAAGCCAGAAGTCTTGAACAAAAAGTTGGTCCAAGGGAACATTCTTCTCTGTGGATACTCTTTCAACTTTGTTGCTGGTTCAGCTTCCATCAAGAAAGTTGCTGAAACTGCCAAGCATCTAGGCGCTGCTGGTTTCGTCCTTGTTGTTGAAAACGTTTCTCCAGGCACAAAATTCGATCCTGTCCCTTCTTGCATTCCAGGGATTCTCATTACAGATGTCTCTAAATCAATGGTAATACTAAAATGTTATTCACTCTCTCATAGTTTCCTCAACTTGGTATTGTTTTTTATTTTCTTCACTAGGACTTGATTGATTACTACAATGTCACAACGTCAAGAGATTGGATGGGAAGGGTAAAGGACTTTAAAGCTGAAGGAAGCATTGGAGATGGTTTGGAACCTATTCTCCACAAATCTGCACCTGAAGTGGCTTTGTTCTCAGCTAGAGGACCCAACACTAAAGACTTCAGCTTTCAGGATGCTGATCTCCTCAAACCAGACATTCTTGCTCCAGGCTCTTTAATATGGTCTGCTTGGTCTGAAAATGGAACTGACGAGGCTAACTATGTTGGTAAGCATTTCCTCAAATATTGTCAGTATAGAGCAGGAGACTAAACGTTTTAGGTGAGCAGGTGAAGGATTTGCATTAATCTCTGGCACAAGCATGGCTGCACCACACATTGCTGGTATAGCTGCTCTGGTGAAACAGAAACATCCTCAATGGAGTCCAGCTGCTATCAAATCAGCTTTGATGACAACTTCAACGGTCATGGACCGAGCAGGAAGGCCTCTCCAAGCTCAACAATACTCTGAAACAGAGACAGTGACGCTTGTTAAAGCAACTCCGTTTGATTATGGAAGTGGTCATGTCAGTCCAAGCTCTGCTCTAGACCCTGGTCTCATCTTTGATGCAGGTACATTCTCTTTAATCAAATAACCCTAATCAAACCCTCAGATATTTGATTAGGTTTTTTTTGTAGGTTATGAGGATTATCTAGGTTTCTTGTGCACCACGCCTGGTATCGATGCCCACGAGATAAGGAACTTCACAAACACTCCCTGCAATTACAAAATGAGACATCCTTCGAACTTCAACTCGCCATCTATAGCCATTTCTCATCTCGTGAGAACACAGACCATTACAAGAAGAGTGACGAATGTTGCAGAAGAGGAAGAAACATACACAATCACATCAAGGATGGAGCCATCCATCGTCATTGAAGTGAGTCCTCCTGCAATGACACTTAGAGCTGGAGCTTCGAGAAGCTTCACGGTGACTCTTACAGTGAGATCTGTGACCGGAGTTTATAGCTTCGGAGAGGTTACATTGAAAGGAAGCCGAGGGCATAAAGTGAGTATCCCAGTGGTTGCCTTGGGACACAAGCGATGAACGCAATATATCAGATGTTGTAATATTATTATTATTGTTATTGTTGTAACTAGTTAAGGAACCGTGCGATATCGCACGGAAAATCGTTTTATAAAAATAAATATGTTATATTTTATAAAATAGCATTGTATATATATTGTTTATATTGCTTTTAACGAACAGATGAGTTACAAAATTATTTTACATACAAATGTTTTTTTTATTAAAAAAAATTATTTTAAATATAATATTCTTAAGAAGCCGGGCATCGGTCTAAGATGACAAAGTTGAACCGGACAAAAAGAAATAAAAATTAACCGAAATTAAAAAGAAAACCTTAGACTTAAACACTTACACTTCTGAGTTATGCCATCTCTTAGCAACCGCACCGCTTGAGCTAAGATGCTTTACACCACTTTCAATAGCGGTTTATCTCGAGCTATCCCTTGTTTAATGCATTAACTTCAACGGCAACTGACACGCAACAGAAATCACGACCCGAAGAAATTTATTTGTATTAAAAATGCTATAATACACAATATATATTAATAATATCTATTAATATCTATAGTTGTGTCTTTTCATTATAATTTTGTTCATAACTGTTCATTATATATTATGAACATGATACCTTTTCATTTACAACTGCTTTCTATTTAGTTTATGCCCTTTCAATTCTATTATATTATGTTCTTGTGTTTCATAACTATGTATTATATTTTTCCGTTTATTACTACTTTTGACTTGGAAAGTTGCATCTTTTTCCACTTATATCTCTTCAACTCATATATTTGCGTGTATCAAACTATTAAATCATAATTTAGTTTTGCCAATAAAAAAACTGTTTTTTTTTTCTCTCCTGGCCACAAGGCTATTTCATCAACAACACTTTCTCGAAGGTATCTTATCACAGATTCCCTCCCGGCCGATGTAGAATCCTGCACCGGCTGTACTCATTTCCTTTGTTGTTTGTTAATAGCCTAATAGGTTAGATTAATCAAGTTCTCATAATAAAACCAATAACGTGTTTGACTCTTTGTGCTATTTCCTCACGGCGGTTAAAGACGTTCTTTAAATTTAACTAACGACAATTTAGTTAAAGACGTTGTATTGTATTCCCAAATATATTTGGTATTTGACAATGGCATCGTCTCCACTCATCTCCGTCTTCTATGGCATCTTTTTTCATAAGAGAGCAGTCTCATCAAAAGTTGGATCTCATGGTACACGATGGTTGCTATAATTTCATGCCGGTTCAATCTTGTAACCGTTATCTCTCTCAGAGTAGACTTTTCCTGTGTTTCTTGGAATTTTTCATATTAATATACTAATTTTTAGATATAAAAAATTGTAAATATTTAGGTGAATCATTAATAAATGGATATGAACAAAATAAAAACAAGAAACGCAATTTTTCATTACAAAAACTATTAAATGCAATTTTTATGTAAAAAAAATTAAGAGATACAACTTTTATATTAATTTCTCAACCGCAATTGCTCTGTACATTGGTTGGCCTAAATTATTCCTTCTTCCCTCAAATCTTCAGACGAGTGAAGTTCATATTAATATAACTTTCATATTAATGATTTCATCTAGTATAAGAAAATTGAGACTAATGATTTCATTATTTCGTTTTAGTTTTTTAGCTATCCAAACACGTAAACCTCTTCCTAATATTTATTGTTTATAACGCTTCATTTGAATATTTTCTAAGAATTTGTATCCATGTAACTGCTTATAACTTTTTGTTCTACCATTTTATTATTAGTTGATTAGTGAAAACTTTATTTTGAGAAATGCATGGAGGAGACTATTTATAGATTGTAAAAATCTATTTGAATAGTCACAACTCTTCAGTTTGAATAGTCGCATTCTTCCAATTTAAAGGTAGTTATATTAAGAGGATACTTATAAGAATAGTCACAACTTTTCACTTTTTAAAATATACTTATATGAATAGTCACAACTTTTAGACAATTTTTAGAAAAGATACAACCTTCCAACATTGAACTTTTAGAAAAGACACAACATTTTATACATCTTTTACAAAATACACAACCTTTCAACATAAGTAGATTCACAACCTTTGGAATTAATTGGGATTGCTATTATTAGTAGATATGCAGTAATGATAAAAATGTAGTTTTGTCTGAGTAAAGAGAATAATACTGTTTGTATAATTATTTTATTTTTATTTTTTTAAACTTCATTTGAAGAAATAATAGTGATATGTTGTTATATGTTACATGCATTATATCTGTTACCTACCAATCTTTCTAAAAAATATCAGTTTAATAGAACATTTTTTTTTATATTAAGAATCAAGAATCTCACAATCAGTTCTCTGGAAATAAACATTCATAGTTAGAAGATCATAACCAACGTTATAATGCTGCTGAGCCATGGCACCAATAACACTCATATCATCGAACGTGTTCATACTCATAGCCAAGCAAAAGCTCTCTCCATCTTCACTTTCAACAAACAAACTCTCAAAGTCTAACGTCAGCTCAGCGCCGCCGGCGAAATGAAACGTGACGACGGGAAACCCTAAACGATTAGCTTTCATGTTCCCTTCATAGCAAGGTTTTGTGTACTGATCCCAATCTTTAACGCGTGTGAGAACATCTCCAAGAAGGAAGTTTATTTCTTCAAAGAGTGTGTCGTAAGCTTCTCTGGCTAGGATCGTTGGTGAGCAACCCGTGTCGATGACGGTACCTCCTTGGGACCCATATCTCTTGAAAACATCGGGTTTGATGTCGAGAAGTTTCTGACCTAAAGAGATTGCTTGGAGGTCAAGGTAGTAACGGTCTTGGAATATATGTAAAGGTGTTGGATCGCCTTCAGTTCTGGCGCCGTCTCCGAGGGTAAGAATGTTGTGTGGGTTGGTCCGATCGGTTAAGCTACCAAAGCAGTAAGAGAATCTAGAGCCGAAGTTGCGAGTTACTATGGACTTACCTGGTCCTAAACCTAGCACGCCGCTGTATTGAGTAAAACCGGAGTTGTCTTGTCCGCAGCCTATAACAATGTTTTGTTTGGAGACCAAACCGTCGTCTGATGTCTGAAACGTGAGCTTTTCCTCAGCTAAGGTACCTCTGGTGCTTGAATTGTCGCGGTAGAGGAGGTAGTATTGGCAAGTTTTGGTCCTTTCGTCATGGGAGATTCGGGGCATGGCGTGTGGTGCAGGCTCGCATGAAGCGTCACGGTAAGTGGAAGATCTTGAAGGGCGGTAAAATGGGATTGTTTGAGGGTAACATTTGCAGGGATGACATTGGATCCAAGTCAAGTCACTACCTGTGTCTATGAGTAGAAGTTGTGGGACAGGTGGGTCGCCGATAGAGATGTTCGCGAGGAATGCTGCTGGACGTGTGATAGGAGTTACATGTGAGATGATATTCACTGTGGTCCACATGTTATCTAGACGGGAAGCGGGAGGTGGCTTGGGATGCAAGTAACCAGTATTTTTCTTTGGTAATTCTTGGGTTTTGATTGATTTTGAGTGTATTAGCCTTGACGCAAGCCGGGGATGCGATATGCATCGGTTGGAGCACGTGAGAATGATTAGGGAG
Organism: Brassica rapa; assembly: GCF_000309985.2. Lineage (NCBI taxonomy): Eukaryota > Viridiplantae > Streptophyta > Magnoliopsida > Brassicales > Brassicaceae > Brassica > Brassica rapa. Next base: position 3,704,692 of record NC_024795.2, on the reverse strand, counting down.
ATAAGAATGGTAGTACGCAATGTTAGAGAGATAGTCATTTGATGATCAAAATTTTTATTTTTCTTAAAATCCTTCTAATATAAGTTTGAGAAAACCTAAGGCATTGACTCTTTGTCTTTGTGTGAACTTCTTTTTTGTATGGAAGGATTCTTTTCTTGCATGATTCACTGATTTTTACCAACCGAAGTTGAACACATAGCAATCTGATCATATTTCAGGCAAAAAGATTACGGATGTTCATGGATAGAGCACCATTAGTGTTTGGTATCTCAGAAAGAGTACTTAACAAATAAAATATTAATAATTTGAATATAATTTAATCAACCACTAAATTTTAAATCAGAAAAATAAATCAAACCTGTAATGTAGTAACATGTGGAAGAGTAACATGAGGAAGAACGATTCTTTAGGAACATCGTTTCTGTGTTTCAAAAAAAAAGGAACATCGTTTCTTCTTCTCTCTCCCTTTTCCATTTTTTTTTTAAATCTGTAGAAACGGTGCAACATACCTGCGTTGTGCGTGCTCTTACATGTCTTCAAATATGTTTTCAACAAGAGTACTTGTACACGAACAAAAAGAGTAGCCTGATCATTGATTTCACTTAATGCTTTTCCTCTATTTTTGTAAAGAGTATTAATAATCAATCACGGTGAGACTGATTGTGAAACTTTTTTTTACTTCTTAATTAATATATAAGAAAATGGTTAGAGCATGATTAATGACGTTTTTAGGGTGGAGTTCTTAACGGAATATAAGAAACCGTCTCTTAACTTTTAACTAAAAAAGTTAAGAATTCTTAACTTTTTTAGTTAAAAGTTAAGAGACGGTTTCTTATATTCCGCTAAGAACTCCACCCTAAGGATCTCCATTAATCGTGATTTTAGTTGTTATATTTTTATTGTAAAGAAGATTAGTTGCAGATTAGGTTTTTGTTTGGTTTTCCACAAAGTAAGATTTTTACAGAAGAAGACATCAAATTCACATGGCTTGGTCCGCTTGGACGCCTATTCAAGACATTATATAGCACGAATCATAAGTAAGAAGCTTGGAACAACGTTGGATGAATAGTAATACAAAAAAAAGATCAACAAAACGATTAAAAGAAAAGACTGAAATTACCAGTAGTGCTCAGGAGCAGAGGCGGACCCATGTGGTGAAATAAAAGGTAGATGACACATATTTAGTTGATATTCTAATATTTTTGCTTTGAGTACAATAAGATTCCGCGGCAGTTCTGGTGTGGCATGTGACATTCCTTTACCTAGGTTCGATTCTCCACCGGTGTATTTTTCAATTTATTTTTTCTTTACTCTAATTTATGACTCCCTTTAAATGTTAGTCTGGATCCGCCACTGCTCAGGCACTGCTCAGGGGTCACACTTAAGCGGATAACACCCAATATAACCAACTTCTTGAACACACTCTTCATGTCCAAGGACAACTCAGCTACATCTAGGAAGTGAAACGTAAACATAACGAACCAAATCCCGCTAAAATCTCGTAGAAGAGTAGTTGCAGATTATGTGTTTATTTGGTTAAGCAAATAAAAAGTGTCCATTCGAAGTGTATAAGCAGTTATTTTAGATAGTTTAATTAGGACCATCTCTAATGGTACTCTATAATTTTCTCTATATTTTACTCTAAAATAGAGTAACTCTATTATAGAGTTGGATTTGCTCCAATGATTCACTCTATAATAGTGTTACTCTATAATAGAGTGAAATATAGAGTATTCTTATTTTTTCACTCTATATTTGGAGTAAAAAAAAGTAACTCTATTATAGAGTGAACCATTGGAGCAAATTTAACTCTATAATAGAGTTACTCTATTTTAGTGTAAATTATAGAAGAAAAAATAGAGTGCCCTTGGAAATGCTCTAAAGCCCAATATGTTAACATAGTAATAATGGAATTGATCATTTAAACGGTCCATAAACAATAAGATATCATTTGGTTGCTATAATAAAGGTTAGTTGTAATATTTAGTTGTATTTAATAGGCAGGACTAAAAATGAATAAATGCAATAACCTTGAATAAGTAAATTTTTTAAAAATCTTCTCTCTTAATAGTAGTATAGATACAAAATACCAGATTGCGTTGATATATTTCTTTATATTTCATTTAATTTTTAAATTATTTATATAGACAACCTTAATTTTTGCAAATCAAAATTTTTATTAATAAATTTAAAACAATAAATAATAAATCAAATCATAAAATATTAATAAACTGGCACATGTCAAGATTTTAATTATTAGAATTTGCAATGTGTTGTAATCTAGTTAATTAACATTAGTCCACATTAACAAATTCTTATGAGGTATTTGACTTCATCAATATGATATAAGATAGTGTTTTGTTTTCCAAACTTGATTACCTCATAATTTATAAATCTCATTTTCGTAATCTCTCAGTTTTCATGTTTCCATATTTGTAAGTCCCAGTCAAACAATTTGTGTTCAAACATATGTGTAATGGTAATAACTGTATATGTGAAACTTATTCATCTCGTTCTATAAATATTCTTTCAGCTGTCTCTCGAATTTTCAGATCTATCAACTAAAATTATTCTACTAACAATCAATACTAAGAGGGAAAGCTTTTTGTATTACTAAAAACAGCAGTTATGGCCAAGGCAGCTTCTTTGTTTGTTTTCCCCATCATGTTCTTTGTGATGTTATCTTTAGGTATACATTTACTTACCTTTAAATTTCCCTCAAAATATTTTTCTTACAGATTGTTCTATATGTTTGCTTTTGGTACATATCATAAATCTTCTAATTTAAATGTATTAACTTCTTGTAAATACACTAATAGCTTTTTGCAATCTAAGTATTTAAAATTGGTATTGTTTGATACAGTTGAATATAATATGGGATGCATGGCGGTTATTGGTTCGTGTCGTTATATTCCTGATTGTGGTGCGTCATGCAGGGTTAGATTTGGAATAAAGGCACTTGGCTATTGTGACCGCGATGGTGCTTATGGAACATGTATATGCACTTATCCTTGTCTGAGTGATAAGATTAATATATGATTTATGTTCTAATTTTGAAAAATTCTTCAATATGTATAATTAAGTAGAAAGCAAAATTCAAAACTATGTAATATCGTAGATGCTATGCTATGATGTGACGATGTTTTGTAATGTTTTTAAAGCAATATTCAATAAACCTTTGGTATTAATAAAAAATACTATAGAACAAAGGGTAGTTATATATATTGTTGGATGTTGGTCGTAGAAGTTATAAATAAATTGAATTCTTTCGTATTAAAGCTGGATCTTATCTTACAAAATGATATCGAAACAACTATAAAGCTTAAAGTCAAAACTCAAGTTTCTTATAATTTTGCCTTCAACAAGACAGATGTTCGTTTGTTTCTAGTTTTATGGAGTCTGAAACACCGGGTAATCTTATATGTTTATAAATTGTCATGTTTAGTTGCTCCTTTCTCTTTCATTTTTATCTATTCCTCATCAAGGAGAGTAATTGAATGACATAACTATTCAAAAAACACGAATTTTTTTCTTTTGAAGAGGGTTAAAATATTTGATTATTTGTTGAGACAATTATATGTATGCTATTGGAACATTTAGCTGGTCTATGACTATATATACGCTGCAATTGGATTATCAATATTTAAAATAGAATAATGTGGAATGACCTATTCTATCCATTCCAAAAACAATTTGTACTAAATCTATTATATTTTTCTCTGTATCCCGTTCATGTTTTCATTCAATTTATTTACACCAAAACAATCTAATGTATATACTAAATGGTTTGAACAAAGAAAAACAATTTATAAAATGGATCCGGCTTATATAGTCCAAGTTTTAATTAGGCTTTTTGATTTGGGGCTCGATTAGGTTTTAATTAGGCTTTTTGATTTGGGCTTCGATTGAAAGCCCATCTTTCTTTTGGTTAATTTATGCATGGTTGAATAATCTGTGAAATAAAAGTAGTGGTCGGATTTGGAAACTATCACTCTTGTATCTCAGCTGGATGCTTGACGATGCTTCAGGAGTATGTAATTGTTTTACAGTTTTATTACTAGATTAGATCCGCACAACGTGCGGATGTATAGTAATAACACATTATGTTTGAACAAAGTGTAAATGTGTGATATATTAGTGTCTGTAAATCGTAGAATCAATAAAACTTTTCGAAGAGAGTATAGACAATGTCTTTGTTAGAGCCAGAGGTGATGGAGACAGAGTAATTAACATTTTGTTAATTTCCGAAAAAAACTAATTAAATTACTTACTTATTGTGTTTCAAATTTCTTGTCAACATGTGTATGCCAATAACACACACGGATCAAACCTGAGATCATGTTTTAGTCAAGAACACAAATGTTTTTTAAAATGTTATGTAAGTTAAGCGCTATGAAGTTTTATTTGGTGGTTGTAAATCTCGAGATTAAGTATTAGATATATTTTTAAGAGAAAATTCAACAGAAATCGTACTGCGTGGAAAACGAACGTGAAGGAGATGACAATGACAGATATAATATTTGATGATGGAAGAGGGACACATGCATTGATGTTTCTTCACGTAAAGAAAGGCCTTCGAGTTGGCATTTCCTTGCCTCACGAATCTTTGTCTACCTCGTGCTTCTTTTTAATTCTCTTGTCCTTTTATTTGTATATTACTGAAATTATTTGTTTCTTTATAAGAAATGGTATTTCAAACTGCCACAACACTCGCTACTCTGTCTCTTCTCCTGTTTGACTTTTGTCACACTTGTCTCTATCGTCTTAACTCAACCATGGTTTACAATGTTTATTGCAAAGCCCAAGCTAGCCTAAGTATCTGCTGCTTGTAATTTATAATTATTATTATTTTTAACCTGATGCTTCTCGATATTATTTTGTCCTTAATTAACAAATATACTATGATCACCAGTTAATGGATTTGTTTGATTAATTAAATGATTAATCCAACTCAAGACCCCCCATGTATCTCTCTTTTGGTTGTTTGTTTTCTCTTATAATCTTTTGTTGGGATTGTGAAATGTGAACGTGATGTTTGGTTCAAGAGTCAACTTCAGACGAAGGGTTGGCACTTGGCACTATCATTTCTGAATAATGTAAACCCCTCATTTTTCATTTTATTCAGATTGGTAATTAATGATCATGTGATTTTTATATATACAATGTTCATACCTTTTAAATCCATAAGATTTGAGTTTTGGTTCCATTTATATAAATTCTAGTAACAACGACATGATACTGAATTTTGAAAATTTCAGTTTCGTGTATAAACCCTATCGACTATCCGATAAGCTCTTGAAGCAACGTATTTACTGCTACAGAGTATACTACTCCAAAACGTATCACACTGTCTCGAATTTAAAATACCTTACGACTATTGTCTAAGATGAATCGATCGTTTGTTACGATCTGCTATGTAAACCATTTAAGCTAAAACTCAAGCCCATACTAACTAAGTAGTGGTAATATATACACGTAGTGACGTACAGTCCATTCTCAGTTAACACTCTAAATCATGTTCATGTTTCATGCCTATCGTCAGACCACACAGAGTTTACAGAGAATGAAAGTTTTGGTTAATTAGATCTTTAAGATCACTCGTACCATCAACCATGTTAACGCCAGTTAAGAGATTGTACTTGTAATACATAAGTGTGCAAAAGAAAAATAAATAATTTAACTTGAAGGAAAATAGGACATTAATTTTCAAAAGTGTTAGAACTTTTACATTAAACAAGAAAAGAAAAAAGTGAGCTAGAACTACGTACATTGACTTTGACAGCCGTGATTATAATATATAGTACTTTTGATTACTGGAAATACATTTAATTAGAAGAGGCCGAAGATGATAAGAAGTTTTCGTTTTGTATACATTAGCATCTCAAAAAAATAAATAAATAAAGTTTCAGTTTATAAATGAAAACAGGGAGATCCAACTAAACTTTGTTGTTGAGACTATGTGTTTTGTCAAACATAGGATCCGACCATTGTTTGTTGTGCATGTGCCTAGAGACATGTCCCTCGCATCACCCTAACTACTTGTCTTCCAAATTTAATACTTTTCATATATACTGCACCTTTCTATAACTTATTGAACCCAAGAAACGATAGTGAAAAAACGAAAATCACACAATTTTATACAATGAAGAACACATGAACCTGTAGACTAAGCCATGCAACCAACGTTTACTTCAGTAAGATACTATATGAGGCTCCTATGTAAAACGAATCTACAAGAGGAAGAAGATGAGAGAAACAAGAGAGCTTCAAAATAATCTCTTATATTGATTATCTTCTTTGTACACTACTTCCAACTTACAAGTTAAATGCATATACAAGTATCAACTACAATCAGCAATCTAACTATTCAACTATATTAAACCAAGGTTCACCGGATCTTGCAATCCAAAGGTAGACAAGGGAATCAAAAAGAAAAGCAATACAAAGATTAGCTTGAGTCTCTAGGTTTTAGTTTTACCAAGCTATAATCATTAGCTTTAGATTTTGTAAATAAAGTGACATCATATCAAGAAAAGATGAATCTATTTTATTTGCAAATAGAATGACTGTATATTTCGTAAATTACATAAACCAAAATAATGGAACCAAAATAAATATTTTTAAACAAAGAAAAATAAACAGAAACTTCAAGCTTTGACTTCCAAGCTCCAAGACAACACACTGATTCATTCTTATACCACAACGCTCTCGCTTCCTTGCTCAGAAAGAATCGTCAATCTCCGAGCTGTCTTCAAGAACTCACTGCAAACATTTATTTACTAATCAGATGCTTAACTCAATCTCCACAGATTAGGACATTTATCTACAAAACTCTGCTTCTTGCTTTTACCTGAAAGGTTCGTTTCCTGGGTACTTGACTGCTCCTGATGCATCCCTATAGAGAACAGAGCTCAACATCTCAGACTTTTGAATACCAAACATGTCAGAGAGCTTCATACCCAACTCTTCGTACGAGCCAAGAACCGACAGGTCTAACGTTCGACCAACATCGTCCGACTCCATAAACACTTTACAATGCCCTGTCTCCAAACCCAATCCATCATGAGCTTTGTTGGAGCAAGGTGATCCTTCTTCTGATGAAGAACCCGCAACACAGTTCTGGTTCGATCCGCCTGATGAAAGCTGCGTCTTCTCTGACCCTTTCTGCTCCTCGGGTAGTATGAGCTTTCCGAACAACACGATGTGTGACTTTTTAGATTCTGTATCATTACACGGTGATGTCCCCATGGTCAAGAAACAGAACCCTTTCTCGTTTTTGCTATCGATGTTTCGAAACCCTAGAGGCGGAGGAACAGAGAGAGTTGATGATGGAGGAGGAGGATGAGGTCGGTTTAAGTAGTAATGGTGGAGATCAGAAGATGATAGCCCGTAGTACTGATGAGCATTATGCCTGGCTCCCTGTAAACCCACGGGAACATTGTCCAGAACAGAGCTTAACGGGCTTGATCTGATAAGAGGGTTGCTTGCGAATGAAGGTACTGAGATCCGAGTGTTGTAATCCGGATGCTGAGGTAGCCTCATCTTTTTCCTAGGTGGCGAAAACGAAGGGATTATCGGATGTACGTTGGATACCAACTCGACCAACCACGGGTTAACCCGCTTCACGTATTGGAGTAGATCCGGCTCATCCCACGCCACCTGAAACACACAAAATGCAACCTTGAGTCTTTCTTGGATTACAAGTAAAGAATAAAGGGGAATTCTAATTTTACTACAAATTTAATATCATTTTTCAAATTTAACTTTAAAGGATGAAAATTTTCATAAGTACCTTGAATTTGTGATAAAAAAAAAACTAAACTAACCATTCTAAATCATTTAAAAATGTTTAAAAATTATTTATAGAAATTTATAAACCCAGCCCCACCCCTTAAATATTAAACTCTAAACAATACTCACCAAACCTTAAACCCAAATATAATTATATTTTTTTGATGAATGTATTTTTTTAATGATATTTTAAGCAATTTATCAAGAATTAGAAAATGTTTTGCTCAAAAAAAAAGAGAATTCTAGTTCTTGAAAATAAGGTAACTTGCGGAAGGGGTTACCTGAAGAAGCCGCCAAGGAGAGTTAGGCCAACGTACAGGATCAGAGACACTAACAGCTGAAACAGTCCCCATGAACCAACTAATCCTCGAAGAATCCTCCGTCTCAAACGCCATCTTAAACCTCATACCTGAGCACCAAGGTATCCTCATCGCAGCCCTAGCATCCAACGCCTTGACACAAAACTCAGACGAGCTAGCCCTAGGATAGTACACAACTTCAAAACCTCTTCCACTAACAGCAAGCTTAGCCGCTTCCACAACAGACTCAGCCGTCACTTTTCCTTTTCTATCCGCAAGAGAAGAGCTACTTCTCCTCTCATCATCTCTCAAAAGAGAAGAGTAGCTTCCACCAATAGGGTTCCAACCCGCTGAATACTCGAGTCCGTTATTACCGATCCCTCCTCTCTTAGCCCTCCTGATCCCTACGCAAAGATCTCCATTCTCAGCTCTCATGAAGACTATCGAGTCTCCAGCAACAAGCTTCTTCTGGTTCACGAAGTTACTCCAACCGGTCGTGAGGAGATGCCGACGTGGCGTCCCTCTGTAGATATGTCTAAACTTCCAAACCTCTCCGTGAACATCTTTCGCGAGAATGGTCTGAACAGGCGGCTCGGCGTTGTAATCCAGCCTCGGGAAGATCGTCTCCGCGCAGTAGCGCGGGACAGAGAACCCTCCACCGTTGTTAGCATCTGACTGAGTCAGAGTCTTTGCAAACGACGGCGTTTTCTCGCTGTTATTACTCCCCAAACCGTTGCTCTCTTCGCCGTCTCTGTACTCGTGATCGTTGTCTTTTAGAGGAATCAGTTTGAGTTTGGCGAAAACCTCGTCGGATTCAGGGTCGGCCATGTACTTGATGGCCAAGACGCGACATAGAACCATAGGAGGGATAGGGAGGTTCTTGAAATCGACATGGTCGTAAGCGTTCTCGGCGTGTCCTTGAGGGAAGTAGAAGACTTTGGAGTTCATAGGTGGCATACGAACCATGCCACCAGCACACGCATGCCATAGTTGTGGATCTAAGCCCTTCTCTGATCCGCTTCTCATCGGATTCATAACGTTAATCATAGTTGTGATAGATACCTCAGAGAACCGTGTTTGCTGTAAAATGAAAAAAAAGTATTTAGTTTTTGTCTGAACAGAGAAGACAACAAAAAAGACAAAAGCAATTAGTTAAAGTTCCAAATGCTTTTTTCTTTCTTGAAGTTATTATAAAGCTTTTAAGTCTTTTGTATCAGTCAACTCTATACCTAACAAACGAGATTTTCCCGGAAAAAGAGTTTCCTGAAAATCCGACAAAAGAGTCATTTCAGATAGAAGAAGATTTCAAGTGTTAACAAATAATCTAATTTTAGAAAATTTTCAGCTATATTCCTGTAAGAACGTGCTCACGGATTGTGTTGGGAAGAAGATAAAGCAAAACAAAACAAAAAACACAGATCGGTATGAGAACTGAAACAGAATACTTGGAAAGTAGAGAGAAGAACATAGACAAGCTTAATTAAAATCTTAACCACATCAATTTAATCAAAGATGAAATTTTCAGACAAGGGTTGGATTAAACGGAGAAAGATAAAAGACAGAAGTAACGATTTTTTTTTGTTCAAACCTTGAACAGTGGTTAGATCTGAGCGAGTTCTTGAAGATTCTGTCTAAAAAGACTCTCTTGGTTTCTTGAGAATCTGAAGATTCCGCAGCTAGTTTTCTGCTCCAGAATCGGATAAGAGAAGTTCACTTTTGTTTTGTTGCACAGAGGGAAATGAAAAGGGGGTTCTTGTATATGAAGGAAAGAGTTTTTTCTTTCTGGTAAACTTCAAATAAAAATATCATCTCTTTTTTCTCAACTTTCATTAACTCATTCACATGTCTTTTTGATTAGTCTTATTTTCCCCTAATTAATCCGAGATTAAAATAAAAATGTACTCCCTCCGTTTTTTAATATAAGTCGTTTTAGAGAAACTTTTTTGTTCCAAATTATATGTCGTTTTCGGTTTTTTATGTAACATTTATTAGTAATTAATGTTGTCTGACCAATGATAATATATCTTCTATTTTTTTATTGGTTAAATTGTGGTTAGGTAAATAATTAATGATGTTTTTGTTTCGAAAATATAAGAAATTAATGATTTTCTTAATCTATGTGCATAGCTTCAAAACGACTTATAATAAAAAACGGAGGGAGTACTATTTTGAATAATTAATTTGAGTCCCAGAAAATGTAACAATATGGTAAGTCAAACCCTTGATTCCGGGCATAAAAATCGATAATACGGAAAGTTAAAAAAATTAATACTAGCTAATAAGTAATAACGAAATATCGATATACGAGTTAAGAGTTAAATCACGCACGTGACGGATCCGCACGTGTCGTCGGTGTTTCCGACATATCTCCTTGAAATCTGATTAGAAGCATCTAATTCATTAACTATTCGGCTTAAAAACAGATTTGTTTTTCAAACTCAGCCATTAACTGTTCTTTGAATACACTAATTTTTACAGTTTGATAATCCCAATATCATTTATTTTTTTCTTATTGTTTACGAAACACTATTGCAGTTTGTTGATGATATCCATGTGAGCAATTTGCTGTTGTGACCATGTTTTTTTTTATTAAGACTAGTCTGTTCAAATGGAGAATTGAACTATATAAAGACCTACTTTGGTTTTTAACTTTTTATGTGATCTTTCACGATTCTATCTAAATTATTATTATTAGAAACATATAAGAGCAGTACAATAACATTTATGCCATATATATGCTTTTGATATAGAAGAAAGAAACATTTAGAATTATTTTCCTATGAGACCATAATTTTACTCCATACGGCCATTGGTCTAGTGGTAAATAAACCACTCAAATTTATTTTTTCTGGAAGAAACTATTTACAATGATTGAGTTTTTTGGCTATTAAGTCACTTTTATTTCACCAATTAAAAAAAATTACTCCTTATGTCCAATAAGGGGCCAATAAGACATAGCTTATCAATACTACGATCATAGCAAGGCTCAATAAATTTCCGCATGTGTCTTTGTATTTTCTTGTCTTAAGAGATAGCTTTCACATTAATAAGAAGGTGTTTTTCATCTAGGCCAGAGGTAAACAAAACTCAGTATCCAATTATCTAGACAAATATAAACCAAATAGTTCAAGATTTATGGCATTTATGAAATATTAGTACATTACTAAATCAATTGACCAAAATCTAAGGGCGTTTCAGTAAAGGATTAAGAAAAATCAAACGCAAAAAGTATATATTCCAACAGAGATTTTGTCTTTGCACTTTTGTAGCATATACCTTTTTGTGTCAGCTTTTTGTAGCAGCGCTTATGAATTGTATAGATCGTGTATAAAAATCTAACTAAAAGTAACACTGATATTGCTATCTATGATATGAATCCGAAAAATTATTCCAGTTCTAATTTTAAATAAAATAGTAGTATGAGCTGGAATTGATATATAAGAAATTAATTATGAAAACATATTTTACTAGAGGACATAGCTCGTGCGACTAACCATGGTTAAGTTTGAAGTGTGTATGTGTATATATTGTAGGTCAACACCAGCACTATCCTTGTCAATAGTTATTATTTACTTGTGTCTCCATTTCTGTTAATCCAATAAAATTTACATGTCACAACTGCAATTTCGTCATCAGTGGATCTGATCTGAATGTCCTTTTATTCGTTCAGATTTGGTTCTCAGTTATCACATTTACATATAAATACTCCTCATATCTTTGACCATATGCTTTGATGTGTCTTAAGTCTTAACTCCATTTGACAATTGTTAATGTTTTTCAATATCATTCTGTAATTCTGTAAGTCAAATTTAGATGACTCCTCATAAACACATAGATAGAATGAGTATTATCAGCTTATTACGAAACTTGGCTATATTTTCTTCCTTTGTGACAAAAAGGCTATATTTTCTTCCCATCATTGACATTGCAATTGCAGGTTAATCGTGTTTAGGTCAAAATACTCCGGCAATTTGATGAAATCTCTTAACGATATGGATAATGTACTATGTAAGATCCGTAATTTAAACCATCAACATAATTTTTTTGTCTCAAAGATATAGGTCTTTCTTCACTTCAGTTTAGCTATGAGGCGTCATAAACATAATTAATGTTATCTTATTGCAAAGCTTTAATAATTCGTAATATGAAATTAGTCCTAGGTAATCATGGTATCCCTAACATTCATTAAGCATTAACCAAGGGATTTCGGCAGTCAATGTAACAACCCAACCCTAACATCCATAACTATTTGGTAAACTTTACTAATACTGTATAAAAGAGTGTTCAAGAATTTGTATATGATGAACCAATAACTTAAATAACTAAAACACAAAAGGGTCATAACATTTTTGAATGGATCAACCTATCCATTTTATGAACACGTAGTTCATCGTGTGTCCATTGAATTCATTTTTATCGTTTTCTTCAAGTTAAGTGTAACATCCCACAATAATGGAGGTTTATTTGAGAAAAAGAGATGGAAGCTAAAACAACAAACAGGGTTAGTGTAAAGCGACCTTTTTAAGGAGGAGACATATAAAGACATGAATACGGATCAGACACAAACAGTCGTTAAAGACATTGACTCTCTCTTTGTCCTTTTCTTTCTCTCCTTCTGTCTCCACAGAATATATCATTTTTTGGTTTTAACATAATTTATCTATCCTTTTTAAAAATGCAGTCTAAAGGCCTGACTGGTTCAAACGCAGCGGTTGCGGGAGTTTGTGGATGCGGACGGTTGCGGTTTCTAGCGGTTTTAAGAGATTTATACGACTGGTACTGCGGTTAAAAATTGGTGCGTTTGCAGGTGACTTATGACTGGTAAACTACCAAATGCGGTAACAGTTAAATAATAAAGTAACAATATTTACATTTAATATAATTATAAAAATATCAAAAATCATAAAATTATAATAAATAAAAAATTTATATTTAGAAAGTTATAATTTTAATTTTTGAAAATTTATTGAAATTGTTTTTATTATAAAATTTTATAATATTAATTAAAATATAATAGATATATTTTAATATTTTAATAATTTCAATTTTAAAAGTTTTATGAAATATTTTTACTTTTGTATATATATTGTTTTAAAAAAGAAAAAAAATTTACCCTCCTGCAACCGTCCGCAACCGCAAACGCTAGCTGGAGCCAACTTTTGAATTTATGAGATTCGGAGCGGTTTGAAGCGGTTTAGAGCAATTTGAGTGATTGTTGCAAACCGCTGACAACCGCTACCAACCGCAAAAGCTGTGTTTGCGGGTGGTAGCGGGAAAACCAGTCGCCCCCTAAATATACAGAGGCTTTTTTAGTTCGAATTGTACAAGCCCAATTGATCTGGGCCTGGATAGATAAACATGCCAAGTCAAATTTCCCGAACCAGTGTACTTTGTATAATGTGAGAAAGTTTTACAACTCTTTTCTTTCTCTTCTCTTGACTGAAGAAAATTGTTCTAAGATTTGTCACTACATAGAGAGAGAGAACAGCTCTACTCAACATCTTCAGCTAAAACTAGTAACTGTAATAAGTCTTATCCAAAAAGGTAAATACAAACCACCTGCAAAAGAGAGTTCTTACATTTCAGTAACCATCTTAACTGGAACCAAAAGCCAATGATGTATATATAAGTAAAAGTCACAAAACCTTTTTGATCTCCTGAAGTTATAGTTTATATTGTTTCAATGGTGAGGATGACGGCGTTTGGCCCGTCGATATCCAGTGCTTGGTTCTTGTTTATGGGTGTATCTCCTCTTCCCCTTAGGACTGTTTGACCCACAAACAAATAATGCAATTTTATAATCATTTTCTGATGCAAACGACTGGAACTTTTCAAGTAAAAGTAACATACTATTCTTGAAAAAATGTTTATAGCTTACTTGGAGACAGCAGAAAGAAATTTGATGATGAATATGAGAGGGAAACCAATCAAAGCTGTGGCCTGTTGAAGTACAAAAAAAGGGGATTTAGAAAGTTAAAGACATTGAAAAGCTTATGTAATGCATTTACAAATGGTAGAGAGAACATACCCCAACCCAAGCTAAATCCATGGTAGCAACCGGTTTTGTAATCTCATTGTTCTTCAGCATTTCTTGAGCCTAACACAATAAGCTTATTAAACTCTCTTACTCTAATTTCTTAATACAAATAGCTAGCATGCAACATGGTCTATACATACCTGCTGATGGTAGACTTTGGTGGAGTCAACTAACTTTTTAAAGCCATGCCTTACGTGTTCTGTATATGGCTCTAAGGCGACTTGTACTTTCTCCAAGTGTGGTTTCGCTATGGTCATAACTTGGCTTGTGTATGGGGCTGTATGTGTCCTAATTACCTAGAGAGAAAAAAACAAGCAATGGTCCTCAAATGTTTTAATGTAATGGCGAAGAGAAGCAGTTGAGTGCTAACCTCAAGATAGTAGCATGAGACATCAAAGCCTTGGATGATATGTGGCGTGAAAGCCTGCTTAGACATAGATAACACCTCGATGGACTTCTCTGTTAAATAGTGAACCTTTGGTTCTAAATAAATGGTTAATGTTACACAAGCTTCTTTGATGCTTGGAATCCATTTCTGTAAATTCAAGTGGAAAGAATCTTTCATTATATGAGTATCAAATGAATGAAAAGTAAACAAGTTTGTGGTAAGAATAAAACTCACTGAGTTCATGGTTTCAATGTGAGGCTCTGACCATTTCTGGACTTGTTTAATTTTCAAGGAAACCTGAAACAAAGAAGAGTTAAGAAGTCTTCTAAGTGAAACTGAAGACATTCAGAGGGATAAAGTGAATCAAAATAAACCTGTTGAAGAGTGATATGAAGATTTGGACTAAGATGTTGGTGCCATAGAGTCTTTAGATATGCCTGCAACTATGAAAAAAATAACTTTAGAGGAGTTATCAATCACTAAGATTATGCCATGTTATGTGTCTTGATTAGCTTCTTGACTAACCTGAGTTTTGTTCGGTTTAAGACCAAGCTTAGAGAAGAACCACTTCATATCGATCTGAACAGAAAGAAGAGAAAGTACATTAAGCTCTTGAATATGTACATCAAATCTCTAAATGACATCACATCTTACATTTTCTACCTTCGAGCTAAACTCTTCACCTTTCTCATCTGCGGTTTCAGCTCGAGCTTCCACTTGGAGCCTTTTATTACGTTGTAACTCCACTTCCCCTTTAAGTCTCAGTACCTGTCAATGCAAAAGGTAATGAGGCAAAAGGTAACACATAGAGAGAGAGAGCTCAAACTATAAAACCAACCTGCTTCTCAAGTTCATAAACCTTTTCTTCTGCTTCACTCCCGTGCTTCACAGGATTCTCAGACTAAACAAACCATTTAACAACAAACAATCTTATACATCTATTTTTTAAAACAAATAAATCAAATCCAGAGATGAATGAAGATCTCACTTGAATAAAATCTATGTCAGTCTCAAACAAGTATGACTTCTCCCGGATATATAACTCCAATACTCTAATCTGCTCCTCTTTGCTGTGCAGTTCTTGATTCTTCTCCTTGATGATTGATTCTTTTCACACACACAAAGAAAGAAAAAGACTCTGAAACTGTCAGCAACCAAATTAACAGACTCTGAACCATGAATGCAGCTAAGAAAAATTATAGAAGTCGTCAGCTTTGGATATACACAAAAAAAAAAACGTTACAAGTCAGTCATTACCAGAAAACATAACGGAAGCTAAAGATTTTAATGAAACCGTTACTCATTTCTCCACAACTTCCTAAGCAAAATGCAACAAATCAAAGAAACGTTATTCCTCACATTCGCTACAGATCTTCAGAAGCAAAAGTTCATCTAAAAGACTGAACCTTTGTTCATTACATAGACAATGAAGCTAGAAAGTTGCAGACTTTCGTGAGGAAATCTATAAATACGAAAAGGGTCAAAGAGAGGTTAGACTTACGGAGAGAAGAGACGGTGGATTTGAGTTCGTCGACCGAACAGTGTTCATGTGCACCATTACTACAGCCATTGTTCTCTGAGGAGGAGGAAGAAGAAGAAGCGACTTCACGGGAAAGGGAGAGCGTAAGGAGGACGAGAAAGAAAAGTGGCTTAGAAAACGCCATTATTGGAGACTGCAACAGAGGACTTAGCAAGCACAGTGTCGGAGAGACAGAGAGCGTGATTCGCGAGAGAGAGAAGGAGACTGTCTGAATGAGAAAGCGTGTACCAAGTCAAATTTAAGTAAAAGGGGTCTTCCTATCTTTTCTTTATTTACATATTTGTCCATTTAGTTTTTATTAATTTCAGATGTTACCCTGATGAGTAATGACTAATGGGTGTTATTTGTAAATATGTTTTGCAAACGCTAATTTTGTAAATATTGTAATTAGCCTTTCGTCTGATGAGTGAGTCTTGAAAATCTTCTTAATGCAACTAAAAGGGAAGGATATAAGTTTACATGTTAAAGTATCTGTTGTGAATTTGTAATGTTCCATTATTGTCTTCTTTCTTTTTCATACCTATCTTTTTGCGGTAAATATAGATTGTATAATCATGACAATATGTAGAAAATATCATTTTGATTTTTTTGAATATGAAAGGCTAGAGAAGAGATGAAGTTGCATAATCTTCTAGTTCTATTTTGAACTGTATTTTATATATTTTAAAATTCGCTTTATAAAGTGAACTTATATATCTTAATTTATAAATTACGGCTGGTAATTTTGTGACGTCGCTTTCCATAATTTTGGAAGTGTAAGAAATTTCAGGATTATTATCTCTTTGTATTTTTTTTTGTGTGTAATTTAAACAGATATAAAGTTAACCAAGAAAGAAACCTTGTCTTTCTTTTTGCATTTATGTAATGATTCATGAAACTCTAACTCATTCAGGGAATATATATTAATTCACCACATGTTTCTTACTACAAAATACCAAAAAATACATGTTTTTTGTTCAAATGTACTTTTTTCACATGATTCTAAAGAGTTACTTAGGCAAGTTTCAAGGGAGAATTCAGACTATTCAGTTGATGATTCTGGTCTGTCTGGGGATAGTTATAGAGATGGTTGGCAACATGGGATCCAGAGGAGGCAAAATAATTTTAACTAATTGATAACAAAAGACTATTTTTTACTTATCAAAAAAAAAAAAAACAGAAGAAGATTTTGATAAGGTAAGCGAAAAGGATTCATCCACATTTTTCTTGTTGGTTACTCTATCAATAATACAATCATTCTTGCTGATGATTTGCAATACGAAAAGCTTGCAAATGTGAGCGAGAAGCTAGAGCTGTTCAATCACAATCTCTTTCACTCATGGTGGTGACTGTGACAGTGACTATGGTGCTTCTCTCTGCTGCTACAGTTAGACTCATTCGTTTCCACCTCACAACATGCCTCTTCGTTATTACCTTTCCTTGAACTTTCACAGCAGCTCGACTCACGATGCCCATCGCTAGCTACCACGGGATCAGCAACAGGCCTTGAGCAACAACCTTTCACCGAGATGTCCAACCTTATCTCCTCCGTGTCACCAGCCTTGTTGTGACAGCTTTGTTTCACCTCGTCTTGGTCTCGTTGCTGAATCTTGTCGCCACAACACCTTGATTCACATCTCTTTCTCACAATCATCACCTTATCTTCCCGTTTCTTGTCACAGCAACCAGAGTGACCATGTCCCTCACTTGTTTTATCTAGTTTCATCACTTCCTGTTGATTCTTCTTCCCACAACAGCCTGACTTGCAATGCTTCGGTAACAAACCAGCTTCCATGTCTCCAACAACATCACATGCACCTTTCTCCGCCCTATGACATTTCCCTCCAGGAACGTGCACATCCCGAAGCAACAACATGCTATTAAGGATCACAAGCAAACAAGTCCCCACATCCGCAAGCACAGCCGCCCAAATCAAAGGGTGACCAGCAAAGGCCAAAGCAAGAATCGCTCCTTTCATAGTAATAGACAAAACCACATTCTCCACCACTTTCCTTTTACCCCTACGTGCAAGCCTTATCGCTTGCGGTATCCTCCTTATGTCATTAGACATCAAGATTATATGACCGGTCTCTGTAGCAAGCGCAGAGCCGGACACGCCCATCGAGATGCCAATATCAGCTGTAGCCAAAGCAGGCGCATCATTCAAACCGTCTCCCACCATAGCCGTTGGACCTTCTCTCTTAAACTCTTTGATGATTTGGGACTTGCCTTCAGGGAGAAGCTCCGCATGAACAACGTCCATAACGTTTCCTAGCTGTTCTTGAGCATGCATTGCTGAAGCTTGGTTATCTCCGGTTAACATTGCAGTTTTGATTCCCATAGATTTGAGTTCTTTCATCGCTTGAGCTACACCTGATCTACAAGCATCCGAGAGGTTGAAAACTCCGGCTAGTGTCTCTCCAAGATAGACGTATCCAACAGTCTTTCCTCCTTTAGTATCAACATCTATATCTGGAACTGTGCACACACACACCAAAACCAAGAGCCTTTAGAGAGAGTAAACAAAAACCCAAAACCTCAATGATCTAACACATTGCATTACCTGATGAACACCCAGCTCTGGAAGCAATCCTTTTGTTCCCAATGTATACTTCTTTGCCACCTATCTTGCCGTGAATGCCTTCTCCTGGAAAGTTTTGGTAGTCTTCAACAGCTTCAGGCTTAGGTTCAACAGAAATAGATTTTGCATAGTCCACAAGTGCAGCAGCCATTGGATGGCTTGACTTGCTCTCCACGCTTGATACCCTAACAAAAAGTCATTTTCCAAAACTCTTAGGAAAATCCACATAAGTATCTCACTAAAGTGGTTAAAATATCTAGGCAACTGAAGCAAAAGATTTATCTAGACTATGAGAATTATTGTCATGTTTCCGATAAAAGTATTAAAAGTCTGTCTGATATTGTTGGACTGGGAACATCTACTCTAATTTATTTTGAAACAAGATTAGTTTGGTATCGCTAATGTGTCATAATGATGTTTGTCCTCGGTGGTCTCCAGGTGTGGAAAAGACCATTAGTGTTTCATTTTCGTTATGTCTTACTTTTCAACGATGTAATATGTTCTAAATCAGTTTTAATAAAACAAAGTGTTAAGAAAAGTGGTTGAAAGATCAGAATTAGATGTTTCTCACCAGTAAAGCAAGCTGTGCAGGCTTATATCTCTGGAGAGTGACTTGAAATCCATGACGATGAACTCGCCTCTAGTGATGGTCCCAGTTTTGTCAAAAGCAACGGTTTTAATCTTGGCTAAGGTCTCAAGATAATCAGCTCCTTTGATCAAAAGTCCTGATGTGGCTGCTTTAGTGAGCGCACAGAAAGTAGCTACCGGTGTTGAGAGAATAAGGCCACAAGGACAAGCACTTACTAGCACAACTAGGGCCAAGTGCAGCCAATGTTTCATGTTGTGAACCTTTAATGCGAATGGGATAACCACAAAACAGAGCGATATGAGGATGATCGCTGCATGCAAGGCAAGAGAATATCAGGTCTCAACTCAATCAAGAACACAAAGAACGTGTAATCAGTTTCTGATTCGCTTACTAACCTGGAGTATAGTACTTAGAACATTCATCTATAAATCTCTGAGTTTCTGTTTTGCTGTTCTGAGCTTCTTCCACTAGCTTAGCCATCTTAGCAACCACACAATCCTCAGCTAGAGCAGTAGTTTTCACAGTTATGTAACCATTTAGATTGATGGTTCCAGCCCAAACAGTTGAATCCCTCAGCTTAGGCACAGGGAATGCTTCTCCTGTCAAGGTTTTCTCATCAACCTCACAGTTTCCATCCACAACAACTCCATCAATAGATATGGTTTCACCAGCTTTGACAGCTATAACAGTGTTGATTTTGAGCTCATCAACTTCAACTTCTTCTCCAGTCTCTGCTATCACTGCCTTCTGTGGAGCTAAACTCATCAGCGACTGCATCACTGCACTTGCCTGAAGAATTATTTACAATAAAAACAACGCTTGAATCAATAAACCACATTATATTTGGAAACTTGCAGGACAAGAAAAGTAAAATGGTGGAAGCAAAAACCTTATAGCTAGCCCTAGATTGGAGCCATTCAGCGATTGTGAATAAGAAGACAACTGCTGCAGCTTCTGTGTAATCTCTCATACCGAGTGTTGCTCCCACTGTTTGATACAAAGAAGAGTATTAGCTTTAAAGCCTCAAATGATTCACAAGAACTGAGTTTAAATTCAGATTTTGAGTAATTATTTGACTTTTAAACATTTTAGTTTCAGAATGAGCAATTATTGCTAATCTAACGTCCATTATTGTTTTTTAGAAATAGAAGAAACTATATTTTAAAAATGGTTTTAGCGAAAAACAAAAGTTGCAAGAAAGCAGCTTTCATTTTTTCTTTTTCTTTTCTTCTTTTCTTGTGATTTCAAAGTACCATTAAAAATGCCAAATGCAGAGGAAAAGAAACACAAAAACTACTGAACAGAACTGCTATATGTTGACCATTATATTCTAAATTGACCCATCACAATGTTATATAGACACATACTTATATCTACCATCTACTATAACCGTTTTTAAAAAAATATTCACCTTAGTTAATGTTGTAAAAATTGTGATTCGCATATAAGAAAATTGGAGACTCACTCCTCATAAATCATAGCAGTTCTTAATTTAGGGTAAATAATTAAGTAGAAAAGAAGCAAAGAAAAGCTAAAACATTACCGGTTATTACAACAAGAATGTTGATGTCGATTCTAGCCCTTGCAATGGATGCTACAGATTTAGCTAGTATTGGATATATTCCGGCGACGACGGCTGCGACGGCAAGCCAACGGAACGGAGAGTAAACATATTTGAAGAATGAAAGGAGGAGAAGTACGCCGGAAACCACCGCGAATGGACTTGGCCATTTATTTTTAAAATTGGTTTCTCCGGTTACCCTCACATTTGCTTCTAACCTCGCTTGGTTAAGTGCCTTTACTGCAACCATGCACATAATTAATTAATAAATTAAATACATTAATATGTGTTAAAAAAGTATTGCATTGTCTTTCTGATTTAATGGAAAGATAATGTTTTCAGTAATTATACAAAACGAAAAAGATATAATAAACGTTAGTCATGTGAATGATGCGTTACGCAATAAGCTCACAAATATGACGTTTGCAACGCCAAACCGATCATTTTTTGAGTGGGACATTTATTAAAGTATGATACAGAGAAAAAGTATATAGTATACAAATTAAAATATGAGAATATATTTTTTGTCAGGGCTTTACCAATGTTGAACTGGGAGATGATAAGGCTATCATGGACGACGATGACGGTTCTTGACGGCACGATGACGGAATATTCCTTGACACCGTCGAGAGAATTGAGAATATTCTCAATCAGAGGAACCTCAGATGTACAGCAGATTCCAAGAACATCAAAGTAACTCTTGGTCATCTTCTTCTCGTTCTTGGTCGCCATTTTTTTTTGGTTTATTGATTCTGCGAAAAACTGTGAAAGGAAACGAAAGATTATGAGAATATATTACTTGTGGGTTTTGTTTATTTGTTGAATACGATTTCATGGATGGTGATATAACAGAGAAGCAAGAACGTTTTGGGGAATGCACGTAACGTGTTTCGAGAAAAGATGAGTGATAACATTGTCTTTATGTTCACTCTACACTTGGCGGAAACAAAGGAAACAAAATTTTGGGGAATGAGTTTTGAGTTTTCTCTTACCGAAACTCTTTATCATTTCGAAGAAAAAAGACAAAAGATTAAAGCAGATAGATCATTGCAAAGGTATTAAAGATAATATCATATAGTGATTAATCACTAAAAAAAAATTAGATAAAGAAAGAGTCACAAAAACAATGCGAGAGAGAAAGGAGACGAGCGTTTCAAAATTCGTCATGAAATGTATGTGAAGCAGACAGGAGAAGTAGAATACCGGAGATGGAGACAGAGCTAGCAGAGAGGGACAGAGAACAATGATCAGACCGGTTTAGTTTGGTTTAATTCGGTTTGTGTACTTTGATGTAGAGATGATGATTTAAGGGTGAAAGAAGATGTAAGTGGCGGTTGCTTTTTATAGGCAAATTTGTTAAAGTGGGATTCAAAGATCATTGGTGGTTTTAGGTAACTTGTTTACCATAATAATGTGCTTCCAAATTGTTTTTTTTTTTGTATGTGTGTGTGTAAAGAATCGTCAAATATATTACCTTAATAATGTAAATTCCTTAGTAATGTCAGTGTTAGGCTGCTTCTTCTGATTCCTATTCTCTCAAATCTCAAATGTTCCAATTAATTTTGTAATTTTATAATTTATCTTTTTAATGTATAGTAGAAAAGTGAAATTCGATTTTATTCTCTGGAATAAAAATATTGGTGGAGATCTGTAGCTTTGATTTATGGTTCATTTTGGTAAAACATTTAACGATTTCAACTTGTAGTGTCGTATATTCCCAACCCCCACCCCCCCCCCCCCCCCCCCCCCCCCCAAAAAAAACTAACAGTAATTCAGATTTAAATAATTGGTTGGCAGTAGTAATATATTGTGCAACTTTTTGACCACATGAACGATAATTTATTGATACCAAAAATTTCAATTACATCATTTTAGAGACTACAAAGTCAAATACTATATGTTTCAAATATTTTCTATATAAACATTTCTAAAATATGTAATTTAACTTTAATAAAACACTTGAGATTGGGAGAGGATAGGCTTGTATGGGAATGAAAGTCTGGCTTGTATGGGAATGAAAGTCTCATAAACAATTTATAAATGATTAGAATACGTGGGTGGTAAAGAAACGTTTGAATTGGATAAAACGGATAGAATAGAACGTGTTCTCGATACGTTACGAATGTAGGCGTAAGTTATACGATATGCCTAGAATTATTTTTGTTAAGCCCTTTTATATATTAAAAATAGATAAAATGTAACAATAGAGTTTTTTTTTTCTTTTGAAAAGAACGATAGAGTTTGTTTGGGGAAGATAGTTTTAATCTGGTCAGGCAGAGACACGAGAGCAAAGGTGTTCTACGAATTATAGTGGAGAATCCAAAGTACAATGTTACAGAGTGGAAATCCAGGTGTGATTCCTCATTTCCATGATTCTTTTGTCTTTTTTTTTACA
Organism: Brassica rapa; assembly: GCF_000309985.2. NCBI lineage: Eukaryota > Viridiplantae > Streptophyta > Magnoliopsida > Brassicales > Brassicaceae > Brassica > Brassica rapa. The sequence continues at coordinate 3,681,532 of NC_024795.2, read as the reverse complement.
TTATTATTATTTTTTTGGTAAAAATATAAAAATATTATTACATTTTTTCTATTTTTGTCAGAATTACAGAAAAAAAAAAACAGAAAACCGAAATAAATTCCTAAACACAAACTCAAACTAACTATGACAAAGTAAAGTAGACACATCAACCAAAACCCATTATTCTGAAGCTCGACCAAATCTGCACTTTTGCGGCAGTGCTTGCCGCAAAAGAATGCTCTAAAAGAAAATACAATTTAAATGTGAAGTTATTAGAAAAAAAAGTTCATAGATAAACTACAAATATTGGTTAATGTATCCTCATAGAAATAGTTTAAGATTAGTTTTTTTTCATCCAGATAGTTATAAATCAAAATGTAAGATTTGAAGTTGTAGGAAACTAGAAAAGTATATTTTATTAACCTTTAATTTACATCCTTGTAAATTATATATAGTACTAAATATAGTGAAAATTATATTTACTGCAATTCGATTGTGAGTATTTGCTTGAAGTTTAGCGTGCATCAGTTGAGTTTTCCACATGCAATTGGCTTTATGTTATGTCCTTTAATGTCGTAGGTTTAACATATGTTATCTCACCAAACTTGAGTCTACTGGTTCATTATATTCAACTCTTATCACAGTGGACATATATAACGTTTCCCAGCAGAGCTTTCTAGTCACCTTACTCAGACATTCTGTTCATGAAATCTTGATGTTATTTATTCAAGTTCGTCCAAGGCTACTTAGAGATTGAGTTTCTTTATAGCAAGACCAAACCAACGTAACTATTACAGATGCATGTAGCCGCAATACTCACATCCTTAACACTCGTACACACGTTCTAGAATTAGCGGCATCAATTGTTGACACGAAATGATAAATAACAAGAGAATAGAGTTCAAAAAAATTCAAGAAAATTCAAAAGATTTCAAGAGAGTTTGAGACTTCAAGAGAATAACGGTAGAAGGATATTGTTAAAATAAATAGTAACTCGACAAACAGTAACTCTGATATTTACTTATATTTTAGCTTTTTTAGTAAGCCAATTTTGTTTTTGGTTGCCCGATAGACCTACTTATAATCTCTTGCAGCCACCGCTGTCAAAATTAAAAGAAATATCATTTTCTCTTTCATAAACTCTCTCTCACAAATCCTTCTATTCTCTCTCTTGATCTTCATCTGTTCTTCATGTTCTTAACCTAAACTCTCACTAAATCTCTAATTCTCACATCAATGAATTTGTATTATAGAACAAGTGTTAGTTAAAACCACCACTTCCATTGTACCAGACCAGAGTCAAACCGAAGACGTTGGGCCACATAACCTCTTTTGTTGATGTAAAAAGTGATTGTTCCTTTTAGGCCATGACTCCTAGCTAAGAGAGATTACTTTTTACAATTGTATTTATTAATATCAATTCTTAGAATTAGATGACTTAATTATGGATATGATATAGCTGACTCACACTATAATCTCTCTAACCCCCAAGACTATGAAATACATAAGCAGATCGCATCGCATAGCATTGCATCTACCAAAAATGTTTTGGTTCGGCAAACAGATAAAAATAGACGAGATAAACATGTAATTAATAGTTAGCAGATAAGATAGAAGCCACAACTTCAGAATGGTTACAATAACAATTTTACTGTTCGCATCATCGTTGCAGTCGTCAATATATATGATTATGAAGATAGTCATCATCATAATTATCAGAATCTTTTATAAATGGATTGAGTTTTCAATATATTTAAGACAAACAATTTTGTGAGAGTTAAAGTGAGGCATTTCCCACCAAATCTTCTATTATTGGCTTTTATTGCAATTATTTGCGATCGACTTGCAGTATAGTCGAGTCGACAATATCTTTTTGTGTTGTCCATTATTTTCCCAAGTGATTCAATTTGTCTACTTTCTCTCTAGAGATTTTTGGTAATTCTCCTCAATTTTTAGTATATATATATAAGTTATGAAGCCAAATATACAACTTTTTAGATATGTAAAAAAATCAAGTATTTTTTTCTTTTAAAACGTCTATACTTTTACTATATGGTTTTAAAATGCGTTAAGAGTAAAATATGTTTCTTTCAGTGTTTTGTCTATTAAAATAGACTTGCGCATACGTAATACGTTCACATATATTCTTGAAAATGAAGATAAACACCTTAACCACGAATGTAAGTATGTAACATATTCTTAGATCATAGATAACTATATATGCACATGACTATAAACTATTGCTACGATTTTTTATCTACTCCTCATCAGTAATTATGAAGAGTTTTAAACTTCTAATATTGGAGTTTTAAGCGATTAGTGGTCTAATATGACAAGTTTGTATAGGTGTATGCTCAATTTGTATCTAAACTCGTTTTGTACAAATGAATACATGTTTTTTAAATGTTTTCTCGTTGCCAAGTGCTAACACGTACTTCTCAATATCTATCCACTAATCATGAAAGAAAATTCTAAGTTAAGCACACTTAACTGTATATAATTAATTCTTTCATAAGGACTCTAAAAACAAATTATGTTTTCGACTCTATTCTTAGAAAGTGATGTCTTTTTGGTGGACCAATTCCGCATTACTATTGAATACATTTAACTCGGGAGTACTCCCAATAAAAAGTTTAATGGTAATATCTTTTATATTATAATGTTACATGTTTCCATTCAATCCATAGAGAGTAACACATATATGCAATTTCACATACAATAGTTTTAATGTTAATGTCAAAAACGATAGAATCTAAAGACGAAACTTCAAACAAAAGTTTATAGAACCGGACATGTAAAAAGGTTGGAGCATCCTAATTTTACAACGTAATTAGTACCTTCTAGGCTTCTACCATCGAACCACCGAAGATGACCAGTCTTTTTCCCTTCCTTATCGTCACAAGCTTAGTCTCTTTTCAAATTAAAATTCTAATTTTTTGGTATAACACATTTGTATTTTATATTTGAAAGTTTACATACGCGACCCTTTGTGATCATAAAAACTAGATTATTATTTGCCTAGAAAGAGGCCATAAATAATTTAAGCAGCACACCTCCACTATCTTTTCCAAAAGGCTTTCAAGTAGTGGAGGAATCTACCAATGTTTCAAAACAAAACAACTTTCTTTCCTTCCTTTTATTAAAAATTATACATCAAAGTAAAAGGCAGTGTAAATACGCCAAACAATAAATAGATATTATAAACAAGAGACCTATAAAGCATAGTCTAGTGGAAAGGGAATATCGTTGAAATGTGAGCTGCAATGATATATATCCTTCTTTTGTGTTTCGATAAGTTGTTCAGCTTATATTTGTTCTACCACCTGATACATTAAAATATTAGTTCCCGAATCTTCGGAACTTTTTCCCAGAATAGTAACTTCACTTTTATATATGTAAATTTTGTAAAATTAGTAATCATATATTGTTGCTATGAATTACGAATATTTTTTTTTGATATGAGACATATATTAGGGAAGAGAAGACATGTTACACCTGCTAGCTAGCGAATTTTCAAAATAATTCAGTGAATTTGTTCCTTGAATGAAGTTCCCAAAATATTTATCATTTGATAAGAATTGAATTATACATCTCTTTTGTCTTCGTCTAAACGATGTAAGAACTCCATTTCAGATTGAAGTGATACCAGCTTTCTTAGCTTTAGCTTACTCATTTTCTTTTGTTAAACAGTTTTTGAAAAGTTAAGTTTGCAAATATGAACTATAATAATGGTAGATATGTATTAGTGATGCACTAGTTGGATCTGTCTGGATACGTCTTACTTATCAAATAAATATTATAGGTTTAAAAGAAAATTAAAAATTATCTTTGCATTTATTCTCATTCATTAAAATTTTCTCCAATGATCTCATTTTAATTGGTACATTCAATGTTTGAGGATTGTGTAAGTCAATGAGAGCATAAACATCTGTGGATGTTTGATAGACTCTCATGATCCATTGCTTGTTCTCGAATAGACATTAATCATCCTTTTCGTATGATTTATCTTCTCATATAACCCTAAAACATTAAATATTGTTTATAAACCGCGGGCCCGCGGCTCAAGAAAGATAAAAGCATAACACGAATGTATAATCAGCACAAGTCATTATAATGGAACACAAAGAGATTAGTGGGCATACGTCAGCAGCTCACATTAGTAAGGATCGAAGGTAAGGGTCGTGGTATCAGTGATCTCGGCTGTTGTCGGCCAAACTGATCGAGAAACGTCTAAATTGTCTTACCAACATATTGAAGATTTTAGATGATGGAATGGAACATTCAGAGTTGTAGCTGAAAAACCAATTTTTTTTCTCTTTACATATATATCATCAAAGTTAATCGAACGGAACATAGTTCGTCAAAAAAAAGTAAACATCAATGCATAGTTCTTAGTATAACAGTGCATTTATTTTACACATGTAAGACTTTTGTACATGATTAACCCTTGGAATTTAAAGTTTTAATATCTCCAGTTACATATATATCATCATACGATACATAACTTTTTGTGTGATATACGTAAGCTCCACTTTACGTTCTCGATTAATCCATTCTTAGAGCTGAAACCTAATAGTATGTAATGATAGTAATATATGTGATGAGAATTATAGTGGCCTTCATCAGTTGAAGAAAAGTGATCAAAATAGGGGTGCTAAAGTATAGTATTGGCAAATAGGGTTGCAAAAAGTAAAATGTGTGATTCTGGATGATTGCAAAAGAAACTGTTTATGATGTTGTAGATAAAGAATATACGAGGAATATTCGGTTTGGGATCAATACCAACATGCCATAATAACATCTGGAGTAAAAACATTTTGTTTTAACACGACAGCAAAACGAATCCAAATATATAACTACCACTAAAAAGAAGACAACCTAAGTGACCAAATTAAAATATTTAATCGACCTAGAAATATTTAAAGTTTAAAATATACATAAAATTAAATCGTCTATCGGTTAGTATTCGCAGCTTGATATTCTCAAAGATCATGGGTGTTGGGTGATGTAACTAGATTGAAAAACCTAGTTCAAGACAACGTTGATCGATCCCAAAATCAATGATAATTCAATTTCAGTGTTATGGTAGTAAAACGCAAGATACCGTAATGTCTATCAAGTTGAACAACAAGTATATTTATCAAACCGGGAGAGTAATAGACTTCAAATTGGTGAATTTGATTTCAGAAAACGATGTGATAAAGTCTCAACTAAATTAAAAAGGGACCCAAATTTTTGTAAATATTCTTCTCATTGGTGGTGACAATTCATATTAGTCAAACGTTCATGTGACATTCACTGTAGCAAATAGACTAATGTGGGGTTTAGCACTCGTCAAAGACACAATGATTTGTGATAGGGGTCCTTCCTTGTATATATATGATCCATCGATATATCCATTGGTCACTACTCACTATATATACGCATCGCTCGTTTTCTTTTATTATCATAAACTTCTTGTATGTTTTTTCCGAATGTTTTTGGACGGAATCTGAGTTATATCAAACTACCATCTTGTAAAAATTAACCCTTTAAGTAACATCAGATTAAACCTTTTTCACAATAAAATGTTGCAACGGATTTCAGAGGAGACAATGGCATATAGCATGTTACTGTAGAATAGAACTCAACCCAAAAAAGAAGTTGGTTATATCATACCAATCGTAGGACATGAAAATAGTTTGATATAAACCCACAACCTTTTTTTTCTTCTAAATTATAAACCCACAACCGAATAAATAGAAAAATCGATTAATTAAAATATTTTATAGTAATTTAGTTATATGAAAATATATAATATAATATGCATGTATATGATTTTACTTATACAATTTAATATTTGAAGTGTTGATTATTCTATTATTTTATTTAAAATTAAAATTTATTTGTTTTTTAAAAGATTTTTCCAGTTACATAGATAGACAACCCCCTCTAGTTCTAAATAAGAAGACGAGTATCACTTTTGTTGAGTGCCCTTAGGGCCACCACAGCAACCAGAGCAACAACTCTTGTTACTTGTCTCCTCACTCTTCTGCAACAATCCCACTTCTAGATCCTCTTCAAGCTTCAGTAGCGAGGGAGTACAAGACGAAGGAGAAGCACGGTAACATGCAGACACAGCTTCACGCTCATCACGTAGAAGCATCATACTATTGAGTATCACAAGCAAACAAGTTCCTGCATCTGCAAGAACAGCTGCCCAAATCAGAGGATAACCTGCAAAACCAAGCACCATGATCGCTCCTTTTATGCTCACAGACAAAACCACATTCTCAATCACTTTCTTATGACATCTCCTCGCTAGTCTCATCCCTTTAGGTATCTTCCTCAAGTCATTCGACATAAGAATGATATCTCCTGTCTCTGTTGCAAGTGCTGACCCTGAGATCCCCATAGAAATGCCAATGTCTGCTTTAGCTAAGGCTGGTGCATCGTTAAGTCCATCTCCCACCATCATTGTAGGCCCTTGGCTCTTGAACTCATCGATGATTCTTGCTTTGTCTTGTGGAAGAAGTTCAGTGTGAGCTATATCCAAAGCATTCCCTAGCTGTAATAATGATAAGGTTTTGATTATACATGACTCTTGAAATAAAACATATGCAATATTCAAGAAATAGCTAGGCGGGTCGTTTTATAGGAGATTATTGATTAGGCGGCCCTAGACCATTTATGAACACCTACACCAATTTTTTTTTTTAAATCCTAGGTGCCGCTTATACCGATTTTTGAAACACCGGAGACATGTGAATGATTAGTTTAGATACTTCACCTGTTGTTGAATAGACATGGCTGCATCTCTGTTATCTCCTGTGAGCATTGCAGTTGTGATGCCTAAGAACTTAAGCTCCTTGAGAGCTTGAGCGACCCCATGCCGACAACCATCCAAAAGGCTGAAACTTCCTGTCAGTTCTTCTCCAATGTATATGTAACCGATGGTTTTACCTCCCTTCATATCAGCTTCACTATCCGGAACTTTATTCAGCATCCACAAAGAAGAGATCATGCAAAAGTTAGATAGACAAAATAACAATATAACAACACTCAATATAGCTTCAGTTGCAAAGTTATGAGACCTGTTAAGCATCCAGCTCTCTTTGCAATTCTTTTGTTACCAATGTAGATATCTTGACCATCTATTCTCCCATAAACACCTTCTCCTGGAAAGTTCTGAAAGTTCTCAACCATATCAGGCTTAGGCTCAACAGAAACTGATCTAGCGTAGTCAATAAGGGCCTCTGCCATTGGATGGCTTGACTTGCTTTCAATGCTTGATACCCTATATGAAACCATCTCAAAAGTTTCATCACATAGGCTTAGTTACAGTGAGAAAACTACATAGATACTTACCAGTAAATCAAATGTTGCAGATTGATATTGTGAGAAAGAGACTGAAAATCTGAGACTGTGAACTCAGCTTTTGTAATAGTTCCTGTTTTGTCAAAAGCAGCAATCTTAATCTTTGCCAAAGTTTCTAGACAATCACCGGTTTTGATCAGAAACCCTGATGTGGCTGCCTTAGTAAGAGCACAAAAGGTAGCAACGGGTGTGGATAGGATGAGACCACAAGGACAACCGCTTACTAGCACTACAAGTGCTAAGTGAAACCAATGGCTGAGGTTTTGAGCCTTTAATAAAACCGGGATGAGAGCAAAACATGCTGCTACTACAACAACCGCTGAACAAAACACAAAGCAAAATGGGATCAACAACTCATCACATTATGTTTTAAACGTTGGAAGAAGATTGTATATGATTACTAACCTGGAGTGTAGTAGCGAGAACATTTGTCTATAAACCTTTGAGTTTTAGTTTGGCTTTTCTGTGCTTCTTCTACGAGTTTTGTCATTTTCGCAACCACGCAGTCTCTGGCTAGAACTGTTGTTTTCACCTTTATGTAACCTTCAAGATTACAATACAATTGTGTCACTGAGCTTACAAAGATCTTTTAAAAACTTAAGAGAAGAGTTATATCTTGGTACCATTAAGATTTATAGTTGCAGCTAACACAGGTGAGTCTCTTTGTTTGGAGACAGGGAAGGACTCTCCTGTTAATGTTTTCTCATCTACATCACAGCTTCCATCAACCACAACTCCATCGATTGGTATACTTTCTCCAGCTTTGACTGAAACAACAGTGTTTAAACCAACCTCATCTACATCAACTTCTATTCCAGTTTCTACTATCACTGCTTTTCTTGGCGCTAAGTTCATTAGAGATGACATCACTGTGCTTGCCTGAAAACAGTAGTTACTTCAAAACAATGATGAAAAGAAAAAGAAAACCTAATCATCTTCATAATGATCCTATTGGTCTAATTGTTTTTTTTTTGTATTGCTAAAACCTCTACACAAACTGACCTTATGAGCAGCACTTGACTCTAGCCAATCTGCAACCGAGAATAAAAACACAATTGTGGCAGCTTCTGTGTAATCCTCCATACACACCGTTGCAATCACTGTCAAGAACAAAAATTAGATGTAACCTCTCCTGCAGTCAGATAAGGCCATCCTATTAAAAAGACAAACTTAAACTAATGATCTTTTACCAGCAATAAGAGTGAGAGCATTGATGTCAAGCCTGAACCTTGTGACCGAAGCAACAGCTTTAGCTAGAATAGGGTAAACTCCAGCCACCACGGCAACGACAGCGAACCACTCAAGCAGGCCATAGAAGTATTTGAGGAAGGAGAGAGCAAGTAATACACCAGAGACCAATGCGAAAGGGCTTGGCCATTGACTCTTGAAGCTTGTCTCTCCATATGGCCTCACGCTTGCCTCTAGTCTTGCTTCATTCAGTGCCTTCACTGTCAAGAAACACATAAGTTATATGTTAGAATCAATGCCATGCAATTCAGAAGAAGAAGAAAATAAATCGCTTTTTTTTGGTTGTTTACCGATTTGAAGCGGAGATATCAAGAAGCTGTCGTGGACTACGATGACGGTTCTTGAAGGGACGATGACGGAGAATTCTTTGACGCCGTTAAGTGGACGGAGAACGTCTCCGACAAGAGGAACCTCCATTGAACAGCAGATTCCGACCACGTCGAAGTAGCTTGTCTGTAGATTCTTCTTCGTCGTGTCTTCACCGTCCGCCATCGTGGGATGCGTGAAAGGTATTCGGACAGATACTCGAGGAGATACTTTTAACTTATAAAGAGTTGTGTCGGAGGGAAATTAGTTGTTTTTTTTAATGGTTTTATATTATTAATTGTAACTTTTGCATTTTTCAGCTTTTACAAAAAAAAAACTTTTGCATTTTTCAATCAACATATAAGGAAACATATATGTTTATAATTATTATTGCTGTGTGAACTAAATATGGTATTTTTCTTGTCCACGATTTTTTGTTTAATTTTATTTTGCAAAATGGCAAAGGAAATTAATATATTAATTAATTCATAATATAGTGGGTGTCAACATGTAGTATATTACCGTATGGACCTTGCCATAATTGATTTTTAATAATGGATTTAATCTTGTTTATTTTTAAATTGTTACATATAATTAGATATTACTATCTATTACTAAAATCGGTCTTTACAATATTCTAATATATGTATTTCAATATTATTTTTTACAAATTTTATTTGATTCTTAGCTATAAAGTTTAAAACATTATGAGACTTTTCTTCGTTTTGTTTTGAAAATAAATACTTTTCATAGTTTCAATAAAATCTTGGAACTTGTGATGTTGAGAATTAAATTTTTTAAACGAGTGATTGATATTTTTAATATTCTAGGTAAATTCTGGTTTTTCGAATAAAATTTCAGTTTACAATATATATTTTCAATCTATAAAATGTTATGAGGCATAACTTAGCTTATCGTGTTATACATCTTTTGACATACATTGTTTTGTATATCTCATAGCTAATTATATTCCAATTATATCTCATAACTAAATTTACCCGTTGAATTAATTTTCTTGAATGTTTTTCCTTCTAGCTTCTATTTCATTAATACTTGTATTGTAGAAAAATATAGAAAAAGGTTTAATCTAATCTTTAGTAGTTTTAGAGTAAAATATACTAATATTATTTATATTTTAATAATTATATCTTTTTTTTAATAAAACATAGAGTTTATATATCTTAGACCATCTCCAGGTAAACTCTATTTTTTCTTCTAAAATAGAGTTAGATGTTGTTTTAATGGTATTCTATTTTATAGTAAAAAATAGAGTGATGAACAAAAAATAAAAAAATTATTCTATATATAAAGTAAAAAAAATAGATTACTCTATTATAGAGTAATATTAGAATATTTTTATTTTAAATTCTATTTTAGAAGAGAAAATAGAGTGGAGCGAGAGAAGCCGTAGACAGTTAGCCGTTAATTGCCATGCTTATGATACCGTAATGAATTTCTTATTGGGCCATACTGGGCTAGAAATAACTCTTGTAACGCTCCAAATAGGTTTAGGACTGTGCCCTTGATGGCTTGTGATCGTAACAGCAGCTTCGTAGGAGAACTTAAGTGTAATTTCTAATGCTCTGAAATTACAAAAGTACGAACTCTTGGGTGTACACAATTCACATGCTGATCGTATTTTTTTCCATGAAACAAATCAAACACCTTTCTTTGGCTTATAATTCATTTCCAAACAAATATGGAATCCTTTACACAAATCAAGCAAATCAATCTTATTTATTTTAAAATGAAGAATAAGAATTTTAAGATAATTTTTATTTATAAAAGTGGGACACATCATTGATTTGATTAGCAATCAACCGTTAAAAATGTATAATGTTTATAAATTAGTAAAACAAAAACAAAAGCTGCATGTTTGTTGTAACGCCTAAACAAGGTTTTATGAAATACTAGTAAAAAAAAATAAAACAAGAATGGTGTGTGGTAATAACGCCTTTTGGTAAAAGTTTCATACACGAATAAAACAACATTGCATGTCCTAACGCCATTAATAAATAAATGGGCCCATGTAAACTAAATAAACGTACTGCTAAGTTATAATAAAACAAAACAATAAAAACACTCCATTGACTCATTGAGACTGCTGTCAAGAAATGATAAGAAAACATAAAACACATTCAGAGTGGAGATTATTAGTCCATAAACCAATGCAAGAACAGTGGCAAAATCGAAAATAAATGTGAAAACCGAGGTGGATAATAATAACAAGTCGTATTCTTTATTTCTGTGTTCCACTCTTTTTATCTTCCAAAAATATATATTTATTTTTTCTGTCATCTTCTTCACTTCATCTCTCCTACTCAAACAACATTTTGACCGTTGTTGTTGTTTTCTTCAACGTCTCTCTCCTTCTTCACGCTCCACAGCTTCTTCTTCTGTAACACCTGAAAGGTTTTGTCTTCTCTCTCTCTCTCTATCTCCTTCAAAAAAAAATCAAAATTTTTTATCTATTTTTTTTTATCTTTTTGATTTGGGTCCCTCAGTGAAGGAAAAGGGTAAACAAAATGTGTAAAAGAGTTTTAGATTTTGTACTCATTTTCTTTACATTTATTTCTTTCACCTAAAAAAGCTCATGATTCAGAAAATAATTTAAGACTTCTTTCTTGATTTCTTTGTTGGCATTTTTATTAAATGTTGTGTCTGACAAATTGACAATGAATAAATCTCCATGGAAAGTTCACCAAATGAGAGTAGTTTCTGCTCCGTGTGTTATAACTTACAAAATCACAACTTAAAGACAAAAACAATATAGTAGAAACGTTTTGTCACTTTAATTAAATGATATGTTGCTTTTGTTAGCTGTTTCAAGCGTTTTATTACATGTAAGAATCTGACAGTCTTGTTCTTAGTTGTGCAGTTTTCCAACAACAATTTATATACAAGTCTTGAGCTTTGTAATTGAAGCTAAAGTTGTAAACAAAATGGGATGCTCTAATTCAAAGTTAGGTGAGGATGAAGCTGTTCAGATCTGCAGAGACAGGAAGCGTTTCATCAAACAAGCAGTAGAACTCAGGACAAGCTTTGCTTCTGCCCACATTGCTTATATCCACTCTCTAAGAAAGGTTTCAGAAGCTCTCCGCGAATACATTGAAGGAGATGAGCCACACGAGTTTGTTAGTCCGGTTAAGAGAATGAGTAGCGGCTTCATCGAGTTATCTCCCTCTTCAAAAGCGATTCAGAACAAGGTAGAGTCAAATTTGGAAGTCAGTTGCTTGATGGCTAGTGGAACCAGACCGGTTCAGGTTGAAGAAAAGCCTCCTAGATCACCTGAGACTTACCACGTTGAGACTTATGGAGCAGATAGTTTCTTGGGGATGAACATAAACAACAGTCCTAATAGACCACCTCCTTCGCCACAGAACTCTCAATGGGACTTCTTTTGGAATCCATTCTCTTCACTGGACTATTACGGATACGGTTTTGATAACCGGAGAGGTATGGAGGATGAGGTGAGGCGAGTTCGTGAGGAAGAAGGGATCCCTGATCTTGAAGAAGATGAATCATCTCCTAGGTGGTTTCAAGATCATCATAACATCATGAAAGCTACAGAAGACTGTAACACGGATCAAGAAGGCAATGTTAGTGAGGTTGAAACTCAAGAACAAGAAGAACAAGGAAACAATGTGGTTACAAGAGGTGACGCAAAAGGAGAAGAGACACAAGGCTTCACTGTGTACTTGACTCGTAGGCCAACGAGCATGGGAGAAGTTATCAAAGATCTTGAAGATCAGTTTGAGATCATATGTAATGCTGCTAATGAAGTTTCAGGTTTACTTGAAGCTGGTCGAGCTCAGTACATATCTTCTAATAGTGACCTCAGCGGTAAGATTATATAGCATCTTCTTTCTTTTCTGATTATATACAAACAATGTTCGAAAAATCGTTAGGCGTTTTATGGAGGGATTATTGTTTAGACGGGCGCCTAGACTGAATTTTTATAAAATCGGTTAGAAAAATCATTTCATTTAGACTGATTTTTAGAACATTTGTATACAAAAAAGGATGTTATTCTGAATCTTTCCTCTATTGCAGCCATGAAAATGCTGAATCCAGTATCTTTGTTCTCATCAAGATCTTCTTCCTCCTCATCAAGATTCTTGATCACCTCCGAAAGCAGCAGCAGTGAGTTTTCAGAAGAGTCTTGTATGCTTTCTGGTAGCCATCAATCAACACTGGACCGACTTTACGCGTGGGAGAAGAAACTCTATGATGAAGTTAAGGTAATAAACTGCAAACCCTTCACTCTCTCTCTCTCTATCTGTTGGTGACTGACTTAGAATGTTGTGACAGTCTGGAGAACGTGTAAGGATTGCATATGAGAAGAAATGTTTGGCTCTAAGGAACCATGATGTGAAAGGAGACAACTCTTCCGCAGTTGATAAGACAAGAGCTACAATGAGAGACTTACACACTCAGATGAATGTCTCAATACACTCAATAGAGTCTATCTCCGAAAGGATTGAGACTTTAAGAGACCAAGAACTGCTTCCTCAGCTTCTTGAGCTTCTTCAAGGGTATTGACAAAAACCATCTTTCTTGTGTCTCACGCATAACACATAGTAATTAATTAACACTGATTCTTTACAGATTAGCTCGGATGTGGAAAGTGATGGCAGAGTGTCACCAGATACAGAAGCGAACGTTGGACGAAGCCAAGCGATTACTTGCTGCAACCAATCTGAAGAAGAGACAACAGAGTTCATTACCTGAGATCAACACTCAGAGACTAGCTAGGTCTGCTTTAAACCTAGTGGCTCAGCTACAAAACTGGAGAGTTTGCTTCCAAGCATGGATCACTTCCCAGAGATCATACGTGTTGTCTTTAACCGGTTGGTTGCTCAGATGTTTCAGATGCGACCCTGATCCGGAGAAAGTGAGACTAACAACTTGTCCTCACCCGATCTATGAAGTGTGCATTGGATGGTCAAGGCTGCTCAACGGGTTGAACGAGAAGCCTGTGGTGGATAAACTCGATTTCTTTGCTTGTGGGATGGGTTCGATCTTTGCTAGGCAGCTTAGGGAAGAAGATCAGTCTCAGGGGGGAGATGGTTCGAGGAGCATGGAGCTTGTTGAAGCTGACAAGGTGGAGGAAGAGGAGGAGAGGATGATGAATGCTGAGAAACTGGCTGAGATTGCCGTTAAAGTACTCTGCCACGGGATGTGTGTTGCAGTGAGCTCACTTGCTGAGTTTGCAATCAGCTCGGCTGATGAACACTCCAAGCTCGTTAACCATCCAGAGGAGGCCACGTCAGAGCAGCAGCATTAGGAGCAAACTGGGATCTAAACTCTTCTGTTCTCAATGTCATTTATTCATTTATTTGTTTTTTTTTCCTTTAGGTTAGGTTAGAAGTTTAGTATCTTAGGTTAGTTGCTATCAAAAGATGGTTTAGATGGATGGATAGGGTTAGTATCCATGTCGTCACTATCTCTCTTGATCGTCTTCTCTTATTGGTCAACTATATTGCAATCATTTTTATTCGCTCTGTGTAGTTGATAAAGTGTATACTATATGGTTGACTAACCACTATAAAATCGCTATTTGGTTTGGTCAGGACAAACGGTACAGCAACTCCTATCACCAACCGTAACCCCTAAAAAATTTCAAAACAAAATGAATAATTATTAATTACAAGTGAACTTAACTCTAGAAAGAGAGGCAAAATCTTCAGCATTACCTCTAGAAAGTTGATTGTTTAGATCTACGACTAGGTTTTTGAGTTTATTGTTGAAGATATCAGCGGCTTGATTCACCTCTTCTGCGCAGCCAACGCCACCACCGAGGCTAGCAACAATCCGTGGCGTACAACCAATCTTACATATTCCAAACAAAGCCACGTTCCTTGCTCCTAGCTGGTACAATTGCTAAACAAGACACATATGTAAAGTTTATAAACAACAGACTAATTTATAGTTGGTTCCGTTTATTTATGTGCATAAATTCTAAGATTTAGTGAAAACATAATGCCATTTACAACTTTATACAAAATAATTTGTAACTGTAAACTCTTTTGGGATCAACTTGTAAACATAAACTTCTTTTGTAACTAACATGGTGCATTCCTAATCTTGAGTAGCAGCAATCGGATATGTTCTTCAGATTAATCCAAACTAGAAGTGTAGAAATTTTTAACCAAAAAAAGAAATCAGTTAGATTAGCTTGGGTTAATTTTCTATCTTAATTTTAATATTAAAAATGCTGGATTCCAACGCCCAAACTATTGTTTCGCCAATCATTTAAAAATTCGGTTAACATTTTACGGTTTAGTCATCGGTTAGACTTTGGCGGTCACTATTGATATTGGACCGGACTTTGTCTTGTCGTTGTCGGGACAAGCAAGAGAAATATAAAGTTGAGCTCGCTTGAGGGTTTTAGGCCGCCGTCGATTGTTTGTCACCTCACCGGTAGGGTTTTAACAATCACTCTTCTTCTCCTCGACCCTGTCACCGTCATCTGTTCATTAAACTTAGAACTTTTGAAGATGAAAAGGAAGGATACCACTCCGCCGCAGAAACCCAATCCGTCGAAGAAGACAAAGAAAACAAAGAAGAACAACCCTCAAACTCAGCTTGTAGATGTTCCGGTAGAGGTCGTAAAAACCAAACCTTTTGATCAGAAGAAAACAGCTTCGGGCATTGTTTCCGAAGAGGGTCCATGGAAGAACCTTGAGCTTATACTCTCGTTGCAGAACAATGAATTAAGCAACAAAGAGTGAGTTTTTAAATGCTTCTCTGCTTATACTTTGACGATGTTACTCTCTTAGCTCGTTGAAAGTTTGTGGCTTTTGAATAACATATGCAAATAGTAGAAAAGAAAGATTGTGAATTTGTAGCTGATATGTGATTTTACCTGTTTCAATTTCTCAAATTACAGCAAAAGATTCTATTTTTGAATGATGTTAAGGGAATATGATTTTTTTGCAGGAAGATGGAGTTGGCTTTCAGTTTTGTGGAAGCATATACAGGAGAGAAGAGGAGTGACGACGAGGATGATGAAGAATGTCAAGCGGTTACGATCTCTCGTCTGGTTATGTATCTAAGCGACTGGATCCAGTCACTGTTTTTCTCTAAAGAACAAAACTTTCAAGTCAAGGCTGAGATTTGTTTGGACTTTAGATGCTGGAACATCCTCAGGTTCTGCCTGAAGCAGTCGTCAATCTTGCACGTCTCTATCAATTCGTCAAGATACCTTTTGAAGGCTATAGGGTTTATCGCCGGAGATCTTCTATCTTCTATCGGAGATGGTCAAGGCTTTGAAGCGTTCAGCTCTGTGGTTGACTGCGTAGAGTTGTTGTTTTCATCGAAAAGCGGGCTTTTCAATGATAACTTCGACTTGTGGTTCTCAGCTGTGGAGCCTGTTCTGAACCTCACTCATAGAGTTCTTGCAGAGAATATCAAAGATGCGTTTGTGCTTAGATTCTCTTGCTTGGTTCTTGAGCCGTTCTCTACGTTTATGGTTCAGCCGACTAAGAAGAATGGGTTTCAAGATTTCGTGGACAAGCTTGTTGAGCCTTTACTGAGTGTGTTGGGTTTATTGATAGCCAGGGAAGACAAAGGTTATGGTTTGGAAACGGCCTTGTTGAAGTTGATTCAGGAAATACTATCTCTAGGTCTGTTTCATTCATCTCATATCGATGGGTTCTTAGGCCTAGGCGGAGCGGAAAGGTATTTGCCAGAATCGAATGTGAGCAAAACCGTTTTGAAAAGCTATCATCGGCATTTTTTCACCAAGTTTGAGAACATGTTAGTGATGAAGAAGGAGGTGGAGCTGAGCTGTATGGGGTCATTGTTTAGTTTGTTTATCAACAGAGTGATGAAACAGCAAAGAGACTCAAATCAGCTGGCTACAAAGGCCTCAAAGCAGCAAGGCGCATCTACAAATGATAACGAGTCTTCTGCAAAGAGTCATAGCTCAAGTTTCATCCGCTGGGAGTCGCGGAAGTCACTTTTTGATTTCTTCCTGCATCTTATGGAACCTATATTGCTAAAGATCGATGGACATGTTGAATCTAGCTCTGACATTGCATCTCTGTTAGCTGATTTCTGTTGTTTGATTAAGTCCGCAAATGGTTTACTCTACCACTTTGCTCACGAGAGGATATACGTAAAGACAGAGGATGCATCTGAAGGAGCTTGCTTCTGTTTCTTGAAGAAAATCTTCACAACAATAGTTTCAGTTGCTTCTCAATTACAACACACATATTCTGAAGGGTCGAAGATGCATGTTTTGTTAGCCAAGGAGCTGATAACTGCGATAGGCTACTTGCTGCAAATTGAATACGAAGTTATTGAGAATGATTTAGTTACTTTGTGGCTAACCATTCTCTCTTTCACGAGGTTTAGTAGTTTTTCATCAGAGAACGCAGAAGATGACTGCTCGTTGACTTCATTGTTGATTGGTCTCGGATGTCAGTTGATAAACTTATACAGTGACCTCCGTCAGGTAAGTGTTGCTGTATTTGCTATGTGCAAAGCTGTAAGGCTTATGATACCTTCTGATGGTGATAATGTGGAGATGGTCGACATCAGAGAGCTTCCACTGTTAGAAAGAAGCGCACAATCAGTGGAGAAGCTCATGTCATGTCAAGATCTAAGGCTTGCTATACATAGAGCTGTTAAAGCTATACCAGAAGGCCAAGCATCTGATTTCATCAAGAGCTTGACTACAGATGTATCAGAAACCTCAGATTGGATAAGAGTTAGTTGCTCAGCAAGTGCTAGAGAACAAGATGGACAGGTGGCAGCGTTCTTGGCCGGAGCTTTGTCTGCTATCTATTCACTTATTCTGGACTCGCTAACTATCAAAACCGGGAACAGTATCAGTGTCGCCGAGTCCATGAACTCTCTGGTGATTCTCATCCGTCCTTGCTTAACTCACCTGGTTTCTTCCGGCTCAGATTGCATCGAAAATTTCCTTTCTGCTGTCACCGGAAAGGATTTGGACATTATAATTACTGAAAAGAATAGAGAGACCTACAGAAAGTCTGCGCGCTTGTTTATTATCTTCTTCTTGCGAATCTACATGTCTTCCCGAAGCTTATCTAGGCAACTGATTTGTCTTATGCCTCCGAAAAAGTCGAAAGAGATGGCTGTTATTATGGGTGACTCTGCTACAGCTCGCCGCGGAAGTGATTGGGTGAAAAAGAAGAGTTGGAATGATGAAGGCTACTTTTCATGGATCTGCCAACCTTCAGCTTCTATTGTTGACATTATTAAACAAATTTCAGATGTTTACCTCAATGATGACAGTGCAGAGGACTGCTCCTTGCTGGTGTATATATTATATGGAGTGGCTCTTCAGAGACTTGTTGATTTAAACAGAGATATAAAATCACTTGATTATGTGTCGCAGATAAGTGATCATCAGATGCATGGTACAGTGCTGGAGCATGTTTCAGTACTTAAGTCTGAAGGAGAAGAGCTTACTGAGTTTCTTTTGGGTAACACCATCATACCAGGATTTTCTGAAGTTGGAGCTTTTGAAACGATAGATGACACTGATCAGTGTTTGCCTGCTGTGCGTTTGGGGGTTCTTAGCCAGCATATTGATATTTGGTGCCCCCATGCAGGAAAAAAGAATATGAAGAGCTTCCTGTCTCAGCTAATAGGAAGTTCCGTTATGTCAAATCTTGGCTTGGAGAATAGTGTAGACAAAGGCACTCAAAATAAGAAAACAGGGTTGGAACAGTCTTCGTTAGGGCTTCTTTGTGATTCAGTATTGTATGAGCATGAAGTAAGTCATCTTCCTTTTTTTTGCTTTGTTTCTTTATGCTCCTGTATCCAGATATTCATTTGAGTTTTTCTACCAGTTTGTTCGCAGGTCTTTGGCGCCGAGTTTTTCCCACATACTCAAAATGACAACAGAAGCAATGTTCAAGGACTTCACCGAAGAAGTAGATTCACCATCAGATTGGTCAGAGGTGTTAGTCTTGCTTGAAAGTTCAGTGGCCAAGCTTCAGTCGGAAGCCTATTTCGAGGGGCATGTGTCACAGCTGGACAATCGAAAGTATACAGCTTGTAAAAATTTGCTAAATCTTTTATGTGTGATGCCCAAGGAGTATATGAATAAGAAGTCACTCCAACTTTATGCAAGTTTTCTCCTCGACCTTGAGAGGTAAATAATAGTAGATAGAATATGTTATCCCTAATTTTGTTGGCAATCATATTAACGAATTATACTTTTGTTAATATCTCTTTGTAGGTTTATAGTTTTTAGCATGTTGAGATGTTTGGACAAGCTGTCTCCGGGTGATATGCAAAACCTTTTCAGCCTGTTCATCACTTGCAGAAAAACTTTGAAAAGCGTTGCTATGGTTTCTTGCGACAAGGTGCTAAGATCTACCGAGTTGCCTTTATCTGATATTCTATCGTTGACTTCTTGGCTTTTCAAATCAGCACAAGCTGTGGTTACTTGTCAAGAGAGAGTCAGGAGTGATTTCACAAGAAAATCAAGGGACTCCCTCTTTGCGTTGATGGATCACACATCGTATATGTTTATGACCATAAGTAGAGATCAGTTTAGCAAGGCGCTACCACTGTTTGATGGACAACTCATTTCAACCGAGGGAAGTAGACAAGCAAACCGTGCATTTGAGAGCGTGACAGAACAGGCAGAAACTCTACTAGATTCCTTAAGATCCACCTTCAGAGATGGGAGAACAGTCTTTGAATGTAAGACACTGATACTGAACGAGTTAGTACCCATATTCTCTTCTCTTAGTGGGTTGTTGTGGGGGTTAGCATCTACAGTGAGTCACAGAGATATGCAGAAGAGTCATATGAACGCGAAACTGAAATGGAAATCAGAAGAATTCTCGAAGCTTTCTGGCATTATCCATGTTCTTAGCAATTTTTTTGAGGTTTTCGCACAGTACCTGTTTCTTAGTGCTGATGCGCAGCAAGAAATTGGAACCAGTCTCAACTGGACTGGATTGCTTGATGGGACCGAGAGTTCTGGTGACATGGTGGAGAGTAGCAGCGATGTGAAAAAACATATTATTGAGAGTTTAATGAAGGGTGATTCTACGGAAGTCGTGTTAGCACTCAGGCATCTGTTAATTGCTTCTGCTGCAATATTAAATCTAAATCTCCAGATCAAGGGCATTACATTCTCACCCACATTCATCCCTGTTCTCACAGACATCTCATTTGATCTACTGTCTGTATTAGCAGGCACGAGCGAGTTACCTCTCGAGTTCTCATTCATATGGTTGGATGGTGCAGCGAAGTATCTAGAAGAGTTAGGGAGCCACTTGTGCTTGTATAAACGTATGTCAAACAGAGATCATCTCTACTCGAAGTCGATTGAGTTGCACCTGAAGGTGATTGGGAAATGCATATCGCTACAAGGGAAGGAGGCTACCTTGGAGTCTCACGAGACAGGGTTTGGTACTAACGTAATCCATGCTAAGAAAGTGGAATCAGAAAGAAGCCGGTCTCATCAGAGATTACATTGGTTGGAGGAATTAAAAGTGAGGTTTAGAATGTCATTTAAAGTGTTGTTACATAACTCCGAAGAGTCACATTTAAAGTCAGGACTAGAAGCTATACAAAGAGCACTGGTTGGAGTGTGTGAAGTGTGCCCAGCTATCTATAGCATACAGACTGGAGACAGAGATGGGGGT
This sequence comes from Brassica rapa, assembly GCF_000309985.2. NCBI lineage: Eukaryota > Viridiplantae > Streptophyta > Magnoliopsida > Brassicales > Brassicaceae > Brassica > Brassica rapa. The sequence continues at coordinate 3,661,001 of NC_024795.2, read as the reverse complement.
AGAATCTCTGAAACCGCTGCGGCTGGTATCGACTGTCTGGACCTAGTTCTGGAGCATGCCACAGGTAAAAAATGTTTTCCTATAGGCAGTCTTTGGTATACTTGATGTTAATAATTATAGCAGTGAACTTAGAGTAAAATTGTTTTGTAGGTCGCAATCGTTTGAGTGAGGTTAAAGGACGCATCCAGGGATTAGTGTCGGCAGTGTTCGGTATCATGTCTCACATGCAGAGTCCATTTATCTTCTGCACAGATGCAGTTGTTGGCAAGCAGGGTCCCAAATCTCCGGATGCTGGATCAGTCACTCTCATGTGTGTGGAAGTCTTGATAAGAATAGCAGGGAAACAGGCATTGTTTGAGATGAATCCATCGCACATAAGCCAATCCATACATATGCCTGGAGCAATCTTTCGTGATTATGGGAATTTGTTACGCAAGGATGATCAGCAACAAGATCTCCAAGTAGACCAGAAATTCTCTGTGAGCATGTATGCTGCTTGCTGCCGACTAATATATACATCTGTTAAGCATCATCCCAAGTAAGTGGAATTTATTTTTGCCTACACACACAAAATCTTGTTAAAATTTTACCATCTAGCTTAGAACTGCCTCTGATATTGTTCTTTACGTGACATTTCAAAATATCTAGAAAAACTGAGCGCTCCATTGCTGCACTACTAGAATCTACTTCTGCGCTTCTTCATTGTCTGGAGACAGCAGGGAACAGAGTGGGTAAGTTTGCTTCATTTGAAGTGGAAGAGGGAATCACATGTGCTTGTTTTCTTCGGAGGATCTACGAAGAGGTATAATCATCTCACTGTTCTGCCTTTTGGGTTTGAGAATGTAAACCTGTATCAACGTATTTCCAGTGTTTTATTTGCCTGTAAAACTACTGAATTGCAGCTAAGACAGCAGAAAGAAGTCTTTGGACATCACTGTTTCAAGTTCTTGTCAACTTACATATGGATTTCTTGTGGATATGGTCCTCTTAAAATGGGTATCAAAAGGTAATAGCCTTCTTCCTTTTGCATCTCTCTTTTTACACTTTTCCGTGAAAGCCGTTAGAATCTTGTTCAGTTTTCTTCAAAGTATGGTTTGAGATGGGTGCTCTTGTCCTGTTATAGGATGCCACCTAAATAAGTAGATAGGACTTAAACATGAGTTTGCAACTTTTGCAGGGAGGTAGATGAAGCTTTAAGGCCTGGTGTGTATGCTCTCGTAGACTCTTGCTCTGATCAGGATCGTCAGTATCTCCATACAGTATTTGGTGGTAAGTACCTTTTTTCTTTTTCTTTTTATAATTGTGTCTTAAGGTTCTAATTCTTAGAAATTGTTTTTTTTAACGTAATTTGTTGTCTCATGGTCTTTCTTTGCTCTTCTGCAGAAGGTCCTTGTAGGAACTATCTAGCAGCTCTGAAACAAGAATCCGATTTGAATTTCAAGTACGAGGGAAAGGTTTAGAAAAATTACAATTACTTTTTTTACTCTTGGAATATTGTAGCAAGTTACTAATGGGATTTGCTAATTTGTTGATGGTAATACTATACTTTCTTTGTTTTGAGAGTATAATAATTGATAATGAAGTTACGCATCAGTTTTGTAAGTTTAAATTATATTACTATTTTTTCAAAAAAAGGAAGAAAAAGTGGCGTAATGATTTGTTAGATAGATATAGACCACCACCAAATCTCAGCAGTTCTGCGGCCGCTTCAAATACAGTTTCAATGGTGCCAACGGCGATGTTTACTAATATATTTTATTTTGGGCCGGTTTATGCAGCAGCGATGTTGACTAATATATTTTGTTTTGGGCCGGTTTATGCGCAGCCGTTGTAAATCATTGTCTTTTTTAGTCTAATCATATCCATTCGATATTTAATCAATTGTTATTTTGAATAGAAATATTAGTTTGATGTATTCATTTCCTGAGAGACAATAAAACCTTAACATATGCTTAAAAATTCAATTTCTTTGCATGATGTACCGAAAATGCATTTGCCAGTGACTAAGAAACAAAAATTTGTAAAAGAATTAACAAAACTGAACTCAATAAGCTCTTGTCTCATCTTGTCTATCGGCGAAAGTCATTGGTGATGCACTTAGTATCCTGAATCGCATGAGAGAATCTGATCTTCCTTCCTCTGCGTTTTATCCATCTCCTCCGGAAGTGTAAGCTCCAAAAGAGCTTTGCATAATCTCCAACGCGGTCATAATTAAACATGATATTATCGCTTATGGGCATATATGGATTCTTTCCCTTTCTTTAGTAATTGCTATGGGATACTGATTGATTTGCTAGTTGAAAACTATGTACTTTTTTTTCGAACGAGTTAATTGTTATAGCTTCTTTAGCTACTATAGCAAATACCGGAAGAAATACATATAAGGACAAAAAGAAAATAAATGATTGTTAGTTGTTAATAATTAATCAAAATAAATAATTAGGTTTTGTATAATTAATTAATTTATCTAATCTCACACAATTCATTATAACATGTATAAATAAAGAAAACTGTTGCTAGATTAATTGCACTCGAACTCATGACTTGTTTGTCATATGGACAAGTTATCAACCAACCACTAGACTAAGGTGGAACTCTTGAACAATGGCCCCCCTCACATTTAGGTAATGCTGGCTCATTAAGTGGTACACAGGCGAGAGCGTAATTAAAAGGCAATTTAGGGGAAAAAATAAATAAATCTAAAAATTTCACTATAAAATTGATATCATTACGTTCTCTACGTCTTTACATTCTCTACATCGCTAACCAAGAAAATCTCCAACTTTTGTTTTTTTTGTTCTTCTTTTCAATTCTCTGAGATTCCGTTCCAAGCTAGTTCGATCAATCGCGAGTGCATTACCGTGAAAACGGTTGTTTAGAAAGAAAAAAACATTAATTTCCTTGTGAAATTATGAGGAAGGTCTAGAATGCACACTTGAAAGTTTGGGGTTAATTCAAGAATTTAATTGGTTTTGAAATAACTCAATTGAAGACATAAATAATAGATTTTGAATTTCATGAACTTTTTGAATCTTTGTATAAAATGCACTAAGAAGGAACAAAATTTTCACTGATAAAAATAATAAGACCATAATCATTTTCATACCATATAGATAGAGAAAATCATTTTAAAAAGTGGAATAAAAATCTACTAACAAAAAATAATTAAAATTCAATTATTTTTATATCACTATATAAATGTATAGATAAGAATATATCGGAATATAAAAATTATGTTCTTCCTTTGTAATATTGATTACAATAAATTATATATACTTTTGTCATTCCGATAATATATTTTAAAAATTGATAATGAAAATTATATTTCTAAATCTATCGTATTAATACTTTTGACGTAGATATCTAATAAATAAATAGTTTAAAGAATTATATTCATATCCTATCTTGAACCTTAAAAATTGGTTCTTTTACATTTTATAATAAATTTCCATTAAATTCTTTTCAAATACAATTTCCATGAGATCCACCAAAAATAGAATAACACAAATATTCAATAGAGTTAAAAATTAGTGAATTAGATTAAACTAGAATTTAAAATATTTAGTAGCATGATTTGAAATACATAATCCAATAACATAGGAATTTATAAGAATTTGATGAAATACATAACTGAATAACAAAAAAATAATAATAAAAATTTCAATTTTTTCAAATTGAGCAGAACTTCTAAATTGAATACCCCACTTTAATTTCTCGCCAACTTTTCCTTTTTTTTTAAGAAACTGTTTTCAAATAGTATAAACCATTCGAATCTTGTTCAGACAGATTCCATAAACTACAGTTAACTGCAAACATGGCTTGAGATAATGTTTATGTCCTGAAGTTACGAATTAAATGATTTTGGAAATTTTTTGCAGGGAGGTAGATGAAGTTTTGAGGCTTGGTGTGTATGCTCTTATAGACTCTTGCTCTGTTGAGGATCGTCAATATCTCCATACAGTATCTCTTATCTCTTATAATGGGGTTTTTTACGTAATTTGTTTGTCACCTGGTGTGTTTCTTTGTTCTTCTGCAGAAGGTCCTTGTAGAAACTATCTAGCAGCTCTGAAAGAAGACCACAAGTTGACTTTCAAGTTCGAAGGAAAAGTTTAGAGAAATCACAATGACTATTTACTCTTCTAATGTTGTATAGTAAGTTCCTTTGAAAGGCTAATGAAATTTGCTCTTTTGTACGATGGTAATAGACATTAGTATACTTCCTTTCTTTGTTTGAGAGAATAATAATCCATAATTTAAGTTACGCATTGAATTTATTTTGGTTCTTGTCTGCCACTTATTAACCACACTCATTGCTAGGATGTTAAGATTACATTATTAGTTAAAATTTTATAAAATAAAAAGTGTAATGATTGTTAAACCAAATAAAGATCATTGTATCTCAGCCATTCTGCGGCGGCTTCAACCACCAGTTTCCATGGTGCCGGCGGCGATGTTGATTAATTTTTTTGTTTGGTGGCGGTTTATCAGGCAGCCGTTGTAAATCAACAAGACAAGTCATTGTCTTTTTAGTCTAAATATGTCTATTGTAGCCTAAAGCGTACTTTAATATGGTCGGTTTTAGATATTTGTCAATACTTATTTTTGAATAGAAAAATTAATTTGATGCATACATTTTCTGACAAGAAAACCTTTAACATCCCATCCCTTAAAAATGTCAATTTCTCTGCATGATGTAACCAATTGCATTTGTAAAATGACTAACAAACAAAATGTTGTAAAAATAATCATGTTCGTTCGGTCCGAGACTCCCATATGAATGCTTGCAAGAAAACTTTGAAGGCTATGCTAATGTTTTTTTTTGGCAACGATTTTGCTATTGTTTCTAATTTATTCTCTAATAATTAATACGCTTTATGTGATTATCTCTGTATAGTTGTGGACGTGCAGTTGAATATATAAAATCACCACATCACTAAACAAAAAAGACGATCGTCATTTCATAATTGCGTTAGTGTTTGACTAATCATTTCTCTTATAAGTTTTAACGATAATTTGTGGGCAAATTATTGTCCGCCTCAATCTAATATCAACCCGCCACTTTTGTACAAGCTATTTAGAATTTACTTCTAACATTGTAATGCAGGGCCTCCGGAAAAAGGAATATAAAAGTGGTTTCAAAGGTTGTTGTGTGGTGTAATGATTAAAAAGTATCAATAAAATGTAAGATCGTTGGTCCAATGTGTAGTAGATGTATGTAATCAAATTTCGGGTCAAATTTGAGGAGTCCATGAAATGTAGCCATACTACAAACTACAAAGCATAGGAAACGTGTATTCTCCGAACCTAATGACAACTTATTTTGTAGTGTAATCTTGCCAACAAGAAGCATGCATATAGTTAAACTTCTCATTGGCATGTACTCGGATTTTAGATAGTAGCAAGTATAAAAATATCACTGTTTTAAACATAAAACCTAATCGACATCTGTAAACTTTAAACAGATAAAAAGCAAACAATCATCGTAAGATTAATAACTATATGAATACAACAGAAGTTTAAATTACAATTTTTAAAAATCAAATATACAAAAGTTAGGTCACAAACAATAGTCTCGTCTGAATTCTGATCGCATATCAAATGATACAAAAGTTTGGTCATTTTAACATGAAACAACCGATGTCTTATTAAGACTTTTTACTTTTGATAAAAAAAAATTATCAAGTCTTTGGCTCATTACAAGTAATGCACGTTCAGTCACGATTTGAGTTAAGAAGCAGATAAGCACCCGTATATAGCAAAAGTACAAAACTATACCAAACACATACATGTAGATAAAAATGGTCCTTGTTTCCGAAAACGAATATTCGTGGTCTTTCGATCTCTTGGCTCGTTTCTTCTTACTTTTTATTATAAAAAACAGTAATCACATTATAGTGAAAACAACACAAGAGAAGACCATTGACAGATATTTGTTCCTCATACGTATTAATGTAATTTCCATTACTATATGCTTCAACATATTTATTTACTTTACGTCGAAGTGAATCTCGATTTATAAACTAGTTTCGGGAAGGCCAATTTTTTTTTTAAAAATTGACTTTAAACAAACAATTATAAAAATTAATGAAATAAGTTAATTATAAATGTTGCTTAATATTTGTGGGAATTTAAAAACTAATCAACAATTATGATATAGATGAATCTCTTTCAAAGATAAAAATAATAATTAAGACCCAAGAAAACTCATATTTAACACACCTAAGCAAAAAATACTAAACACCTGTCAAAGATTTCTAATTTATTGATATGGACAGAATCTTGTCTATTTTATTATTAACAAGGATTAGTCTAATTAAACCACCTAGGGAACTTCTTTATTCATCATACTGTACTTTCTTTCTCTTAATTCATGAAACTATTTATTTTCTAATCAATCATCAAAAAGCTCAAAAATATTTTAACCAAGGCTGGGGAGAGAGAGAGGGCAAGAAAGTATGACAAACAGCCTTAAAGTTAAAGGTAATAGTACCTTTTGCTTGGTTTTTTTTGTGTGTTTATTTTATTCTTGGTACTTAATTCTGATGTAATGAACTATAATTAAATTTAGTACCGGCAAAAGGATCAATAAAAGAGTATTATATTTATGAAAAGATTGAGAAAGTATTTATGAAAAGATTGACTTGGTGGAAATAATCTCTGATATATATCACATAGTATAAACTATTGATAAAAAAACCTCATAGAAACTAAAAAAAAAAAGAGATGTGGCCGAATTTAGATGTGAATTTAATTACAATATCTTTAGAGTTAATGGTTTTGTAGTTCTAAAAGTCCTAAAAACATTATTTATAAAATATATCCAACTTTTGTGGCAATGTTGTCCTAAACCCTGAAGCGTATGTGAAGTCAGAACATTAATGGATTGCCTTGAAATAACTAGATTTTTATGTTTGCGACAGATCATTACTGTGTAAAATATGGTCGGAGAAAGGACATAAAATCTACCAAACAAAAACCATACAAAATTTCGATTTTTTTTTCTCGTTTTCTGGAGAAAAAAAACAAGGAACATTTTTTGATCATCGGTCTAATTTTGTTGTTGACTTCTCTGTTTTTTTTCTTCTAAGTTTATGTTTTATAAATCAAAATTTTTATTTTTTGACAGTAGATGGATTGAATTTGTCTTTGTAGGTTAGTGATAAGCACGCCTGGCTTCTCATCATTCCCTCCAACCTCTCTCTTAAAAATTGTTCCTTTCTCTCTCTAAGACTTCAATTGTTTATCAGCTTCTCTCTCTAAATAAAGCTTTCAATTCAATTCTCCATTTCTTCTTCTTCTCTCTCTGTCACTTTTTCCTCTGCTTCTGTTCATCTTTTGCTTCATCTCTCACAGGGAAAGGAAGCAAATTTGATTGAAATTTTGTATCTTTTTGCAATTTTCTCTCATCAGATTGGATCTGGGCTTGGAGCTTGGAGCTGAGCAGCAGATTCATAAAGGTATAATACAGAAACGTATATCAGTTTTCAGCTTTGTGGGTTTTGCTGTGGATTTGTCTTGGATGAGTTTAATTTCTTACGAGTTCCATTGATCTGATTGGGAGTATATACAGTTTCTCTATAGTTCTTGATTGGTGTGATGCAAAGGCAAAAGGGTTTAGTTTAATAGGTGAAAATAAGGTTTGTAGAGTTATAAATCCTGGAGCTTTACCTTGGGTTTAGTGAGCCATATGATGATGATGCTCCTTGAATGTAAATGTTCTTCCTTTGTTTTTCTGGGGATTTGAAAATTATACTATAAACCCTTTTGCACAAGTTTCAGAGTCTTCTCTTTTTGGTTTTACCTGAGTGCGTTATGTTGATAACGAATGGTAACGCCTTTGCGTTTTGACTGGGATTGACTCGAGCTGATGTTGACCGGTTTGGATTCTGACTTGAGCTGATGCTAACTGGTCTCTGGCTTCTCTTCTATTCATCAGCTGAATCCAATCCTTATTAGTGTCTTCGGCTTTAGTTGGAACTCTGCCTGTTACAAACAACCTTTTTTGCATTGCTAATTGTTTAATCTGCGACGAAATGTGTTCTTGGATTGATTCTTGAATTTATTTACCTTTAGTTTTGACTGGGTTTGACTTGAGATGATGTTGACCTGTTTGGATGATGAGTTGAATAGTCTTCTTTCAAATCATGAGTTCAGCTCAGCTGAATCCAATCCAATATTAGTTTCTTCGGCTTTAGTTGGAACTCAACAACCTCTTTACATTGCTAATGGTTTTATCTGTGATAAAAAGTGTTCTTGGATAGATTTTTGATAGAATTGCTTTTCTATTTTGCTGATTCTTGAATTTATTTACTTTTAATTGGTATTGCCTCGTAGGTTATTAGTGTTCTCTATCGTTGCGGATAATATAAGTTGGAGATTGAGATAAAGACTGCTTAAGAATGTCTGTTTCCATGAGAGATTTGGATCCAGCTTTCCAAGGAGCTGGACAGAAAGCGTATCCTTCACCCTTCAAAGTCTTTATTATGCTACTTTGTTTTTTTTTTTCTATATCTCTCTACATGATATTCTCCTTGACGGTTAACTCAGCGGTATTGAGGTATGGCGTATAGAGAATTTTAGCCCTGCACCCATCCCAAAGTCTTCTATTGGGAAGTTTTTCACCGGAGACTCTTACATAGTATTGAAGGTAACTAATGCCTAAGGCCTAATAACCACGTTTTGTTTCTTTCCCTATTCTGGTCTTGACTAGAAGTATTCCACTCCTTGTGATCACTCTTTTGTGGGACAGACAACGGCGTTAAAAACAGGTGCGTTGCGCCATGATATCCATTACTGGCTTGGTAAAGATACCTCTCAAGTAAGCACCCCTTTAACATATCCTTTTTAAACATTTCTTCGTTTCGTAGAATGAGGGAGAACTAAGAGATGATAAATATTAGGATGAAGCTGGGACTGCTGCAGTTAAGACGGTTGAATTAGATGCCGCTCTTGGAGGTCGTGCTGTTCAATATCGGGAAGTTCAAGGCCACGAAACCGAGAAATTCTTGTCTTATTTTAAGCCATGTATCATACCTCAAGAAGGTGGAGTAGCTTCAGGGTTCAAACATGTGGAAGCTGAAGAACATGTTACCCGCTTGTTCGTCTGCAGAGGAAAACATGTTGTCCATGTCAAGGAGGCAAGTCACATTCCTCTTTTTGGTTTCTTTTATCTCCACTTTGTGGCTGCACACTAAACGGGCTGAACTCATTACAGGTTCCGTTTGCTCGTAGCTCTTTAAACCATGACGATATATACATTCTTGATACAAAGTCAAAGATTTTCCAATTCAATGGATCTAATTCAAGTATCCAAGAGAGAGCAAAAGCATTAGAAGTGGTTCAGTACATCAAAGATACTTACCATGATGGCACATGCGAAGTTGCTACCGTTGGTTAGTGATTAGTATCCTTATCATCTCTTTGCTTTGGTTTCTAATTGCATATGTTTCATTTTGCAGAGGATGGGAGACTTATGGCTGATGCTGATAGTGGAGAATTTTGGGGTTTCTTTGGTGGGTTCGCTCCCTTACCTAGAAAAACAGCTAATGCTGAAGACAAAACTGTCACTTTCGATATCAAAAAACTATTTTGGTAATATCTTCTTTCTTGTAGTTCATTTATTTTGAGCCCATAATGCTTCAGCTGAACACAACTTTATAATCTTGAAATTGAAGTGTGGAGAAGGGAAAAGCAAATCCTGTTGAAGACGATACTTTGAAGAGGGAGATGCTGGATACAAACAAGTGCTACATTCTTGACTGTGGACTCGAAGTGTTTGTTTGGATGGGACGAACAACATCTCTTGATGATAGAAAAATTGCCAGTGGAGCAGCAGAAGTAAGTGTTTTTTTTTTATATCAAATCAGAAGAAAGTCTTACAATCATGATGTTTGCTGATGTTAGAAGAATCATACAGGAAATGATCCGTTCATCTGAACGACCTAAATCGCAAATGATCCGCATAATAGAAGGGTTTGAAACAGTGCCATTCCGATCAAAGTTTGATACATGGACTCAAGAAACTAATACAACTGTGTCAGAGGATGGTAGAGGCAGAGTTGCTGGTTCGTAAATGCTTACACTCTTAATTTAGATAATGATTTAAATACTTACATGTAGCTGAAATGTTATCGTTGTGATCATTTGCAGCTCTCTTGCAACGACAAGGAGTAAACGTGAGAGGCCTAATGAAAGCTGCTCCGCCTAAAGAGGAGCTCGAAGCTTTCATTGATTGCACGGGAAATCTGCAGGTTTGGCGTGTGAATGGTCAGGAGAAGATTCTCCTTCAAGCTGCTGATCATTCGAAGTTCTACAGTGGAGACTGCTATGTTTTCCAGTATTCTTATCCCGGAGAAGAGAAAGAAGAAGTTCTTATAGGGACTTGGTTCGGAAAGCAAAGTGTGGAGGTGAGCTCTCTCCAGATAACAAAAGCATATTCTGTTGCTGTATATGCTGAAGCCAAAATATTACAAGGTGCAAGTAGGTTTAAAATTGTGAGTTTGTGATCATATGTGTAGGAAGAAAGAGCTTCTGCAGTCTCTATGGCAAGCAAAATGGTTGAGTCAATGAAATTTGTGCCAGCCCAAGTAATCTTCTGCAGTCATTCCAACAATCAATGTCATTTGTTCTTTTTCTCTTTGTTCTGAACATTTTTTACTCTCTTGTCATTAGGCTCGCATCTATGAAGGAAAGGAACCTGTTCAGTTCTTTGTCATTATGCAAAGCTTTATAGTTTTCAAGGTATGGTTTAAAATAGTTTCAGTCTACAGTTTTCTTTTTATCAACCATGTTCTCGTTTGTTAACACACATACAATATCTGCTGATTTTTGTTTGTGATGATTGAATCTCTACAGGGTGGTATCAGCAGTGGATACAAGAAATACATAGCAGAGAAAGAAGTTGATGATGATACATACAATGAGAATGGTCTTGCTCTATTCCGCATTCAAGGGTCTGGTCCGGAGAATATGCAAGCAATACAAGTTGACCCGGTATGTAATTTTCTTAGTCTTCGTCCTTTAAAACTTTTAGAAATCATTTAGAAGTGAGAACCAATTTCAAGTTACAAAGACATTTGGCTAAGGCACAAATCTTCAAGGCTTCTAATATCTTATCGATTTACTTCAACAGGTTGCTTCGTCACTGAACTCCTCATACTGTTACATACTACATAATGATTCTTCTGTCTTTACTTGGATGGGGAATCTAGCTACCTCAACTGACCAGGAACTCGTCGAGAGGCAACTTGATCTTATAAAGGTAAGATAAGTTTCTCCTTTATTGCTATAGTGATAAGTCAGTCATAATTATTAGTGATCATATCTAAGACTTAATTATGTTTAAGTGTATCTGAAGCAGCATCTGTTATGTTGTTGTTTTTCCAGCCAAACCTACAGACTAGAGCACAAAAGGAAGGTTCAGAATCAGAACAGTTCTGGGAGTTATTAGGAGGCAAAACCGAATATTCGAGCCAAAAGCTCACAAAAGAACCTGAGAGTGACCCTCACTTGTTCTCCTGCACATTCACTAAAGGTAATGAAGATCAAATATATTTTCCATAAATTTTAAAGCCTAAGCTGACAATGACTGTTTTTCCTTTTTTTTTTTTTTTCTCATTGCTGAATGCAAATTAATCCAGAAGTTCTGAAGGTGCGTCCACTTTGAAAATATTCTCTTATCACTAAAGATTTATGCACTCATAATTGGAAAAAGTTTTGGCATGTGGCTCTATCCCAAGTCTTTGTTATGTTTTGGCAGGTGACAGAGATATATAACTTCACACAGGATGACTTGATGACTGAAGATATATTTATAGTAGACTGTCACTCAGAGATCTTTGTATGGGTTGGCCAAGAAGTAGTCCCTAAGAACAAGTTGCTAGCGTTAACTATTGGAGAGGTTAGATCTTATTAGACACATTGCAAACAGAACTCTTGAGAGAATTAGTCTCAAAAGATCTTGAAACCTTAGGCTTGTTGCTCATCTATCTATACCTTTTGTTTCCTTAGAAATTCATCGAGAAAGATTCTCTCCTGGAAAAGTTATCCCCTGAAGCCCCTATATATGTGATCATGGAAGGTGGTGAGCCAAGTTTCTTCACCCGGTTTTTCACTTCTTGGGATTCCTCAAAATCAGCTGTAAGTAACAAATACCTTCACTTAATACATAGAAGGAAACCTTGACAAATGATTGAACACTCTCTTTGTTTGCTTACAGATGCATGGAAACTCATTCCAAAGAAAACTCAAAATTGTCAAAAATGGTGGAACTCCAGTTGCAGATGTAAACACTCTTCTCCATGCTTGATAGAGTGTGCTTTCTAAAATTTGTTTGTTTGTTTGTTTATCTCTTTTGTTGTTGCTTTGATGAGTAGAAACCAAAACGAAGAACACCAGCTTCATATGGTGGCCGTGCTGGCGTTCCTGAAAAGTCACAGCAGCGGTCAAGAACCATGTCGTTAAGTCCAGACAGGGTTCGCGTGAGGGGAAGATCTCCAGCGTTCAATGCACTCGCAGCAACATTTGAGAACCAGAACGCAAGAAACCTCTCAACTCCTCCCCCAGTAGTTAGAAAACTCTACCCGAGATCTGTTACTCCTGATTCCGCAAAGCTTGCTCCCAAGTCTTCAGCCATTGCTTCTCGTAGTGCCCTTTTCGAAAAATTCAAAACACCTCCTCAAGAACCTTTAATCCCAAAATCCATCAAAGGTAATACCTGAAAGTGTCAATCTATATCATCTTTGTTCTCATTTTTTTTTTCACTTTTGAGTATTGACCTTTTGAGCTTTGTTGGACATGAAGCGAGCTCTAAGACACCTGAGTCTCCAGCGCCAGAATCCAGCTTAAAAGGAAAGGAAGAGAAAAAGGAAAATGACAAGGAGGGGGAGAAATCGATGAGCAGCAAGATAGTATCTCTGACGATTCAAGAAGATGCTAAAGAAGGTGTGGAAGACGAAGAAGATTTGCCAGCTCACCCATACGAACGTCTCAAGACAACTTCACCTGATCCTGTCACAGACATTGATGTAACAAGGAGAGAGGTAAGTTCAAACCAACAATCAATTTTTTTCCTTTTGTAAATGGAAAGAAGATGTTTACAGTTGTTGGTCTCTGTTATATATAGGCTTACCTTTCATCAGAGGAGTTCAAAGAGAAGTTTGGTATGACGAAAGAAGCTTTCTACAAGCTGCCTAAATGGAAACAAAACAAATTCAAGATGGCTGTTCAACTCTTCTGAGAATGATCATCCTTCTACATGAGACAGTGTCAGTGCATTTTAAGCTGCTGCTTCTGCTCCCCATGAGAAGCTTAAATAACATTTTTTTCATGGCTTGTTTAAAACAAACAACCCAGACCAGTATGTTTTTTTTGACCAAATCTTTTACCTTTCTTTCATCATCTGTTTGCTTGTGTCTATTATCATTTCATTTTTTCTTAGTTTGATGAGCTGAGGGTAGATTTTTTTATATTCGTACTTTTGAATTGTTTACTCTTCAGGTCACATGTTGTGGTCTTGAGTCTTTGATTTATTTATTCTTGGGGTTGTTTTGCTATCAAATTGAGGAAATTTGGTTGCAAAAGAAATATTTTGTTTAGTGAGATTTCATATAAAAGCAATGCTTTGCATTCTCTCTTTCTGCATCTTTTCTTTTGCAGAATTTGAGGATTGTATTATCAAAAGTGCAAAAATAAACTATGATATGTTATACTATGTGGTTGTACTTTATATAATCATGAAAAATTATAACAGCATTTGAAATTAGATAACTATTTTTTGAACTTGAAATAACTTTATTTACATATGAAAAATAAGAGATTGTTACACGGGGGAAAAATCTGAAGTGTTAAATAATGTGATCGGTTCCCATTATAATATGAAAGTAAATAATAACTAGGTCACATCGTATGCATAGTCTAGGAGTTAAGAAGGTTCCAAGATTTGACAATTTTATTACCAAACAAGCAAAAGTCTCTGTGTCAGACGGAGGCTACTGACTCGTCACGTCATACCCCGTCAAGACAAGGCATAAAAACCGGAACGAGAGTATACGCGATACAACGAGGGATTTGATGATCTTCTGATAGATTGAAACTCTTTGTGAGTAGGTAAGCGATAGATGACGAGAGAAGAGTAGTATGTGGAGAGAACAAATGTATAGCTCTTTACCATTCTTGTAGATTGTTTAGGAAAGAGAAAGGGGAAGGGAAAACAAGTCTTGGCCTCTCTAAAAGAGAGTATTATAACGGATGTAACTGCATGAATACACTTATACAGAATGGACTAGTGGTAAAATATAGCAATCCAGCAAAGTAAAAAACTATTTTCTAAAACCACCCTTCATTGTGTGTTATATGTGTAGAGAAGTAAGAATGAAAATTGTTTCCACAACATGCTCCACCACTGGATGCTAGTCAATGGTCTCTTGTTTTGATACCTCACATCCAGCTCCTGACTCAGTAACTAATTGTCCAACAACGTGTTGACCATAGGTCGACTGTATTCCATCTCTGGTAGCTGTAGCCCAGGGCACGAGAGAGAAAGAGTTATGAAAAACTGATTAGCTGTTTCACTTGAAGTGACATTGATCCTTTTTAAACTATCCACAATTGTCAATACTCTGATCCATATAACTTTATAAACTTAGCCTTTGCAACTGAGAGAGCAAACCATTCTCGGCTCATATTGTTTTTCTTCTTTTTGTCAAATAAAGATGCTCATCTGATTAAAAGATGGAATCCATAAATAAACCCTTCTTCAAGAGAAATTTATCTAAATATAGGCATTGCTTTTGCTCGCAACCAATAATACTATTTTAATGTTGAAATCACAGTAAAATAATGTGATTTCAACGTTGAAAAAAGTTCATTTCCAATCCAATTCCAAATTGGGGTGAAATTATAGTGTAACTTTTAATGTTGGACTGGAGAAATAGAATGTGAAAATTACACTAAAATAATGTTTTGGAGTTGGAGTAAAAATGATCTAAACATCAATTTTTTAGAAATACGGTTGTAAAGTAAGAAGTGATTAGTTATTCGAAGATTGCTATTAACTTGACCTACAAGCAATCTCCTTGGGAGGGAAACTTCTCGATTTAATAGTTATGGACCACAAGGAGGTAATGTATTAGACCCGAGTTTATCACTTGACTTTTGTTATCTATAGATAATAAGCTTTACTGTTGAATATGGAATATAAATGACTATCTGGTGACCACTGACCAATTTCAATCAAAAGAACAAATTTATCATATGAATTAAAGACTAAATTACAGTAATTAACCAGACTTAATAACCAAGTTGTTCATGCCTACATGGCAAAATCTAACATAATCTTACAATGAAAAGGTTTCACACGTGGAATATAAAAAAAATAACAAATAATGGTACAAGAAAAAAAGGAGTAAATCCTAAGAGCAACATCTACTTAATATCTCATTGTTTAAATAAAATTTTTTTATTAAAAATAGGAAAAAGACAAGTGAAAAGTTCAAATATTAGAGCTTTTGAGAAACTTATTAGAATAAATTTCCATGTGTCAATCATATATAAATTCAATTTAATTAAAAAAGGTAAAATAAATATTTTATTAAAATATTAGTTTTTTTTTTTAGAAACTCAACAGGTTCTAATTTGTGTAGATACTCTGATGCAGTTTTTCAGCAATATAATAATGTACATAATTGTAAAAAGAAGAGCAAATAAGAGAAATAGTTTAATACGTCTCTCCGAATAAATTCACCAAATTGTAGAGAGACTAGGTTGCAAGGTGTCCTAATTCACTTGGCTCAAATTTTTTCTTTTTAAAATTTTAAAAAATAAATGTATATTTTATTATATTGGGAAGAAACCCTTGAGAGAGTATGAACCGACGTTGTTGCTCTAAATTCTTGATAAATACTCAGACCTATTATTTCATAGCAAGAGCAATAAACTAGCTTGTGATTCCTAACCACACTTGTTTATTTATTTTTATTCCTCAGGAGCCAAGAGTTTCTTTACATTCTTAATCCTATTGAGCTTTGTTTTATTCTGTTTCCTTAAACTTTCTTGTTTTAGGTTCTAGCGTGTGTTTGATGGCGAATAATTCGTGGACAAACGAGGAGATGAATCAACATAGTACCTACTCCGGTAACTCGAGGATCCCTCTGAAGAAACCAGAGATGAAAAATAACACAGGAATCGCCATGGTATGGACCCCTGAAGAGCAAACTATTCTGGATAATGCCCTTGCTAGATATCCATTGGATTCGTGTGTTTCTTCTTGTCTACGTACTTACGCAAAAATCTCGTTAGAGCTTCCAGAAAAGACCACCAGAGACATTGCCATGCGTTGCAGATGGAACAAAGAATTGAGAAGAGTCAAAGTTGAGGATTCAATCTCAGCACCTCATGATGCGGTCACCAGTGAGCTTCTTTTTTTTTTGAGCAACTGTCTGAACAGATTAATGCAAATCTCACATCATCATCATCCTCAAAGGTCATAGATAACCTTACTCTCTTCAATCAAATCCATGAAAATATTATGAAACTTTTCAACAAGTTGACGAGAATGTTCCGGACAAGATGAAGAATAATGCCACCATTGCGGGAGATGTTGAAGGATGATCTACTTAATTTAATTCTTCCTCAAATCTACCTAAACCAACATGAATGACTCCTTTTTCTTATTTTTGCAATTTGATTTCTTCAGGACCTCTTCTAATTGTTTTAATTGATTTTTTAGTTATTAGTGTAACTAGGTCAAAGTCCAACTAATCTTCAAATTAGGCATAATATCAACGAGTAGTGCAGTCTCGGATTTTCTAATGCCTAAGACATGATCTCATCTTTATCTTTTGTTTTTTTGAGTAATTTTTTTAAACGAATATTATGATAAAGAAACTCGTCAACTAATAAACACAAAAAGTAATGAGGTCTATCCTCTGTATAAAACATAAGAGTTTTCTCCAATCAGTTACACCGCATAAACCCTAACTAACACTACAAGAAAACAGCGACATACTGAGGGAAAATATCGTCGGTATGTCGTCGGAATAACGCTATTCCGACGACATACCGACGAAAAAAGTCCTCGGAAATAACTCCTCGGAATTTCATTTTTCCTCGGAAATTCCTCGGAAATTTCCGACGGAATTCCGAGGAAACGAATTTCCGACGGAATTCCGAGGAAACGAATTTCCGAGGAAATTCCGAGGACCACATGTTCGTCGGAATTTCCTCGGAATATTCCGAGGAAGATGTCGTCGGAATATCCCGAGGGATACACTTCCTCGGAATATTTCCAAAATTAAAAAAAAAAATATAAATTTATTTTTTTAAATTGAAATTCGAAAATATAAAATTAAAATTGAAATAGAAAATATATTTAAAATACAAAAAAAATAAAATAGTTTTTATAAATAAAAAAAATGTTTTATAAATACAAAATTAGTTATAATAAATATAAATATTTTTATAAATATGAAATCATCTTTTTATAAATACAAAATAGTTTTTATAAATACAAAAAAAAACTAAAATAGTTTTTATAAATAAAAAAATGTTTTATAAATACAAAATTAGTTATAATAAATATAAATATTTTTATAAATATGAAATCATCTTTTTATAAATACAAAATAGTTTTTATAAATACAAAAATAATAAAATAGTGTTTATAAATCAAAAAAATGTTTTATAAATACAAAATTAGTTTTAATAAATATAAATATTTTTATAAATATGAAATCATCTTTTTATAAATACAAAATAGTTTTTATAAATACAAAAAATTATAAAATAGTGTTTATAATAAAAAAATGTTTTATAAATACAAAATTAGTTTTAATAAATATAAAATAGTATAAAAATTAAAAAAATAGTTTAAATAAATCACAAAAACAGTTAATAATTACAAAAAATAGTTTTAAAAATATTTAAAATGTTAAATAATTACAAAAAATAGTTTTCATAATATTAAAAATGTTTAATAAATATAGAAATTTATATTTTTTATATAAAATACATAAAACGTTTTATAACCACAAAAAAATGATTTTAAATATTATATATATGATTTTTAATCTTAAAAAAGTTTTATAGATTTTAAAAATGTTTAATAAATATATAAATGAATTTAAAATGCAAAAAATAGATTTTATATACAAAAAACGTTTTCAATATATATATATATATATATAATTACAAATTCGATTTTTATAACCACAAAATTAATAAAAACTAAAAAAAAAAATTCAAATCAAGTGATACAAATCAAATCTACCATTCACCCTAACAAAATCTATAAATCTACCATTCACCCTAACAAAATCTATAAATCTCATTCCAAAATCATCAAATCTACTTAAAAACCATACAAATCTAACCTAAAAGAGTGGGATAGGGTTCATACATGAGGATTAGGGTGGAAATCGCGAGGGAGAAGAGAGAAAGCGCCGCAAATCGCAAGGGAGAAGAGAGGAGTCGACGAAATCGCAGGAGAAAGAGAGATTGCGGCGGAGAGAAATGGGGAAGAAGGTCGGGCTCGACCTAATAAAATGAGGGGTCCGACGGAAATTATCCGTCGGAATTTCCTCGGAAATATTTACTATATCCGTCGGAATTTCCTCGGAAATCATTAATTCAATTTTCGCGAAATATTTGGCGGCTTGGTTTACCCGGTTAAATGAAAATATTCCGAGGAACCAGATTTCCTCGGAATTTACCGAGGAAATTCCGAGGAACCAGGGTTTGGGGTTTCAAAACATCGATTATTTTCGCCGTATTTCATTTCTTATACAATTATAATGCATACCATTGAGGATTCTTTGTATAGATGATCATAAACCATGAAATAACAAAATTTCAAAAATAATTGTAAGTATTCTCTTTACCGTTTGTTAAAGTGTATAAGTGTTTCTCTTATGTTGTGTGGTTTTCGTTCATGCAATCGTAAAAGTGTTTGTTATTGGGTAAAACACCAAAGTTTGACTTCATAATCTGGTTAAGACACTTAATGAAGGTTATATACGTGTTATTCAATCCGTAAAACGTTGTTTTCGGTTTAAAACCCCAAGTTCCTCGGAATTTCCTCGGAATTTTCCGAGGGAATTCCGAGGAAAACTCTATCGTCGTCGGAATTTCCTCGGAATTTTCCGAGGAAATTCCGAGGAAAAGGAATGTATAATCAAATCCCTAAATCGACAAGATCTATTCCGAGGAAATTCTGAGGAAAACCTTTCTGCCCTCGGAATTTCCTCGGAATTTTTAAAATCCCCCCAACGGCTCTCTAACGTCTATAATATTTCCTCGGAATTCATCGGTTTTTTCCTAGGAATACTATTTTCCTCGGTATTCCGTCGGAATATTCCGACGAACTGAATTTTCCTCGGTATTCCGTCGGAATATTCCGACGAACTGAATTTTCCTCGGAATTCCGTCGGTATATTCCGAGGAAATTCCGAGGAAGCCAAATTTTGTGTTTCCTCGGAATTGCCTCGGAAATTCCTCGGTATATTCCGAGGAATTCATTTTCCGTCGGAACGTCCGTCAGAATACCGCTGTTTTCTTGTAGTGTAACCATCGACAAAAACGAGAAGTAATTAACAACAAAACCCTCTCACGAGATAGCTGCGAAGGTACGTCTTGGTTACATGAAGGGCTGAAGAGCGGTTAATCACGTCAAGAGTCAGCTGTTCCGTATCTGATCTCAAACGTACGTTGAAATGAAGTATTGCTCATTAGTCATGAGGGGTTGATTGTTTCTTCTTTCTTCACCGTACAACTAAAAACTTATGGTAGTGAACGAGTGATGCTGTCAGAGGTAGTTTTTAATTAGATTGCTGTCTAATAGAATTTTTATTAGTTCAAGTATTAGTATTTTTTTTAAAAATAGGCACATTAGCACTTGAAATTAGATAATTATTTTCGACATTTATCTAAATATATATGAACAAAAAAAAGATATTCAGAAATATATATGTCGCTGGTCCTAGTGACTTGGGTATATACGGATATTCATTGCTAATATAATTGTATGAGTTTTGTCAATTTAGAAAGATAGTTGTATGAGCAATAAATCATGAGAATCAAAAAACCATCATTACGCCAAAGCAAAAAAAAATAAACTATCTTAAAAACCAATGAGATTAATAATAAAGATATAGTTAACGTTTATTTCTCTTCTTATTTGTGATAATATCTATGGAATTAAACTCGTTAACAAAAAATATAAATTAGAAACATACTTGTGTTATCTTCTAATATTTAAAAACAAATGTGATAATATATCGGTTTTCCCTACTAAATCTTATTAAGTTTGCATATTTAGAAAACTAGTTGATCATGTGTTTATGGATAGAGGTCAAAATTTACTAAAGAGGTTTTTTAATTTCTTTAATTGTTTACGATGGATGATGGAGCCGGCGTCGTCCTTTAATCATGGTTAAATGCCATGTGACTGATTATAGAGGCGTCAAGACACAAAACTCTTGCTCAAATAATTCAGATGCCAACTAGCGATTGACCCAAAGATTACATATATTCAAATTCTTCCTAAAATTATGCTTAATAATTTAAAAATAAAAGAATTCTAATAATTTTTTTAATATATTATAAATGCAACCATATGAATTACTTTGATGAAACATCAAATTAATTTTTGAAATGAAAGTGTGATAATTCAAATGCTAGTGCTACTAACTCATCATTTAAAAAATGAGCCAAGATGAAAAGACAGATACTCCCATAATAAAAAAAAAAATCATCCTTACACAAGCATTTGGGATTATGCAAGAGGTACGTAAATGTTCTAATTAGATGAGTCATTACATACTGCCACATCTCTCTAGTTGACGTCTTAACGAACACCCTAATGATTTAGGCATTTTAGCTTGTCCTATTCTAATGAATGAATATATATAGCATACAAGACTATATATATTAGATCATCAAGATAATTAATTATCTTTTATGAAAAGAAAAAGATAATTAATTATCTGACTAAAATTAATATTCATGATCTCAAGACTCAAGAGAACAGAGCTAAATTAGCAATTACTAACATATTGGCATCATGTATATTGCAAGCTCACTAGGAATTAATGTAAACTCTCTTAAAAAACTATGTTCATATATTTCTATTAGTAATCTTTATATGTCATTTATTGTATAATCAAAGAGATTTCGGAGTGAATACATACTTAATCCAACTCTTTTTTTCTGAAATAGCGAATGTAAGTTAAATTCCTGATAATATTCGAAATTATGGGCTAACGGTTAGAACCAGCTTATTTTAGTGTAACAATCTAAATCTGCGAAAAGCTGCTTCTTATGATTAAATTAATTCACAGTTGGTATAACAGTGACATGCTCTAAAAAGGATTAATAAAACAATACATTAACAACTCAATTATTGACAATATTACAGTAAAATGAACATGTTCGTGACCGTGACGCCCATTTTATTAGTTTTTTTAACAAACGCCCAATTTATTAGTTATTATAAATTTTCTTACATTTTGTTTCTTCCCGGATCATTATAAATAATTTCCAGACAACTATTAGAAAAAAATTCAAATAAGATAATTATAAATTACTTTAACTAAAGAAAGCGACAACCATACATAAATTTTTTTTAATAATAGTTCGGATTAGGTCTCAATTTATCCGATGAAAGCAGTATTATGCAAATACATACAAATTACTTGAACTTTAATAAATTCGTCGAATCAATTTTGCAAGTAATAATAGCGTAATAAGGTAAAAATGTCTGATACTTTTCCAATGACATGGGTTTATAGATTTAACCTCATCATATCAAGTAAGTTTTGCATGCACAAAACCAAACTGTATATGATGCGAACAACAGTTTTGGTGTCATAACCATATTCCAATAGCGGTTGTACCGTTGCAGAATTTAGGTAAGACTGAAGTTTTGATCAGAGCTACTTATATATAAAAGAAAAGATCGATTCATGAATAGCTTCAAAGAAGTAGTGTCACTCAAAGGTATAGACATGGTTTTCATATAATTTCAAAGTAAAAAAGGAATATCATTGGTATATAGAATTATTATTTAAATCAAAACATGTAAGGACGGATTACACATTTAAAGAAATCTAGATCTAAAGTCTGGAACTTCAATTCCACCTTTAATAAAAGAAGAAACAACAACAATACCTTGCAAATGCAAATATGTTCGAGTTTTCAGTACATGACTAAGGTATTGCCATTAGTATATCTGAGTAAGCCTATTTATAAATATATTTTTTGAAAAAGGGCTGCCTATATATATATAAATTTCTTCAATAATTTCATAAGATGAATTAGTTAATTATGACAAGTCAACTTTCGATCATATTCCATATTGTAAAATAAATCATAAGTTAGATTCATTCTAATTCGACCCCAAAAAAAAAAATTTAGATTCATTCTAGTAAGTTGAGTTCTTCGTTTTGTCCCATTTCGATCTTGTTTAAGTAGTTGGTGAGGAGTGGTAACATGCGGGTTGAGTTGTTAAAGATAAACATGCATAGACGATACATACATGGAAATAGACAATTAATATCGCATTGTATACATATATATGTAAGGATTATCCACGTACACATTTTTATAAATGTAAATTAATTTATCAAATTTAAGTTCTTCCCGTTATAATACATATCTCTCGACTAAAATAAAATCCAAACCAATTGTAAGAGTCAACATCTCATACGAATTCAGCAGTGATCAATATTATACATCTACGGTCACTGTATCCATCAATATAGACCAGTAGATTACAGCTAATTGTTTGATTTACTTGATTATTAACACAAACGTAGAAAGAAAGATTAAAATAATAACTTGAAACCTCACTTCAGCCTCCTCTCAAATTGTCAATATCTTGATGGATTGTTGCATCCACATTCCTAACAGTTTCTCCTTCTTATTTTAATATATCATTACACATCATCTTCAGAGTTCAGGCTAAACATCACATCATTAGTATATTTAAATATCCCAAACTGTATCATACCCTTCATTTAAATTACTCGTTCCTTCTCCTATAAGAAGAGGCTCCCTTCAAACCAAAACAATAAAACTAAGATTAGCCATGGAGAAGAAGACTAACCAGACCATCTTCTCTATATTTTCTCTTCTTCTCTTTTCTTCATGTGTCTCTGCCCAGCTTCGGACAGGTTTCTACCAGAGATCATGCCCGAACGTTGAAAACATTGTCCGTAACGCCGTCCGTCAAAAGTTTCAGCAGACTTTCGTCACCGCTCCAGCCACCCTCCGTCTCTTCTTCCACGATTGCTTCGTTCGCGTACGTAACGATTTTAATATGTCACACATAGGAATCCACGTCATTCTCTTAATCTCTAACGTACAAACAAGAAAATATTTTCTTTGCAAAGTTTTGAAATGTATGAGAGTGATCATATTTCTTACAAATAATTCATTTTTATAGGAAATCTGTGCAACTTAGAGTTTAAGATGTTTCTTTATATATATTACCCATCTCCGTCGTTACGTACTTAATTTCTTGTATTATATGAATATCTAGGGATGTGATGCTTCGATATTGTTAGCATCTCCGTCGGAAAGAGATCATCCAGATGACATGTCATTAGCTGGAGACGGATTTGACACGGTGGTTAAGGCGAAGCAAGCCGTTGATAGAGATCCTAACTGCCGCAACAAAGTCTCATGTGCTGACATTTTGGCTCTCGCTACACGTGAAGTCGTCGTTTTGGTATAAATATAACTTTTTCTGTTACATGTATCATTTATTCATATCTTTTTATTGCTTTCAATATTATATAGTGTCCGAGGTATGGATAATTCGTTTTGGGTGAAAAGCTACTCATATTATAATGTGACACCTCTTACGGCGATTTGTAATTATTTTATACAAGTAACAGATCATATAGTCCGAAAAAGACGAATTATTGATATATCATATCACTCATGGTTATAAATAATTATCGGGTCACTGAAATAGACTAAATTTGCAGACAGGAGGACCGAGCTACCCGGTAGAGCTAGGGAGGAGAGATGGCAGGTTATCTACGAAGGCCAGTGTACAACACAGTTTACCGCAACCCGGTTTTAACCTTAACCAGCTCAACACCATGTTCAACCGTCACGGTCTCTCTCAAACCGACATGATCGCCCTCTCAGGTACGTACCGAACCAAACTGAACCATTCTCATTTTTTGTTCTTAAAACGGAATGGTTATGATTGATAAAATGTTAATTACAATTTTAGGAGCGCACACTATCGGATTCGCACATTGTGGGAAATTCTCAAAGAGAATTTACAATTTTAGCCCTAGAACCCCTATTGACCCGAGTTTGAACCGTGGCTACGCGTTTCAGCTTAGGCAGATGTGTCCGATACGTGTTGACCCAAGGATAGCGATCAACATGGACCCAACATCGCCACGTACTTTCGACAACGCTTACTTCAAGAATCTCCAACAAGGGAGGGGTTTGTTTACGTCTGATCAAGTCTTGTTCACGGACCGACGGTCTAGAGCTACGGTTAACATGTTTGCCAACAGTGAAGCAGCTTTTAGGCAAGCTTTTATTTCGGCCATCACGAAACTGGGTCGTGTCGGGGTTAAGACTGGTAATGCTGGTGAGATTCGAAGGGATTGTTCACGTGTTAATTAGTCTGATTTGAGGGTTTTTTTGGTTTGTTTCTTTTATTCCTTAAAATAAAAATAAAATTTCGTATTGGTTTTTGAAATAAGGAGTTCAAAAGTGTCTAATGGAAAATTCAATTAATAATAAGATGGTTTTATTTCACTTCGATCTCTCCTCCTTTTGTATTATGTTTATATTTGATTTTTACATATGGTTTATTATTATGAGAAAAGTAAATTTATCTTAGGTGTCTAAGCTATTTGGATGTTTCATTATTAATATTTTATTTTCTGCATTTGGATGCTCGGTATTATGTCATAGTTTGCTAATTCACTCAGCAGAAAAAGAAAAATATATAAGAAAAAATGTGTTGACATCAAATGAATTCAAACAAAAGATGGTCTAGAAAATCAGATAGAATAAAACAATCAACATAATAAATTTCACTAAGAAAGAATTTTTGAATGCTTGAAATTTTCTTTGAAGAGTTTATCTCTTTCAGCTCCGTTAAATTTTTTGGCAATGTCTAAAAGTTCTGTAATTATGGTGATCAAATCCTGATGAGATAAAAATATTTTTGAAAAGAATATATTGATGGGATTTAATTTTCTGGAGAACAAAGAATTTATGTTTATTCCATACTTCAACATCTTTACAAAATTTGAGACGAGAAATCAAAAAAACTATTCTTGATAAACTAACCAAAAGGTGTAACCATTACAATATTTTCCTAGCATTGTCGAATGATGCACTATACTTTGTTCTTATTAATTCATATCATTGTTGTTATGCATTTTCATTTCTTAGTTACTTGGACTGCGTGGTTTGTTGCGTTTGGAATAGAGAGGCCCATCCCCTTGGCCCAGCACTAATTATGTTTATTGGATGTTTCTTCTTTGCTTTCCATACGAGTTACCACCAGTGTTCTCATTCCCGAACCAATTCCGCTAGCCAGACTGGTAAATCCGTGATCTACCTAGTCAATCATTCGATCCAGATACATCTGTAAAAATCATTTGATATGATACTACTGCGTTCTACTTCTCTGAAGTAAATGTTATTTTCTCTTAATTTATTAGAGTCTTATCAAGGCTACTGGCGTGTTGATATCTTCATAGACGACCAAAACAAAATAGAAAATAAATCTTTTCTTTTTACTTAGAGAACCCAAAAATCACAATTGTTTTTTTGTACACTTTTGAGTTCCTTTTTTGGCAAAACAAAAAACTTACATGTTCTTTTACTAAATGTTAAGAAAAAATAGTTACTCAAAAAGCTAAAACCAAATAAAACGAAGAACATGAGGAGAAAGAGAAAAGAAAGTATGTGAAGGAGGATGAGACTCGTAGTTGCAATTCCTACCAAATGCAAGGAAATGCTTACTGTATTACTCCTGTCCTCTTCTAGATTTTTTTTATGGTTACATTATTTGTACTGCCAACTAGTTTTTTTCTTTATATTTCTGCTATATAATTTGACAACATTAAATGCTGCAACATATTTCCCTTCGTTTCTTATTTTAGTTAGATATTTACCTTGTGTTACCAGTGACCAGGTATCATGAAACACTAAAACTAGCTAGAAACCCCGCGAAAACAAATTAACATATATTACAAATATAAAAACATATAATTATCTGTTTAGCAATATGGACAGAAAAATAAACAACATATCTAAAGTCTAAACGTTGTCAATAAAAAAAGAGTAACAGTAGACGATAAAAGCACGTGTGGCAGAATGGTGATCTTGTTCGTTTTAGTAACTTCTTTTTGTTTGGTTTTATTTTTAATAATATATGATCATATACACTAGTAAATCATTAATATAAAGGTATAGGTACAGTATGAAGCAGAAGCCAGAAGCCAGCACTCTTTGTCTTAAGAAAATTTAAATTGAATTAGGGCAAAAGTCAGCACTCTTTGTTTTAAGCTCGCAGTTTTATTAGTTAACCTCCGTTTAGAAGTAATCCTTGTATTTAACCTCTATATTTTCAGTAGTATTTAGTCTATAATTGTTCGTGCTACTAAAACTTTGATCACAAAGAAAGAACATTACACTTGAGATATATAGATTATATAGACGATTTGTAAAAAGAAAGCATTGAAGTGAGTGCACGTGGGGACATTTGTGAAAATAGATCCAAGTTAAGAATAAAAACAAAACACTCGAATTCAAAACCACATGAGATGTGTCCCTCCCAAAATCTCAATCCAAGCCATATATTTTCTCCTCTATCTGGGTCCGCTTATTTATTATTATTGCTTACATTTTACATAAGTTAAATAATTGAAAAACTTATATAAAAGAAAACAAATATGAAGAACAGCACAAACAAGTCGTAACATGCCATTTACAATATTCGATATCAGTCTTTACAGACTTTGTACAAATTTATTCTGACAGTCTTGTACGATTTCTTTGTGGTTAATTCATACAGACAAAATAGTTCTCTTTTTAAATATTATTGGCATTGGTTGTATTCACTGTCTGTATCTTATTGTTTTTATATAACGATATTAGTATTGAATAACTACAGTTCTGTCTTTACCTAGCATGGTAGTGTGATTGGAAAGAATACATTTATTTCTGTCAATATTTTCAACGTGAATTGTTGAAATAGTCAGAGGTAGAAACCATTCATTATGCAAAGTTCCAAGAGACTTTGATGATAATATGATTATTCTTAAATGTCTATAATATAACAATCTACTCGTATTTATTGATAATTTGGTATGCATCCATAGTTATTTATGAGACAGGAAAATCATAATAGGAACCCTAATTCATTGTAAACCGAGTTTAGAAAATAACTGATTCCTGATTTAAAACTCTACTACTGATTTTAGGAGAGGTAACTATGAATGCTTAATAACTCATTTACAGTCAACAAATTTGTTTTAATATATATTCATATCAAGTATTCCTAATTAAACGAGATTAAACTTATGAAATTAATTCTATAACTAGTATACATGCCAATATTCACCATGTACTTCGCTCTAGTTTCTTATATTTGTTTCTTTCACATATCTATGTCATTGCTTCCCTCTTGGTTGCTTTCATTTCTTTTGTTTTCAACTATAAAATTACTCTACATTTATATTCGAAAAATGTTCAATAGATATACATATATATATCTATAAAGTGCAAAATGCAGCTATATGGTTACTGTAAACAACTAAACACAGGTTGTGCACGTTTAATCGAAGATTTAGGGGATTGCATTAAAATAAAAGAGAAAACATCACATTCTAACGAAATTAATAAATACTAGTATACAAAAAGCTAGAAGCAATTTCAGATTTCCTTGCTGCGTTAATAATATACTAACCCTTGACTTTTTCTGTGGTAGGATGAATAACACAACAAAAAAAAAACAATAAAGGCCATTCAGCTTTGCTGTTAACATCAAAAGATAGTAATGTATGGATTGCATGTTTTATAGATTGAGAGACAACTTATAATGGCTCAACCGCCCATGTTTAGTAGTTGTAGATACTATTTTCATTTAATTTATATTTTAATTTGTTAATAATAATTTTTCTGTATATCGTGTTTTGGGGACTACAGTTTTTTTTGGTATGAATATTACATTTAATACCATTTTAGAATTTTTGACAAAAGATACAAAGAAAAACTAGTACCAGGAACAAGTAAAAACAACTAAACAACACCAAAATACAAAGGGAAAAACACAGAAAAAAGTAGTAATCCAATAACTGATACCAATTCCTTTTTTAAAATAAAATTAACTGATACTAATCTTGAATAACGGAACAACTTTCTTTGCCTAGGATCGCAGTGAGCCAAGAGCTGCAGTCTCACTGTTGTGGGGATTTAAAGTTCTGAATATAGTTAAAACGAAAAAAACAAATGACGGACTTTCATTTCATATCAATAGTTACCCTTTTTGTCAACATAAACTATATACTCAATGTAAGCCAACACAAAGAAAGTCATATTAGTAGACCAAAAGTCCTTGAAAGTCCTTGACAAAGAAAACATCATTTATAACCCAGTCAATTATGACTTTAGAGTAATGAAGAGTAATCTGAGTGTTTAGAATAGTTTTGAGAGAGATTAGAGAAGAAACGAGTGTAGAGAGTAAGAGATTAGATCAAGAGTCTAAGAGAAACGCCATGGAGGCTAAGAATAATCAGAACTGTCTAATCTTTATTATGGATGAGGTTACAATATATATAGGAGAGACATTAGGGCTTTCAAGTAAGGGAAATGGCACTAGTCTAAGCATGTGTAGTCAAGGTCAGAAAGTAACACACGCGTTTGGCTTTACAGCCTGTCCAAGAGCTGGATAGATAAGGCGCGCTCCAACCTTATCCATAAACGGTCTGATCCGTTCCAAACCTTCCGTGTCTGATGGTGGCTTTGCCTTCCATCCTCCTTCTCCTTTACGTTCTCTTATCTGTACGGTCATGCCCTATCCGTACATGCCATGCCCTAACTTTGCACAACCTTTAAATAGACTTTAAAGGTGATTCAAGTCATCATGGTCGAGGTGATCCGTACTGGCCGTACACTGGCCGTACCGTCCGTACACACGCCGTCCATTCCCTCTCCCATTACTCTCCTAACTCCTCCTCTCTTATCATAATGGCTTCCTCATCTCAATATCAATGACCATAGTTTTATCTTCACTTGGTTTATTATATATAATCAGGAAATTTGTGTCGATTAGATTTTAACCTCCATAAGATATGTATAAACCATAAAAAATACAGTATGAAATAAATTCAATTTGGGATATATTCAATTTGGGATATATTAATTATGGGTGAGCATGGATTGAATATCCAGATTTGTAGAAGTATTTGTGATTCAATCGTTTTGTCCGAGTTTTCAAATTTTTTATTTGATTCAATCCCTAATCATCGGGGTATTCGATGTCTACATCCGGAAAATTATATATATTTTAAATGGATATTCGATTTGATCCATTCAAATAACATAAAAATGAAAAATAAATATAAAATAGTAATGTTATATTTTTTTAAAAAAAATTGAAAACTCTGATAACATAATAACAATAATAAATTTAATAACTTTTTTTTCAAAACTTGCATGTAAATATAATAATTATATAATTTATCTATATAATTCTTTAAATACATATATCTATATATATATATATTTATTTATTTATTTATATAGCAGATCGGAGCGGTATCCTGTATTTAAAATATAAGTATCTTTTAATGTTTCAATTTTTATGTATATTGCATATTACTATTTGGTTTGCTCTTTAGAGTTACAAATATCCGGATATTTTAGATGAAGAATGAATCGAATCAAATTCTACGGATATATTAATGTCCACTCATAATAATGTTTTGCACCTTAGGTGACCGCTTGAGCGACCTCTATTGATCTATATAATCAATTTTTATAGTAAATTACCATGCATCTGCTTTTAGCACACAAAAAGGGAAAGTTAATCATCTACATTCAAAGATTGCAAGAGAAGGAGTGAGATGATCTATAGACTATGCAATGTGTTGGTAGAATTACGTAGACTGATCCAAATTAGGGAAATCCAAAGGACATACACATGCATATATATAATATGGGGTGTATGTGTGTGGGTTTGTATATGAGCGAGAGAGGGGGTTATTAAGAAAGGAACATGTGAAAGCATTAACAGAAGGTGGGGTTTTGTATTGATGTCTTGTTCTTGGAATGGAGCCACATGGTAGGAGGGACTCTCAAAGCGCCTCTTTTAGGGGTAGTTGTGATGCAGCCAAATAAGAGCCCTTGCATGTGACTCCATGTGTTTTTTCATCCCTCACCCATATTATTCCCTTCTTCGTCGACTTCTCTCTTTACAAATTATAATATATATACTTTTACATAATTACCTACATGTAATATTATTATTTATTGTGATATTCTTTATTTTTTTTTTTTTGGTTGCATGTCAGTTAATATTGTTGATTCAGAAAAAAGATTACTACTAAGTATATATTACCATTAACTAGTACTTTCAAATCCTCGTAAGAGATTGTGTTTTGTACCTGAAAGTAAACTAATAGTACTCAAAAACATATTACCTCATTTATGTATACAGTGAAAATTAACTTCACAATAAGTTCCACAAAATGACATATATCATCAGCCATTGTTACATGCAAACAAATGTAGGACCTACTACTCCTTTTTCTCTGTCTCTCTCATATTCTAAGTTTGCTATATATGTAAGCTTCTCCCTTGTAGACTTTCCTTTGTAGCAAGAATAATTTCTCATATGGAGAGGCAAATCATAAACAAGAAGAAACGAGTGTTTTCTGTTGAACCAAACAAGATACCCCCTAGTGAAGTTTTCACGAGGAAATACACACGCCTCTTAGTTCCTGCACTCAAGAAGCTCAACATGAACAAGAACTCTTCACAAGCCAACCAACTAACCGTGAAGCATGAAGTAGACATGGCTTTGGCTTTGTCTGCCCAAGAATTTGCATGGAGCCGTTTCTTGCTACAGAAGCTATCGTCATCGAACAATCCAACCACTACTACCAGTTCTTCTTCCAATGGAATTCGTATTCAAAAAAGATCCGGTAAAGAAGGTGGAGACGAAGATGGAGAGATAGAGGAGAAAATGAGGGAACTGCAGAAGCTTTTGCCAGGTGGTGAAGAGATGAATGTAGAAGAAATGTTGGGTGAGATTGGCAATTACATTAAGTGTCTTGAGTTGCAAACGATTGCTCTTAAGTCGATTGTTGAAGATACTACTTGACTTTTAGTTTTAGCTTGTAATTTTAGTTTGTGTTTGAGTTTGTCCTTTAACTAAACTCATCTATCTATGTTTTATTTTCTCTCGTTTCTATAATTAAGAACGAGAGCATATGTATTATAGTGGTTTTATCCTTCTTCTCTTAATTAATATATGGTTTAGGAAATAGCTAATATATATCTAGCACACATATTTACTGGGCGTTAATGAATAAAAAATCCTTATGGATATTGATCTAAAATCTGAAAGTGTTGGTTGTCACTTATCCAAAAAAATATATATATTGTTGGCTGTGATGTCAAATAGACTCTTTGTGCCCATGTATAATCCATTAATCGTTATGCTGTCGTTGTTCCTTTATTTTAGTGCCTTAAATTTTCTAATCATTTTAAGCTGACAAACATGTGTATATGTTTATTTATTTAACATGCAATGTTTTTCAGTTTTTCTCGTTGATTCCAAACTTATAAACTTTCAACTTTGAAGAAGATAAAATTACTATTTATTTTCAATCCGTTAAATATGTATTCTCTGTTTTTTAATATTACATATTTTAGAGAAAAAAATTGTTTTAAAAAAATTTATTTTATACATTTTCAAAACATGTTTTATTAACTAATTATAAATTTTAAAAAAACTTAATTGCACTTACTGAATTTTTATTTGTTTAAAATTATGGAACAAAAATAAACACAAAAAATTATGCAAATTTAATGTATTGTATTAAAATATGTGAAAAATGTAGAATATGTAATATTAAGAAACACAAGGGAGTAGCAAGCACACCATTTCTGAGTAAACAAAATAAGATTAAAATACTATTTTAGTATTTTCCAAAAAGTCTTAGAAAAATGGAAAACCAAAAAAAGGTAGAAAAATTATCTAAAATGGAGGAAAGTCAGATGACATTATGTAACTACGCCTGTCATGATTTGAAGTCATCATCCATATCTATGCACGTGTCTCAAACTCACCACACCCATCCAAATCTCTCTTAAGATTCTAGCCGTACTACTACTACACAACTTGTCTCATGACATGTTTTTAGTTGGGATTTTAATAAAAGTATTTTTAATTGATTTTGGGCTCAGTGGAAGCAAAACAAACACTTATATAGGATGTCTTCCCATTTAAAATTGCCAATTGTTTGTAGTAAAGCAAATGAAAATAGAGAGATATGAATTTGATTTAAGGAAAAAGAAGAAGATTAATAATACATAGGCTCATAGAATAAGAGCAAAGTAGAGAGTGTTGATTAAAGTGCCAAACATAAAAGCATGCCTTGATTCTTCTAAAGAAGGTTACATATCAGAGAAACAAGAACACTAACAATAGAAATTGGGGAAGAGTTATGGCAATAAACAAAGATCTCTCTTCCTATGCAAACAATAACCTTAAAGAGGCAGTGAAGAATAAGAAAAAAAAACAAAAACAAGGGATAAAAAAGGATCAATCACATGTTTGGTATCTTCTTTTCTTTGCTTGTGACTTAGACAGTGTAGTGTCCTGGAGTTTCAATGTCCAAACCCTTTAGCTTCACAACTGATTCCACATGTCCCTTGAGTGTGTGCAGCTCCCTAAGCCTGTTTTAAAAAAAATACAAAATCATTCTGTTAGTATCTAATTCCAATCAAAGAGTGTTAAATTCTTTAAAGGTATGATTATTTTACCTTGCAATCTCAGCTCTCTTCTTGGCTTGCTCAGCAATCTCAGACAACTCTCTGTAACCTCCTTGCTCAGGAATGATGCTAACAGGTTCCTTTGGCTGCAAACCGTGAAGTGTCCTCTGAGCAACTGCCCATTGAGCCTCCCTCTCTTCTTTTCCAAAATCTTTCTTACTCGTTAAAGCAATCCTGTTCTCAAACAAGTTGAGCCAAGCCTTTCCACTCAAGATGTATCTAATGGCAAACTTGAAAACGTCCTGTGGGAAGTAAGTCACAATACTGTATAGCCAGATCACTCCAGCCCATCCCCATCCAATACCCCTAACCTTTGCAAACTCCCAGTTGGCGTAAACAGCAATCAAAGTAGCAACCTGCATTTGTAAAGAATTAAAAAACATGTTTGGTTTAAGAAGAAACCCTTGGAGCTAGTGATGATCCTTACCAGCTGTGCAACAACGAAAGCAATCATAAGTAACGCTCCAGGACGTTCAACGAAAGACCAACTCCTTGATCTTGTGACGAAGATGAGAGCCTGACTAATGATACTGACTTGCAGGTACACCGCACCCATTAGCTCATTGTTGTTGTCTCTGATGGACCTCACACCAAACTTGTCCTGTGAATCCAAAAGTAAAAAAGTTTAGTTACTACAACTCTAAAACACTTAAAAGTGAATGAAACAGCTCAGTTATATTAGTTACCGTGAAAAAGTCGGTTTTGTGTGCCAACCAGAAGAAAATAACACTCATGATGGCTTGGTAGCTTCCAAGCACAACTCCAGTAGCGAAAATCTCTTTAAGTTTCCAGCTGTCAGGTGTGGGAGATGGCTTGACTCTGTCCTTTGAGATGGTCATGATGGTACCATCGTTGAGAATGGCGATGATCAGAACCATGAATGCAGAGAAGTCAAACTCCCAGATGAGAGCAATGAGCATGAAACCAAGCACGATACGGATTGTGATTGAGACTGCGTAGATAGTGTAGTTCTTCATCCTCTGGAAGATAGCTCTGCTGGTGAGGACAGCGCTGATGATAACGCTGAGTCCTGGCTCAGTGAGAACGATGTCAGAAGCGCCACGAGCAGCATCTGTTGCATCATCCACAGCGATACCGATGTCAGCTTTCTTCAAAGCGGGAGCGTCGTTGACACCGTCACCAGTCATTCCTACAATGTGCTTCCTCTCCTGCAACTTCTTGACGATCTCGTACTTGTGCTCTGCAAGTATCCAAGACAAAGAAGCTTAGATCTAACATAAGTACACAACAACCTTTGAAATGAACAATGAGTCTAAAATGATATTAACCTGGGAAGACTCCAGCGAATCCATCAGCCTTTTCGATAAGCTCCTCAACGGGGATGGAAGCAAGGTTTGCGTCCTTGTGGTTTCCAAGAAGAGCTGAAGATGGGTACATGTTTGTTCCCATTCCAAGTCTGCGACCAGTCTCCTTACCAATAGCAAGTTGGTCACCTAGCCACATAGAAAAGAATGTTAATGAGGAAATGTAAAAAGTATATTAGTAACAAAGACAAGAGTGATGGTTAAGTAAAGTTTATTACCAGTGATCATCTTGACATTAACACCAAGGTTCAAAGCTCTTCTGATGGTTTCAGCACTGTCATGTCTTGGAGGATCAAACAGTGGCAACAAACCAACAAACTCCCATGGTCCACCTGGACTTTCCTTTGTTTTCTCAGGCACAACCTATATAAAGGATACAAGAACAGTTAAGACACTTGTTTACAAGTCTGAAACCAAAGAGTATCTATCACTGGCAAAACAAGTACCTGGCGAGCAACAGCCAAAGACCTGAGACCACGCTCGGCGTACTTGTCGATGATATTGAGCACCCTCTTGCTAAGGTCATTGTTGGCTTTGGCAAGTTCAAGGATCTGCTCAGGAGCACCTTTGCTGACTCTGTGCCAGTTACCACTTGAGTCTATGTAAGTCAAAGCAGTTCTCTTATCAGTAGGGTTGAATGGAAGGAAGTGAACCTCCCTGATTCCAGCTCTAGCCTCCTTTGGATCAGCAAGCATACCAACCATGGCTGCATCAATAGCATCCTGGTTCTCAATTCTCGAAGCCATAGCAGCAAACAACAGAACCTGGTCCTTCTCCACACCCTTGCAGAACACCTCAACCAAGTTTTTATCAACACTCAGCTTGTTGAGAGTCAGCGTCCCGGTCTTGTCACTACACAACACATCCATACCCGCCATCTCCTCAATGGCAGTCATACGCTTGGTGATGGCACCTTGCTGAGCGAGCTTGTGAGAGCCAATAGCCATGGTGACAGACAACACCGTAGGCATAGCAATAGGGATACCACCGATCAACAGGACCAAGAGATTGTCAATACCGTCTCTGTACTTTCGGCGCTGGATAGGGTACATGACGATGATCTCAATCACCATACCGATGGCGATGGAGCAGATACAGAAGTTACCAATAGCGGTAAGAACCTTCTGGAAATGTCCAACTTGGTTTGTGCTGTCCACAAGGTGAGCAGCTTTGCCGAAGAAAGTGTGGACACCAGTGGCGATGACAATGGCCTCAATCTCTCCTTGCTTACAGGTTGAGCCGGAGAAGACTTCTTGTCCAGGGTGCCTGGTCACAGGGAGGGACTCTCCAGTGAGAGCAGACTGGTCAACCTTTAAAGGATCACCTTCAAGGAGACGACAATCAGCAGGGATGATGTCTCCGAGCTTGATGCTGACGATGTCTCCAGGGACAAGGATGGCAGCTTCTTGCTCACTCCATTTCCCATCTCTAAGAACCTGAACACATACAAACAAACAAACATTAGCTCAAAGTTTGTTATAATCTTCACAAAGCGTTTCTGTTATGAGAAACATCAAACAAACCTTTGTTTTGGGAGCAAGACCAGCCATGAGAGCAGCGGCGGCGTTACCAGCGTTGTTCTCTTCGATGAAACTGATGGTGGAGTTGATGACAAGAAGACAGATGATACCAACAAAGTCCTGCCAATCCGGAGGCCTACCATCACCGTTGGCCAAGGCAATAGCCATGATTGCAGCAGCTTCCATCACCCATGAGAGAGGATTCCACATGAACCCCAAGAACTTGAGGATTTTGCTTTCCTGTAAAATTGTTTTTTCGTTGACAAACTCAGTAACCAAACAACAACAAGAAACTAAAAGTTTATGTCTGAGAAAAGCAGCAAAGTTGAATACCTTTTTCTCTTCGAGCTTGTTGGGGCCAAAGATCTGAATCCTCTCTTCCCCTTCCTGAGTCGTCAAACCTTCCTTGGTACATTTCAGCTGCTGGAAAACTTCCTCAATGGGAATCTTCTCCTGCAAAAGTCAAAGCAAGTTTTGGTCAGACACAAGACTAATCCTAGATCTTCAATAAAGGAGAGCAACCTTTTGATCTTATTCAGTTCATGTGAATTTATTAAAAAAGATCCTTTATAGATTCATATGACTACAACGTGTTTTTAACTGCGAGTCAGAGATTGAATAGTTCGGTGTGACATCGAAAGGTTAAAGACAGAACATGTGATTCACAAAGTTACGTCTGCACAAAAGATGTGTTGTTGATTGCTTCAAAGACAGAGAAGTTAAACGTACCACGGAAAGGTACATAAAACTTAAAAGAAAAAAAAAAGAATCTGAACTTCTTTCTTTGTTTATAGAAGATTGTAATCATAAAACTCCTTTTTTAAAAAAAATTACCGAATTAATTTATATGATTTCGTTGTCCTAGCCAATTAAAAAAAAAAAGTAATTATAGTATTATTATACTACTGGTAGAGTTAGAACAAAAAATAAAAAGACAAAAAGCATGTGCACAAGTCGAGTAGTAGATTGGACTTTATTGAAACGTAGCTTAGCTCCACCACTAAACGAAAACTCTTTATCCTTTTTGTATTACCCATTCACATGCGTAGATCTACTTTTTTTTTTCTCTCTTTTTGCTTATTGGTTTATATAAAAAGGATCTTATTAAGTCATCAATCCTGGTAATAATTTCACAGATTTCAATTTAAAAGAACGAGTTTTTTTTTCTTGGAAAATCCGGAAGAAAAAAAATGATTTGTGTTCTCCAGAATAACAAACAAAACAGAACATTAAAGCATAGAGACAGAACACGAAACCAAGATCAAATCACAACACAGTTTACAGATCTATAATAATCTCACTGATGCAAAAAAAAAAAAACATAGAACAGACATGATGATCATTAAACATAGATTTTTAATTTTACCAGATCAACAGTCTCGTTTTTGATATCCTCGAGACTCGACATCTCTCTTCTCCTTCACTGACAGCCAAGTAGCACTTAAAACGACAGCTATATCCGCCGTTTCACTCGATCATATATGGAGGAAAGGGGGAGGATTAGGTGAAGCGAGCTATCTGTTGCAGAGCCTATACGAGTCCTCTTTTTATACCACTCAAAACGACGAATTTCTCCACCGTATTAGTTATTGTGGGTCCTACCTGGCAACTAGTCTCCATTCGTTGCCCCGTAAAAAAGATTTTAATTAATTTTTATTAATTTTTGTTTATTACTCCTTTTTTTTGGCTCTTAACCCTTTGACCGTTGATTATTGTTGGCTTTTGATATCGTTCAAATTCTTCTCACTAACACCACCCCCAGTCACTAATACGTGGGTCCATTTTTTGCTAAAATTATGGGTGAAACTTATTAATTTCAGTGTGATCCAAATTTTCCACCATGACCTATTTTTGATTTTTTGGTTATTAGTATAACACACAGATAATGAGTTGCAAGATTATTTTTTTCATATTTTCTGTTTAATATTTTGCTGTGTTATGAATCTATGATATCCAAAACTTACGAATTTTATTTAACTTTTTTTTGAATAAAAAAATGTTAATTTAACACTTGTACCCAAAAAAAATATAAAACCTACGAAAATGGATCTTAAAAGAGGAAGTAGCTTAGTATAAGAGAGAATTGGTTTGCAAAAATATCTTTGTCTAATTAAAAGATTCAAAGAGTTATTCCTCCCGTGAATCATTATTAGGCAAGAAATAATTGGAACACCGCTGTGTAGTTTTAAATTAAATTTGACAGAAGGCAAAATACGTCTTAGTGCCTAATTTTCTTATTAATTTTTGTTTATTCTGCCACCTATTTGGTTCTGTTACTATTTTAGTCGAGATATGTTTCATTCTGAACTTTTCAACTAGAAATATATATATATATATATATATATTTTTTTTTACAATTTATTTTCAATGGTATAGGTCTGTATGTCCTGAATTCTTTTCCTAAGAAATTTGAATTGTTTCGACTT
Organism: Brassica rapa; assembly: GCF_000309985.2. Classification (NCBI taxonomy): domain Eukaryota; kingdom Viridiplantae; phylum Streptophyta; class Magnoliopsida; order Brassicales; family Brassicaceae; genus Brassica; species Brassica rapa. The sequence continues at coordinate 3,622,688 of NC_024795.2, read as the reverse complement.
TGCTTTTCTTTTTTCTATGGGTCTATATATATATATCTCAATTAATTTCTGCAAACCAAATACTAAATCTTAAATTTTGACAGAAATGTCTCTTAGCAAAAATATTCACCTTATAAGGCAGGAGATCAAATTAGTTTAGTCAGGAAAAAACTAGTCATATCTTATACTAAAGTCTTACAATTGTTAAAAAAAATTCTTACAGTTGTTAATTTGGACGTTATTATGTGTTTCCAGCCTATATAGTTAATTACAAATGAGAAAGTTGTCTGCAATCTTTTATATTAATGTTATTTATTTTTAAAAAGCTCGATGTGCATTCCTAACATGTTTTCTTAGATACTTAATTTTGTTTTTATCAGTTTCAACCAATTTCTACTCTCTTTTTTAGAAAGGACCAAATTCTACTTTTAAAATTGGTAATAAATATTTTCGGATTACTCTTAACTAAGTCAACAAATGAGACCACGATACTATATTAAATTTGCAATTATCATGATCTTCTAGCTAAATGGTAGTAAATGAATTTGCATAAATCATTTATATCTTATATATTAAAACATAAGTCACAAACTTGATTCATGTGTGATTTTTTAAAAAAATGGACCTAATGGACCTATTCATATAAAGTCATGTTACATTTAATATCTAATCTTATCATTTAAATTTTGGGTCTACGAGAAATTTTTATTGAACTATCAATAATTAGATTTAAACAATAGATGATCCATTGGATTTATAGTAATATAAATTAAATAGATATAATTTAATGTTGTAATATTATACCTCTATATGCTAAATATTTAAATATTTGTCGATGTTAACCTTTAAAATTAGAAATATTTTTTTAAATAAAAAAAATTATATTATCTAATAATGATTAATATTTACTACCTTAAACCAATGAAAACAAATTTTAAACTATATAGTTTATTTTAAAAATTAAACAAAAACTAAATGTTTAATTATTAACCTTTATATCTTATATATTAAAACAGAAGTCACAAACTTGATTCATGTGTGATTTTTTTTAAAAAATGGACCTAATGGACCTATTCATATAAAGTCATGTTACATTTAATATCTAATCTTATCATTTAAATTTTGGGTGTACCAGAAATTTTTATTGGACTATCAATAATTAGATTTAAACAATAGATGATCCATTGGATTTATAGTAATATAAATTAAATAGATATAATTTAATGTTGTAATATTATACCTCTATATGCTAAATATTTAAATATTTGTCGATGTTAAACTTTAAAATTAGAAATATTTTTTTAAATAAAAAAATCATATTATTTAATAATGATTAATATTTACTACCTTAAACCAATGAAAAAAAAATTAAACTATATAGTTTATTTTAAAAATTAAACAAAAACTAAATGTTTAATTATTAACTCGATAATATAAATCTATAAAACGAAATGTTTAATTTTTTAAAAACTTTATAAATTTGTGAAATGTTATAATTTCTTTGAATATGATAATAAAATAATATTTTACTAATCTTTATATATATGGTTACAATTTTAATAATGAAATAATAATCCGAAAATATATATATAGAAGAAGATACAAATACATGTGAAAGTTTGAAACAATCTATTCACTGAAAAATATACAGTAAACTTAATATGTTTTAAAGCTTGATAGACACATATATATTATAATATATACCAATTTAGAATTAAAAACAAAATATTTATATAAAAATAAATGAAAACAAAAATTTGCGCAGTTGCACGGATCGAGATCTAGTTTTAGTATTAATCTCTTTAAGTTTTCAATTAGGAATTCTAGTTGTGGATGGTAATTAATCAGCGGGAATAAGAGTATAACACAATATAGAACATGTTACTCAATATGTCGGATTCTGCGTTGACTTGGAATCAACTTGTATGGGTTTTAGAAATTAAATTATTGAGATATTTGGAATACTTTAATTTTCTAAAGAGAAAATATGTGTATTTATAGCTTTGATTGTGGCCCAAACGGGCGGTGATGAAAAAAATTGGCCCTTCCAAGGTGCATCATGGCAAGGTCAGCAATTGGAACGATGTCACATGTTGTCGATAGTAGTTTACTTATAATTTCGAAAATAATTGAATAAATACTTGTGGTACAAATTAAAATTGTTCCCTGTGAAAATAAATTGAAAATTTGACTTTGATAATTATGGGTCCCCCAATAATAGAAGTTCGTCATTTATTCCTTTACGTTTTTAAGTTTTGATTAGAAGCAGCGGTGCAATTTCTAATAATACTCGAGCAGAAAAAACGAATAGCCAGATATAATCACTAGGCTAGTCCTAAACAATCACGGAGTTTACAGTTCCGCAAGACCCAAGTACATGATTGAAAGCTCTTGTGTTGACCTCTTTAAACACACATTTGCAACCATTCGTTTTTTCTTCAGGATTGCCCTTTCATATGCGCTAAAAGTCTTCATTTTGACTTGGTATATTAGCATTCGAATTGTCTTCGACTGTTTACAACCAGTTTAATCTTTGTATATATGCTAGAGATTGACTTCATGATAGATTAGATATATGATATATCTATAAATATAAATATACACAGTACTATTAAATATTGATCTCTATTATATGTAACAACGTGTCTAGCTGATTATTTGTCTAACTCGAGTACTTCTTAAGATAATCTTGATTAACTGACATTAAATCATGGAACGCAGATTATATAGTGGTGATAATTCAGAAAAAAAAACTAATAATTACTGTGAATAATAGTTGATTCAAATAATTATCAGAAGATAGCGTAGACTATGAGCTTGCAATCACGCTTGTTATCAGATAATTGGTCTTAGAAATATTCTTCAGATTTTACATAAACTTTATATTTTAAACTTGAATTACTGTAGTAGTTATAATTAAGATTTCACTAATCCCATATGTTCAATCATAGTTTAAACATCTCCAATATAATACTCCATTTTTTTCTTCCAAAATAGAGTAAAAAATCTCAAACCCAATTATATTTATCATTCTATAATGAAGTGATGAACACACAAAAAATAGATTACTTTATTTATGAAGTAAACTCTATTATGGAATGAGATATGAAGTTATATTAGAACATTGTTTATTCCATAATCACTTTTACTTTATTTTTAAAGAAAAAATAGAGTGAGGTTGGAGATGTCCTTAGGCCTTAGCCATTCATTTTTACATACTTATTGATTACCATAAATTACAATTACAGTTTCTTAAAGATTACTTGAATGATCCTGTTTGCTGTCATCAGAATTTCATTTCTCGCCAGGGTTACAAACCTTTTCCAAACAAATGGTTCCAGTCGAGGAAAATCTCATTTCATGTGATTCTGAATTATTTTAAGATTGATATTTTTTTTCTTTCCAAATTGGTCATCTGGTTCATTGTCTCTCTATAAATAAATTTTGTTGATCAATGAATTTTCTTTTGAGCAACAAGTGAGTTAGATTAAATTGTGTCGATCAATGAATTTAACATTTCGATGCAAACATATTTTATATACTACTAAATTATATATTTTGTCACTTCCTACAGTACTTTTTTCATGATTCCTATAGTACAGTTTACATAACTTTTGTGGTACGATGTCAAAACCCTTACAGAACTTTATAAAAGGTACGTCTCTCGTGCCTTTGACATTTTTCATTAGTTATACACATACGATTCGTGAATTTCCGCGAATATCACTAGCTCGCTATGATGAAAGTGATGTTAAAACTGTTCTAAATCATTATGTAATACTATATGCGCCACGATTCATAATAATAGTCTTCTATAAAATGGAAAAATATAGCACACAATTTTTGACGTATTTATTTAATGAGTACTGATCTAATTAGTACGTATGGTCATCAAACAAAGAAAAACATATCAATTCATCACTGACTTGAGATATCGGAACTTTTTATGTCTTTCATTTCATCTTTATTCTTGTAGAAGTAATAAATTTACAAAGGTTGATGTACATTATTGTATTTGTTTAGTAAATTTAGAAACGGCTGCAATTTGAATTTAACAAGCTAAACATCAACGATATTTAAGTTATTAATCAACCTTTTGTTGTAAAAAAAAAAAAATCAACCACGAGATAACATTTATGATACATGTACTTGAAGGGTTGTAACGGTAATGATGTTATAGTAGTTTAATAGCGAGTTTCCAAAAGATTATTTTCGAATATATGTATGCAGTCTAACAAAATAAGATATCTCTGTTTACTTTATTTTTCTGAAAGTAAACATATACAGACGTACCCAGATAATCCTGCACCATGTACGGCCTCACATGCCGTCCTGCTATTCGAGATAAATCAAAAGGTTAGTTACTTGTTCCCCTCTTTTGTATTTCTAATATATATGCTCAGGAAAAAAAGAACGTTAATCTTTTCAATAAAGCCCGTCTCTCTAATCAAGGAATTCCAAAAATAATTAATTATTTATATAAATATTTAAATTTATTTGTCTGAACCCACATTGGGCAAGTGACATGAGCATTTACTCACAAAGACATTCCTTAAATTGAAAGTCACTGAATTCTATATTTTTCATTTGCACTTAATTTCTCTATAGTTTTAGTACCTTTCCTCTACTATAATGTAAAATTGTTTTCATATGAAATAAAATAACAAAATATAATTATTTGATTACCTTATGTCAAAAACTTATCAAATAAATAGTATTATAAGAGGACTGTATTTTTGTACAAACCTTGTTAATTAGCATGAATATTATTTTAAAAATGTTCCTTAAAACTTAATCTTATATATTGGAGGAGATTAGAATATGATTAATGGGGGGGGGGGGTTTAGAGTATCTTCAAAAGACATTCCATAACTTCAAATATGAAGTTTTTTGCTCTCCAAAAAAGAACTTCAAGACTTCAAATTTAAAGTTTCATATTTTTATTTGTATTTTTGTCCCTACAACTACACATAATATTTATGATTCATCAATATTTTCTTATTTATTGTTTTAATCTTTATAAAAATTATATCTCATAAAGATTTTAGGTTTTGCTCTCCAAAAAAGAACTTCAAGACTTCAAATTTAAAGTTTCATATTTTTATTTGCATTTTTGTCCCTACAACTACACATAATATTTATGATTCATCAATATTTTCTTATTTATTGTTTTAATCTTTATAAAAATTATATCTCATAAAGATTTTAGGTTTTGTTTACAAAATCTAAGTTATACACATAAAATTATAAAACTTTAAAATAAGATTTAAAATATTTTAAACTAGATTTAGACAACAAAAATATACAAAAGAAACTTAACCAAAAAAACCTTTAAAAATTACATGAAGACATAATTATTATACAAATTTAAATATTACAACACCACTAATAGTCATGTAAGTTTGATCCAGAACCTTCAAAATTTCTAAATATTGTCCAATTTTTTTTGTGTAAATGAAGATGGTTGTTGTTGTTGTTGATGATGATGTCTTTTCGTACAATTCTTTCTTGTTCACATTGAAAAGTATTAATATCATCGGTAAAAGTTAGTCTTTTAGCAATATTTTATGTTTTTTTTATTTTTTGTTCTGATCTAATGTATTTACAAGTATTAATATCACCTGATTTCAATATTTTTCTAATCTCTAGTCTACAAATTAAAAATGTGGAGAGCCATTTTTACTTTAAAATGCACTAGTAGATCATATATGCATTACGAAAAATCACTTTATGAAATAATATGATATTTTGCTTGAAGTTTAATATTAATTAAGATATTTTATTTAAAATTTTATATTTTAATATAATATTTTATTAATTAATATTGTTGTAATATGTTATATATGTGCTAGTTATTTACAAAAGTTTTATGAATTTAAATTAGTTATGACAAATATAAAGACTATATTATAAAATACAAATAGTTTTGAAGTTGAGTTTGAAAGTTTGCGTTTGGAGAATAACACTTTTAAATTTCAAATATAGAGTTTTGAAAACTTCAAGATAGAATTTCTTTTTGAAAATGCTCTTAGGATGGAAACGGTTTCTTATATTCTGCTAAGAACCTCCTTTACTCATGTTTTTGTATGCCAAGAATTTTCAGAAAAAAACATGACATGTAAAGCTTGGGCTCAAGAATTTTCAGAAAAAAACATGACATGTAAAGCTTGGGCTCAACATTTTTAGCCGTTACATGCGACCAAGTAAATATTAGTTTATGTTCGGGGTCACTAGAGAGATACATTAGAAAACTTTTATGGCAAATATCTGTGACGTCAAAATTAGCAGGCGATTGTGTCCATTTTACGGAGCAACCAACCAATTGTTATCTAAAGGTGACTTAACTCTTTTCAACGTTACCCATTGGTAAAGAAAAGCATGCGTTTTGAATAATTGTGTTTAGGGGTTTCCTTATTTGTAGTCTTTTTTTTTACTAAATTTGATATTTATTAAATATAAAAGTAACAGAGTTTACAATTGTTAAACAAAAGCTCACAGTTGAAAAAACATAGATTAAAGGCAAACATATGAGTAAAGATAAACCAAGATCTCAAATTTGAAAATTAAGAAGCTACTACGATGGAGATTAGCCGATTTTAAATACGGGCATGTTGGCCACGTTTTCGTTAATTTGTAGTCTTTTTACCAATATGTTATTTTTTATTTTCATTGATATTTTTTGCAAAAAAAGTTTCGATATATGTTTTATTTGTGTAGGCTAGCTACATTATAGACATAATTAACAGATGTTGCCATTTAAAAATAAATAAATAATATTTGTTAGTAAGATTCTCTATAACCAAGAATTTCTAAACATTATCCATATATTACATCTTTTGGAATATGAACCAAAACTTCCAAAAATAGTGATCTCTTTGCGGCCGGCATTCGAACTCATGACCTAATTTAGTTGAAGTTTTTCTAAAAACCAAAAAAGAGAAAGAAACAAAAACATTTCTGTTTCTTGCATAAATTAGAACCGTTCTGTATATTCCGTTGGAGAGATTATAACGGTGTTAAGTATCTATTTTAGTAGCCGGCGTGAAATTGACATTGGATGCCAAGCTGGGTTTTCATGAGAGGCGAAGAGAATAAGAACAGAGTGGTGGTGGGACTTGGGGGTCTTCACCTAATCTTACGGCACCATTACCTGTTACAAATTAAGAAGAATCTAAGAGCAACATTATCAATGCCAACTCTTATCAAACTTCTTAGAATATTTAATTAGTATTTTTAGTCTAAGAAGTTTTCTAAGATACTTAAGTAAAATACAACATTATCAATGGAACTTTTAGAAGGTTCTTAGGTATAGAATCATTTTTTTATTAATAAGTAGTAATTAAGATATATCCATTTATATTCAATACATTAAAAAGAGGAAAAAATTTAATTTAATTAAAATTACAAACATTTTATTACATTCCATACATAAAAAAAAAATTCATAAATCACACATTTATTCAATTCATAGAAACTTTAAAATCATTGGTTATTTGGAAAATGTCGAAATTTAGCCCAAATATTTTCGATTAAATCGAATTTTAATTGTTCATGGGCTTGTCTGTTACGGACGCTCGCTCGACGATCCATTGCAGTGCCGAGATTTGAATTCGGAGTAACGGTGAATGTATCATCTTCCTCGCTTTCTTGAAATTCTCTCACGTTATACTGAGTGTATGATGATCGTTCATCCTCGACAATCATATTATGGAGTATGATGCATGCCTTCATAATATTTGCTATTTTGTCTTTATCCCATAGCTTGGATGGATTTTTCACTACGGCAAATCTAGCTTGCAGAACTCCGAAGGCACGCTCGACATCTTTTCGAACAGCTTCTTGGGTTTTAGCAAATAACGAATGTTTCTCACTTTGAGGAAGTCGGATAGATTGAATAAAAGTCGCCCATTTAGGATAAATACCATCAGTGAGATAATATGCCAAATGATATTGATTACCATTAACATAGAAGTTCACTTCTGGCGCAATTCCGTTAATAATGTCATCAAAAACGGGGGATCGATCAAGAATATTAAGATCGTTCATAGTACCTGGAGCTCCAAAAAACGCGTGCCATATCCAGAGGTCACTTGAAGCTACCGCCTCCAAAACAATTGTTGGTTTATCTGTTCCTCGGGAATACATTCCTTTCCAAGCAGTGGGGCAATTCTTCCACTCCCAATGCATACAGTCGATGCTGCCAATCATCCCCGGAAACCCACGTTGGTCTCCAATATAGAGAAGTCTTTGCAGATCCTCTTGTGTCGGTTGGCGTAGGTATTCATCACCAAACAAGCTGATTATTCCGGCGGTAAATTTGTGCAAAGATTTTCGAGCTGTCGTTTCAGCAAGCCGGACATACTCATCAAGTGAATCAGCTGCACCGCCATAAGCCAACTGTCGGATTGCTGCAGTACATTTTTGTAGGGGTGTTAGACTAGACCGTCCGGTACAATCGGTTCCTTGTTGAAAATACGGTATGTTGGAGTCCATTGCCTTCTCTCCTTAGAGGCAACTGCTGGGTCTTCACGTTCAGGTGGACCTTCAGGTTGTTGTGAACTATAAGGAGGGATCTCCGATGGATACTGAGTAGAAGGATAACTTCCATACTGATAATTTTGGCTATGGAGAAGATAACTATAACTAGGGGACTCACTATAGGGATTCAATGGATTCCTTGGATCCATTTCGATTAGAAGGACAGCAATAGAAAAGAAAGATACGTGAGAGAAAGAAGAGAGTAAGGGATAACCACAACAAGAATTAAACTTGTTGCTGCTATTTAAAGAAATTTGAGAGAACAACCATCAGAGAGCTTAAATGTTTCTCTAACAATCAACTACCAGGGTCTAATCAATATTTATTACTCGGAAAATAAAGAATCAAAGCAAACAAGTAAGTAAATATGATACACATTAGTTACTTATACTCGTTACACATAACTAATCAATATTTATTACTCCTCCGAAACTAACTACAAAACCAAGCAAACTAACTACAAAACTTTCCCACGTAACACTCCTTCGAAACCAAACTAAGTTAAAAAGTCAGTACAACGTTTTCATTAAATGTCGAAACCTACTTACTTCAATTTACACACCAACTAAAACAACACATGTCAATGATGAAGCCAATGTATCTAAAACAACTAGTATAGAATCAAAATTCAGTATAGATCACAACATATAACGTGGCTCTCCATCAACTATACAATCAAAATTCAGTTCACCAATCAATCAAGTATATAACTCAAAATTCAGTTCACTAATCAATGAAGCATTTTTTATTAACTAAAGTTCACTAATCAATCAAGCATTTTTTTTAACTAAAGTTCCCTAATCAATCAAGTATACGAAAAATTCACTCAAAAACCTCTGCTTTACAATCAAAAACACAGATCACTATACAATCATATTCATCGGTAAACAAAAGTCCATCAGAAACACGAACCAACAGATCACTATACAATCATATACAACCAAAAGGCGAATCACCAATCTATTTGTTTAAATGATTCCTCTATATAGCTAACGGAGGACGGAGAAAGAAGACAAACCTGTTGGTGACGGCGGCGGAGATGGTTTCTAACCGGAGAAAGAAGAGAGTCGACGACGGCGGAAGTACCCGTCCAAAGCGACCGAAGGAAGAGACGATGAAACCCTAAACCCAAACTCCGCGGACCTTGATCAAACCCAAAGCATGCAAAATATTAGAAACACATAATCGATACGAGAGAGAGAGACAGAGAAGAGGGAGACTGAGAGAGAGAGTAATACGAACCTGCAGATTCGATGGCGAGATTCCACGATCGATCGATGTGAATCGCCGTCTACGGATTGAGAGAGAGAGAGAGAGAGAAGAGGGAGACGGAGAGAATAGATCCAGACCAAAACGACGCGACCCTCTACCGCTTCACGTCACGTATCATAGAATGACACGTGACAGAAGAACGAAGTCAAAAAACTTCTTACCTAAAAATCGTCTCCTTCATTTAAACGGACTTTATATTTATTTTTGGGCCAATATTGGGTAAGAATCGCCCATAAGAAGTGTTCAAATGTCTTGATAATGTTGCTCTAATATAATGGCTTTAAGGATCTGTCATTTTACGTACATGACAGACACTAGCTTCCAATCATTTCTAGCCACATGTACTTGTCTACTTACAAAATAATTGCTAGTGCAACTGCTTTCTCTGTTTCGGATAAAATGTAAAGCCACTGAACCTTGTGATGTGTGAACCACTTGAACCAGCTTTTCTGGTTTGCTAGGTCGAAATAATTCCAAGTGATAACAAGGTTAATATACTTTATAAAAAATATATTATATTATAATTAAAAAAAAAAACCGAAACGGGCATACAAAAATTGGTTAAAAACCCGAACTCGACCAAAATCTATCTAGAATCAAATACTACAATACTAGTTTCACATCATCACTTTAACCGGCGCTTTCTATTAGACCTTTCCAAAATCTCTATATGACCACTCACCTTTCTGAGTCGTTGGTGTGAACTCCGGGAAGGTGAGTTTTAATCTCATTTCCTCGGCTGTCGGTTTTTTCCAAATGCCGCTTGAAGTAGCTGGTTCTCAGTGGTCTTGTCAAAGCTTGTCAAGGTTAAATACTTGCAACGGCTTGACCACATAAAAATTAGGATTTTGACTTTTGAATATTAGGGGATAAATGAATTGTATCGACAATGAAATCAGTTGACTTTTATGCTATTACATGGGTTGTGCTAATTCATTTGGTAACGGCAATGTATTATACGAAATGGAATAGTAACAAGGTAAAATACTAAAATCAAAATGACACGAACAATTTCTAGATTCACATAACCTTTTCCGTGACCAGTAGTTTAGGCTTTGTAAAAACTAAAATTTGGACAATATGAAAATACTCGTCTTGAAAAACTAAAATTCACACCAGATTCCTCGACAATTTTTTATTAAAAATCGTTTAAACTGACTTAACAACCCTGTTTAATCAAGTTTCTGTGACTACACACTCGTGTATCACGACTGATCAATTCTTAATTACCCAAAGAACTCAAAAACTATAACCGGTTGCTATCCTTACAGTTCTTTCATTTTCTCACTTTCTCTAAAAACTCTAATTATGACTTGATATCTCGTCTTGGAAAGTATGTCATCTTTCTTAGATTCTCATTCTCCTTATATCCTCGGTAAATGAAGATTTTCTCAAATTTTCTTTCCATATATTTCTCATCTTTTCCATAGCCGTTTAGATCACGATCACGTACTCCTCAAGTTACTAAACCGATCATCTCGACTTCCAATCGTCACGAACTGGAACCAACTTAAACCAGTTTCAACATCTTCTCAAATCTTGATTCAACAGGCTTTAAGCATTGTGAACATCCTTCCAGTTTTTTCACTGCTAATAATTCAGTCGTCTACGTATGACCTTTTAAAGCATATAGTATAAGTCAATGTGGCTAGTAAGTAAATTGGTACATTTTTTTTCATCCAATACAGTTTAAGAATGTTTCACCAAGATTCACAGTCAGGATTCAAAGTCGAGAACCTTGTGATTTTGTGACTATTCGTTTAGTCTGTTCACTAATAAAGTTAACGGCCATGCTTGTAGATGTAGTCATTAACTTTTTACTCTCATCTTGCATGGTAAAAATAAAATATTTATTATCGAAAACATTTATTTGAATTTTAAATCGTCTTAACTTTTCGAATAAAAATTACTAAGGAAGAATATCACATACATATAGTGCTGTCTATATATATCAATATATGGGTCTATGTATGTGTGCAAAAGCCAAGGATTTGATAAGGAGAAAAAAGCCAAGTTTAGAGAACATGGCTCATTGAAATGATAAAAGACGTAATTAGAAAGAACATTAGAGAAATGTTTAACCTTTTGTCCCATATTCTTTTGGCTTTATGAAAAGACCAAGACATGAGATATATTAATTAGTCTAATTAACTTTCTTCTTTATATGTTGTACAGAAGCAAATATGTCGTTATTATACATATGAGTATGTCGTAGTATATACACAAGTTTATATATATAATACTACTTTATACATGCTTTTATCTTTTTGATAATATTTTAAATTATCGAACAGAAGTCCAATAGCATGGTGACATTCACAAGTGACATACCTTCTCCTTTACTTCCTAGGCATAAATTGTGTGTACTGCGACATGTATCATGTATCATGTTTTGTATTAATTATAGTTAAAATATGTACTGTATATAAAATTATTTTTATTTTTTTTGATAATTAAACAGTGTACTTATATTTATATTCAAACCCGTCCATGCCAATTTTAACGGCTATAAAATAATTTTTATACGAGTTAAAATATATGTATAGAAAGAAAAGTTAGACAGGCTTGTTAAACAAAGTTAATTGTCATTTTTGGAATTTACGAAAACGAACAGCATCTTTTTATAACTTACGACTATTCTGATAAAAAAAACTGGAAAGTGTAGAAATATTTACCGACCAAGTCAGTCAGAAAGTAATTAGGTCGGTGCACTAGTAAATATTTCTATTAAACATTACCTGCTACATGTAGTTCTTGTGAAACACGTTATCTAATTGTTTTCACTTGTTACCAATTAATTGAGTTATTTCTCCGTCAACCAGGACAACATTTATTAAAATACTATAGATATACAGTAAAAATTTTATAAATTAATAACGTCAAGACTATAATATTTTATTAATTTATAAAATTATTATTTTACAAATTATTTTATGGATTTTTATTAAAAAATATATTTAAAAAAATAAAAAAATTAAATAATTAAATTTTGAAATTTGAACTTTCACATTAGTTTTATTATACTATTTGGTGTATATATAATATGTTTTATAAAATTTAAATATGGTTTAGATATAATTTTACTAAATATAAACAAAATATATCGAAGTGTTCAAAAAATATAGAAATAATTATATTGCGAAATAAAAGAAATATTAATTTATGATTTCAGTGGGACCATATATTTACATAGAATTTTATAGAATATTATTGTTTTATTATTTTATCGATTTGTGTCATATTTTTAACCAGTTCAACTTGAAATCGGAAAAAATATTAATCTATGGTGTTTATAATTTATTAAATATTAATTTATAAAGTTTCTGCTATAGTATTCAGTAATGTACTATAGATAAATATTTCTAATCCTAGTACTGTAATTCTCAAAATCACGAACTGCGTGAAAATAAATCAAAAAGTCAAGACCGTACGAACTAGTTGATGGTCAACTAAAGAGGACTAGATGTTGAACTTACAACTAAATGCGACGACAGTGAAACAGAGTATGAAAATCATTTTCAAAAATAATCAAAAAGGAAATTCAATTGAATTCAATGGATTCACACATATGTAAAATTAAAGTATTATTATTAATTATAAACGTCTTTTCTTGTTTAAGAACTTCGTGTAAATATAGTAAAGAGTTTTTTTAGAGCCTATAAATTAGTAAAGAGTTATTTTGAAATTTAAGAGAAATCAAATTGTTAGGCTGGGCAAGCCGGAGCTACCAAAACCTCTTCACAAATGTAAAAAAATCATAATATTTGTTGAGACGATACTAACCTTCGTCGTACGAATCGTACTAAGACTCTTTATTAAGGACAAGAGTAATAGTTTACTAATTAGCAATTGGCATTTTAATTTCCAGGAGGGTTGGTGACATTGGACCGTTATGTCTTTTGGTCAGCCAATCCATACACATAGGTTAAATACATGTGGATCCACATATACACATGCTTCCATGTGCATGTTCATTAAAATTTCTCTCTTGTAGAGAGACCAAATTGCGGAAGTAACTTGTGGTGCTGGCTTTTATCATTTGACAATGATTCGTAGCTTTCGTAATAAATATAGTGGCTGTAATAATCTTTTCAAAAATCTAAATATCATCGGTTGATTATATTAATAGTAATAACTAAAAATAATGCAATAGTGAGTTGCATTATTGTAATACATCGTCACAAGTACATGCACCGTGTCTCACGCAGCAAGTTGCAACTCTTCCGCAAACACAGCACACATACTAGAGTAGAACAGTAGAGTTTATTTTAACAAACCTTGGTTATCTGAGCCAACATCAAACCACATGATACGTTGATTGGTATCTTTTTAAAATCATTAGATAAACCGGATTTGATTTTAACATAAAAACAAAAATTGAAGCCCAGAGATCTAACTATATGCCAGAACACATAAGCAACTTAAAGTTGAAAAAAAAAAAAAAAACTCCAAGTGAAACATTGAGCCAAAAAGCATTTCAATTAAAAATAAGAAAATATTAAAAGTACAATTGAACAATGGTAGACTCCTAAAATACCAGTGTTTAAAAAAAAAAAAAGACTCCAAATACCAATACACTCCTAAAACACTGAATAGATATCTCTTCTTAGAGATACTTTAGGTTTTAACACAGAACTGCACATGAATTATTCTTTGTGACCAACCACTTTTTTTTGTTCTACTAGAAGAACTCTTGAAATCCAACATGCAACAAACCCCCTTTCTTTTTTGAACGACCAAATGATTTCATAAACGCCTTAAGCAGGCAAATAGTAAGCAGTACAAGGTGCTGATTTAGCCAGACCATCAGCAATGAAGTTCAAGGTTCTGGGAATAAAAGAAAACTGAATAGAGATAAAAGCAGAGTATAGATACATCTGGTGATTTTACTTGTAAAATGTATGACGTTATATTTTGTAAAATAATATGATGACGCCGCCCGCATTTGCTTTGCTACATCAAAGGCTACGGTTCTAGAAGAAATAAATGGATTTTATAGTCTGATGATAAGTTTTGACCGGGTTGACCAAAAAAAAAGTTTTAACCGCTGTAAAAATACAGGAAAAGTGTCCGTAAATGTACATCAAATCTAATGAATCACTTAAATCATATTAATGTTGCTTAATTGCTTAGCTATATATTCTTAGCTAAAAACAAAATTGCTTAGCTATATCATTATTGTTATGTTGACATTAAACTTAAACCTTCTTTTTAGTCTACTGGTATTTTCGTGTTTTTAATTATGTTTGTCCAAAAAAGAGTTTATATATAGCTTCTAAGTATATTGAATATATAGAGATTGCTTAGACGGTTGAAGACTGTTATTGCAATTAGAGTCGGTTAAGACAATATTCAGCCTTCGATTTGCCCCACCTTTAATTCTAACAAGTTATAGATTAAAGTAAAGTCAAATTTAAGAGGAGAAAGGAGACGACTAACGTGACAAAGATCATAGGAAGAGAGAAGAATACGATTCTTAAGTTTAAGGTTAGTTTTAGGTTTCTAGGCTTTCGCAGAGATCATAGTCTCTAAGTCTCTTACATTTTAACGAGGGTTAACTTGGTTGTCTTGTCACCTAATCTGTGTCGAAATAGGTTTATTATAAAATAGTAGTACACATAAACAAATAATAGTTACAATTTTTAGAGATGCAAGTATAACTTATGATACATACAAATAAAACAAGACATATTTTCGTATTTGAAAACGACATATTAAATATTAGTATATATGAAGGAAAATTTCCCAAAGATCGACATGTGAACATGTGGCTTGTACGGATAAAGAAATAGAGATATTTTGGGCAAAATGAAAGAAAAAAACAGCGAATGACCTAACATTTATTGATAAACATTTAGATAATTCACAAGGGCACTAGACACAAAGGGACAACTCTACTTAGAATACAGTTTGGCACTACCTCTAGACCTAATTTTCTTCGTGTTCTTGTAATAATTGATATGCAGTTTTTCAAATTTAGTTAATGTTATTTTTATTTTAGTTATTAAAAAAAAAATCAATGTTAGGTTTTAAGATATTTAAATTTTAGTGATAAGTGTGGTATCATGCATGTGTTTTCTTTTTGAATCTATTAGGTGGCCATGCTTGTGCATCTGCTTATTCACACCCCACTTTCTCTATTCACATTCCATGAAATATTAAAACCTTTTCTATAATAAATAAAAGCTTTTCTTTTTGCCTAACATTTTTTATATCCCCTTTTAATCTTATTTTGCATAATTAAAGATATAGTATGGTGAGTGGAAGGCATATTACGATGGATTTTATCTGCAAAATCGTGATGTGATCTAATCATTTATTGTGTTATTCACGTTGATTAGTTCCTCTCTATGGTTATTATAATTTTCTTAGCTTATAATCGAAGCCACATGTGCTAACAACATAAAGAGTAAGTGACAACTAAAAGATCTTGAGTTTGTACGTAGCAATCCGTTAATGCATCATAATATGGATACGATCCAACTCTATTGTCAAATCTCTGCTTTTCTTTAGTTATCAATTATATAACTTTAGATTACCTAAACACTGTGATTTGCTTTTATAGGGAGTTTTTTCGTTAAATCAATACTATGCGTGGTGCGTGTGCACTCTACTATGGAAAATTTTATCTACTGAAAGTTCAGTTTTCAGTCGAAAATAAAAGAAGACTAGTATCAATCATTCATAAGTAGAATGCGAAAGTGCTCTAAAGTATATATAAAGCTCCATGACAGTGAGATTTATCGGTGTAGAAGAGTAGTTGGAAGAATATTAATAAAGATTATGTTAGACAAGATAAAATAAAACTTTGCAGAGATTCTTCGGAACACATATTTTGATAAAATACGACATATAGCTTAAACCGTACAATCACGGAAATAATAATAAGTATTTAACTATAATGTTTAATGAGATGGACAACACTCCAATTAAGAATAAGCATATCATCTCTTTTCACTTTTAATTAAAAAATGTAACAATATATCTTTCTATCTTTCCGAATCTTATAAAGTCTCATTAGAATGACTAAAAAGGAATTTTATCCCCTTTTTTGTTGTTAAACGGGTTTAAAGAAGCTGGCTGAAAGTGAAAGATGAGATCTTAAAGAAACAAAGATCAAACTCGTGCAAGTATAAAACTTTACAATCAAATTCTTGTAGTAAAAAAAAATCAAAAATCAAAACGGTTTTAAAGAAGCTGGCTCAAAGTTAAAAGTGAAATCTGAAAGAAACCAAGATCAAACTCGTGCAAGTATAAAACTTCAAAATTAGATTCTTGTAAGGAAAAAAAATCAAAAATCAAACTCGTTCAAGTATCTTGATTATCTAAAAGTTATATGTAACTACTAATTTGTAGTTACCATAATAGGTTAACTTAAGAGAGTTTCTCTTGATGATCTTTTTTTTACTCTACAAGTTAGAAAGCCTTTAAAAAAAAATTGGGGTTTGACAGGAAATGAGCCCAAAACAAAGCGAAAAGAGATAAATGTGATGTTTGGTTCGACTCTAGCTTTAAAAATTTTGATGTAAAATTTTAAATGTGGGTAAGTCGGCTATATCTTTAAAGTTGTAACTGTAGATTTTTTACAGAGATTCTTGATGTCGTTAAAATTGTTGTAAATGTATAAGCTATAGACCGTAGATATTTTAAAATAAAAATAAAATTTGTGATGTATATATAAAATAAATTTGTTTTATTTCTAATTGTAATTTTAAAAATAAAGGTACAACATGATTGGTAAATATTAATAAAAACTTGATATATGTTTTAACTTTTAAAAATAAAGCTACAACATAATTGATAAAATTTAATGATTTAAAAATAAATAAAATTGTTGTCAAAAAGAAGAAGAAAAAGGAAGTTTGCAGGTTAGACTTTTACAAAATAAACGACTGCCTAGTTTTTTTTTTGTTCACAACATATCATTAATTCAAATTAAACTAGGTTTGTTACATAACCATTTATAACCTGTTTTGCAAGCTCATCTTCAAGCATCAGATTGTTTCGATGGACAAATCTAAAGGAAACATAATTGAACGATAACGAAAGGAGAGAGATGAAACGACTGCCTAGTCATTTAACTCATTTTGTGTCTGACTCCTAACTTTTTGCAACTTGAGAATAAAAAGCTTATAGGTATTTTTATTTTACTTTTGTAATCATTTTTTCTCGTGGTTCTTTATCAAAATTTCATACAATCACAAAATTGGTTGGGGTAACAAATTAGAAAGAACCCGTGTAAGAAAACCGTGTGAAAGAAAGGAAAATCTCAACATGTGAAATGGCATCGATTTAGAAAAGGTCGATATTGTGTAGCCAATAGAACTGGTTGGGCTTTGAGGCCCACAGTGAACCCAAACAATTGGAGAAGCACTCTAATTGAAAAAGCTGGCCCTATTTATCAACCAAATGATAGCAAGCTTTACACTTCGACGAGAAGAGTTGATAAGTGAGAATGATTATCATTTTCTTGACCTACTTGTATAAGAATAAGTTGATGTAACCACAAGTCAACGAAATAAATGATTCAGCCTAATACTATTTATAACTGGATTTAAAATCCATTAAAATAATCATCCTGACAAGAAAAACAAAACAATTCGATACCAAAAGCATTTTTCTTGCATGGAAATGTTCCAATAATGATAAATAAAGTTCTTTTTTTTTTTACTTTTAATAAAACCGATTAAACCCCAAATATCTAATGCCATAACTTCATGCAGAAACCAGACTGAACAACCGCAGACGCACCACCACCACCAATCGCAGAACGCTTACTCGAAACGCGGTCGCTGAAACTATGAATAAGCTGCTCAGCTAAAGCCACGGGATCATCAGCAAAGGTATCTATAAATATCTTCACAACTCTAATCTCTTGTGGCGTCGCTCTCAAGCCATACCAAGTCAGAAACTTCTGTCTGAACTCTTTCTCAATGTGTCCTGAACATTCGAGCTGTCTTATGATCTTCACACAATGCTCTAAACCGCTCTCTGATCCTCCGTTTGCTGAATGATGATCACCGTTTTCTTTAACAGACTTTCCTTTTCTAGCTTGACGGTTCTTGGTTTGGTCTGACCTGAAGGGAGTAATAGGCAAAAGATTTGTCGTAGTAACCGGGTTTAGAGTTTCTCTGTTCTTGTCTGGAACAGCTTCTTTCTTCTCAGTCTGCACAATCTCTGTTGTCCTTTTAGCAGCATTCTCATCAGTAGGAGAATTTTTTATCTCGTTCTGAGGAACAATGTAACCGTTGTTGGACTCAGCTTCAACAGAAGAAGGGTTAGAAGACAACGTGCTGCAGTTCGTGAGAGGGCTCTCGCTTCTTTCTTCTTCATTACGCGTCAAGACATTGATCTCATCCACTCCAAGCTCTCGTGTTCCGCTATAGGACACGACTTTGAAGCAATACTCAGAAGCTGGAGCTAATCCAGAGACAACAAATCTCGCGTTTGGTGTAAACAATGTGCAAGTTGACTTCTCCTGGTACTCTTTCTCAGTGGCCTTACGATGCCAGATACTGTAATGAACGATGTTCCCAGGTGAGGTGACTTCATTGGAGGCTAGAATCACAGTGAGTGAAGTGGCGTTAACATCCTCGAATCTGATCTTGGTTGATACTGTGGTTGCTGTATCTGCAGACACCTCATTGTTCAGTCCATGATAACAATCTAGCAAACAAAAACAGAATCATCAATTATTATTCATACTTTAAAAGGATTTTAAATGATAAAACTCCTAAACTATTTTTGAATCGCAAGGAAACTCCTCAACTAATATTTTAACGTTTTAAACCCTCAAATTACCTCAAATTACAAATCGTTAACATATGTTATGTTAGCCTCCGTCTATATTTCAGTTAAAATGTTATACTTTTATCATTAAAACATGGTAAAACATTTTATAAAAGTTTGTAAAATCGGATAGAGGTTTAAAATGGATAAAAGTTTATAAAATTATTTGCGTAATAAAAAAAAGCTGACCGTGCTGCATCTTGGAGCTGCGTTGTGAAGGCAATGCAGCAACTTCAGGAGGTGTTTCAAGAGATTCAAGAGCAGAAGAGCAAAGTTTCTGCACATCAGGTCCTGATTGTAGTCTGTTCACAATCCCTCTACCCATTTTCAAAGGGAGACCAGTGAGAGGACCCACATCAGCTTCAAGACTCTTCACAGCTTCATCAACAGCCTCACACAGGTTCCGGTACTTACTAGAGCCCTTTGTAAGCTTCTGGACTAATAAAAGACGGTAGCAAAGCACATCCACCCTTCTGGTTTCTCTAGCAATAGTCAGTTGCTTCTTCCAACACTCAAGCAAGCTGTTTGGTTTACCGCAAGAGACGCAGTAGAAGCAGCAACCACCCTCACTTTCCTTAAGACCAGACTTTTCACTCTCGAAAGCACATTCAAGATGACAAGAGAATCCGCAAGAATCACCTTCAAAGGGAGGGTCTGAGCTGCATGTTAACCAGAGACTAGGGTCTTTGTTATCATCATACTTACGGCAAATGCAACAAGAACACCTTCTGCAGAACGAGTCTCCCTCTCTCAATATAGCCCTGCAAGCCAAGTTGTTGCAGTAGACAGCATTGTTGCAGCTCCCGGAGGAATTGTTGTTACTAGTTGGAGCCACATAACGAGTAGGTTCATCGACTTTCCTTTGTCTCTTTGTGTGTCTCTGAACAGGCAAACATTCAGAATCTCTCTTCTTCTTGTTCTTCTTGTTATTCTCATCATAGTCTCCGGAGTTTTTCTCGGATACAAGTTTCAGAAGAGCTTCGATGATCTTGACTTTGGTCAAGCCAGTGTACTTTCTCTCTTTGCCCATTTCAGCGCATAGGATCTGTAGAATCTCTTGCCGGCTCCATGCCTGCAACACTTCGGTAGCTAGGTGTGATTGCTTGGAGAGATCATAGACAAGCTGTCTCTTCTCATCAACACTCATTTGACTGCATTTTGATGAGTCACCTGCTGCTCCTGTATATATATAGAAGAAGATAGTGTGAAAATTTAAAACTTTGACTCCAAGTGAAGGCAATGGAGAACAATGGCATAACCATAACACAAAAATGAAAAATCCCTTTGAAGCGTGTTGTGTGTGATCTTACACAAATGATGATACTTTACGCAAACTTGTTTTCCCAAATTAAGAAGAATATTTCTGAACTCAACTTAAATGCAACTAAAAAGCAAAAATTAGGAATTTTGAGGAGTAACATATTCATTCATTTAAAACAAAGGAAGTTGAACTACCATCACAGGAGAACAATGTTGAGGTTGGAACAAGGAGTCAAAGAGGGAATCAGAACAGCATGCCAAAAGCAAAGATCATGTTCCTTAGAACGAAGTTGAAAAAATGGAACAAGAATCAAAGCATGGGTTCTGTTAGGTAAAGAATTAGAACCCACATTCATCAATAAGTTAACAGTAGTAGTGACATCTCATGGAATCTTATTCCCATACAGAAAGAAAATCTTTTGACGCACGATTAAATTATGTACAAAATCTTATAGTATATATCAACCAATATAAGTGGGGGGAAAAACTTTTAGCAAAAAAAAAATATATATATAAGTGGGGGAAATAAACAAAGAATATGGAGTTGGAACCAACCAACAAGAAAAGTGAAAGACCCATTTATCAGAATCACCAATGAGAAACCATAGAAGAAGAAAAAAAAAAACTTGATGAAAAAATTATATTAAGAAGCCAGTAAACTAGATCAAGTAGCAAATCAGTGAAAACTACAGTAAAGTCTCAAACTTTGTAATTAAAAAAAAAAAAAAAAACAAATGAGCATCCAAAGCTTCATCATCAGCTGTGAACACTATAGTACATAGGGAATAACAAAGATACACGAATATCAATACATCTTTAACAACCAAAGAAACACCAGAATGAAAAAGTTGAAAGTACCATCGAGAGAAGAATCCATAGAGAGAAGAACGTTAGTTAGCAGAGAAGTGAGTCAAACCCACATTACCATGTAAGAACCTGCCAAAAAAAAAACCTGCGATGTGAAGAAGACGACAAAAAAATATAAAGAAAAGAAAATAAGACTGGTGGGTACGAAATAAAACAGAGAGAAAGAAGATTAGACAGAGAGAGAGGGAGAGAGATCGGTGAAAAATAGGAGAAAAGGAGAAGACTTTACACAATAAGGGAGGGAAGCTATTGGTTGTCGAGCAGAGAAGAAGAGATAACCGGACCGGTTTGTTTCTCCCTCCCTCGAACTGAGAAGAGAGAGAAAGAGCTAGTAAAAGGGAGGAGAGAGAGACAGCCAAGTGAAGAGGAGAGAAGATGTGAAGAAGAGAGAATAGATAGAAACACAAAGCCTATAGAGCTGAGGAGATGCAGTTTTTGGTGGGCCCCATATAGAGTTATAATATTTTATTATATTGCTTAACCTGTTTTTGTATATTTCACGTTATTTCGGTTTGGGGAATTGTTTTTACTACTTTTTAATTGTTTTTACTATTGGTACGTAAAGAGTGTTGATCGGTAAGTGGACAATTCTCGTTTACTAGAAAGTATGATTCTAGATCTTTTAAAACGTTAATCAAACCATATAATCCTATATAATTCAGTATGATATATTTATATTTGCAATATGATAATAAGATAGCTGTAAAGTGTAAACTTTCCTCGTCCATTTCTTTAACAAAAAAAAAGAAGAAGAAGAAGATGATGAGATAGCCGTAAAAACTAGTATAACATCAAACATGAACCATAGATAGTAAATATCAAAGTGCTAAAGTATTAAAAGATAAGTTAGACGTTCAAAGTGTTAGTTAAAATATCGAATTAGTAGGCTTACTACGAACTGTTGACCTTATTATAGATCTTGACAAATGGTAGGTAATCAGCTTAAAAATATGCATATATCTGATAACAAAACGACATAGTTCTAACGCTTTGAAATATGATCGACACATGTCACCAATTACATTACCATTGAGGCATTGACTAGTTTTTAGAAGGAAACATGATAACCTTTTACGAATTATGGATTAGATGCTATATGGAGATGGAAGTTTTCAGATATACTATGATAAATAAAATATATTCGGATAAAAATAATGGAAAAGTTGCTGCCAAATAAAAGCATCCATTCCAAAGAAATGAAAGAGTATTCTTATGTCAATCATCACAAAATCACACAAATCCCATATGAAATTTCTCCTTGTATGAATTGTTTTTGACTCTCTTCCCGTGTATAATTATGTGACACTTATCTTATCTTATCTTAATCTTGTTTTATTATACACGATATGTCACGTGTTAGACTATCATTGGCAGGTCCCATCGATTGTAGAAGTGTGCGTGTTATGGGAACATTGGCTATCATCACAAACGGGAAGACTTGGTGTAGCTGAGAACGACATGTGAATACAACGGAAAAATTTATGCTAAATAATGAAATATTATCAAAATGTCATTTGCCTTTATTTATTGGATCACAAGTAGAGAAGAAGGGATAAACAACTTTGGATCCTTTTGGGTGTACCATCTATCATACTTAGCTTTCCGTATATAGTACTTAATTTTCAAGAACGCATTAAACTTATAAGTAACCAATAACCGTTAATAAGTCTTGACTTACTTTTCGAGAAAACTAAAGATAAATAATCTATTTTGTTGGCTTTTGTCTTGTGAAGGCACGCAGTCACAGACGTCTATTTCTCTTTAAATTCAGAACATGGGATGTTTGCATATATATATGTTTAATCATAGTAAACTTGTCTTGTTCGTTAGAGTTCTTTGATCCAAGTATACATGTATCGAATGTACAAGGTTTTTGAATGTTACATTGGTCGGATTGATTACCCGAACTGAGATACAGTATCTAGCATTAGTCTATATTACATACATACATCCAATTTTGAATTTAAGCAATATATCCATAATCATTTGCGTGTTTTATGTGCAAAATTTTTTTGTTGGTAGCAGTTGTATTTACAATTTTGTTTAGGTTTTAAAAGTTTTAAGTAGATCCACTTTTTGGATTTTTATATTCTTTCTTATGTTTTTTCTTTTACTAATTTTCCAAACAGTTGTAAACATACATTTCCTTCATAGTTACTTGGGTTATTGGTTGTTGTATTTTAATGGATTTGAAAATCCGAACTAAATCTAGTGTTATTGGTTCTGTAATTTTCAAATATGTATTAAAATCAGGTGTTATTGGTTTAGTGATTCATAAATTCTATATCAAATCAAGTGCTATTCAATCGTACGGATTTACTAATATATTTGATTTTATAATGGATTTGAATGGATTCATTTGGATTTTCTAGTTAAAAATACAAAGACTCAAATCTGAGGGAAAAACTCCGGATTTGCATATTTTACTTGAATTTATAAATACTATATGAATTTCTAAATTAATCAAAATATATAAACCAATAACACCTCCTAATTAGTAGAGCAAGAAACGTGTAGATGCGTGAAGTATTTGGTTTTAGTTAAGCTTCTTTAGTATCAATGTATCATTGAATTTGTTGTTGGTGCATCTCCACCTAATCTAGCTTGTAAGCATCTATGTCATAGTAAAAGCAATTTGTACGGTTAACATACATGTTTTCATTGCATTTATGTTTGATTATTCAAACAATCAATACTATTAAAAGGGAAGAAATCATAAAAAATCTACGTACAAAAGTTTGTTGAACCTATTCATTAGAAACTTAAACATATATATATACAAAATTTGTTATTAGGTTCCCTTATTATTTGCTAAGCCTTCCAACAATTAGTTCCTATATATATGCATTTCATCATTTATTATCTTTACATATATTTTATTATTTGCTAAGTCCTCCAACGATTAGTTCTTATATTAATGCATTTCATCATTTATTATCTTTACATATATTTGGATATCTATTACTCCATACAATTTTTTTTTTTAAATTTAGAAGTCAAAATTAAATGCCTTCAAACTACACTATTACCATACATGCATACAAATATTTCATCAATAAATTTGTGTTCATCAACTTTTTACCAGCTACAAATTAATATCATGTAAAACCAATTATGTTCAATGAAAATTGATGATAGAATTTAAATAAAACTATTATTGAGTTTATTGTTAATTTCACTGTATGCAATTCAAAAATTGGTTTACCGGTTTAAATTAACGAGTTTTTTTTTATAAGCGCATATCACACTTGATTGCGAGTTTTTTAAAGTTTGCATGCTTTAAATTAACGAGTTTTCCTTAAATCCCAACCAACTTATGTACAAGTCATTGTTTACCGGTTTGACCGTTGGTCTGAACTTGATATAAATTTTTTTCTTATCTAATTTAAAATAATAGGCATGCTGAGTTTGATCACACCATATAAAATTTTAAAAAATAATTAATAAAAGCAATTGAAAATATAATTACATTAAATAACCAAATTAAAAAATTATATTTTGATAAAATATGACTTTGTAACATAATAATGTAAAAAAACAAAAATACTAATTCCTATCAAATATTTTTATCAACCAAAAAATAATCCGCGCTTTTAAGCGCGGGTCAAAATCTAGTTAAGTTTAAAGTTAATGGCAAATTTACTGCTCAAATCTCATTTGATTGAATATCCTAAAATTATGTGAAATTTTGATATCTGAACTTTAGGAAATTTGTAATGTAACCTTAATAATTAGTTTAGAATAATGATATGTTAAGTTAAAGCTTAACATTAAACAAAAATAAGTATTTTGCGTTCAAAATAATAATTAGATAAAACATCATCTTCATCATCATTAAACGTATCTCTGTAACTTTGTGACATAATTGAAAAAAAAACTGATAACTTCATTAACGATTGAAAAACAAATCGACTGTGTTAAATAAGACATGAACAGAGAAAGAGATAAATGTTCATTGAGTGGCAGAATGTAACTTTACACTTGTATTCATACAAGTGATTTTTAATTTAGCTTATTTTTAGCAATAAAACTAGCCAACTAACGATAATAAAGCTGATCCTCTGTTCCTAGTCTATTATTTTGTGTTTGATCATGGTCTTATTGATCGATCTATTTTTTGGCTCATATGGTCGGTTTTATACCTGTGGCCTGTTGATGGTGGGTTTAGATAGGTGCTTATGTGGTTGTATGAACCTTGGTGATGCTAATATGAGGAAAAAAACAATAATAAAGCTGTTCAGTTAACCAACAACACATGCTAAAATCCATTAAATCTATTAATCGAATGGCTAAACAAAAAAATATTCATTTTTGTTGACCTAATTTTTAATAGTTGTAAACAAAATCAAAACACCCAAATCTTTTTTGAAAGAATGGATTTATCGAAGGGCTTATTTGTGTACTAACCATTAAAAAAAAAGAAAATTGGTTTTCTAAAAAAAAAAAAAGAGAAATAGGAAGAGAGAATCAGAGAAAGAGAGTGTTTTTGGTTATTTAACAAATTTGAGTTTTTTTGTAGTTATAAGGGCAAATTTCCCTTTATCGAACAATAAGTCTTATGATTGGCTTGCGCAGACATGAGATGAAAGTTTAAACAGCAATTTCTGGCTACTTTACATCCAGAACATTATGTAGTTTTAACTTTGACTATAGTTAAGTTAATACTTGTAAAAATATGTATATGTTATCATCATCTACAGGTTGTATGCATATTTTATGCCGAAGTCGTGTATGATACATTTGTTTTTTTTTTTTTATTATCTGAAGGTTCTGGAAACAATGCCCATAATCTCCCAGGCCCAGAAACCGGCAGGCACTGATACCATGGGGATAAGGCCCATGGTGTAAAATATCCCTCCTACGGTGAATCGAATCCATGAGCGCAACAGCACCAACGCTTAAACCAACCAGGGTGCAACATCCGTGGTTATGGTACATTGTTACGAGCTGAATATGACAATCATATAGATGCAAGAAAATTCTTAGACTTAATGGTGGAAGAATTAAATACTATGGATTGGCAAGTGGTAACATACCATAAATAAAAACATTAAAATATAACAATTTTAATGTTATCATCTCATGTGGTCCCTAAGGGTTGTTCAGTTGTGAACTGTGACTGGTGCTTTACCCAAAACAACAATAAATAATTGCATGGGGTGAGTATGAAAGGAGACGTAGAAATACCATATACGTTTCATAATGTTTAGTCTTTGAGCCTATGTGCAAATGCCAGAATGCTAATCCGACCCGGCTTTGTTAATTAGTTTATAAAAATTGAATCTCAAGAACAATTCTGGTAGCCTATATACGATCAACATGACCTATTTTAATCAACCAGTTTTGAAAACCGGCACAGTCGAAACAGAACTGAGCCAAACCATTGCAAGTTAACACCACATCCATATATACATCTAGATTATTCTATACGGGCCATGCTGATAATCTTATATTTTGAGTAGTTTGATCTAACTAACATCATCAGATTAAAAAAAACTGCATATATATAGTCTAGTACTGTTTTATTACTCAGGCTAGTGGTTTCGTTACATCAAAGTCGGGCGGTGTGTGAATGAAACTGTTTCTGTTGGATATGCAATCATAGATTTCGTAAGTGGCGTGAGTTTTGGCATAACACACTAAACAGATTTACGTCGGTAGAAACTTGAAAGCTGAAAGTTTGTTCTTTTTTTTCCTTTTCATGCACATTGATTGTTTTGAAGAAGAGTGCATAAAATGTGATTACAACAAATTCTGCAGCTTAATAATTAACTTTATCATAACTGGGGTTCATACTTGTAAATGGGTACATAATATATGGTCCATACCATCAACATAATTATGCACTTTGTAGCACTTTTATGACGATTTAAAGAAATCGCACCAACCGAAACATGTCATACTATTAATAAAGTCAGATTTCTATAGCAAACTGTCGTGAATTCTTAGTCATCTTTAGCTTATTGCTTTTTCGACAACAAATCCACTTATGTTATATGACATTGACACAAAGTTGCAAAAAGAATGGTCGCAAAGGAGATTCTCTATGTGCGGAAAGAGTCGGATCATTTCTTTCTTTTCTAATCCATTTGAAACGGAAAGTTAAACTTCTTCTTGTGTGCTACTGAATCTAAAAAATATTTATGTGATCTTTTCGTATGTATGATACCAAAAATTATGCAAGGACACCCCCGTACTAAAGCTGGGCATGTTCTATAAGATATCGTGAAAGGTAAAGTTAGGGTTTTACGATTTTGATGGGGAAACACTAGTAGAGTTTCTCAAAAGTTGAAACCAATAAATGTTATTGCTTTTTGTGTGTTGATGATATAGTTTGAGTTATCTTATTGCCGTTAAAATAAAAGATACGATCAATCGATTGATATAGGCCCAACCAGCCCAATGAACTTCAAACAAAAAGAGAAAAGCATACTTCCATGGATTCTGTAAGGCCTTGCAAACATTTGAGACCTACAAAATCTAGGGGTGGGCAAAAAACCCAAACCGAACCGAATCGAACCAACCAAACCGAAGTTAAACCGAACCAAACCAAACCGTGCTCTTTATGTAACCCAATTGGTTCATGTTTTACTCAACCCGAACGGTTTGGTTTGGTTTGGGTTTAAACCGAACCAAACCGAACCAAACCGATAATCCAATATATATAGTAAAAATATATATGATATATATATATGTATTAACATATTGCAAATTTTAGTTAAAGTTTCGTTTTTCATTTTTTCATAACTTCCATATCTTTAAAAAAAATTATAAATACGATTCAAATAATACTATTATATATAAAATCATGTAGCATAAGTTTTTATATTCTTACTCTATCGTTTATGAGTTGATTATTTTTTAATAAAAGTATAAAACTAATGCCTTCATATTTTATAACCAACCCAAACTACACCGAACCAAACTAGACCATAATAATGTAAACCAAACTAAATCTAAACCAAACCGAACTGAACCGAACCGAATTAAACCCAAACCGAACCCAACCCAAAGCTACTTTGGTTTTAATTGGTTTGAGTTTTATAAAACCCAAATTACCCAAATCAAACCGAACCCAAACCGAACCCGAAACTAAACCGAAATGCCCACCCCTAACAAAATCTAGGCCTACTTTTGATAAATTAACGCCCGAGTAACCAATAAACTGTCCAATTATCAGCCATGTGTGAATTGTTAAGAAAAGAAGTATAATAAGATGCATGTCTGTGAAAAGTATGAAGTATCATAAGATGCAATAAGTGTGATCATTGATAATATCATACCAGATTAATTTCAAAATTTCTTCTCTTGAGTATTTTTTAAGAAACATAGAGCGGGTGTCAAACACAAAAATGGAATAAAAACTCATTTCAGAAACTTGCATATATATGAAATATAGGCCGACTTCAATACACCTCTACCCCCATACTATTTTCTCATGTATATTGAGTTCATTATTGGTTCTTTCTCTTGAACTAATATTTTGAATCACTAAGGACATTTCCATCCTCATTCTATTTTTCCCTTTAAAATGGAGTAATGAATGATCCAATCAAATTTCATATCTCATTCCATAATAGAGTTCACTCTATAAATGGAATAATCTATTTTTTGTTTGTTCATCACTCTATTATAGAATAGAAAATGAAGTATGGTTGAAGCATTTTTAATCCATATTCACTTTTACTCCGTTATAAAAGAAAAAATAGAGTTTTACATTGGAAATGCTCTAACTTACCTAAACTATCTATTTCAAATTAGTTCCACATCGACGATTCAATTTGTGAATCTATGTTTAATTTCTAGTAATTTTGTTTATGAATAATATATATCCTGTTTATAATTAACTCATGGGTTAGATGTCGGCTATTTGGTGTTTGAGAAAGTATTTTTTAATGTCCAAGTATTTGCCTCATCTCAGAAGCTCAAACAAAAATAGTAGGCCCAAGTTCAACACACAACTCTTAAAATTGTATGGTTGTGTAGACTGTATAATCATTGAAAGTAACATTTTTCAGTGAAGTATTAAAATAGGAACAACCTCATTCACAATCAAACGTCCATCCCACCTGCAACAGTGTTCCATGGTGTTGACAAACAGCTGAGAAATATCATCTCGGCGAGAAGAATAAGAAAGCCTTTCAACGCCCTCATGTCGATGTGGCTGCGATAGATCTCTTATAAAACTTTTTCTTGTAGTCCATCTTGTTTTTATTTCTTTTTTGCCAAGATGGCTCAAACTTAAGAGATTACTTTGTAAAATCTTTCTATCATTATATGATATTTACAGTTTAGCAAAAAAAAAACAAGTATTAAAATAGTAATTTTTGTGAATTTTATGTAAATATATTTTATCAGTAATGCACTTAGAAGTTTAATTATAATGAGACCAAGAGCAGGTCAGTCAATTACAAATAACAAATATACTGTGTTGATAAGTTTTTGTTATTGCGCGTACGAACTTTATTTCGTTGATGAAATAACAAGCAAAACATGTGAAAATGTTGACGCCTTCATATAAATTTTGGTGGGAAATGGATGAACCAATTGGTTTAGGTTTGCCCACGTGGGAAGTGTTGGGTCACAGTTTCCTATCTACCAATCAAGTTTTGGAAATATTATTTCCCATCATTGGGCTTCTTACTGCCTCTTATTTCCTTTGCATTTTAGACCTAACATAACTCCACCTTCACAAACCACTTTGTATAATAAAAATTAAAAGGCAAAAGAAGTTTAATTATAACATAACTCCAACAAGAATACTTCACAGTTAACATGTTTGATTTCTTTTGGGGGTGTGCTTTCGTATAGGGAAAACTGGGTCTAGGCATTTTTAGCATGTATTTTGGGATGAGACGTTACTACTAAAATCATAAATTTGATTTGCCTAACCAGACAATTACAACAAAATATATCATTATAACTGTTTTTATTTGTTACATTTTTAAAGTTGTTACAAATTAACTTTGGACATATATAAACTTTAAGAGATTAATAAAAAAGGTACGTAGTATTATAATTTTGATAGAAGGTTACTATTTTTATTCACGTATCAGTTTTCCGTTCCAGAGTAAGTAATTGACAAACAAATGTATTATGTATAATATACACATAAATTTCAGAACATGTGAACGATTATATTTGGTAATAAACTAGTGAAGTTTGATGATTGTGTTTTTTTGTTCTTGTTTTTATTGAACTTGTGTTTCGATTTGTTTTGAAAGTGTGAAACGAAAAAAGACACGTGTGTTGTGGTGTTTCACTTGTCTTCTTTCTTTCTTATTTGTGGTGGATCTCTTTGGAGATCTAATCAATTGTGTTGGCAGAATCATGATGTTGACACAAAAGTCGATTAATTTGGACATAAGCATAAACGCATATTCGATTATTGAAAGAGCAAACGTCAGAAGATCATTTACTAACACATTACATCTTTTTTCTTATCATCTCACGGTTTCTAAAATGATATCTAAACTTAAATAGCTCGACCATATAGTTGGGTGGGGTTATCACTTATCAATTATCATCGAACAACTTTGACATTGAGTGGTTGGCCGTCTTACAACATGTCTGCGCTAGGAACGCTCTTACAATACACCCTTAACCCTTAAATTAATATTATTGCCGTCTTTTTGAATGATGCACTATATAGTATCTAGTATATGTTTACCTTTTTTTTTTAGTATCTAGTATATATTAGTATTAGTATCACATAGAACATAACTTGTTTGCTAATATAAAAGAGTCAAAGCTCATGTCATATTTGACCAACCAACAGCTTGACCGACTCAAGACTTCCCATGGATCCAAGGCCATAGTGGTCGTTGAGGTATTGGCTCAATGTAATACCACGGGCTATGGAATCCCACCGCTTAATTAAAAACATTTGCTTTTTTTTTTCAAACATATAACTAGAGACAGAAAATTATCTCCCTCTCATATGATATATTTTCTTCATTTGCGTCTTTTTTTCATGTTGTTCATAAATAACAATAAAAGAATGCATTACAATCTCTTAAGTCTTAAATTATAAACTTGTTAAATATTAGTTATTTCAAGCTGGATAATACTAATAAAAATATCTTAAACATGGGTTGATAAAAACAAGGGAGAGATATAAACATAAGTTACAATCTCTTAAATAATGAATTACAATCTCTTTTTTTTTTGTCAACGCATTACAATCTCTCAAGTCTTAAATTATAAACTTGTTAAATATTAGTTATTTCAAGCTGGATAATAATAATAAAAACATCTTAAACATGGGTTGATAAAACAAGGGAGAGATGATTATATAAACATAAGTTAACCATGGCTAAAATCAAACGCGGTAGGTCAATTTGACCGGTCTGGTTTGGTGAGCGGTGGCAATAGTCTCACCACTCCAACCACGAAAATAAAAATAATTATTTTAATAAAATATATATATATATATATAACTCTCTTCTTTCTCATACTGTATTTCATATTTAATTTCTTTCTCTCAAAAGAGTCTCTCTCTCTCACCTACACCACACCTAACCAAACGCTCCGATTCAGAGAGAAAGAGAGAGAGATCTTCTTCTTCTCATTCTTCGTCTAGGCAGCACACCAACACGCCACCATGTCCTCAACACCCATGAAAGTCTCTCCCTTTGATCTCATGTCCGCCATCATCAAAGGAGAGCCCGTCGTCGTCTCCGACCCGGCCAATGCCTCGGCTTACGAGTCAGTCGCAGCCGAATTGAGCTCAATCCTCACCGAGAATCGTCAGCTCGCAATGATTGTCACCACTTCCATAGCTGTTCTCATCGGCTGCATCGTCATGCTCGTCTGGAGAAGATCCGGTGGCTCCTCCGGGAACAGCTCCAAACGCGTCGAGACAACGCTTAAGCCGTTGGTGATTAAGCCTCGTGACGAAGAGGTTGATGATGGGAGGAAGAAAGTCACAATCTTTTTCGGAACGCAGACCGGAACTGCTGAAGGGTTTGCTAAAGTAAGTTGCTTTGGTCCAAAAACAGAGCTTTTGTTTCAAAACAGAGCTTTTGTTTCAAAACAGAGCTTTTGTTTCAAAACAGAGCTTTTGATTCAAAAACAGAGCTTTTGATTCAAAAACAGAGCTTTTGATTCAAAAACAGAGCTTTTGTTTCAAAAACAGAGCTTTTGTTTCAAAACAGAGTGAAGATGATGAAAGTTAACATTTTGATACTTTGTAGGCTTTAGGAGAAGAAGCTAAAGCAAGATACGAGAAGATCAGATTCAAAATCGTTGATTTGGTATGTACCCTTTTAAAAAAGCTTAAACCTTTCTTGTTTATTTCGATTCTGATTCTGATTTGTTTTAACAGGACGATTACGCGGCTGATGATGATGAGTACGAGGAGAAGTTGAAGAAAGAGGATGTGGCTTTCTTCTTCTTAGCCACGTTAGTTTTTTTTTTTTTTCAAAAGCAATGGTTTTGTCTTTATTGAAGTTGATCTTGATTTTTACAATCTTGGTTGTGTAGATATGGAGACGGTGAACCTACAGACAATGCGGCGAGATTCTACAAATGGTTCACCGAGGTGAGTCTTTTTTGTTGCTTGGGGTTAGTTAGTTGCTGTAACGAATGTGTTTAATGTTTACTTGTTTCTCAAGTTTTGTAAATGTGTCATGTGTGTTACAGGGGAAGGACAGAGGAGAATGGCTCAAGAACTTGAAGTATGGTGTGTTTGGATTAGGAAACAGACAATACGAACATTTTAATAAGGTTTTTTTAAAATTGATTCTTTATTTATGTTTTTTAAATAATGATCTTGTTCACAATATTTTAATATTTGTTTTTTTTTTTGTAAATCTGTGTTGCAGGTTGCCAAAGTTGTGGATGACATTCTTGTGGAACAAGGTTTGTTTGTTTCTTTATTTTTCATCATTCGTCTTGTATTATAGTTTTCTAACTTGATGAAGACTTGGTTTGTTTCAGGTGCACAGCGTCTTGTACATGTTGGTCTTGGAGATGATGACCAGTGTATTGAAGATGACTTCACCGCTTGGTATTTACTTTGTCCATGTACCTTCCTACTTTGGACATTTGTTTTTAAATTTTATTTTCTGAGCTCAGTTTGTTATCATCTCTTGCAGGAGAGAAGCATTGTGGCCAGAGTTGGATACACTGCTAAGGGAAGAAGGTGATACAGCTGTTACACCATACACTGCTGCTGTGCTAGAATACAGAGTTTCTATTCACAACTCTGAAGATGCGTTGAATGAGAAAAACTTGGCTAATGGGAATGGTCATGTAGTCTTTGACGCTCAACATCCTTACAGGTGAGGCTTCTTCTCTTTTCTTATAGTATTGTCTTATTAGTTTGATCTAATCTTTGCTTTGTTTTGGTGATTTTAAAGGGCAAATGTTGCTGTGAGAAGGGAGCTTCATACTCCAGAGTCTGACCGTTCCTGCACCCATCTGGAGTTTGACATTGCCGGAAGTGGACTGACGTGAGTCTTACTGCTATTTTAGAATGTGTGTACAGAATAACATAATTAACATAATGTTTTTGTATGTCAGGTATGAAACTGGAGATCATGTTGGTGTACTTTGTGATAACTTGAATGAAACTGTAGAGGAAGCGCTTAGGTTGCTGGATATCTCACCTGATACTTATTTCTCCCTTCACTCTGATAAAGAAGATGGCACACCAATCAGCACCTCTCTTCCTCCTCCATTCCCACCTTGCAACTTGAGAACAGCTCTTAAACGCTATGCATGTCTTTTGAGCTCTCCTAAAAAGGTTGGTTGGTTGGCTTCACATCTAATCATCATACAAAAGTCAATTTGTATTCATGCTTGTCTTCTTGCAGTCCGCTTTAGTAGCTTTGGCTGCTCATGCATCAAACCCCACCGAAGCAGAGAGATTAAAACACCTTGCTTCACCTGCTGGAAAGGTTTGTGCCATGCGGTTATTGATTTTTTTTTCATTCTCTTGCAAGTATTATAATTGTTTTTGTCTTTTCAACAACATCAGGATGAATATTCAAAGTGGGTAGTAGAGAGTCAAAGAAGTCTACTCGAGGTAATGGCCGAGTTTCCTTCAGCTAAGCCGCCACTTGGTGTCTTCTTTGCCGCAGTCGCTCCGAGGTTGCAGCCGAGGTTCTATTCAATATCATCATCTCTCAAGTGAGTTACTTCTCACTGTCTTCTTGGTCTTTTGTTTTCTGATTTTTTTTTTGGTATATTGACCATTCTCATGTTATCTTGTATAGGATTGCTGAAACTAGAATTCATGTCACATGTGCACTAGTACACGAGAAGATGCCAACAGGAAGGATTCATAAGGGAGTGTGTTCCACTTGGATGAAGGTAAAATAGAGTTGTGTGATCTTTTTGTTGTTTGGTGCCATTTCTCATGGAAACATATGAAGGAGAGCTTCTTTTGTTGGGTTGTATTAACAGAGTGCTGTGCCTTATGAGAAGAGTGAGAACTGTTCCTCAGCGCCGATATTTGTGAGGCAATCCAACTTCAAGCTTCCTTCAGATTCTAAGGTACCGATCATCATGATTGGTCCAGGGACTGGATTGGCTCCATTCAGAGGTTTCCTTCAGGAAAGGCTGGCGTTGGTAGAGTCTGGTGTTGAGCTTGGACCATCAGTTTTGTTCTTTGGATGCAGAAACCGTAGAATGGTAACTAAACTCATTTACTCCAAACTCAAAACTTATCATCATCATCATCATCTGTTTGTTCAGTGTTGCTCACGTCTTGTCATATAATACAGGATTTCATCTACGAGGAAGAGCTCCAGAGGTTTCTTGAGAGTGGTGCACTCTCAGAGCTAAGCGTTGCCTTCTCTCGTGAAGGACCAACCAAAGAATATGTACAGCACAAGATGATGGACAAGGTAATGAGCTTAATAACCAGATCTTTGCATGGTTTTACAGGTTCTTGAGCTGACAACTATTCGCAATGCAGGCTTCTGATATCTGGAGCATGATCTCTCAAGGAGCGTATGTATATGTTTGTGGTGACGCCAAAGGCATGGCAAGAGACGTTCACAGATCTCTCCACACCATAGCTCAAGAACAGGTTCGTATGAGACACCCAAAATCTAAAAAGACATAATCTCAACTGCCATATCTCACATGATAAACAGTCTTTGAGGGTTCTTACTTTTGTCGTGTCATTGTTTCAGGGATCAATGGATTCTACAAAAGCAGAGAGCTTTGTGAAGAATCTGCAAATGAGTGGAAGATATCTTAGAGATGTATGGTAACGAGGCTGTTGAAGCCCCCCCCCCCCCCCCGTCACACATTCACTGTGTACTTATATATAGAAATGCCACAGCATGATCATTAAGTTGTGATCGCAAGAGGAAATAATCCTTCTTTTTCTCCATTTTTAATTTAGTTTATTTCATATTTGTATTTTGTCAATTCTATTTTTCCAACCCTTGTTATATAGTCCACAACAGAATGATAAAGAAAACCAAAACTTTGTACAAGATGTGATGGGTGTATTTGTGAAACAGTTGTGTTATATGCAAAGTCTGTACCTTTGAATGTAAGAGCCAAATGGATTTATAATGATTGAAAGTTGAAACCTTTGGTTCCCAAGTGCCTTTTGTTGAAGTATTATTTTAAACGAATTTTTATAATAAGATGAATGGTATAGGGGTAGGTAAGCTGGGGGAATATTGTAGATGTGATTTAATAGCATGTGTTTTACACTGATACGTGCGGAATGAAGTTGGTGGTGGATAGGATACAAGACTCTCCAACAATAACAACATGTTTCTTTCCTCTTTCAACTACCTCTTTTGGTCTTTATGTGTTTCTTCTCATAAACTACTCTTCTTATTGATTATTACTACAAAGTATAAATAAGGGATTACGACTGCATAAACGAAAGTAGTTTAGTAAAAGAAGAGGTCTGACCAATGAAAAATCAAGTGGACATTGTCACATTGGCAGGTGACGTAAATGATCTTACATGATTGCATAATTGATTTCTGTATTTCACATCCAAAATTTGGAGAAAACACAAATCGCTCTTCGATCTATCTTATGGTTTTGGTTGGGCTAACAGATTCGTTGCGAAGTCCAACAAAACTGTGCATCATCGTGTGATATTTCTTAATGGCCCGTTCAAAAACTCAACGTCCAAGTCCTTATTACTAGATATATTTATGTATCCAGCCCAAAATTATAATTTTGATTTGTTTGGGCTTTGTCCAAAGTACACTATACAAATAACGTTACTTTTCCAAAGTACACCAACATGCTTCTTTTCACGTTAGAACAAAACAAAACGAAAACTTTTTGGCCAACTCCTATGTGATGATTCATTATACTTTTTTGCGTTTAAAGATAATAGTGAAATCGCACCATATGAAAATGTTATAAAAAAGGAATACAAATCAAACTTTGTGGTCAAGCAATGAGGATATGAGTAACCTCATTATGACTTGTGCCTTGCAGCGTAAGTTGGTGTAACTTGAAAACGAAGGGAAAAAAGTATAGTTTGTGGCTCTAACTGCTTTCATTTAGTTATGTTCTGTAACAATTAATTACCTTTCATTACTCTGTTGGATAATTCCAAGCTTGTGGAAACTTAACATATTATTAGATGTTTAATATATTAAGATAAACACAATAAGGAAACCTAGAAATAGGAAAAGGAAGTTTCTATTTAGGTTAGGTTTGTGTTTTCCATATCCCACATGTTAAAGGGAATTGTCTTTCATATAAATATAGGTCTAATGGAGAGGTGTTCCATATGATCTAAGTGAAACATATTGAGAGCTTTAGTTTTGAGTAGTTTCTAAAGCTAATAAGAAAAGTTGTTCTTATAACTCTTTGTGTTTCTAAGAGATCTGAATTGGTATCAGAGCCTCAGGTTGGAGACTCGATCTAAGCTTAAGTTGTAGCTTAAGATCCTGGTGCTTGTGAACAAGAGATCGCGACGGCAAGATGGCTGACGTGACTAGGGCTCCACGCACGAAGGACTTTGGATCTACATCCATCCAATGTCCGATGTTGTCATCGACAAACTACACAGTTTGGTCGATGAGGATGAAGGTTCTACTACGTGTTCATGAAGTATGGGACACAATCGAACCCGGTTCAGATGATCAAAAGAAGAACGATGTTGCGATAGCTCTTTTGTTTCAATCTGTTCCAGAGACTTTGATTCTCCAGGTGGGAGAACAAACCACATCAAAAGAGATCTGGAACGCCATCAAGTCACGACACCTAGGAGCTGATCGTGTAAGGGAGGCGAGACTTCAGACGTTGATGACGGAGTTTGACAGGTTGAAGATGGATGATTCAGATACGGTCGATGACTTCGCGGGGAAGATATCAGGCCTATCATCCAAAGCAACCTCGTTGGGAGAAAACATAGAAGAATCCAAGATGGTCAAGAAGTTCTTGAAGGGTCTTCCAAGACACAAGTATATCCAGATCGTAGCATCACTTGAGCAAGTCCTAGATCTCAACTCGACGGGGTTTGAAGACATAGTTGGAAGGCTTAAGGCGTACGAGGAGCGTGTAGGAGAAGAAACTCAGAAAGAAGACCAAGGGAAGCTGATGTTTTCGAACAATGAAGAGCATAGTCAGAGGGGCTATGAGAATTCCCGTGGTAGAGGAAGAGGACGGAACGGTAGAGGCAGAGGTCGAGGTAGGTCACACAACCAAAACCGTGCGTCACACACCGAAGATAACAACTCGAAGAAGAATCGTTCAAAGCTGATATGTTGGAGATGTGACAAGCCTGGTCACTACGCAACTGTCTGTCCCGAAAAGACAGAGAAGAATCAAGAAACTAACCTAAACGAGACAGAAGAGGCTGATGCACTCTATGTACACGAGGTGGTGTTTTTGAATGAAGATAAGGTGATTCCGAAGAATCTTGATATCGACAAAGGCAGTGCAAGTGTCTGGTATTTGGATAATGGAGCGAGCAATCACATGACAGGGAACAAGGAGTTCTTTTCGAGTTTGAATCTCAACACCAAAGGGAAGGTGAAGTTTGGTGATGGATCGTGTGTTGACATTGTAGGAAAGGGTGTGGTTACCTTTGTGTGCAAGACTGGTGAGAAGAAGGCACTCAAAGACATATACTACATACCTGATCTGAAGCACAATATATTGAGTCTTGGGCAAGCAACAGAGAACGGATGTGAGGTTAACATGAAAGATGTCTACTTAACGCTCACAGATTCGCATGGAAGGTTGCTAGTTAGTGTGACAAGATCTCCAAACCGTCTCTACAAGACCCCTATGGAGATAAGCTACTCAGAGAGTTTACATGTCAGGGACGTAGATGCTACATGGAGGTGGCATGCTCGACAAGGACATATATGCTATGGAGTGATGAACAACATGGTAAGGAAGGAGATGGTCGTAGGAATGCAGAGTGTAACACACGAAGAAGGCGTGTGTAACACATGTATCGCAGAGAAGCAAAGGAGACACTCATTCCCGAGTGTGACACACGAAGAAGGCGTGTGTAACACATGTTTCACAGGGAAGCAAATCAGAGATTCATTCCTGACTAAGGCCATGGTTTGTACATCAAAGCCATTAGGATTATTGCTTGGAGATTTGTGTGGAATAAGTGCACCACCAACACCAGCAGATAATCGTGAGGCATTCTATCGGTTCAAAAGATCTCACACCGATAGAGGAGGAGAGTTTGCCTCAGCTATGTTCAATCTAGGTTGCACCGATAGAGGAGGAGAGGTTGCCTCAGATGTGTTCAATCTAGAATGCACCGATAGAGGAGGAGAGATTGCCTCAGATGAGTTTAACCTATCTTGTGAAGAAGATTGGGTTGAAGCTATGGAAGACGAGTTGGAGTCTATCACAAGAAACAAGATATGGGAGCTTGTAGATAGACCGACTGGTTCTGAGAAGAAAGGAGAAGATGATCGAGTTTGTGTGTTACACAAGACGTTGCATGTGTTACGCCAGGCACCCAGAGCATGGAGTGTAAAACTCGATCAGGTTCTCAAGGAGATGAGATTTGAGAAGTGCACGAAGGAACCATCAGTGTACTGCAAGACTCAAGGAGGAGACGTCTTGATCATAGCCATCTACGTTGATGATCTATTTGTGACAGGAACTTCGCTTAAGGTGATTAGGCAATTCAAGGAGGAGATGTCTAAGAAGTTCGAGATGTCAGATTTAGGTAAGCTAACGTACTACCTTGGCATAGAGGTGATTCAAGGAGCAGACAGAATCAGAATAAAGCAAGAGAGGTATGCTCAAGGAATCCTGTGTGACACAAAGATGGAAGTGTGTAACACGACTCACGAAGGAGTGTGTAACACGACTCACAGAGGAGTGTGTGACACAAAGGTGGAAGCGTGCGACACAACGCACGTACCAATGAAGTCAAGGTTCTCAAAGGATGAAGATGAACCAGAGATAAAACTGTTGGGTGTTGAGCAGAAGGCCGACATCTTTACCAGAGCTCACGTACGCAAGATGGCGGATGTGACCAGAGTTATCATTGCAGTGAACTTCAGCCACAAGACTCATCGCAACTTAAGTGAAGAGGTCATGAGAAGGTTCTACAAGAACTGGGCCGATTCTAAGAAGGAGCGGTACGGAAGCAAGGAGAGCATCCGGTCTAACCTTGAGAAAGATGTGAATTCTATGGGTGGATTCACACACCATGGTGTGGTGGAGGATGATTACTTGATGATTGAGTTCAAGCAAATGAGGAGCTTAATCGGAGTTCAAGAAATTGATCTCCCTAATTCAAGTTGGAATTAAGGGGGTGAATGTTGGATAATTCCAAGCTTGTGGAAACTTAACATATTATTAGATGTTTAATATATTAAGATAAACACAATAAGGAAACCTAGAAATAGGAAAAGGAAGTTTCTATTTAGGTTAGGTTTGTGTTTTCCATATCCCACATGTTAAAGGGAATTGTCTTTCATATAAATATAGGTCTAATGGAGAGGTGTTCCATATGATCTAAGTGAAACATATTGAGAGCTTTAGTTTTGAGTAGTTTCTAAAGCTAATAAGAAAAGTTGTTCTTATAACTCTTTGTGTTTCTAAGAGATCTGATACTCTTCCATGAGTTTTTTTCTTTAATTTCTTTCTTTTTAAATTCTGTAGCAGGATAGCTTCTTCACCAGTGCGCTATTATGGTCGTTTGCAATTAGTGTTGGCCGACAAAAGTTTCCCATCATTTCTCGCTAACCTCATTTACTCGCACTGATTAATACGTCAACACTTGTTTCATTTTATTTTGCAACCAATCACCATGTCTTAGTCTTCCTCTTAATTAATCCTGACTATCTTTCCACAAACAATACTTCATACATTTTCTTGTGTAAACGTTGTTCTTTTTAGTGAGAACTTTATATTCCTATTTATAACATATATTTAGTGAGTTTGTATTTATTTAATACTCACTCTCACTCTATTCTTAAAAGATCCATGTTTTTAAAAAATATTTTGTTTCAAAAAAATGTATATTTTATGTTTTCTATGAGAAAATTGTAAACTTTAAAAAAATTAATTAGTTTTATTAGATTACTATTTGCTAAAAGTTGTTGAAAATTAAAAATTACATAAAACAATAAATTTACTATAGTGATTTAATGTGTTTTTTTAATATGTGTGAAAACACTAAAAAATCTATTTTTTAAGAACACATGGAGTATATATGTACAATTTCTTATATATATGCGATAGTACTTATTTATACATATGAAATTTTATGATACAGTGTATGAGTATCTGCTAAATAATTTATCAAAACTTTGCAACATATCAGGCGTACATAAACAATTGATGCGAAACTTTTTGGTGTAGCCGTGCAGGGTTCCATTAATTGCGTACACTAAAGACATCCTTATGTAAAAGCTTTAAAATCTGATGCAACTAAACTAAAAGTAGGAAATCATAAAGTATTTCGTTTTTTAACTATACTATTTTGTAATAATTAATACATACTGAAATACTGGTATTTCCAACTTGGAAAATTAGTTACTCCATCCATTCATTAAGGATACATATTCTAGAGAAAATTTTTGTTCATAAAAGATCTATTTTTTTTTTATTTTCAATGCATGTTTTATTAACTAATTGCAAACTTCAAAAAACTTAATTGTACTTATTGATTTTTTATTGGCTTAAAATTATAGAAAGAAGATAAACACAAAAAATTATGCAAATTTAATGTGTTTTATTAAAATGTGTGAAAAAACTAGAATATGAATATTTTAGGAACAGAGAAAGAGTATTTTTTTTGGTAAAATCAAAACTGTTTTGGATAAATTTATTATAGTGATTAACCTCAGAGCAAAAAAAAAAATATTTGGACCTAAACTCTGGCATCCGTATGTAAGAAGGGGAACTATTGGGATACAAGTCTTTCTCTTTGGAAAATTAGTTGCGCAATATTCTAATTTCTACATTAGAAACGCAATATTCTAATGTAAACTTTCATATCACTATTTCACAGAAATTCAAAATCGATTGGGTAAAAGTTATTTAATACTTTTGACTATATCTATCACTATCAGTATAGAGTCTAGACCATACTTTTGGATCACACAATTTTCTCAGACGAAATAAATCATAATTCAATAAGATGATCATGTGAATGACATATAGATCTAGCGGTCACTAATCTTATACGCTATGAATATTTTGTTGGTTCATGGGTGGATACGTAGCAAGGTTTTGATTAACAAAACAGCATGTCTGATAATTATATACTAGGTTCTGTTCGTAGAGTAGT
The DNA here is from genome assembly GCF_000309985.2 of Brassica rapa. NCBI lineage: Eukaryota > Viridiplantae > Streptophyta > Magnoliopsida > Brassicales > Brassicaceae > Brassica > Brassica rapa. Next base: position 3,580,264 of record NC_024795.2, on the reverse strand, counting down.
AAACATGTATAGAGGATTAGGAAAAAAATTACTAAAACCAAATTTACTCATTTTAACACGTCTTATTCAAGGTTTGGGGAAGATTATCGGTGAACAAGTTAATCGATGATGTTTGAGATTGCCTTTAGTGCAGGATAGAGAGTATACAATATATTTACAGGCTATATAGATTTCTCAAAATATGTAAATCGGATATGCGGTTGGTTTGATCGATACATCATACATATAGTGATTTTTTTACATAAAACATAAACTGATTTTCCAATTTAGTCAGAAGGATGCTTTGAATTAATGATGATGTTGGTAACTTGCAATTATGATTCTAGAATGGGATAGGATGTAAACAAACATGCATGTTGTCGTATTTATTTTCTTTGTTAAAACAATTGAAACAGTAGTATATATATATGTATGTGTGTGTGGTAACAAAAACTTGAAAACTTTCTTCATTCTATTTCTCTCTCTCTCTTTCCCTAAAAAGATATGGAAACTTCAGAAAACACCAATCTCCAAAACCCTAAACCCACAACGCCATTTCACTATCACCTAGAAGAAGCACTCTCTCTCCGAGATCTTCCCCTCAACACCGAAAACACCAATTCCACCGCCACCACAACAACCACCACTGAAGACCAACGTAAACGATCAATAGAGCTTTTTGAGTTCCTTACCTCAACCTCCAACGACTGTTCTCCGGCAGAAAACATAATCTTCGGCGGCAAAATCATCCCCTTAAATTACCAAAATGCCATCCTTTCATCTCCCGAGTACATTCGCCCTCGCATAAGCACAAGATCCGAGCCCTTATCCACTATACAAGGCAACAAGCTCAACCGTCCCGTGGCACGTGACAATGCAAGACCCATGAGGATAAGCCGTTCTCTAGATCATCGCAACCTCTCACGTGGATCAACCACCGCACGTGGAAACGCTTCTCCGACAAAAAGTACGACAAAGCCTGAAACGGTCTCGTCTGGAAATAGAAAAAGTGTTAAACCGAGATGGTATGTGATCATGTTCGGAATGGTTAAGTTCCCGCCGGAAACCGAGCTGAGGAATATAAAGAGCCGTCAGGTTCGCCGGAATGTTCCACCGGTTATGTTCCCGTCTCCCGCTGACCGGAGACCTCGTAGAACTCGAGGGTCCTCACCGTCTCCTTCTTGGAGGTTTCTCAACGCCTTGAGTTGCAAGGAGCCCACAAGTGTCGCTGCAACGACACCGCTTTGGTTTCCACATGTTTAAATTACTATATTATCCCTAAGAACCATTGTGTTGTGGCTACGTACTCGTTTTGTTGCGACTGAGAAGAATATAACCGTCATTTACTATAAGATATAACGATATTGTAATTTTTCTTTTGTCAGCCACGATATTGTAATTTATTTTGTTAAACAATATCGATAATAGTTTGGACCATAACATACCCTTTTCTTTATGTTATATACATTTCTTTTCTTTTCTTTTGTATTTCAGCTCATTTTGTTTGAATATTTGAATACATATTATAAGAATCGTCAAATTTTTATAAAATTAATTGGTTAGGTAATGGAGGAATGAATGATGATCAGAACTGGCACGAGAAGGACATGAACAAAATTTATTATTTTACTTTTCCCTCTGGGACTAGTCGATTTTTGATATAGACAGGAAGTTATATAAGCTTCGTGAGCATTTATTTGTGCTTCGAAATGCATGGTTCATATATGGTATGATAATTCAAATTCCAATCTTAGAGACTGTGACGTTCACCGTCTTTTTGTCCAGAGACTTCTAGAATTAAATCCATTTCAACATATTCATGTGTCTATGAAACTACTACACCATATGGTAAGAAAACGTTATTTTTGTCTTGCGAATCGCGCATTTGCGACTTTGGATATTTGTATTATCAAAAGTATAATTTCACCATATGCAGGTTACCCATCATAAGCAATTATCAATCATGATGATCAGTTATAATTTCACTATAATAATAATTGACCTAGATTGGTAGTTTGGTAATGAGCATTTTAAAAGGAAGATCAGACACTGATTCGAACCACAGACTTGCGAAGTAAGTGAAGGGGTCCAGGTGACAAAGATTGTCTGCTCCAAAGCGAGACAAACAAAAACTGGAGATATCATTTAACACAACACGCATTGGGTTTCTTCAGGGACACGTCTAAAGTTTATTAAATGTAGCTTATCCTTCTTTTGGCTTTTACCTGAGGTTTGCTCTTGACAAAGCTTTTCACCTCTTCCTTCTTGAAGAGTCTGAATCATGTTGCATCTAACGTATGTGCCCAATACAGAAGAATCTGTACAAAAAGCCGACAATATAAGAATGTAACAACCAAAGAAAACATGGTGATTGTTATGTGTTTAAAGATTGGTTTAGAAAACTTAGCGCAATGAGTCAAGATTCTGAAAATTCATTCATCTGTCAATCTTACTTGAGAGTTTCCTAAAACCCGGTTTAGGTTCTCAAAATCTTACACTGGTTGCTATCAAACACCATACTCAAAAATCCAATTTTTTCAAAGGACCATAGTGAACTTCAACAACCTTTAACCGTATCGATTTCACACAATTTTTTTTAGTATACTTTACAAATAGACCTACGAAGTTACAAGTTCCTAAATATATGTTTCTTGAGGATAAAAGAAAGTAAAAGAAGGCAGGCTTGTTCTTGAGAAAGCCTTCAATCTCTCATCTTTCTTGAGGGATGTTGAATCATGTAGAATCTAAGGTGTGTCACTAATACGCAACAATCTTTAAAAAACCTGCAAGAAAGGATGTAACGTTTAAAGATTATTGTACAAATCTTTAAAGTTATGATTTGGATTTTCAGAATATTAGTATTCACCTGTCAAACTTTCTTGAGAGTTTCCAAAACCACAGTTTAAAGTTCTCAAGACTAATAAACTCCAAACATTACTGCAAAATGGAAATAAATTGGTACTGTTAAAGAACAATGGTGTGGTGTAAGTGTAACTCATGATAAGCAAAAGAAGATGAGACTCACATAGAAGAAACAAGATTAGCGTGAAGGAAAGAACGAGCTGGACCGGTCTGCTATATGGAACACGAAACCGCCTTTGATAGCATCTGACTCTGTCAAAGATCTGCAAAAAAATGATAAAACAACTAAGTAACTATAATCAAACACAATCGTATAGAGATGAGGTGAACCTTACTAGGTTATAACCAAACATAGGTTTAGATCCTTTCTCTTTAGGAGTGTCTTCAACGTCAAACACAAGCCTCTTCCTCTTCTCCTCTACCTCCACATCAACAGGAACACTAACCCTCAACGCAGTTACATTAGGAACATTCGGCGAACTCCATGTCCTTCTTGTCCCAAACCTTTTATCAGCCTGCTGCACGCGGATTATAGCATCAGCACTCTCAGGGCTACCTCCCTCGTCAATGTCTATCACACAGGAGCTTGTTGAGGAGTCTCTCAAGCTGATGCTACTCTCTGAGGTAAGAGAAGAGCCAGAGAGAAACATTGCAAGGTCATCACGCTCTTCTTTGTTAAGATCCACCAAACGCAAAGGCTTCTGTTTCCCGTTCTCGGTTAAAGCCTCTTGGAGAGCACAGTGCACTCGATAGATCTGGTTCTCAATAGCGTTGACAAACTGTTTATGCCGAGTTAAGGTAGTGTCGTCCCGGCAATGTCCGTGGCTCAACCTCACTGCCCTCTCAAACTCTTCCAGCTGATTCACATTACACAAACAATACACTCATTTGAATAAATGAACAAAATAACTTGTGGTAAGTGTGGATTCGAACCTGCCACTTAGCAGTGCTCAAAGCAGCTTGAAGTTCAATGCAGAGCTGGTCTGATTCTACCGTTACTCGACCTTGTCTCTTCTCTTTAACCCACACCCTATACGCAGATTCCATTCTGGAACACACAGACAATAGCACACACAAAAAAAACTGAAACTTGATAACTCAATTCCATCACCTATTGGTAATAAATCAAATTACACATAAAGGTCGGACCTTTGATCATGCTACAACCAAACAATTCACAATTACTCAAAGAACCATATAAAGACTAACACTTTCAACATCACAAGCTACATACAAACCAATCAATACGAGATTAAAAAGAAAAAGGACATACGCATCGGCAGATTCTTGAACCTCCTCTGCTGCTGAGAAAAAGACATCCTTTTGCCAAAGATCGAAGCTGTTAGCTACCATCATCTTTCACAAATTACGATTGAGCAAAAGGGTCTGGTCTACACAGCAAAACCTATCGGAGATTTATGTTCGATAGATTCTCTTCTCTTTTCTTCTGCAGGAAAGAAGGAATTTTTCTTTCTCTTCTTCCAGCTTTCTGTGTTGTTTGTTAATTCGTCTGATCTTTTTTTTGCTTCTTCGCTTTTAATTTAATAAAAACGTTAATGGGAAGGTGAATAAAAGAAGATAACATGTTTATTTAGTAAATGTCTTGTTTTTAATTGGTAGACAGCTTAACTTAAAATAGTCTTACCCGCAGGGGATAATTGCTAGCGTTAGGAACTGAGAAAACATCAAGGGGATGTTGGTTTTGTGGCCCCACCCACTTGTCCCTCAACAAACATCCATCGTTATTAGCCAACTCAAATGGAATTTATTTACGAGAGTCAAATGCTAATGACGCATTCTCAGATTTTTTTCGCGAATTAATTAACTCAATGGTGATTTTAAGTTACGGGTGGTATGTCTAACCCTTGTGATGGCAAATTTTCAACTAATCTATAGACATTAATATATCAGCAACAAAAAAAACATTTAATGAAATTTGAATTACTATAATAGGATTACTACAATTTGGTAAAAGAACATCATTCTAATCACACGCTCTCCAAAATGCACAATCTTTCTGTCTCAGCCACTAACACGAATGCTTACCAAGACCGGTTCGTGCTCCAGTGTAGACATAAATTGGCGTTTCTTTCAGGTTTCGGTTACAAAGCCCAAGCCTTTTTGAACTTGGTCTGTCCAATATTAACATCCCTCAAACTGATTTACAATTACACTTGGGTAAATGGTTTGGTCTCCGACTCTCCGTTGTCCATTTTCATTGTTTTACTTTAAAACTCCATCTTCAATACCGTCTTCTGTATAGATTGTGTCATTGGTTTAGCTATATTGAAGACTATAGCAAAGGAAGATCTTTATTTAGTTAACTATGTCATGTGTTAATAGTCTATGGAAACCCCGGTAAGAGCCGCCATCAAAACTTGAAAAGCTTCAACGGGAGACAAAAGCTGAATATCCTTCACCGACAAAAAAAACTAGGACACCAGAAACAGCCGGACGACCATCAATAAGATATATGCAACACCTGGGACAAAGCCGATCGGTAGAGACATAAACCAGAAAAGAGACCGCCGAAAAAAAAATTGATAAGATCTTCTCTCAATCCGAATAACTATTAAATTTATTAATTAGATAGTTAAAATATAACCCAAACAGTCAAATACTTAAATAATATTGAAACGACATAACACAAATATCTTCTGATTCAATCCAACCTAGTGCCTATAAATAACTTGATTCCAATCTTTAGACATCATCAGTGGATGTAAAAACCTTTTATGGTATGGAGGTTTCACTGAATTGGGTTTTGACTTCGGTATCACCAAAATAGATAAACAATATACTATATGATTATGATATGTCTTTTTATATTTCCTCTTCCAAGAAGTGAACATGTACATCAAGTGTTTGAGTATAGCATTAGTGATTCAGTTAAACTCAAGTCCACTCTTCATTGATTTGGATGTTTCACAAGATTGGGGTTTGACTGTGATTATAGCAAAAATGGATAAAACCTTATATTATATGATTATAACAATCATAATGATTATAATATTTTTGAGTGAACCAATAAAACAGAACAAATATCAACCTTAATGAAAAAACACATGAACCATTACAAAGACCTACAGTGACTACTACAGTCACTTACCTTCACTTGTCTGCATCTTCATCTCCATCTTTTTCATCTTCAAACCCAAAGAACTCTCTGTTTCCATTGGGACTATCCAAAGCTCTCTTCTCTTGTTCCTCCTCTGCTTCTTCATCTTCATGTTCTCCTTCCTCTTTCTTCTTCTTAACCCCACCACTCTTCCTCCTCCTCACAACCCTCTCCTTCAACACACACAACAGCTCCCTCACCGCCTTCTCCGCATCGCTCCTGTTCCTAATCAACACCTCACTAACATCAGCCGGAGTAATCTCCGCCTCCTCCACACACTCCTCCATCTCCTTCAAAACAACACCATCCACCTCACCTTCCTCCATCCTCAGATAATTCTTCAACAGAATCTTCAACGCTTGAAACCTACAAAACCCCATGTGAATATGCATATCCATCCTCCCACTCCTCAACAAAGCCGAGTCCAACTTCTCAATATGATTAGTAGTAAACACAAAGATCCTCTCGCTCCCACAACAAGACCAAAGCCCATCAGTAAAATTCAAAAGCCCAGACAAAGTCACCGAGCTACCCGGCTCGTCCATCAAACCCGACCCGTTAGTCAAATCCGGGTCATAACATCCGTTATTATTATTCTTCCTCTTAACCTTCTCTCTCTTCGTCAGACTAATAGAACAGTCGATATCTTCTATAACAATTATCGACTTAGAGCTAGTCTTCATCAACAGCTTCCTCAACTCCGAGTTATTCTGAACCTCAGTGAGCTCAAGATCATAGATATCATACCCGAGATAGTTAGCCATCGCAGCGATCAAACTTGACTTCCCTGTCCCCGGCGGTCCGTACAGCAAGTACCCTCTCTTCCACGCCCTCCCTGTCTTCTGATAAAACCCTTGTCCGTTCGCGAACTCTCTCAGATCCTCCATGATCCGTTTCTTCCTCTCCGGGTCCATGGCCAGCGTCTCGAACGTGCTCGGGTGCTTGAACCTCACCGAGTCCCACGGGTGGGTCCTTGAATCCAACGAGACGCCTCTCGAGTTAGTGTAGAGGAGCCTCTCCTCGTTCCTCCGGCGAATCTCCTCCGCTTTTCCGACGATGTGGTCGAGGTAAGAGTCCAGGACGAGGGCTTTGTCTCTCTTGCTGATCTGCAGCGTGAAGCCTCGCTTCTCCTCCGGCATTGGCCGCCACGAGAAGCTCTGGACCTGGCGCTGGACGACGACGTGCTCCCAGAGGACCGTGACGCCGTTGAAGACGTCGGTGATCCTGTCGTTGTTCGAGAGGCCGAAGGTGACGGAGCTCGAGTTGGGGACGCGCGTGAGGCTGAGGCGCGTGTTGTTGCTGGTGGATGATACGGCGCCGTTGACGGTGACGGAGGAGCTGAGGTAGAGGCTGACGGCGTTGTAGAGCTCGTTGGTGTTGACGCCGTCTATCTCCGTTATGTCGAAGTAGGTGTGGGAGGAGAACACGTGGCGCATACGTGTCAGGAGGTGGATGAGGGCGAGACGGAGCTCGGGTGGGAACACGAGCTGGAGGATTGTTTGGCAGAAGGCTAACATGCCGACTAGAGAAGCCATTGTCGTCCAGTAATCACTCATCTTCATCTCTTTCTTTGTTCTGTTTTGTAGAAACAGAGGAAACTGACTTTTTTTGAAGTTCTTGAGATTTGGGAGGGAAAGCTTTTGAGAGAGAGAGAGAGACGTTGGTGTGGTTTTGTTGGAATATGAAAGGAGGAGATGCTTCAATTTATAGACAATGGGAGGAGTCATTTTAATATTTTACTGATATACATACTACCATTGGGTTGTGTTGTGTGGTGCTAATGATATAAGCAAACTCTATTTCTCAATTATTTTCATAGGTCTATGGTTTCTAGACTTCAAAATCAATTACATCCAAGAGGTAGTGGTTATGTGACATGTAAATTTCACATCGTGTACTATTCCACTTTGTGTTTTTGTCCCACGGTGTGATAAGAAAGAATAAAAAGTGAAGTAATAAGTTTGGAGGAAAAAAGTTGAACAACTTGAAAGGCGATGAATGAGAGAATATAGAGGACAGTCCTGGAGAAACAGATAAGTTTTTTCTCACTATTTACACTGAATGAATCGGACAAACAAGTACACTGAGAAACACCACCATAAAGGACAAGAAACAGCTTGAAATTTTGAATGCTGAAAAAGGGTGAGTTTCTAAGAGACAGCCAAGAACTGATAACTTAGCTGGATTGGTTCAATCTAGTAAGAAGTATTGTTTTATTGATTGGTTCTAGTGTGTTCAAAGGAGGTTCAATCTTACTATTACCAGTCACTACAGAAAATTTGATTACTATAAAGAACACTTAGATTTATTACATATAAAGTCAGATTACAAACCTCAGAAGCATCAACTAGGGGTGGGCACGTTACCCGATATCCGAAGTGGCACCCGAACCCGATCCGAAAAAACCGAACCGAAATCCGAACCGAAGTAGCAAAATACCCGAACGGGTATTGAATAAAGAGAGACTGGATACCCGAACCCAAACGGATAATACCCGAACCCGAATGGATATCCGAAAATAACCGAACATATGTATAATTAACCTTATGTTTCTAGTTTATATCTCTCATTTTATATAAAATATTTATATTGATACTACACATAATTTAAGTTCATATGATATACATACAATTCCGGAAAAAATGATTTGCTACTCACTTAAAATGCATGTCAAGTTTTTTATTTCAAAAATTAACAAAAAGTTATATCCAAAATTAAAAAAAAAATAACTAAATTAGTGCCTTTTTAGTTTTAAAATGTTATGTCCAAATCTATTAACCATTCAATCTATTAAAAATAAAAAATTAGTTAACTAAAAGTTATATTTTTAAATACAATAAACTTGAGAAATGAAAATTTTAATATTTTTTTTCAAAATCTAAATATCCGAACCCGATCCGAAATAACCAAATCCGAACTAAAAATACCCGAACCCGACCCGAAGTACAGAAATACCCGAACGGGTTCTAGACCTCTATATTGAAATACCCGAAAATCTGAAATACCCGATCCGAACCCGAATGGGTACCCGAACGCCCACCCCTAGCATCAACTAATGCATGAAAAGAAACATAGAAAAGGGAAACTCATAATCTGTAGCTAGTGCGATGGTTGGTATCTCTTAAACTGAATCAGTTTCACCATATATAGAACTTGGAGGTCTATACCAATATGGTAAGGAGAGAGATTATCATATTTAAGGGCAATGCAAAAGGATAATGATCAGTGTAGTGTTGCCTTTTTGAAAATAGAGAAGTAACTAGTAAAAGCAAATTAGGGAACATGAGGGTCTAGTTTAGGGTTTGTGAGTGTGACTTACAGTTGGGTTTGTGTTGTTTTGTTGGGATTTTGTGATTTTATTCTTTAGGACACTCGAATTTACGTGGGACATCATTGTTTGTCTACATTTGCATATCAACGTCTATCACCATAATACTCAAAACTCTTTCAACTTTCTTTCACATCTCCATCTAATTCCACCATAATAAACCTCATCACAATCCCAAATTAGCTAAAAGCATTTTTAATCAATATATATGTTGAACTCCGAGATTAACGGGTGTAATCAAAGCTTAAATAGTTTAAAGAAATATTTACTTGTGTAACTTGATAGAACTTGGGTTTGCAGTTTGTATTTGTAAGACTAGATATCTTGAAACTTATGTAAGCCTGGCTGATCAGCTTAATTCCATATTGGTTAGTCTCCATAATCAAAAATTATCAAACAAAAAAAATTGTTCAATCAAATTATCAATTATGAATCGTATTATAATAAGACTGGAAAAAACAAGTAGTCGATGTTTCGCTTGGCCGACAGAATAAAAAAGTATTGACGTTTTTCAAATGTTTTAAATAGGGGAAAATAGTGAGACATGTAAAAGGAGATGACACAGAGTGAAAACGACAGTAGATAAGGCCCAAGTTACTAGAGTCACTTTTGCAGAACAGTAGAATCTCCCAACACCCCCAAAGCCTTTAATTTACTATTTTATTTGTCTTAAAACGTTTTCTAAGTTGCTTTGAAATGTGTAAATCCATACTTTAAGTAACGTAAACAGACTAAAGGATATCCATATTGATTGTCAATATCAGAAAACTGTAAATTCCAAAGATCAAAAATGAAAATGATGTACGTATAGAAAACAATTAGGTATCTACAAATGCATTGGTTGATACTGTGGGGAAAAATTTGGACCAAAGATTCTGTACAGAGATCCGTTGGTGATTCTGCTTTTGGAGTTTAGCATCCTCTGGTTCCGAGCTAAACTCAAAAGGGCCAACAATGAATAAACAATGTTAAATGTCAAAAGTTGTAAGGCCATGTTATTATGTAATGTCACAGAGGCCTGTATAAAGTACAATTGGCATTTTATAATTAGGGTTTGTTATGATGGTACCTTCTGAAACTGACTCTCTTTGGCATTTTCTATTTCAGTTTTCAAAAAAAAAATATAGAAAGAATCATGCACTTTAATATCAATCCCACTCTCTATTTTTTTTTCTATTTCTCCTTCATTCAAATTAATGAAAAAATCGACTCCGCCTTTGTGGTATTTTCATTTCGGCAAATGCAAGAAAATAACTTATTATTAAAAATTGGTGTGTTTGAGAAATTTGTCACAATTCGACCTGAAGAGGTAAAAGAAATATTAATAAAAAGAGATGACGTATTACTCAAGCAAACTCTGTCTTTCTACTGTGGCATACCCGTTCCCCAAAGTTACTTATTCACTGGTTACTACTTACTACTACCAAACAAAATTTAACTTCAAGAGACAAAAAGTTAAAACATAACGATAATTGAGAGTGGGGTGTGACACAGAAGCTAATATCTATACAATTAAATGCAACAAAACCGAAGAAGATTTCAACCAGAGTTTTTAAATTCGAGCCTTTGTCAGATTAATAACCACCACCACAAAAATATTTGCTGGAACTTATTACTGTGGTTTTATGATTTAAATGTTTATAGTGTATATCTTCTTTCCACACAAATTAGATTGATCCCTTAGAAAAAATAAACTATAGCAGTTCGTAATACAAAGTCATGCACAGTTTGCATTATTATGTATCGCAAGGTAAATAAAACAGCCTTGTCTTATAATCAAAGGTCTTATACAAATAAAGTAAAGTCAACCAGAGTATAACAAAAAAGTGTTTAAAGAGCATATTATACATATGGTCTCTCATTAAAACTCAGATTAGTTCGCGTTGGAAAATTCTCTATCTACTCTATACCACATGATTTCCAAACTGAATTTCCATTTTTTCCAGATGGAATTAATCAATGGCAATGATCAAGAAGCCGACAGAGACATACATGAGGAAGACCGGGTAAAGTGCGAGAGCTTTCCTTCTCGGGTTCACTGCGGCGCTCATGAAAGGATAAGCGGCCCAAGAGCTCCAGGCAAGAGTCACACACACAACTATCATTTTGAGTATCACATTGTCCTTCAACATGCAGATCACTGCTCCAACGTCCAGTGGGAATAGACAGTAGCCCAAAAGGCTTAGGCTTTGGAAGAAGATTATATGTCCTCCCTGAAAATTGTATTGTTCACAGAAAACAAAAACAAGTGGGATGTTTACAAAAAGAAATCAAAGCTTGGAACGAGAAATACTAATACATGAATCAAATGTGTGCTTACCAGGAGCAGCACATTTAATGTGAGGATCACTGCCCCAGCTGCAAGTAGTGCAAATGCCACGGCAAATACTTCGGACTGTAAATTAAAGAGCAAAAGAATGAGACCAAAAGCCAAGCCAAGTAGACAGAAACTGATTCTTTATTCTAACTTATTAAGAACGTAATGCTTTGTGAAGCATCATCCTAAAAGAAACTCTCAATTCAATTCTATGTAGCACCAACGACAAACCAATTCTCAAATCACATTTGAAAAGGGCAGCTTAAAGGTAAGATTTTTATTCACATATGCATCAAAAGAAGAGAGCTTTGACCTTCTTAACGGAAGCAGACCAAGAGAGAGTAAGGCCCAAGAAGACAATAAAGAAAAAGGGACCCCACAGATCCCAATCCCTAAGCGCCTTCCCCGGATCCTCCCTGTTCGGATTCGGAAACACCACCAGCTTCAGGTTACTCCCTATCCTCCCCACATCCCTCTTCACCGTCTCCCACACCGGCTCCGTCAACGTGTTCGCCGGAGACCCGAACCCGCTCGCCTTCCCACCTTCCGAGCCCCCGCTTCCCGCCGGAGGGACGGGAACTGGCGTCACCTTCTGCGCAGGGGCCAGCGGCGGGAGGTTGGATTGGACGAAGGGGGAGGATGTCACCGGTATCGAGGGACGGATCGGGCTCGGCGGGCGGGCCGGGAGGACTGACCCGGGACCCGATTGGAAACCGCCGTTCATCATGTTCTCGATCTCGTCGATGTCTGATTGGGACGATTGGTATAGCGGAACTGTATCGTTGTGCGACATTCTCTCGATTGGGTTTCCGACGGTTAGCTTCACCGGAGAATTGGAATTTGCAGGGATTGATTGATGATTGGTTTTGTTGATTTTCCCGGGAAGAAATTGATCAGATCTGACGATGAAGAAGATGAGTGGAAAATTACTAAACGGAGGAAAATAAAACTTAATTAAATAAAAGGAACGTGTGACGAAGTGCTCTCACTGAAACGACACCGTGTAAGTGCGCCGACGACGTTTTATTTATTTTTGGTATGAATGTTAAATGGACTTGTTTGTCATCGTTAAGAGTCTTTGATGGAAAATGATTAGTTGATAAGTCTTTGATGGAAAATTAATACTGTTGGAAATATTTTTTATTTGTATTTAAACTCTTTTGATGAATTCTTTAGTAAACAGGATATGATTTGGTTTTATACTGAAATTTCCAGTGATTGCATTTAGATTAGATGCATTTAACACGTTTATCATATTTCTTGCAATATAAGTGAAGTAAACTATAATTATTCATCTGAAAGAATGAGCAACTATTATCATTTGCATAAACACATTTTTGTTTACAATAGACAATCTCTTAACATATATATGTAGACACACCTTTAATTTGCTTTTATTGGACAAAGATACACACAATCGAAAGAATCAACACACAAGTAACTAAAGAAGAAGCAGAGTACTTTACATATAAAGGAAAAGAAAGCCGAGGAGGATAAATAGATAAAAATGTATATGATCTCTTAAAGCTTCTATGACCTTGTTGCACATTCCCTAGGGATTCCCTGTGGAAACCTCTTAGTATCCGTACAGTAATTATAGATCATGTAATTCTTCTGAACCCATCTGAGTCTAGCTTGGCTTGTCGAATCCATTTCTTGAGTGTACCAAGTAGAGGTTGGTTTCGTCGAGGTACAAGACGATCTTCCGTTTGAATGAGCACAACCATCAATCTTAATGTTCCTGTAAGAAGCAGTGAATGGAGCTTTGGACCAATCTGTTTTAACCAGACCGCCTCTAGTTGCCCAATCGTCTGCGTTCCATAAACTTGCGTACATCCTCATCGGCTTGCTCTTTGGAAACAAAACACCTAGAGATTCAGAGTTTTTAAACTCTCTAATCGGTGTGTCATCGACAGTTAATCTGATCCAAGAAAACAGATTAAGGATGAGAAAAAAAATAAAAATAAAATAAACCCTTGAATGTGGTTACTTGTGAAGCAAGAAAGGTAATTTTTGACTTTACATGATTCTTTGAGGGTTCCAGAGGATTGAGTACGTGTGGAAATTGGCTGTTGGGTCGAACCAGAGATGGAACTGTTGCTCTTTGTCACCTTTACCTTGAGTGTAAACATTGGTGTGTAGAGTATAAGGATCTCCAGTCATATTACCCAAGAACTCAAAATCAATCTCATCCCAAGTAGATCCTTCAGACTTCAGCTGAATTTAATTAAAAAAAAAAACATAATTATCAAGAAAAACTCTAACAAACTATCAAATCAAATAACATAAAAAAAGGTTAAGTAACTTACGTAGAAAGTTGTGACCGTGCCTGCTGAGTTACCAGGAACAAGCTTAATCTGCATATCAATCTTACCGAACAAATACTCTGTTTTGGATTGAAAACCAGAACCAGATGATTTGTCTAAGGTGAGAGTAAGAAGCTGGCCGTTGTTGAGTATCTTCCCACGGCCGTTTCCCCAAGCCACGTTGACGTCGCTGTTGAAGTCAGCGGCGGAGGCTAAAAACGCCGCCGCGAGGAGAGCTGAGAAGAGGAATATTTTGAAAGGAGACATTGTTATGTGTGCGTACGTGTGGGTGTATGTGTTTGGAGTTTGGTGAGGAATGTGAGGAAGAGAGAAGAAGGGAGAGAGATATATATAGTGGGGTGGAGAATAATAAGTAATGTTAAGAGGAGAGTGGGTGAACAAAAGAGGCTAAATATCAGGACATTGCATGCAAGATGTATTACAGCTGGACTCTCGATTACTTCCATCATTTGGTGAGCAGATTATTTTACAATCTTAATTGAAATATAAACATGGTCATACTGTTAGAAACGAGTTGTTTCATTCTTAAAAGTATGTTTGAGAAGATTACAAATTATGAGTTGATATCTGCTCTTCTTTAAAGTCGTGTATTGATAAATGCTAGTATTAACTTTCCCTTTGGTTAATAGTACTTGAGTACTTTCTTTATTTTTTCTTTGTTTGCCAGTTTTGACTTTTAGCTTTAAGAATTGTTTAAATAACGTTTGCTATATAATTGGTTGCATGCTTTGTAGATATTTTACACGAATTTCCAAATTCAAAATTGTTTGTATATCTTCATTACCACGTAGAGGCCTGTCTAGTGGGAGGAGGAAAGAATAATAAGAGGTCTAGAGGGATATTACGTGTGGAATTGTTCGACTTCGAATTTCGTTGAAATTTAAGGACAATATATATTTGGCATATATTTTGTCTTGGAATATATATATTTTGATATTTTTTTTTCTAGTTTTAAGAGTTTGTATGTATCCAATTATGGGGTCGTTAACTTTACCATATTCTTGAATAAAACTTGCTTCGACCCTCAAGTCCAACTTTTCTACATGCATATAACATAGGTTTCCGATCGTACACATTTTCCTAGCAACTGGTATATATTACGAAACGATGTGATTCAGTCTGATTTTGTTATTATGTGTATGGAGCATAGAAGCAACTACGAAAAGTTTAATTGTATGGGTTAAAGGTTTGGTTGCGTTAGCAAAGGTGCAAGTAGTGGTAGCATTGACACGTTTTCTTCCTCTCTCTTTCTTGTAAATCAAAAAGGTCAATTTCTTTTGGTTGCTCACTAATTAATGGAAGGACTCAATAAAGATGTTCCATTGCAAAGAAATGTAAAGTTATAAATCAATATATGCAACCATACGTATAGGTCTAATTCATGTTTTGTGATATGAAATTGATGTATAGTAGTATAACAATACCCAACACTTGTTGGAATACACATATGACAAATTAGAACAGCTATTAGTCCATATTTCAGGTAGAATTAAATCGAGGAAACCACAAACAAAATAAATTCTCTAAATTTAATGCCTGTCTATGAGGACAACTACTGATATTTATTGGAAATGTCTAATGAATATGAGTGGTCCAAACTCAAAGGCTGTTTTTTTCAAGCTCCAAAACTACTTCCATCCGCATTTGTTCATTTACAGGAACTGTCAACATTTGGCATTTCCAATTTCTTTTTGCTGATTTTTTTTCTTCTGTTTTTACGCCAAAAAGTACTAACAAATTGTCGAATTTTCCCCAAAAAACATAGTCTTTTCACATTTTTTGGTCAAGTAATATCATAAAAGTATAGATTATCAACATGTTAAAATTCATATATGATTGTGACAAAAAAAACTCATATATGCATGTAGGTCGACGAGGAGTATCCAACACTTGAAGCCATAACCTGTTGAAAATTTCCTACGCGTTAATATTTAATATTTTACCCTTCTTCTTGGGTAAAATATGGCATGTGGAACTTGACCATTAGATTGAATGTAAAACTATTCAGATCACAGAGACCACTTTATTTTTGGGCTAAAGAACCGCCACTTTAAAGGTTAAGAGTTCTGTAACAGAAAGCATGGATAAATTTATGAAAGTCCTTGTCAAACACAATTTAACTTTATTATTACACCGACATACTTGCGGTAAAAACAAAAGACAGTTTGGTTTTAAATAGTAGCATGCATACATACTTTGGAGTTTTGAGTATGTAATAGTATGGAATCTATGGACCATAAGAATTAAGATAGGATAGCTACGTAATTAAAGCGAATACTATTACAAGAAGTTACATATGAATATATATGATTCATTGGATGAATTTTCCTGACACGGAAATTTTGATTTGGACCGCCTAACCAAACGTCAACTTGGTCCCAGTAAGCTTTACAGCTGTAGCAGTACAAAATTAATTTCTTAGTGTAATGGCTCATCATAATTCTTAATCAGGGGCCTAATCTTACTGTTAGTTCAACTCAACCATATTATTTCATTTTAACGAACCCATATCTCGGACAACTATGTATGGTCTTGTCAATTCCGGCCTCCATAAATGTTGCAGGTTCGTATTAATTTTCAGAAAAGTTATATAGTCATTATTGAAATTACATTCAAATTTCTTGGTAACCATATCTTCTGGCTGACCTAAAAATAGTAGTATTTTTTTTTGATAACCGTTAGAATCCGAAAAGCTTTTAAGTTTAAAAACTAATCTCACGAAAACTTGCAACCAGGTATACAAAATCTCATCGTTAAGAATGCGGTCAGGTGACCAATACTACTCTAACCCAAAACTGAAATTCCAGCTAGAGATCATTTACCAATATGCCGAGGCGACTTGGTAAATAAAAATATCAACTAATTTTTTTTTGAGAAGACCAAAGATTTTTATTTATTTTGAAGAAACAAATTTGTAAATTTTAATAAATCAATTAATTAATTAATTCGTGGATATACAGCTTTCTTTTTGTAATCCAAAACCAAAATTTTGTGTTTGGATATATTCGAGATTAAACAAACAATATAGACGAGGTCAACTTAATATCATATGTATGTTTTAGAACGTTTATCACCCCCATTTCATGTTTAAGCGATTAAATGTTTCAGAATATTGTTTGAAACGTTATATAATGTACTAAAGGTCTGCTATTCTGACTTTCTGAGTTACTAACTTACTACTCTCTGGTAAATTATGAAATTTTTCAACATTGGTACAGACTATAGTTTTTGTTCTAGAAATTTCTCTATTGGCCAAGTGTCACGGAAGATGAGACTGATGAGTGATAACGATAGATTCGTCATTGCATACAAAATTATAAAAGAGAGAGAGAGCTGTAGTCTCACCTCACGACCACACAATTATTTAGAACCAGATAAACTGTCCATATACATTTGTTACCGAACATATTGTGCCTAACCAGATAACTTCATATGTTATTCTACTAAAATAATTGCTTGAATGTCGTTTTCATAAACCAGCTGATCTCAATGGATAAGCGTAATTAGCAACTGACACCAATTATTTTGGTTTGTCTTGTAGGTCGCTATGTCCTTTTCATACTTGGTTATTGCCAGTAGTTATATGTATTAATAATGGTACTATGATCACTTTTCTGAACACTAATCCTCAGCACTCAGCAGTTAAATATCTATTACTATTATCCACTTGTTTCGATAACAACCTTATCGGATAATCATCAACCATTTCTCTTTTATCTTTTCTTTTTTCAAATCAAATACTCCTTCTATTTCTAAATGTAAAATGACTCGATAAAAAAATAGATATTAATTTTGTCTAAAAAATATCATTTAAACTATAAATTAATGGTATTCAATCAATTATAAAATAGATTATTAAATATGATTGATTACACAGTTTTTAATAAAGTAAAAACTACATAGAAAAATGAAAACATCTTATATTATAACATCAAAATTCTGTAAAACATCCTATATTTAGGAACGGATGGAGTATAATATTCTGTTATGCTTAAAAGCATATCCAACAAGGTTCTTATTCTCCAACAAGTCCTCAAACTTTCAAATTTTAAAAATCTAAATAGTTAAAACCTCAAAACACTTTTTACTTTTCAGTTTAGTCTTTACAATTATGTAACTTACATTTAATTTTATTAATATATTATTTTGTACCACTTTAATCTTTATAAATATATTTCGATTAAATATTCAAATATATATTTACATATATGTTATTATTGATACATAAAATACTTAAATGTGTCCAAATTTAAATCAAAATTGTTAATATACACTAATATTATGTAAAATAGAAATATTATGCATACATAATTTAACCATTTTGCAACTCTTTTTCTAATTGATGCCTTTAAAAAAAAACCATTTTGTAACTCTTTTTCTAATTGATGCCTTTCTTGAAAAAATAAATAAAAAAAGTTTATTTGATTAACCCAATGTGTATATATATATGAGTTATAATTTTTCTTTTGCATATTAATATGTATTTATTAAAAAATGTGCTTATAATTAATTATTACGAAGGTTCAAGATTGAAATGTAATATCCAAAATAACTTTAAATATATATTTGAGGTTCCTTGTTGGAGCAACCTGCCTTCAAATCCTCATTTGAGAATCATCCACCCTCAAAAATTTGTTTCTTGCTGGAGATCCTTTAAATAGTTGCATAAACAAAACTCATATAAACCCACAACGCTAATCTGATGATTTAAACTAGTTTTGGGCAAAAAAATCAATACTGGAGATCCTAATATGAACCAAACTAAAATAATTAAAACCGGAACATGAAAAAAATCTTCATATACTGGATGGTTCTTATATTTGTATATCTAAAATAACTGAACATAACTAAACATATATTCATATATATAAATTTTCTAGTAATATATTAGATATAACATAACTAAATATATATATATATAATACCTAAAAATTATTAAAAATATCCAATGTATTTGAGAAAAAAAATTATCAAAAAATGTTCAGATATTTATCCAAAATATCTAAATAATCCGATATTTTTATCTGAATCATCTTAGTTACTCAAAATTTTACCCAAATAACATATATTTTACCTGAATTAGCCTAATTACCCGAAATAACGGAACTATAACTGAAATCAAAACGAAAACCGATTTTTTTGTATATTAAACAGTTCCTAATTTATTATCTGAACCGACATGAACCAGAAACTATTCAAACCGATTTGAACCAATAATTTTGTTGGTTCCTATATGGATTTTCTAACCCCACTATCTGATATCCAAAATGCCGCCCGAATCGAATCTATACCCAAAATGTCCATATGCCTAATTTAAACACCAGTATGTGCAACCGATTGTCGCGATATATAGATGCTAATTTTCTTTGGAAATAATTTAATGCATAAGTTCATGATCATACGTTATTTTCCAACTTCCTCTTTTCTTCTGTGCAACTTTCTCAATTTTCTATTTATCTACACGATAAAGCAATTCATAAGTAGCTAAATTACATTGTTGTTTGGTATGATGGTGGCCAAGCTTTTATTATTGCTGTTTCTAACACAATTTTGAGTCTTCTTAGTTTCTTGTTGTACAAGCATTAGTAAAGCTACTTAGCCAGCCCATAGGCCCAGTCTGCTAGAATAGCGAAATAACACATATTTGTTTTGTAAATATAGAGACAATATGTTACTCAAGACGAGTTCTTATTCTAAATTGTTGTCACTAGTTTTTGATAAGGGTACTAATTTTTTGGTGATATTCTCTTAACTAGTATCATATGCATAAAATCTTGCAACTATGCTTCTTTTCCATATCGTCACATATTATTTTCCACTCTTTTGATTGATTTGACATTTTCTGAATGAAGATTTGTTTACATCCATCCTAATCCAACAGAAAAAAAGAAGAAGAGAACAACAAAAATCGAAAACAACAAAAGCTAGATTATACTATTGAAATCTATATATTATTTTATCCTTTTTGTGACACTAACTTCAAATTAGTGCTAAGACGCAAAAGACTAGATTGTTCTGAGTACCTAGTATCACTTGGACTTATTCCTCTTCTTTACCATAATGTCTCGTTACTCTTGTGCATTAGTAGAAGTCTTCTTGATATATATGAATCTATTGTGATTTATTGTCACCTAATATACTGTTACTATGTAAAAAGTTTTCCCTAATCCCTATCCCCTATAAATAATATATATCACTTTTATCGTCTTACTATTAAGCAAAGCCATTCCTACGACCAAACTTGAAACCAACCCTAAGCATAAGTTTTTAATGTTCCACCCAAGTATTTCTTCTATATTTTGAACCTCTCTAAATGTTAAGAACTTTATAACTCTAGTGAAATCAATAAAGTTGTAGTAACGAAACCTTTTCTTTCCATAATTTATTATTTGTTATTACTTAAAAAATCTTCCACAAACACACACACACACATAATATGAGCAACGAATGAATGAAACATAATAGATACAACTCATTTGAGTTACAAAGACAACGCCAAGTAACTCATTCACGAATCAAAGAATCGATAGTTTAAGTGCACACTTTAGGAACACCTTTAGGAAACCTTTTTGTATCGGTGCAATAGTTATAGACCATGTATTTACTCTGCGCCCATTTCATTTTATCTATGCCTCTCTGGTCGAGTGTCTGAGTGAACCATGGGGAATTCGCAGGGCAAGATGATTTTCCATTAGCCCAAACACATCCTTCCACATTGTAGTTTCTGTAGAAAGCAGTAAAAGGAGCCTTTGACCAATCTGTTTTCTCCAATCCTCCCCTTGTGGCCCAATGCTCTGCCTCCCAAAGGCTCGCGTAGAGCCTCATTGGTTGGTTCTTTGGGAATGGAACTCCAATCGACTCAGAGTTCTTGAACTCTCTAATAGGAATACCATCGACTGTAAAACTGAAAAAGAGGAAATAAAAGAAAACTTATTAGGAATCCTACATCGAAAGAATGTATTGAGACCTAGAATAACATCTAAGAGAAGTTTATTAACCTTAACAAAGTATAAGCTAATGAGATTCTGTATGGCCGCAAAACTTGTAATATTAATGTGCAAAGGATGGAATGATCTGCTTACATAATCCTTTGGGGGTTCCATGTGATGCAGTATGTGTGAAAGTTCTTTGTTGGGTCGAACCACAAATGAAATTGTTGTTCTTTGTCTCCTGATCCTTGTGTGTAAACATTAGTATGGAGGGTATACGGATGACCACTTATGTTTCCCAAGAACTCAAAATCGATCTCATCCCACATAGTTCCAGGCGCTTTAAGCTACACCAAGTCATCATAAAACACGAATGTACTCATCAATTATATGTAACCTAGCGAATAGGAAACGATGCCCAAATATGTTCGAAACGGTATGTTACTTACGTAGAATGTTGTGACTGTTCCAGCAGAGTTACCAGCGACAAGTTTCATCTGAACCTCGGCTTTGCCATAGAGAAACTCCTGATTGGACTGAAAACCCGAACCAGATGATTTGTCGAGCGAGAGAGAAAGAAGCTTTCCATCTCTGTCGCGAACCTTTCCACGTCCATCACCCCAATGTATCTGAACGTCTTTATGGAAGCTACCGGCATAAACAGCCACAGATTGTGCTGCAATCAGAAAGAGAACCAAGAACGCGAATCTTGTACCACAAGAAAACTTCATTTTATATATTTCTTGAGTAGTATTGATATCTCGAATGTTTTTTGTTGATGAAAAACTGAGATAAGTGACATGAGTTTATATAGCTGCTGGAAAATGGCAAAGGAAAAAGAGAGGGAAGTTTCATAGTTTCATGGTTTGATTATTGATATTGTGCTGTATTCTAGTTGGCGCATTCGACCGCTTGTTGGTTGTTACAAAATAATTCCATAAAATATAATTCCACTACTCGTTTTTTATTACAAAGCAGAGAAAATAATGTATTTGGACAATTTGTATATCACATGCTGGTCCCGCGTTCTGAATGTACCGAAATCATTTCGTCAACGCGGCTTCGACTTTTGACCTAAGCGCAAACCCTCCCCGCCGCATAGAGGGTTCGAATATATTAATATTTGCGTTAAATAACAACATCCACTTTTATACTTTTCCACAACTTTAATTTAATTAACCATGATTTATGAAAAAAAAAGCATGGTATATTCCACATTTTGAATGTTGCATAAAAATATATTTCTATACAGATGACATTTCACTCTCTTAATGGTTGAAACCACTAGCTAAACTAAAAAACATAAGATGTTTCACTTTGTTTGGGTAAAATAATAGCAAAAGCTTTGACGATTAGTATAACGTTACGGGTAATATAATTTAGTTAGCTGGATTTTATGACATAAGCCTGGACGCGCAAGTTTATTAGTATATATGAAATTTAGTTTGACAAATTAGTCCCTACGTTGACAAACTGCCATTCCAAATAATTAATTATGAGATTAAGAAACAAACTGTGTTCCACTTTCACGATCATGGTCCTTGTATCAACATAATCTTGTTCACGCATTGTAGCCTGGCCGTATAATATAAACAACACGAAAGCTCATGATCCGATTTTTGACGTCGAGTCTACAAAATCATCAACTTCCCCACACGTTAAGACTTAAGAGAAACATTACTTCTGGCTAAATTGTTTTGTTTCTACTCAATTCAATTGTGCGTAGACAAAACCGATACTATAGTTTTCTGATTCTCATTTCTCATAAAACTGTTTTATTTGTGCTTCCCAAGAATTGATGTGTAATTTACTATTTTAGTAATGAACTTATCAATGGTCTCAATATTTTATAAATTTCACAAATCAAGTGGATCCAATTAAGTTAAGTAACGAAAACCCTTGTTTTATTATTCACTTATTAATTTAATAAATTTGCACATACACCACCAAACACACATACATGAGCAACAAATGAATGAAACAGAATAAATGAAACTTATTTGAATCACAAAGACAACGCCAATAACTTATTGACAAATCAAAGAATCAATAGTTTAAGTGCACACTTTAGGGACACCTTTAGGAAACCTTTTTGTATCGGTGCAATAGTTATAGACCATGTATTTACTCTGCGCCCATTTCACTTTATCTATGCCACTCTTGTCGAGTGTCTGAGTGAACCATGGGGAATTCGCTGGACAAGATGATTTTCCATTAGCCCAAACACATCCTTCCACATTGTAGTTTCTATAGAAAGCAGTAAAAGGAGCCTTGGACCAATCTGTTTTCTCTAATCCTCCTCTTGTAGCCCAATGCTCGGCCTCCCAAAGGCTAGCGTAGACTCTCATTGGTTGGTCCTTTGGGAATGGAATTCCAATTGACTCAGAGTTCTTGAACTCTCTGATGGGAATACCATCAACTGTAAAGCTGATAAAGCAAACAAAAAAAGAGGAAAATATTGATTCATAAACACATAACCTCAAAACATATGAGACTATAAGGGATCAAAGGAGAACTTACATAATCCTTTGGGGGTTCCATGTGATGCAATAAGTGTGAAAGCCAAGGGTTGGGTCGAACCATAAATGAAATTGTTGTTCTTTGTCTCCTGTGCCTTTTGTGTAAACATTAGTATGAAGAGTATAAGGATGACCACTTATGTTTCCCAAGAACTCGAAATCGATCTCATCCCACATAGTTCCAGGCGCTTTAAGCTACACAAAGTCATCATAAAACACCAACACGCTCAATAACTATATGTAATCAAACGTATAGTAAAATATGACAAAAATGCTTAGAGACAATATGTTACTTACATAGAAAGTTGTGACTGTTCCAGCAGAGTTACCAGGGACAAGCTTCATTTGAACCTCGGCTTTGCCATAAAGAAACTCTTGGTTGGATTGGAAACCGGATCCAGAGGATTTGTCAAGCGAGAGAGAAAGAAGTTTTCCTTCATTGTCGTGAATCTTTCCACGGCCATCACCCCAATGTATCTGAACGTCTTTGTGGAAGCTACCCGCATAGACACACACAGATTGTAGCGCAAAGAGGAAGAGAGCCAAGAAGGCAAACCTTGTACCGCAAGAAAACTTCATTTTAATTTGTAGATCTTTGATGTATATTGTTAATGGAAATTGAGGTACGTGACATTGGTTTATATAGCTGCTAGAAATGAAGCGAAAGAGATAGAGAGATGGAAGTTTCATGGAGTTTGATCATTAATGGTGCATGTGCTTTTGTCTCACTGGATGAGCTTTCTAATAATACAGTAATGTATTACATTAATGATTTGATCCGTTGTTGGCTGTTGCAAAACGAATCCAATTAAAATATTAATTTCATTATTTCATTATTGTTTCAAATTGTCTGGTTCCAATGTTTTGATGTGTCAACGCGGCTTCGACTCTTGAGCACCGCCTATAGAGAAGTTCGCCTGTGTTTTATTAATTTCAAACGTAGCCCACCTATAAGTCTAGAACGTAACAGTAAGTCATACACATTGAAGTATCATTAAATTCTGTCTATTGCATTATAGATATCGTAACAGTTAGGAAATTATTAACTGTGGTAGAGAGCGCATTTCTTAAGAGTTTTTTTTTTTTACTGAAAGTTTCATGTACTCAGTTTCAAATATGTTCATTATTGGAAAGTGTATAATAAAATAAAAAAAAACTAAATTATAAACATTTGTTGAATTCTTAATAAACGTGAACACTTTAGAAAATCTTACTTTCGAAAACATAGGAAGTATTAGTTGAACAATTTCCAATAAAGTTAAATTTAACCTTAAAATCTCAAAAACATCATTATTTTGAAACAACATAAACATTATAAAACATCGTATAATTTGAAACGGCTGGGATATTAAATATTACATTTATCATTAAGAAGTTCAAGCGGCTTCACGGATGGAGCTGTTCTAATGCCAAATGTCATAAAGACGATGAAATTGATTTTCCGGAGCTATCGCCGTTGGACATGTTCATTGAGAAAGCCTTTATCAATCAAATTTTCAGCTGAGAGGTCTAAGGTTCAAGGTGCACGACTGAAACCGAACTTAGAGCATCTCCAATGTAAAACTCCATTTTTTCCTTCAAAATGGAGTAAAAGTGAAAATAGAGTAAAATTGCTCTATCTCTACTCCATTTTTCACTTCATTAACAAACAAAAAATAGATTACTCCATTTATGGAGTAGATTTCATTATAGAGTGAGATATGGAGTTGGATTGCAGCATTCCTTACTCCATATTTATTTTTACTCCATTTTAGAAAGAAAAATGGAATGGGGATGGAGATGCCCTTAGGACACAAGAGTCCATACTCCATTCTCAATGTTGATAAGGAAATGTTTCTAAAGCATTACAACTTAATATTGTGACAATAATGATGCATATATAAAAATATATTTTAAATCTCAAACTATTTTCATGAGAGACCATAAAAACAACATGCTCATTTAAGAAGAACACAACGACTAGTAAGGTCAACTAGTTCAAACACACCATCTTTCACGAATCATCAAATCGAAATGACTAGAGAATTAAAGCGCTCAGACAACTCGGGGAGCTTAACCTCAGTAACAGGCCATTCTATCTCACCCCAAACCTCATTTCCATGGCGCTTCTCTAACATGATTTTCGCGCACCTAAGTTTCCATCCCTCTATCTCGTCGTATTCCTCAAAATTGCAGAGCCACATAACTAAAAGTTTCCCACCGTGGTTGAGTATATTAACCATACGCCACTCATACAATAGTTCGAAATTCGAGAGCTTGACGTCTATCCATTTTTTACATTTGGAATCATACCAGACTAGATTATCGGAGTAGTATGAATAACTATACATTACATCATCTATCACACTCACACACAATTTGCCTAAATATCCCAAATTATCGTGGACTTCCACGACTTCCCACGTACCTTGTTTTGGGTCATAAGCACAGTAGTTTATTTTAGTAATTAGGTAAATCTTTCCTTGAAGCCCAACTGTATTTAACCACCCCTCTTCTAGCACAGCATCTTTATGTCTAAGCAAGGGGCTCCAAGTATTAGTCTTCATGTCCAATACTTCCATCCAAGTATCATCTTCCCCGCAACCGTCAAATACATATATTTTCTCATCGAGAAAAACAGCATAGGGACACCTTCGAGCCACCAACATGCTAGGGCCATCACGCCACGTGTGACTTCGACAATCAAGAATACGAACAGATGAAGAAGGCTGTTCAGAGGAGGTCACACCGAATAAATAGATTTCCGAACCAACCACTACATTATGCAATCCATAAATGGTACGAGAGAATTAGATTCAGGAAGGGGAACCAGCGAATATTCGTTATTTGGAAGATCATCTTCTTGAGCATTGTCAACAGTTAATGTTTCAACATGAGCATGTTTCGTCCAAAGAGTGTACCATTTAAGACCAAGGTCTTTGAAACGTTCCACGCAGATATAGATGCATGGCTCTGTGGTTCCGATGCGAGAACGTGTCGTGTAGATTTCTGGAGAAAAGAGGAGAGATAGGAATCTCTTGGAGACGAGAGAGAGGTTAGGGTAATTGCATTTCGAGATACGAGCAAGAATGTTCTCAACGATTACATCTGGGAGTGAAGAAAACGAATGAGGTTGTAGATTGAGCGGCGGAAGCTGCGGTGGAGGATTGGTGTTCTTATTTTCATGCAGTTGTTCATCTTGGCGGATCATATTCAGCGAGAATTACTACCTGTCGATTGGAGAAGCCCTATAAATATTGTGTTAAACTTCAAGGTCTTGGAAGAGTACAATTAGCTTTTATATGGACCCAACAAAATCAAATTATGAAGACTTTTTCCTAACAAATCAGTAAATCTCAAAACATTAAAAATATAAGAGAGAGAAAAGAATCTAGTAATTGAAAGTTATAGAATTGGTAGATTTTATTTCTACTTATATTTTCTGAATAATTTAACAAAAGTTATAACTGAAACTTCTCTTTCTAAAAGAAAACAATTGCAGATTTATTAGATTTATTACTTAATTTAATTTAGTCATAATCTGGCAAGAGTAAAAAAAAGATCTAAAGAGATAATACAGATCCTAAAAAGTTTGGAAACAAACGTTCAATTAAAAAAAATATCAAATATTTTTTTCAAAATCATCACTTAAGTTAGTAAACGTTTGTTTCCAAACTTTTATGAATACATAAACTTTAAAAATCACTTAAGTTATCATGCTGCTTTCAACGAGACAAATGATGCAGATAACCTACAGCTAGCAGGCAACTGGAACCAAGAGGTTTGGAATCTAAGAACAGCGCCTAAAGTCAAAATGTTAATTTGGAAGGTTCTGAGAGGAACTATGCTGCTGATTTAGTAGCAAAGCAGTTGCTTGGTGTAAGTGAGGCCTTTATGACCTCCAACTAACTTTTATTAATTGAATGAAGTGTGTTTCAAAAAAAAAAAACTACATAAAATTCCATTAGTATTTTCCTAGGCATCTGCTTAGTGAATTTGAAATTAAAATGCATCATTCTGCCTCAATGTTAATAACGTACACAAATCTAGATAGCAACGACCAACTGAGCCCTGAACAGAAATAGGATCAATAACATAACGATGCGACGGGGGACTGACAAAAAAAACGATGT
Source organism: Brassica rapa (assembly GCF_000309985.2). Lineage (NCBI taxonomy): Eukaryota > Viridiplantae > Streptophyta > Magnoliopsida > Brassicales > Brassicaceae > Brassica > Brassica rapa. The sequence goes on along the minus strand of NC_024795.2, from coordinate 3,552,773 downwards.
ATAATCACTCACACACAAAAACGTAGTAATCTCATTGGATAGGTCTAGCAGGTTGTCCTATTATTCTTCCCCAAGAAAGAGACAATACTCTTTTGGGAGCAGCAATATTCTCCATGATGCTATGAAAGCTTTGAACGCAGCTGGACGAGTATACGCTTATCGAACTTCATTGCTTTGGGTACCCAAATTCATACATTTATCATGTCATTTATGCGACAAATGTGATGGAATTTAGGTGGTTCATTCAACATCAAACCTTAAGGATCTTACGTGACCCTACGAACAACAATTGTCTTATCGGTCCATCATCGCTCAAGCTCTTGCGTAGTGTCCTGATCAACATAACCTGTATAGTACTCTGCAGCATATCTTTCTTTTCGTTACTTATACAACTAGGCAAGGAACCCGTGCGATGTCGCACAGTAACTCATTTATAAAAATAGATATTTCATATTTTATAAGATAATCTTTTATAGAAAACTGTTTGCAATTTTTTGTAAATAAATAAATGTGTTACAAAAATAAGTTATCTTTTATAATGAGAAGATATGACTCTTTAAAACTAAATAATTGTAGAAACATACTTATTGGAATATTTCAATTATTTTAAACTAATTTATTTTACAATGAAAAAACACCACTCTTAATATTAATAGAGTTCAGTTTTTTTTTTGGTATGAAAAGACATAAATTTTTCTATAATGAAGAAACACAACTCTTACAATAATACACTTCAGTTTTTATAAAAATATATCTTTTTAAAAATGTAAAATACAATTCTTAAAACTAATACATTTTTTATATGAAAAGACTCAATTTCTAACATTATTTCAGATTATTATTACTAGTTTTTTTATAATGAGAAGACACAACGCTTAAAACTATTAATTGTAGAAAAACACCTACTGAGATATTTTTAACTACTTTTAAACTAATTTATTTTTTATGATGAAAAGTTACAACTTAAAACTAATAGAGTTCATTTTTCATAAAAGACACAATTCTTAAAATCAATAGAGTTTAGTTTATTGTGAAAAGACATAACTTTTTTTTATAATGAAGATACACAACATATGAAACTAATAGACTTCATTTATTTTTATAAAAAAGGCATACCTTTCTAATATATTCTACTACGTAAAAACACAATTCTTATAACTAACATATTTCAGTTTTTGTGGAAAGACACGTCCAAACAAAATTTTCAAAGTCTGAGTCCAATGACATCTCTTCGTTCGTACAGAAGTATAACACTAATTTGACAAAAGGTGTCAAAAAACTAGAAATCACCTTGGAACAAGTGGGACTACAGGCTACAGCCTTTGATATCTCTCCATTCTCTATTATTGCAAGCCTTTAGTGAAAAAAAAATTTGAAGAGAAAAAGATGGTACCAACTTCGTTGTTCCAAAACCCATTAATATTTAATTAATGGAATCTAGTAATTAAACACCTACAAATATAGAACAAGACGTAACTTTGATTAATAAAAATCTTAAAAGATATAAAAGAACCAATGGAAAGAGTACAATATCAGAGAGAATGACATATATAAATAAATCTTTTAAAGAGGTGCCATTGTTATTCGAGGAAGACGTTGGTTCAGGGATGACAAAATATGTCGTTTGCTTTAAGAAACGAAGATGTTGTTTGCTTCACCAGGAGATGCATTTTGTTTTTCCTATAAAAAATGATAACATCAACAGTTAACAAAAAAAAAAACAGGTTTGCTAATTAGGAGGCACATGAATAACAAATAAAGTTTTGTGTTTGATTTATTTCTTCAGGATCTTTGATGATCAATTGAAAAAGTGAATCTCTCTTTTTCTCTCTATTTTTTATTTGTTTTAAATTATGATTTACTAATACACACAACTTTACAACTCTTTATATAGAGAGTTAAAGGTTACAATGATTAATAACCAATACCAAAAATTGCAATGGTTCTTAACCAAAATTTACTATTATGAATAGTTGCAATAGTTCATCTGTAAAGACTACAATCATCAATAGGTACAATAATTTATAGATATATCTTACAAAAAAATTAAATTATCTAAAAATTAAATTTTCTGAAATTTATAGATAATTTTAATATTATATTTAAATGTATATAAAATAGATAGGAAAATAAAATAAAATATAGCTCATTTAAAAAGTTATGCATAATTTAGGATAACAATATATGTCCTCAGCAATTTTGAGAATCCTTAAAAAATTATGCATTTTTAAAAAATAAAAAACAAATCTTTAGACAAAAAAGCGTTGAAATAATATTAGAAAAATTTATGAGAAAAATCTGTATTTTATATTTTATCTACAATTTCTTAAGCTTTGCAAAGAAATCATGCCTACTATTTTTTGCTTATAACGTTTCATTTGAATGTCTTTTAAAAAAATTTATCCAAGTAACTGCTTAAAACTTTTTTTTTCCACCATTTTATTATTAGTTCAGTACTGAAATTTTTATTTTGAGAAATGCATGGCAGAGATATTTATAGAAGTTAAAAATCTATTTGAATAGTCACAACTCTTTTATTTGAATAGTCGCATTCTTCCAATTTAAAGGTAGTTATTTTGAAAAGGTACTTATAAGAAAAATCACAATTTTTCACTTTTTAAAAGATATTTACATGAATAGTTACAACTTATCAATTTTTTTACAAAAAAAAAGACACAACATAACCCATTACTCTAACATATACACATCTCATAAACAAAGAATTGTACAAAGAGATTTTTGAGTATTTACGTCATAAAAAATAACACAACTATTTAGACAATTTTTAGAAAAGACACAACTTTCCAACATTGAAGTTTTTGAAAAAACACAACCATTTTTAGATTTTTGAGAAAAGATACAACCTTTCAACATAAGTGAGATTCACAACCTTTGGAATTAACTGAGATTGCTATTATTAGTAGATAATAAAGCTTGGCTTTGAACTTGTTGACAATCAGCATAGAATATAATGTTCATAGTTAATCATGTAGTGCATTAGAGTTATACTTTTGTTGCACTATGTGGGCTTTTAGGCGTTTTATCTCATTTGCATTTTGGATCCAACACAACTCCAACCTGGTCTAATGAGAACCACTTTGAAACTTATACTATCAGTTATATAAAATGTCAAATGGTAATAATAAATTAAAACTAAACTTTATGCCTAAATATTGCCGGCTGACTTAGTTAAAAAACAATTATCGGTTATATAAATAATATTATACCATTAACGAACAATTCTTTACATTAAATCATCTCGCCTCCCAAGACTTTTTTGGGGTAGTCTACAATATCGATTAATATATAACTTACCTACTATGCATAAAATATACGTTAAGCATATATAAACTACTATAATACATGCTTAGTTATATACAAAATCTAAGAATTCAAAACAAATTCAAATGTGGCTATCATAATCGAACATGTACACCACTAATAATAGAGTTGAAATTTCATCACTAAAACCTTATTTTAGTATATAAAATAAAAATACATATCACTAAAAAATCATATAAACAAATTTCCCCTCACGATTTGAAGCTTATATAAAACCAAAGTAAACACCATTAGGTGAAGCTTCACCCGCAATGGCTTCTCCTAAACACATTAATAGGTTTTCGTCTGCATTCGCGGCTCTCATACTAATACTCGTAGCATGTTTTCATTGCGTTGATGCTGCAAACTACCAACAACAATTCGTGGGTCCACAAAACGCAGCAAGAGCTCGCTTGAGGCTCAAACCGCTAAAGTGGGACGCCAAACTAGCCCGTTACGCGCAGTGGTGGGCCAACCAGAGGCGCCGTGACTGCGCCTTGATCCATTCGAATGGACCGTACGGTGAGAATCTATTCTGGGGATCAGGCAAAAGATGGAGCCCGGTTCAAGCCGCTAATGGATGGTTGTCCGAAGCAAGGAGCTATAACTATTACTCCAACTCGTGTAGGGCCGAGATGTGTGGCCATTACACGCAGATTGTGTGGAAGAACACGCAGAGGATAGGCTGCGCTCACGTGATTTGCAATGGCGGACGCGGTGTGTTATTCGCTTGCAATTACTTTCCACCGGGGAATTTTCTTGGGGTGAGGCCTTATTGAGTATGATCCATTTGTACATCTCACAAAAAAAACTCATACCAAAAGAAGTTGTTCTTGCGTTCATTTTATTCTTTCTTTTGTATACAGCGTTATTTATTATTGGTGAAGTTTTAACGTGCGGTCGGGAAAACCAGACAACGATTGTTTTCGGACGTTTTCTTATGTATGTTTGTGTGAGGACCATTTCCTTTGGTTAATAAGACTTAAGTAATTATATACATATCTCAAATTTTGGACAATAAACTATTTTAATCTAGTAGTCTCAAATTATTTCTAAACTCTATATTTTAAAAAAATGATGATTAAAATAATAATGATGTAGTTTTAAAAGTTAATAGCTCTATTTATATCTTGACAAAAAAAAAGTAGCTCTGTTTATATATATTTAACGTTTTTTAAAATTATAAACCCAAAATTTTGAAGTATATCTAAAATTAAAAAGTTTTAGATCCTTTTTTTTTTGAAACACTTACTCAAATTTTAAAGTTTTAGATCCTAAGTTTTAGATCCTAATATATACTTTTCATAACAGTTAGGAATTGTATCATAGAATAGTTATATCACAGGGTCATTCTCAATGTTGTCACTAAATCGATTGCAAAACAGTGAAGAAAAGACATGGATAAGCATATTAAACATGACGAGTTTACAAGATTTAAAGACAAGACCATCTTCAAATGATTGCTTGAAACTTGACTGTTTTTTAATAGATACTGAAAACATCATCATAAATTACAATCCCTTCCAAAAATACATTCATCATAGGCACAACAACAACAACAACATCAGCAGCAGAAGATGAACAGAGATGGCTATTTTGACTAATTAATAAAAATACAAATAGATCAGGCTCCTCTTTTTTCCTATCACATCATCTCATAAAACCTCTGGAAAATGCTGAGATCATTCACCATTGATCATTAGCGACTGAAAAGGAACCTTTTTGATCTCCACAAAAGTAGAATAATCAGTTTTCATCGGTTGCTTCCATGGCTCACCATCCATTTGCAAGAACGCATCTTTCCAATCACCTCCTCTTAGTTCAAACCTAATCGCAGCAGCCTGAAAATATTGATAAAACCGGTCAAGATGAAACCGAGGCTAAACCGGGACATGACCGAGGACAGATTGTTTTCTATACCTGAGCAATGTGCTTAGCCGTGATGATTTGAGCCATTACAAATGACGCATGCCAACCTTGCTTCAATCCAAAAATCTCTATCAGCCCGTCATCACAATGCGCCTCCACAAATCCTCTCTGTGAACAAAAAAAAAAAGAAAACCTATTTTGTTGAAGCTTGAAGAGCAAGCAAAGAAACAAAACATTAGTGTACTGAATTTTTTTTTTAGAGAAACATTACCTTCTCTAGATAGTTTGGTTTCAGATTACCCCATGGATGTCTTCCACTTCCATAGTTATCAAGATTCAATACCACAATGGATCTCACGCTACACAAAAAGAAAACAGAGAGATTGTATAAGTGAATGATAATGTTTTTTTAACCAATGCATATAATTAAACTTTTTGTACCTTTTAGGAATCAGGATCTCTTCCCACTCGGAGCAATTTGCCTTTTTAATATGGATTTTCATTATGTTTCTTAGTCCCCTACAAAAATTCATCTTACCACAACATGTCAACACAACAAAAGATAGAGAGGAGTAGAACTCAGAATAAGCTCTTCACTGGAAATACTAACCTTAAACCTGGATTACTGACACAAGGTGTACAAAACCAACCTTGAGTGCAACTATAACTTGAGTAAATAATCTGCAGTGTGATTCATAATCTCATTATATACCCTATAAACTCAGCTAATAAGTGAAACATTAGCTTTTTAACAAAAATATAACAACCTTATTTGTAACGGGACCTTGAGCTAGATATGGCTTCTCATTGCGGAGATGGTGGAATCCATATGCAACTTGAGCATCCATACCTTAACAAAACAATACAAGTGTTACCTCAAAAAAAAAATGAGTACAAGGATACTGAATAAGAGAAAGTTACCTATGCTGAAGTAGTTGTAAAATACTCCTTCATATGACTTTGCTTTAGGAGGTACATCTCCTTCGGCATCCAAAGCCTGATCAAGTGCAGTTTCCTCAGAAGGCTTCAAAGAATAAGGAGGATCCACGACTTCTCCAGATGGCATCGACGCTACAATACTCCAGCTATCTAATTTAGCAACGGGGCCTAGAGTTGCTCGGTGTAATGTTCTTTTCATAGCAGATCTCCAAGCAAAAGGAAATGCACCACCCTAAAGAGACATAAAGAGTGAGAAACAGTTATTCAAAACCTAAGAGAAACATTATTAGACTCACTCACCCAATTAAAACTCCTAGAGAGGTCGTTTCCTGTACCGAGAGGAATGACACCAACGGGAGGAATATGTGATTTTCCTTCTTTGTGAAGCTCACCGAGACAACCAAGTACCCAACCAACTGTACCATCACCACCTGCCACCTATAATCATCATTATGACCACTCACTTAACAAATTCAATTCCAATTGCTGAAGATGGTCACAAAATATATATATACATATCACTCACCATGATCCGTATCCTTTCTCTGCATTCTCTTGCGCATTCATCTCCTTTCGCTGCAATAGTCTCCAAACACGCCAAACCGTACCGTACAAATTCATGGGGCTTCACTTCTGTTAGATCAAATACCTGTAATTGTATAATAACCACCATGAGCTCACAAAGCAAGTACAATTATCAGAATTGCAAAAAAAAAAAAAAAAAAAAAACTACAATCCGAGTAATAAAGTTTCTGCCTTTTTCATGACAAGTAAAATTTTAACCTTTTTCAAGTACCAAAGAAAACTTTTTGACACAGGAATCAGAATCTTTTAAGTCAAAACAGTGTCTGACTTCCACTGACTAGAATCAGAGAAAGACATGAGATTTGATCCTGACAAAACACTAAGAATGTTCTAGCTCTCAAACCCACATAGATTCTGCTTGTACCACATACTTTAGATCAGAGTGATGCCATCCACAATCTAAACCCAAATCTAGATTTAAGATCCTCTTCATATAAGTGAAGAAGTAATGACCCAGAACCATGAACTAAGTTAATTTCACCCAACATCAAATATAAATGCAAAGTTGAAGTAAGATGAGTTCAAAAGTTACGATCTTTAATTTCTGATATACAAAACAAGAACAAGTGACCTGTTCTTCGCTCATCAACTGTTGAAGCCTCTCTTTAAGAACAGGTCCATGACGACCTCCACTTTTAGGATTAATAAACACAACCATCGGTGTATGAGGAGCTAACTCCTCCGTAGCGGCGGCGGCGGCGCCGGGAAGTACCAAATGGTCCGGAACCGCGGTGGAGTCTTTCCGCTTGATGCAATCTCGCATGGCGAGTCGGAGATACTCAGGCATCACTATCCTCCGACGAAGCTCCTCTCTGTCTACACCGAAGTTACCGAAACCACAGCCTCTCATCGTCACCGCGTCATCAGTCTTCGCAGACGGTCGTGCAACCACGAAGTTAGTCGTCGACGCCTCGCCGACGGACCTCGGTGTCTCCTCCATATCTCTCCGGTGATCAAATTCGTTAGTGAACAACAGATTAAAATTAATATTAAAAAAAAAAACTGAAACTTGATCGAACTTCGAAGACTTGAGTTCTGTTCCCGAGACAATTCAAAAGCTTTTTTTATTTATTTGTTTTAAGTTTTTTAAGTGTTTCGAAGACAGAGCTAATCTGTATGTTCGATGCGATGTGCATGTGTTTAGTAGATTTTCCCGAAAAGCTTTATTTATGACTTTTCTAAACTGTAACTAGAAAATGCCCACATGTGGACTACACATTTACATAACTGCCACTTAAAGCTTTATAAAGTTTACTTGATTTTTTTCCTTTCTTGTGAAAGCATTTTTGAAATTTTAGACTGAGTTTACGTAACATTACTAGAGTCAAATAGTACAATAAGAAGATGTTTTTTTTTTTTTTTGTTCTATGAGTTAATCCTCAATTTTTTTTTTTACATTCTTGCCCTAATAACTTTTAAGATCTTATGAACGGCAGATTTGATATATGGTTTGTAATTTTGTACTATAAAGCAGTGTATTAAATGCGAGGTACTTGTTGCACGTTGTGAATGTAAAAGGGTAAAAAGGACAATCAATATATCAGTGGGCTGGGTCAGGATAAACATATGGGCATATTTATGATTATTATTGTCTTACTTACTGGTGTTGTTGGATCGTGAAGCTGTCATATCCATATATTTATTGCATCTTATCAACGGTGTGCTACATAACCACTTTTTAAGTTTACTAGAGTCTTTTTTTTTTTTTTTCCATCTGAATTTAATTTATAAAACTGAGAAACATACAAAGATGGAATCCAAACCGGCGGAAACACATTACAATCCCCGGAAACTTAGCTCACAAAAGAGAATCTAGAACCCAAACAACGGGCAACACATAACAACTACAATTATCACTAGATAAAACTACACTCCTGCATCTAAACCCATAAACAATCCTAGACCAGGAGAAAGAAGAAAGTCCTTTAATCATTGAAACAGCCGGAACTCTTGCCGAAACCCATACAAGCACAAGAGAGAGTGAGCGATGCAGTGACCAATACAACGAAACCAAACTCAACATACCTGAACCTCCAGTTCACGATACCAAGCCAGAACCACAAAACCTACCAAATTCAAGAGGAAACAAACACCTGAGGTTAAACGCCCCTTCTCAACCAAACCTTCGTCGGCAGGCCTAAGACCTCAACCTCTCTGTATTGCTTCAACGAACGAAGCCACCGAGGAACAGAGAAACATAAGACCATCCGGGAGAAACACTTATTAAAAGGCCGGGAGAAGGACTCCTTAACTGATATGGAGAGGTGACAGGATATCTGAAACTTCTGAAGGATGTAGGCCTGTTCTGCTCACCACACAACACTACGCCACCGTTACCCCACCGCTTACACCGTTACTGAAACAAGACCGAAGACAACCACTAAAACCCAATAGAGAAGCTTTAGATTCAAACTCCCGAGAGAAACAAGATCAGAGTACACAGATCTGAGGAAACTCGAAACTGGTTCCATCCATCGAACTTCACCGGCGCTAGAGACACGATATCCTCTTTAAACAAGACAAAAGACAAACCTCTAAACCTCCTTGTTCCTCAAACGAGCATGAACCTGATGGGGAAGAGATGTTGCCGGAGAGCAACCTAAGAACCACCAACTGCTACAGCCATAGATGAAAGAAGACAAGAAAATCATCTTCGGTGCCGGCGAGGAGCGCCAAACACCGGAGAACGGCGGATCTAAACCAGACGGGGGCTTGGCGGCGTGCTTGGTTGAGAGAGAGATATTATGCCTAGCAAAAAAGGTATTTAAGTTTACTAGAGTCTAGAATTGATTTTCTCTTTTAACTGTCAAAAACATTACCACAAGTACAACCACGTCTGATTTTCAGACAAAATCTAGCAAGAGTCTAGATACCATAAGTTGAGAGTGTGTAAACAAAAAAAAAACTTCCTAGAGCTGAGAGAGATAATTTGTGAAATTACCTAAACCCTAACCAAGTTTCACTTTATATCTCATTTGATAAACTGTCACTCCCAAAGACAAGAGAGGCAGCCTGTGAAAATGATTCGTTAAAAAGCAAAAATCATCAAAACATTTGAACCTAAGAGTAGACGAAAAGAAGAAAAAGGTATATTCAATTGATTACATGGTGTTGGCGTCTTCAATTCAACAGAAGTAATATGGAGCGGTTTTTTGGATCCATGTCTAACTAAAGCCCATAATAGCTTTGGGTGCATGGTTTTATAGCCCACTAGTGGTGTAAAGGGCCCCTATACACTTAATTCTCATAGTTTACTAACTCACCTTGAAAAGAATTCAATTAGTTAATTAACTATGTAAAAATCCGAATAAACGAAATCGACCCAACCCCGCATAACTGAAGAAACCGATCAAAACCAAGTTGGTTTAAAATTTGTACACTTTTATGTATCTAAAACTTTTAAAACAAATTTAAACCAAACTAAAATTCAAATTTGCGGAGATGTTTCAACCACACATCAGATAATTATCAAAATCACTTTTTATATCCCCTTCATATTGGTTGGAAATTTATAGAACAGGAAAGGTTGAATCATAACCTATCTGATTTTGCAATGACTTATTTTAATTAGTTTTGAATCTTAAACCAGCATTACTATTTTCAATATTTTAATAAACCAATTTTCTTATCAGAATCATCCTTGTTATTGGTAATGCATCATTTTCACACCATAAACGATTTTTGGTGTCTTTCAAATTAATCTGAATTTGGATATTAGTGAAAATCATATAAAATGTGTAGATTAGCATATAGTGATATAACTGGTTTGGACCCCCAAAAGAAAAGTAATATTAGTGGCTGCCAAAAGAAAAAAGAGCCATACAGTGATAGAAATGGAAATTGGAAGTCTGCCAAATTGTTGTGGACCGTCGCCTTGAGAGGGAAAGGTGGACATGTAGTCATCATGTACATATTCACATTTTCTTAGCGTCAAAGTTTCGAAACCGCGTCAAAAAAATAAAAAAAAATTATGATTCAACTTGTTTTCAATTCGTTATTTTGAATTGAATCAAATACGTTTTGCTTATAGCACTCTGCATTCGGCAATAAAGTTCGACTCTACTCTCTAATACGTAATCCAATAGATTAGTCTAATTAATTACTATAAAAAAACTTGATCATAAGAAATGCATAAAATATTTCAATTAAGGATATTTTGAAACAAGTAAGCGTGGTATCATGTGATACTTGAATCACTCAAAGTACACCAAGAATTTGTATTTATTACTCCTATAACAAAAGAAAAGTGAGCCATCAATGTGATTCGCCCCTACCAACTAATGAACTTAATGGGTTTAGCTTATATTAAAAATTGGGGTTTACAATCTTAATATCAGGTTAGTCAATCTTCTCGTTAGCAATTTTGACTCTATTGTTATATTCATCAGTAGTAATCAGACGTGTTTCGCATTTGTTGCGCCTTACGCGGGTATCATGTACTGTATTTGACAAATACATTTGTGACCTAGACTGTACGTAGTCTTCCTTATCTGGAGTCAATCTTTAAATGAATTTTCTCACCCTTCTTAATAAAGCAGCCTCAAAATCAGGGGACTAGACTTCTTACTCCATTTGAGGGGATATCTAATAACGTCATTGACACAATTTTTTAATTCAGTAATATTATAAAGCAGGTAACAAACTTACAGTGCCTCTTATTAACGCTAGCATCGCTTATCTATACTATTAAAGCAGAATCCCTAATAGGATTCTGCCCCTGCCTTTTAAAGTTAATTACAATGATATGCCACTGCATTTTTTTTCAATAATGAATTAATAAAACAAATAAATAAAGGACTATATTCCAAAGGAAAAATCTAACGTATTCTCCACTTAACATATTTTTCAGAACCATCCATACAGCTCGTGGGACCAAAATCAAACGTATTCTCCACTTAACATATTTTTCAAAACCAACCAGTGTGTTAATGTGTTATTGAGTTTGATCCTCATACTACATAAGTAATTCAAAGTTTCATACACACTTCTCAACATCAATGTTAGGTTCATACACACTTCTCTTTCGTATTAAGGCATTAAGAATGTGTCTACGTTTTCATATCATACATCAAAACTGCATATTGTAATGCATATAGTCATTTCCGAATATCATTCTTACAGATGTGTACTATACGTGTTATCCAACATTCTATATATTTGAATAATTTTTTCAAAAAGCAACAGAATTACACTTCGGTTTACAAATTCATAACAAAAGAATCTCATTTTTTTAGAAATAGTGAACGCCCATCTTCATCTATATTTTTACGTAAAGTTTCTCATCTAAATTCATATTTTTTAGATATTTTTGAGAGTGGTCAATTCATGAGTTTCAAACTTGAGAAAAAAATAAAAGATACACAATTTGTATGATACAATATAGGGAGACACAATATATTGTATAATATAGATATTAACTTCGAAAATAATCTCTATCAATTTCTCTTAAAACAGCATCGAAAAGTAGAAAAATATATAATACATGTTTCCAAAATAATCTCACCGAATTTGCTCATCATTAAAATAGGATCCGCAAATATTTGAATCAATAACGACACTATCTATATTTTGATTCAGAATATCTATCAAGTTTATATTTTAGAATATGCTGCACGTGATTCCTTAAATACTATTAACCTAAACACCTAAATCGTTTTCCTATTGTTATTATAAATATGACTGCGTCAAACGCAGTCGAACGCTTTCTAGCACAAACCATTACACTCCAGAATCAAAACCCTATGGCTCCTACTATGTCACCATAACTTCATGCATTCATCGTCTGAGACTTTGCAAGGATTCTTGCATTTAGATATCTGAATAAAGATATGGATATATCTATACCTTTGTTTTTCTCTAACTTTGTGTGAACAGCGACTGCATGGGTTGTGATAACTGCTTTCTGTTGGGAATAAAGTGTTTATTTCTCAAAAATATATGAAAATAAATTTCCAACTTTTATATCATTTTAAATATCTATTAATATTTTTAACTTAAAAAATCAGCAAAACTATAATTGTATTAGATAATCAAATATTAAACCACATACTTTTATAATTATAAATATTTTGTCATTTTAAAATAATATTTTTTAAAATAATATTTTTTTAAAAATTCCGCGCTTTTAAAGCGCGGGTCAAAATCTAGTAAAGAAATAAAGATGAAATCATCAGTGTTACAAAAAAAAAGATGAAATCATCATTCTATAATTATATATTTGCAGGCTTTTGAACGAATATGTTTTGTCAGAGAAAATAGAGGGGTTTATGCCACCATCGTGGAAGAACAATGGGGTTTGGAACAGCGATGTTATTATTCTTTAACTATGTAAACGTGGGGACTTTTTTTGTTAGGTGTAATGTTCCTATGAACTCCAAAATGTCTAAAATAGCTGAACAAAAAGAAAATCCCATTAAATTTTTTTCTGTGGTCGATAAATCTTATTGAAATGTCTCGTGAGATGGTTAACTTCGTGAAATGATAACCAAAAGCTCAATCCGCTTTTTTTAGTTCAGTTCGGTCGGAAATTTGATAGAATTATTCTGACACCGCAATTATTAACTCTCGAAAATGTTATATTTTTTGGCAAAAATGTTTCGATATTTTAAATACATTTTTGGACAAATTATACACCAAAAACATTATTAGAGGGGGAAAAAAGTAAAATAACAAAACAAGAACTTTATTTTTATTTTGAATAATTTATGATTCGGTTTAACGTTGATCTATTGTTTCTTAATCTATATTTCGTTAGTATTTTTTTCTTAGTATTATTATTATGATGTTCAATACTTTGGTGAATTTATAGTATTGAACATCATAATAATAATAAGTTTTATAAGTGATCTTTGAGAAAGTTTTTTTCATCTGTCCAGGATTCATATATATACCATATGAAAAAGTGGTATTTAAAGCATAATTAAAAGGCAAAGTTGTCATTGCGTAGAAACAGTAGGTCGACAAGAATTGTACGTATAGTTGTAATAAATGCAGAAAGCTGAAACTCTCAACTCTTTTCAAACTTGCACTTTTATGTTCATCGGCCTTTACGATAAAACTATTCTTCTGCGTCAGCTTTTTTTTTTCTCTTTTTATTCCATCGCTACACGACAATTTCCGCCTCGTCCAAGAACCCAAAGACCCCATCGTAGACTTGTACAGAATGACTCCGAAACAATTAGGATATCCAAAGATAGTCCAAATCTTAATTTAGCCCTTCACTTACAGATTTGAAACTCATTTTTATTTGTGTGTTTTGTTAGGAGCGTATATGATATTTGGGCGGTGATTATGGATTTTGCTAAGATAATATAAGAATCGGTACTAACCAAAACTCACTAAATTGTACATGCATATAGTATCTGATGTGATAATATCTAATATAGAATGTAACACCTGGGAGTATTCTGACTGCAGATGTTTACCTAGTTAACCTTTCGTTTTTTGGAAACAAGGGATTAGGATATATCTTTTATCGATGTATGCAGTACTCCTATTTAGTTAGTCCTAATCATAAAACATAAATAATTTTAATGAAATATTCGGAAGTTAAAATAAGAGGTGTGTGGAGTATGGACAAGAGAAGAGAGTTTTTTTTTTTGACAAGGGAAGAGTATAACAGAGAAAAGTTTAGTGTAAAAAGGCTGCAAAGGACTAGTTGGTTAAAAAGTGAGTTAACTCGATAAACGCGTAACCCAAAGGCAAAGCGTGCGCTACTCTTACCCAGTTACTTTTTATATTTTCTACTTTACGCTGGTAAATTAAATAAAGGTTACGCTCGTAAATTGCATGCAAGTAGTTTGATCGACTGCTTGGACGATTTTTTCTCTCTTTCTACCTTTTTGGAGTTGTCAACAACTTAAATTAACTAATTTATTCATCTTGAACTAGATGGATCTTATGGCAAATCAATACCTACACTAATTATTTTATTGAGACATGAATATATGTTTAGTCAAAAAAAACATGAATATGTATTTGAGTTTCCTTGCATTATTGGTTCTGACAAATGAAATGTGACAAGTTATGAAGGGTAACAAATTATGAAAAGACAATGAGTTTGGTGTAGAAGTATGAGTCTTTTTGCACAAAATAGATTGTGTATTAAATGGTCTCTGAATTTATTGGGTCGGCTCGCACATCGGCACATGTGATGACCTTACAATTCTTGTCTATACATTTAATATTCTCTATCCAAACAATGAAAAAATGAATTGTTATTGTTGAGTTGGTAACACAATCAATGTTATGATCTTTGTGATTTGGTCCTTGTTCCAAAAGGATGTCAAGCTGTCGCCAAGCATTTGGTTACTGAAATTCAAGTTTATATCAAATTGGTCTAGGGGAAATCTTACTTTTAAAAGTTTTGGGTATGTTATAAACATTATGATCTTCGAGTCAAAATAGCAACTCATAAAAATGTTCGTGTTGTATCTATTAATCATTATTCTCGAGTCTATTAGCTTCAAAGCTAAGTTATATGTTCGTTGGGATCGTCGTTCATTATGAGAAGTTCAGATGTATTTCATTTGTTTCAAATCATTTATTAGCTTTTCATGGCTTGACTCCTGTCTACGCTCCCCTTCTCAATATAAATGTGGTTTTGGGAATATTTTTCTGTTTTAGAACGAGTGTTGTGTAATTTTTTTTCTTTTTTGGTGCTGTGTAAAATATAACCTTTAGCCAAATCCATTACATTTCTTACAAAATTATGAATCAAAATAAAATCGTCGGAATCACATGTGATATTATTAATATACAGATATCGGATTACGACCATTCATTGTGGTGGCACTTTTAAAATAAATTAAAGATATACAAGTATAGTTCTATACACAACATTTACTAAACTGAGATTAATATTTAGTATTTATTATATTAATTGCTAAATTCTAACAAAAAGGTTGAAAAGGAATAACTTTTGTAACGGCGGAAATGAGTCAGAAGAGAGTAAAAAGGCAAATACGAAAAGGTGAAAGTTTTTTTTTTTTTGTGATTCCTTTTGCAGGGATTGCGTGTGAAATACAGATATTTCGTTTAAAAAGGTAAAACCCAAGAATGATAAAAGAAATAAAAAGTAACCAACGTTTTTTCACCAACACGTTTTCGATGGCACGTGAGCACACCGCTCTTCACGTTCAGGAACGAAACACTCAAGCGATCTCGTACACGCGCTAGTTTCAGACGCGCGAAACTAGTTTGTCCTATTTCTCTGACTAGATTCAACTTTTATTGCGTCATCAAAACTTTATTACTAGTTGGTAACCTTTTTTCCACACTCATCCAAAAGTAGTATAATTAGTCTGTTTTGTTTTCCACAATAGTATCAAATACACAAATTCTAATAATATTCATAAAAAATATATTTCGCAACCGTATAGCAAATTACAAAGATTAATATTTTATCTTGTAGATGAACTAGTGGATACATAAAAATGCTTAACAAATCAATTAATCGTCAAATAAGTTAATCATATAATGGTTTACACTCCAAAAAATAACGCTCATTAAAAAATTCGAAAACACTGCAACTCTGTCAAAGCAAATATTTTAGTCTTACAAATTACGTATATTAGTTGGATGTTTATTGTCTAAAAAGGTACTTTCAAACCAAGTTTAATGACTTTGAGGCTTTCGTCCCATTATAGCTGCAGACACAATAACTTGGTCATTTCTAATGATGTTATAATATTTGGCGTCAAATAAATTCAAATAGATAGATGATTTTTTTTTTTTTTTGGCACAAAATAGATAGATTAGACATTGAAAAGCTATGAGAAAGTTTTTGAAGTTGTTGTGAAGCAGATGATTCCATCTTTCTTTTTCTTTACCAATCTTCTTTTTTCACACGCGCTCACACTAACAAGACAGATACAATGAAAGTCCACAGTAACTCAAGAACAGAGACAGAGATAACTTTTTGAAAAAGCTCCTATTTTACCTTTCTGTTGATCGCTTTTGTTTTTCTGTAAAAAGCCATCTTTTGTGTTGCTCCTTTTTTACCTGATAAACAATTTTTCTCTGCCAAAACTTTCTTTCACTTCTTTTTAAATTTAATATCTTGGCCGGTCCAGAAAGCTCTTAATGCAAAGGTTTCTCCTTATTAAGATAACAAAGAGAAAGAAAAGAAAAACAGCAGCCAAGACTTTTTCTTTCTTCTCGTTGAGATGAGAGCAGATTTGATTACAATACAGCAAACGCTGACGCCCGAAGCAGCGACTGTTCTCAACCAGTCCATCGCCGAGGCGACACGTCGCAACCATGGCCACACGACGCCCCTCCACGTGGCGGCCACTCTCTTATCATCCTCCTCTGGTTTTCTCCGACAAGCTTGCATCAAGTCCCACCCAAACTCCTCTCACCCACTCCAGTGCCGAGCTCTCGAGCTATGTTTCAGCGTCGCCCTCGAACGCCTCCCTACTACTACAACTTCTTCCCCATCGCAAACGCAGGAGCCTCCTCTTCTTTCAAACGCTCTAACCGCGGCTTTGAAACGCGCGCAGGCTCACCAGCGGCGCGGTTGCCCGGAGCAGCAGCAGCAACCGCTTTTGGCGGTTAAAGTCGAGCTCGAGCAGCTTATCATTTCGATTCTCGATGACCCGAGCGTAAGCCGGGTCATGCGAGAGGCTAGCTTCTCTAGCCCCGCCGTGAAGTCCGCGATCGAACAGTCTCTTTCTGGTAATTCCGTTAGACAAGGCGGGATGGTTAACCCGTCTTCAATTGGATTCGGTTATCGACCTGTACCGGTTCCGGTTAACCGGAATCCTTACGTTAACCCCCGGTTACACCATAACGGTTCCTCGGGGGTGATACAGAGGACAGACGAAGTTAAACGGGTCATCGATGTAATGACCCGGACCCGGAGAAGAAACCCGGTTCTCGTCGGAGACTCGGAGCCTCAGATTCTCGTTAAAGAGATTCTCGCCAAGATCGAGAGCGGAGAATTTTCCGACGGTCCGCTTCGCAATTTTCAGGTGATCCGGTTGGAGAATGAGTCAGCTGCGCAAATGGCGACGAGGTTCGGTGAAATCTCCGGGTTGGTGGAGACCCGGATCGGGAATTCGGGTTTGACCGGCGGTGTTGTTCTTGATCTCGGAGATTTGAAATGGTTAGCGGCGGGCGGCGGCGGCGGCGGAGGAGGAGCTTTGGCGGAGATGAGGAAGCTTTTGGAGAGGTACGAAGGGAGGTTATGTTTTATTGGTACGGCTACGTGTGAGACTTATCTACGATGTCAAGTTTATTACCCTTCGATGGAGAATGATTGTGATCTTCAAGCGATTCCGATCGCCGCTAAATCTATTCTCCCGACCATGTTCCAAAGGTTTGTCTTTTATTTAATTGTTGAGTTTCGCTATTAATTTTCGGACAAAGTCTCAGTTTTTTTTTGTTATGCTCAGGCTTGGGAGCAACTACAATAATAACTTCTTATTAAGCAGTAATATCATATCTCCGACGAGAAGCTCCCAGATTCCGACGAGTAAAATGGGCTGTTGCTCTCTGTGTTTGCAGAGTTATGAAAACGACGTCGCTAAATTGGAAAAATCATTAACCGGAGATAACCGGTCGGTCTTGCCACAGTGGCTGCAGAACGCTAAAGCCGACAACGTCGGTGACAAGAAACCTGTAAGTCTTATTGGTGAATTGATTCCAACATAAGAAACCGTTTTTGCATTGAATATTAATTTTTGTTTTGTTTTTTCTTTTTACTTGTAGACGAAAGATCAAGAGATAGTGGAGTTGCAGAATAAATGGAATGACTTGTGTTTGCGTTTACATCCAAAACCATCTCTGTCTGAAATAACGGCTCCTTCGTCCTTGTCTATGTTGAAACCAAACCCAAGATCGGACATAACTCCACCTGGAAGTCCAATCGCTACAGATTTGGTTCTCGGACGTTCCAACAACAGAATTGTATCATCACCGGAGAAAAAGAAGACTAGTGAAGCCCTTTCCGGAAAGCTAGGAGACTCATTCGACATCGATCTATTCAAAAAGCTACTCAAGGGCTTAGCGAAAACCGTCTGGTGGCAGCACGACGCAGCCTCTTCGGTAGCATCAGCGATCACCGAATGCAAACACGGAAACGGGAGATCAAAAGGTGATATTTGGTTAATGTTCACCGGTCCAGACAGAACCGGGAAGACCAAAATGGCCTCGGCGCTGTCCGATCTCGTCTCGGGAAGCCAACCGATAACCATCAGCCTCGGCTCCGGTTCACGGACCGACGATGGTTTAAGCCTCCGTGGCAAAACGGCGTTGGATAGGTTAGCGGAAACCGTTAGGAGAAACCCGTTCGCGGTTATTGTGATGGAAGACATCGACGAAGCTGATTTGTTGCTGCGTAACAACGTGAAGCTAGCGATGGAACGAGGGAGGATCTGTGATTCGTATGGACGTGAGGTTAGTCTAGGGAACGTTATTATAATCCTGACTACAGATTCGTCGCACGGTTTAGCTGAACAAGTTGTTCCTATTGACGAGACAAGACTAGAGAGTCTGGTGAGGAGAGGATGGAAGCTAAAACTCTCGGTTTGTAACAGAAGCAATACACGGAAACGAAAACCAAACTGGCGTTGTAACGACCAAACAAAGCAGAGGAAAGAGATTTGTTTCGACTTGAACGAAGCGGCCGAGTTTGATTCGTCTAGTGATGTAACGGTCGAGCACAACGATCAAGAAGACAATAGTAACTTCCTTCACAAGCTAGTGGCGTTAGCTGACGACGCTATAGTCTTTAGATCGGTTGATTTTGGTTCGATCAAGAATAAGACCAAAGAATCTTTAAATAAACGTTTCTCTGACGGTCTAACGGTGGAGATTGAAGACGATGCTCTGGAGAGAATCGCTGGCGCGATTTGGCTTAGCAAGATTAGCTTAGAGGAGTGGCTTGAGGAAGCAATGAGTTCGAGCTTGAATAGCGTGAAGTCTCGAGTGTCTTCTTCGTTAGAAGATTCTGTGATTAGGATTGAGCTTGAAGATGATGTAAGTGATCGATCATCCGGAGGGTATCTTCCGAGTAGTATAAGAACGGTGGTCGTTTGAGTAGTTTTTGTTTTTTTCCGGTGAGGGGTAGATTCGTAATTATTGAATTGGGGAAGGGGAAAGATGTAAATAGTGTTATGTCTCCAAACCGTCTTTGGCGGGGAGAGAAAAGTTCGGTTAAAACATTACAGTAAAAAAGAGTTATCAACGGCTCAGAATAACTTACAGCCTTTAGATATGATATGAAAGTATAATTTTTTGTTTCTTTTGAAAAAATGAAAGTAGAAAGCTGATACATCCACAAAAAGAAAATGAGGAATCTTCTTATACATATGAAAACAAATACGAAATTAATTAACATACAGAGATGTTACTGGTGACATAGTGGATTTATAATATTTTGTTCAGGGTTATATTTGATTATTCTTTCGTATGTTTCTTCTTGGAGTTTAATGGAGTATATTGTAGTCTCTCGTAACATACTGAATTTTAGAAAAACTATACTACTATTATATACTTTTATAATATTCAGAAGACATTTATTTCAGTAGAAAGTTATACTTTTAAAAGTACTAAGTGGTTGGGCTAGTATGTGGCTTGTCTTTATATCACCTTTTTAGAATGAAAGCAGCAAATCCAACCACTCTCATGGACCAAATATTTATTTAAAAAATTGCAAATATCAGACTCAATAACTCACAGCCTCACAGGCTTTTCTTTAATGCAATTTTATTTTCCGGTTTTATGTATTTGAATTAAGCATTGGGCTAAATATATTTAATTCAAGTAGCAAATATTGAAGTCTTTCTAGTGAGTAGTGTATTGACAACAAGATTTACACTTAGCATGTTTTTACAAGTGTTTAAATTAGGATCTTGATTAACATCTTGACGTCTATTTTAAATAGAGTTTCACTTTGGTCAGTACACGATTTAGAGGGACTTCAAAACAAAGTTAAAAACTATCGGCTTATAATGAAAACATGTTTAAAAATTCAGAACGTAAAATTGTCGGTCGGACCATACATACGTAGTGATCGGTCTCTTTGGGTTTTTAAGGCCACAATTTGATTTTATCTAATTTGATTTTATCATTTATGACCATTGATTCTAAGCCTCAATCTGCAAACCGGTCCGATATGAAATTTAAACCTAACTAACGTATGATAACAAAAAACGATTAGACATTCGGTCCAATGATCTAAACTACATGACACCATGAATTTTCTTGTTCAATATAGACTCTAGCTCGAATTTAAAAACTACATTGGGAACATCCACAATTCTTTTTATATATAAGCTATTATGAGAGGAGTAGTTATTAGCAAGGATATGCATGCCAAGTGACTTCATGTGTTCAATCAATATGCATATGTATTTATATATTATTTATCTATCAAAATTCAGATTGTTTTCAAACTAAATACAAATATTGTTGTGATAGTACATATATCTACTGAAAATCGATCTTAATGCACAAAAATTGAAAATCGCTAGACACAAAGTGCACAAATTGTAATGTCATTTTATTGGTTTAATGTCTCAACCACTTAGTAATCAAAAATGATATTTTAATATTTACTCTATAAACTTTCTTTTGCTACAAGTCATTAGTTATAGATATCTGTTTTTTTTTCATAGATAACTCCGTTTTTTGCTACACACTTGAAGACAAAGCTTTCAAAATATATTTATTTTTCTTTCACTTTTTAAGATATTACATTATAGTATTAATACTTAAGAGTGGAAGATAAGGTTGACGTTTTTGGTACTTGTTTATACATGATAACATAACTAATAAAAGCATGTCCAATACCTTTCATTGTCATCAAATATGGATTTGTTATATATAAAGCAGTCTTTAACCTAATTATTGACAAAAAATAATTAGTGGAGATATTACTTTAATATTATTTTAAAATGAAGGATTTTAGCCAAAGAGAAGCACTAGAACAAGGAGAAGACAAACCAAAACATGCCTTTATATCATTCAATTATTTAGTTATATATATGGACCTTATGGCCTCTTTTATCTTTTGGTGGATTTGCATTATGTCTCCTCATTTCATTGTTAAATATATCATCAGCCAAAAGTAAGAAAGATTATACGCATTAGACACTGCAGTAGTTGAAAGTTCTTAAAGTTTAGATAGATTCAGTTTATCTCAAACAAAAGATTCATCATACACCATGCCAATACTTGATCTTGAAGTGACAAAAATAAACTCATAATAACAGACCAACCTGAGAGTGTAATTGAATAATCTTCAAGTGGAAACTAAAATAATGCAGCAAATGCTGCAACTTTACTCAAAGACCCGTTTCATATTTAATATATTTTCCAGTCTTTCTTTCTTTTATCATAACAATGAAAAGGGCGTGAAGATAATCATTTAGGAATATAAGATATGTATTATATTATAACCAAAAGGGGTCACAAATCTGCACCTTACATGATTGAAACCTCATGTTGAATTTGAGCTTTTTGGAAAGGGGGCATGAACTTAACTTCTTCAGTGAGCAACTTACACACTAAGGTTCAAGTTGCTGTAAATTAAAAAAAAAAAAGATAGAATAACTATTCAACTAAAATGCATTTTCTCAGTTCAAAAAAAAATGCATTTTCTCCGTTTTTAAGAAGGCTGATAATTTCAGGACCTGTTATATGCATGACTAACTTCTTATGCAAGAGATCCTTAATTTTCTATTAATATCTGGAACTCGAAATTTCTAGAAAGCTTTCAATATAGTAAATGATTTAATCGTATGCTCAGAATCCATGATTACAATGAGTCGGTCATGTTGCCATCATGAAAAGAAAAGCCCAATATGTATGTAATCGTGTAATATAGATTATGATTTGTCCCGACATCTCGGTCATCATTTGTGTTTATGTGTAGATACCAAGTCAAAATTGTCAATAGATCTTCCTTTCATTTATTTTTTATTTTTTTGAATATTAAATTTATTCAACAAAAACAAACACCTTTTTTACAATGTGTTACACTAGTTTATGTGTTTTGAACACCCTTTTTACAATACATGTTACTCTAGTTTAAGTGTATTGAAATGATACTGAAAAAAGTTAAAAAAACACCCTTTTCATCTAAAAGAAAACCATGTTTCCGTGGCCCTCTCATAGTCTTTGGCTCCCATCGACTAATAAGAAATTGCTTCTTTAGCAATATGCAGAAGATGCGAAAGAAAACAACCTTTCTTACCATGGAGTTAATATCTCGACGCTAAAAGAACCTTTATAAGAATGTGAAGGTTGAAAGGACAGACTCAAGTCTCAGTCAAAATAAAAACAATCAACGTACGAGAATGCTTCTACAGAAGATATAATTCCAGTGAATCTTTTGTTCCAAAGCTTAGATTACAAAAGATGTTTTCATGTACAAAAACCAAAACACACTAGATTTCTTAATTTATAACTCCCCAATAACCAGGAAAGCTCAAATATGTAGCGTTACTTAATCATAAAAATCACCAGTATAACTAAAAACCAAGTCAGCTTCTTTTATGTTTATATGAATGCAGTCAATCATCAGGCTCAGCAGAGAAATCAGGCTCTTCAGGTTTCTTGAACCGAGGCATCTCCACATCCTTAACTCTCTGAGCTGCAACACCACGTCTTGTATTAGCTGCAAAACGTGAAGCCAAAACCATAACTCCAATGTTCATCTTTGTCTTTGGACTCGACCCTACACCCTCTTCCTCTTCTTCTACTACTTTTCTAACCACTACTTCTTCTTCTTCATCATCTTCATCACTTTGCTTTGATTCAACCGCAGTGAGATGATTCTCCATAGCTCTTCTCTTGTACCTGCGCCAAGCGGCTTGTATGAAGCAAGCAGCCCAAGTCCTCCAATGGTGAGAGTAGAATCTGAAAGTATGTTGAAGCTTCTTGCTGTGTAGCCTCCTAAACTGATTGGCAACAAACTTTAAATCTTCAGCTCGAAGAGCGAATGCTTCAACTTCAACTAAGGCCCTAACTGTTCTTGTGGAAGAGGGTAGATTCAGAGTTGATTTTGGAAGCAAAGCCCATGAAAGAAGCTCCTCCCCGCAGAAATCTCCAGGTCTTAGTATGATCGAGTTGAAGAAACCGGTTCTGCCTCCATTGGTTGTGGAACTCTCGAGCCTACCTCTGATGATAAAGAGCATCTCTGTGATTAAGTCACCTTCACGCACAAGGTAAGTCCCTTCCGTACACAGAGAAGAGACTAGACGCTCGCATATTGCATCGAGCAACTGATCATCCATTTGGGAGAAAAATGGAACCTGCATGATTCAGACAAACACATTATGGAGTTACAAAATATTTTACAGTGTAAATGGCTTGCAACTAACACCACACTCGAGAAACTAAAACCAAACCAGCTCTGAACTGTAGAGTTAAACCATTTGTAGGACAACCAAAAGTAGGGCTGGGATTTCAAACTGAACTCGCCAAACCGAAGCAAAAATTTTGGTTAGTTCGGATAGGAGTTTGGTTCGATTGGGTAGTTTTTTTTTAAATTTGGTTTTCGGTTTGGTTCGGCAATCGGTTACATTGATTTTCTTAAAAAGTAAATTATAACCAAACCATACCAAAAACCTGTACCGAACTAACCAACCGAAATAACCGAATTTAACCAAACTTATCTGAAATATTGACAAAATTAAACCAACATAACCAAATCAAAAACTTCGGTAGGATTTTCAAAAACAGAACTAACCAAATACCAAGTCGAACTTTATATTGAACTAATTTGCTAAGATTTATGTTGAACCGACCTAACCAAACCGAATTACTTGAAATACCCAAACCCGCAGGCCTAACCAAAACAACTGAAAAACTTACTCGTCGAACAAGGTCTAAGCATAGGTGACGTTGGATATCACGGCGAAGATCAGTGGGTAGACTTTGTAGGAGAACCTCTTCGTCGACTCCTCTTGCTGCAAGCCACTTATACTGCTCATATCGCCTCACACGGTCTCTCAAATCTTCAGGAAGTTGGCGATGTCTCATCCACTCCTCCGTGTCTCTCTTCTTCAACCTCCATTCCTCAAGCCGTACCGTCAAAGATTGCAAATATGTCTGACAAACAAACCAAGAAACATGAGATTTAAGAACAAAAGTAGAGACTTCTACAACCATTTTCTGGAATCCATACCTGCATATTCCCAATGAGATGAGCAAAGAGTACAAGACCAAAGATTGCAATGAGCACAGCAAACGTGGTTTCACCAATGAATGTGGTCGTGGACAGATTCTGTCCATAGGAACTGAGACATGATGATAGTAACAGAAAAAGCCATTAGATTATGACAAATCTAAAGACTGAGTTTTGATGATCTATGTAATTAATTACCTAAGCTGTTGAAGCCCCCACCACAAGCAGTAGAAATATCTCTCGTTAAAGTTTGAAGACACAACCTTTTTAGTGATTGCGTTCTCGAACATTCCATACTTGAACTCCCCCTTTCGTGCATCGCAGAGCTTAAACACGTTTGTGACATTTGCCCATTGTTGCTGCCTGGCGTCATAGAGTGGTGAATCACAGTCTAGGTAATAGAGATAACAGTTGACTCCACCATGTTCTTTGTTGCATCTCGTTTTCCAGCATGACGTGTATCTATCAAACGATAGTATATACCACGCCGCACCAAGCACCTGTGCCAAAACAAAAAAAACAACCTATCTAGATTATAATCATTATACAAAATGAAATAAGTCTGGGCACATTTATCCGGAACCGAACCTCAGAAAAAAATCAGTTCAGGTCGCGTATCCTATCAATGACCTAAGCGGATCATATATCTCTAAAACCGGAAACCGAAACCGAACGGAAAACAAATAAGTACCCAAATTTCTACAATATAGTTTATATAATTATAAACGTTAACCACATTTGGTTTTAAAACAATCAAATATTTTAAAAAGACTATTTATAAACCGAATTACCCGGAAAACAAAGTATCCGAATACTTTTTTATTTACAATATCTAAGATTATCCAATTTTATCCGAAAATCTAAAACAAAACTGATATCTAATACGAAAACTCTGTTCTAACTTTCTTAACCCAAATTAACCAAAAACCAGAACCGAACTTGGCCCGATTATTTCAGATATTAGCCGGTTCTCAACTTTGTTACCCTCCTAAATACCCTTACGGATCCTATATCTCTAGAACCGAAAAAAAAAAAACGAAAACCGAAATAAACAGAGGCCAAGAATGAAACATGAGAATAATAAAGGAACGTGATCACATACATGACTAGCAAGCATGTATAGCAAGAGATTATAAGCAGCTCCAGCCCAAGCAGTCTTCGTAACCACACCAGTAGCTTTAACGATCTGAGAACTCAACGGTATTATCAGATAGAATCTAGGAATGTACTGTAAGAGCACAATCAACGCAAGATCATTGTTGCTATGATCAAACCGGTAGCTTCTCGTAGCCGGCATAACAAACCATATAACTATCTGAGGAAGCGGCAACGTCGCAACGAGATCAATGATGAAGTCAGACTTAAGATACCTCCAAGCAATAGCCTTGGGATCCATCACAAGCTCGCCTCTACCGAACACACGAGTGCTGGAGTTTGGAGCGATGAAGCCTGTCCTGAACTTGATGAAAATGTGGAGCAGGTAGAAAAGATCCGCAATGGTTCTGAAGAAGGTGACGAGGATTCGCAAGTTAGTGTCGGTCTTGGCGCAGGGGTAGTCTTTGTTTCCACCGATGGCTGGGACGAAGAAGTAGAGAGGGTCGATGAAGAGAGCGAGCATGCAGGAGATGATGAAGACCCAGTTCCATTTCAAGACGATCTCACTCCCTGGGTCGAGGATGGTTTTGTACCATGAGGGTTTGGAGGATTTGGACTTGTTGTTGTCAGTGTATCTACTGATTCTGTTTCCAGACAAGAGGTTGTTATCAGGAGGTTTGAGTGCTGAAGGTAGAGAGAGTTTGTATGATTTGGACATTGGATCATTCACTGCCCATATGGCTTCTTTGGGTTCTTTTTTATCTGAATACAACCTACAAAGATAGAAACTTTACTCTTAGGGACAAGCTTGGAGCTTTGATGTAATAGAAACACCAACTAAAGCAAAGTCTAGATTTTTATTTCTGGGCAACCAATCAGAGAGCTGGGAAAAAAGTTCACGACTTTGAGGAGAACTAATATGAGCCGGAACATTAAATCTAACTAAAAGACAGTGAAATTGAAGTAGAAGAACTTACATAAGAATCTTGTCCTTTCTCAACTCCATTAGAAGAAGCTTTGAGCTCGAGAAAGAAGAACCCTTTTGATCGAAACGAATTAAAGAAAGAGGCTTTCTTTGATTCGTGCAAACTCTGACACTCTCACTCTTTGATGTGTCTCTCTCTAAATCTGAGGAAGCTCTGTTAATTCCTCCTGGGGGGAATTGAAACGAGGGAGTCACGGGACGAGTCAGAGAGCGTATCGTCTTTCCTTTTTTTTTCTCACCTTTAAGAGAGATAAAAAAAAAAAGGAAGATCGAAGAGGATATTTGTGTGTTTTTAGGAATATTTAGAGCTCATCGATGTAATAAAACAAGAAAGTCAACATATTTGACCACATGACTTAATTAGCTAATCAGAGGCATTATTAGTGGGGGAATTAATGACTTTTATAGCTTTGTTTATGTGTGTTGCCTTGTTATTGAACCAATTAAAGGTATTAGACTATGAAACGCTACGTCACAAAAGAACACTTTCATAGGCTTGTCGTTAGATCCAATCACACTCATCTAACTAAATTACAACTTTCGATCGCCCTCATAAAACAAAACATTTGACATAACTCAGGATATGAAACTGGTAAACAGAAGTCACAGCTTCCAAGTTATACTTCATTAAATAGACAATTTGAAGCAGAAACATTGATGAAAAAGACTAAACTTCACTTTACAATGGACAAATCTCAAGTGAATTACAGTATATCATCAAGTTATAACAGAAGCAACAACTTACAGTGACAACCAACAACACTTTTGTTTGAATTGATCTGTATATCAATTGAGTCTCATGTGAAAGATTGGAACTTTTTAGATGATATAAAACATCTGAATCAGCAAAAAATGCTCTGCCGAATCTCATCAGAAAGCTGGAAATATTCGAGTAGTAAGCTTACTAGTGAGCTAAAGGGATTCTCTACAAAACAAGGAGTGCAAACATTGCTAGTTACTTCAACTCCCCAATCTGTAACTTGACCCGATTGAGCTTAACAATAGGCATGATATTCAAATTCTTCGGATCCAATCTTGAAACTAGTTGGATAGCCAATTCATCACTCAATATTGGCTCAAAATCAAAACAGTTGAAAGAAAGGAACAAGCTTTCAATTTGTTGAGCTCTGTAATAAATAAATAAACTGTACATGATTGATTATTGATGAAAACCAAATTTGTTTTAACATCATCGTAATAAACTAAAGTAAACCAACAAACTTTAAACAACAAATCTACTACTAGAGAAACTACTTCACCCATCAAAAAATTCTCACCTTTCTTTGCCTCTTTCGGTCTTTCCAATCTTAAACCCTATCCCTACAAATCGGACAAGTCCCAACTTTCACCAACCAAAAGTCCACACACTTCCTATGAAACACATGCCCGCATCCAGGCAACCTCCGACACCACTGCCCTTGTCTGAACCCATCGATACACACCACGCACTCGCTTCCGTACTTTGTCGGCTCGCAGAACTTGAACTGCGGAAGGCTCTTCACGCATCTGGGAGACAACCCGTCTGAGGATTCGTGACGGAGGTGGCGGCGGCGGCGGTAGTTACGGTGGAGAAACCAGTAGAGAGCGAAGAAGAAGACAGAGAAGCCGAGAGACATGAGGATGAAGAGCAGGGCGGTTAAAGCTACGGGGATCATGATGAAACCCACGAGGATTTTGGAGAGGATCTTCGTTGGAAGATTCGTCGTGTTGCCGCCCTTCGGTGGCGCCGGATACGGCGTTTGTTCGCCGGTGGTGGTGAGTGGGTCATCGTAAGGAATAGGTATCGACATCGGACGGAGATAAAAATCTTCTCTTTTTTATTTTTGTTTTTGTTTTTGAATCTCTTAAATAATGAAAACTCTGTTTGAAAGATAAATAAGGAGAAGGGTTATTACGATCAGAAGGATTCCATATTGATGAAGTTTGTGATTCGGATCGAAAACTGTGGATACAAACAACAATACAAGGGGTGTTTGTATTGTATTATTTTATTCATTATTTGTAATTAATTAATTATGGATATGAGGGAATATTCGGACATTTTAACTAGTTCTCTTCTCTCCCTGTGACTTCGCTAGGAAAGTGTCTTTTTTAATTTCTTTGAAAATATGTTTTTTTTTTTTAAATTAGAATTTACGTTACAAAATGGTGCAGCATAATTGCAGAAACACAAAAGGTTGTAGCTTGCAAGTTAAAGGTCGTACCGTATATTTTGGGTACAATGAAGCAAAGCCGTTTATTATTACTTTTTTTAGTTTGTGATGCAAATAGAAGTGTTCTTTGTGAAATATCTTGAGGAATTATTCGTGATATTTTTACGTATATATTTAATATTTAATTTATTTTTCATGATTGATTAATTTTTTGAGATTAAATACGTTAATAAAGAAATAGCATAGAAACGTTTGGAAGCAATATCAGAAAATAGATTACCTTGCGGTCCTTACCAAAGCTTATCATACGTATAATACATAATGTTTTCCGAAAAAAAAAAACTAGATCAGACATAAAACAAACGAACTGACCATATTTAAATTTAAGGATTAAAAAGTGCAAATTAGCCTTATGATAAATAATACGGATTTAAAAGAATAAATTATTTTGGTCCCAATTATAAAATAAGTTAACCAGCCATATGACAGATATTACGAATTAAAAGAAAAAAATATGATTTTGTTCCAGTTATTATTATTATCTCTGAACTCTCCTATGTGGTAAGACCGAGTAGGAAGAGATAGAGACAGGCCGACAATGGCAGCTTCCTCGGTAACAGGCTTTCTCTATGTCACCATACCAAGCCACCACCTTTTAACATTGTTACTTTGCAGCTTTTTTTATATTATCTCCTAGCTTTTTTTAGACATTTCCCTTTGCGATTTGAATCCGGTTATCTACGGTTGAGCTTGGTTTAGAATAATGTCTCATATATTGCCGTTCGGCCCATTAGCATTCGGATTCTAATCTGCAGAGGTTGCAGTTTATTTGGGCTGTCAAATGATGGCTTCTCTCCATTCTTCGTCTAACAAAACCGTTCGGTTTACTCCGAATTTGGTTCGATCGAATTGACATGGAAATATATGTCTATACCTCTCAACACAGAGGATAAACAGTTCTTCATGTCTTTCTTTTTTTGCTCTTAATGTCTGTCAATTGGGAATCGACACGAAAGCAAAAGTGGGAGTAGTCAAGATAAACAAAATAGAGAAGTCAATTTGACTTTGACCAAAATATAGAGTAGTCAAAAATTCTATATGGTAAGATATTATAATTAATGCATGCTTATCAGGAGATTTAACATATAACATAACACTTATATAAAGTGGTTACAAATAACATAACACATACAAATAGGTATTCCGCATATCAAATATAAAAACAATCTTAAATATCTTTTTTGCTTAAGAAAATAAGAAGAAAAAACGAGCCATGGGTAAATGTATTTTGGTATCCTCTGTCGTTATTGTTTCTCTCTTTTCTATTGCATATGCAACTTCTGGAATCGGAACTTTCTACACAACTTACACTCGTAAGAATATTATTTTTACACTGTTTTGTGTACAGTACGTATTAGTTGATTGTAACCCATATTATAAGAACATAGAAAAAACAAACTTTATATATGTTCCTCTTATTTTTTACTTATATGTACCTTTTGATATCTAACTAAAGCGAACTGCTAATACTTTATAACGATCTATGTTGTTTAATTATGTGTTTTGATAGCATCGGCATGTTACAAAGATACGCCAGAAGGAGTGATGATAGCTGCAGCGAGTGATACATTATGGGACAATGGTCGAGTTTGTGGCAAAATGTTCCATGTGACATGCACCGGACCTCGTAACCCCGTGCCTCATCCCTGTACCGGTAAAACTGTGACAGTTAAAATCGTTGACCATTGTCCCGCTGGCTGTGCTTCTACTATCGATCTCTCCTTTGAAGCTTTTTCTCAGATCGCTAATCCTGTCGCTGGGATCATTAACATTGATTATACGCCGTAATTATTCGACAACCTAATACATATTTTATGTTACATTAGAATAATTTGTATACGGGATTTTAATGATGAGATTGTGTGTTTGTATTTCAGGGCCTAAATGTCGATGGAGTTCTCAAGGAAAATAATGCTCGGATCTAGAAAACCGTAATAAGTATTGTATTGCCATTAGAGATTTGTAATTGTATTCAAAGTACTAATAAAATCCCCGAGGTTCATACAAAAAATAAGATTGCATATTTTCCCTATATTTATAGTTTGCATAACATGATTTTAAAGATAGACGATTAGGAGGTATGCATAACACATCCAAGTTGTTAACATGTTTATTAATGTTAAAAAAAAAACATGTTTATTAAAAACATCTTCAACTCTACTCTATTTTTGACTCCAAACTTTATTTTGGAGTAAATTTTTTCCAACTCAACTCCATATCTAACTTCAAAATAAAGTAAAGACTAAAGTTACTCTATTTTATGGAGTAATTCTACCAATTACTCCATTTTGGAATTGAACTTTTAATTTATGAAATGATCTTTTTCATTTTGAATGTTTTTATTTTATACTTAAATATTATGTAAAATGATACAATAACATGAAAATAAATATGACATTTCAAAAAAGATATTCCAAAAAATATTATTTAATAATTTTACATAAAAATATGCATAAACTAATAAAAATATAAACTAAATATAAAAAATATAAAATAAAATATAATATAAAATATTTGATTTAATAATCCGGTAAATTTTTTTTGGAACTACCAAGATTGCTGAAATATTGTTCAAACAGAATAGATGAATTTGTTTATCTTGTGGGTCAACATTTTGATTTGTTAATATTTGTACTTGGTGAGCTTTTGATATATGCACAAATATTTGGATCATATATGAAATTCAAACTACAAAACAAATTTTTTTTCTTCTTTATGTTCTTTTTAATGCATAATTTTTCTTTTGAACTACGAAAATTGCATATGATGAAAATTGTACCAGAAGTCGGATGAGAATATCCGTAGACATTGAAATTACATAAGATGAAATGTCCGATTTCAGATTTTTTTTTTTTCAATTTAGAAAAATCAAAGAAAAAAAAATCTCATTGTTCATTACGAAATATATTAGTTAAATATTTGTGGGAAAATATTATATGATCATTACTAAAACAAAATATCGTATCTTATATATTTTATGATTTATTGTATTATATTGAATTATAAAAGTTTGTTTAAATCGGGCTTTAATCAGAAGTGAATAAAATATATATTGAAAAAACATTCGCTAACGATGGGCCGAGATTAATAGAAATAATTGGCCGAGATTAATAATCAACTTGTTAATAGGCATATACACGAACTGCACTCTGGAGCCCACTAGGAGCTAATCTTGGATACCTTTAACACCCACACCAAAAAATGATTTGAATCAGCGAACCGTAGAATTGTAAGAAAAATATTTGAATCAGCGAACCGTAGAATTGAAAATTTCGAGATTAGAAATATTTATTATTGTAGATTTTCTTTACTTCTGAGGTGACTTCGATACTGCGTAATCCATGAAAACACTAACGCTTTTGTTTAAAATTTTATGTAAGCTAGTCGCTAAAAATTGATCAGTGGCGAGTTAAGATGATGTTATGTGCATAAAACCGGTTAAGTGAGTTGCAGTGGAGAAAACCTTCTTGAGGTTTGACCTAGGTGAATGTGTACGTAGATGTACAGTGGTGTTCGAGTTCTAAACATAATGCGAAGTCTTCATTTCAATGATACTTTGATATGTCAAAGTACTTTCCTGAGGGTTTTTCTTTATGATATTTGCCATCTCTATTTTACAGATTTTATAAAGATGGACAGTTAAGCAAGGGTCTTAAATTAATTGGCAAAGCAATAAATGTATAATATAGCACATGCACATGGGGATTCTTTTCCTGTTTATAAGGTTCAATTTCTTATTAAATATATCTCCAATACGTGTATCGTGACACATTTTAATATTGTTTCGTGAGAAAAGTTGAATGGAGAAAATTTCAACGATAGACTGAACTCATGAATTCAAATTTAGGTCGAAATTATTAAATGCATTTAAAAGCACGTAATGACAAATTAGTGGTTACAAGATCGTGGGAGATTTAACTTGAAAGTTCATTGTCCCATTGATCCCAACCCTGAACTCTTTGCCACTATTTTCACAGTAATAGTATCATTGGAAAGATGCTGAACTAACTGATCTACATTTTCCTCCACTCTCTTGTATATGAAGTCTACCAGTTTTTTATGTATTTGGCTGAACGTTGTCACTCAAAAAAATTATGTAACCTTTGATTTAAATTCATTTCTTGGTTTTCTTTCTGTACATGTTTCCTGTATAAAAAAATTAACCATCATGTTTTGTATGGATGAGTTTCTTTTGAGTTTGTGTTGCCTTGTTGGTACTTGGTAGACTGGTAGTCCTTAGATTAGTATACATGAATACAGTATCAGATATCATGTGGCTTGCCTCGGTCCATTTAGAGAAAAAAGGAAGAAAAACAATATGCAAAATATATATGTCGATAGAGGAGTTGCATCACTACAGGATCATGATTATATTTATCGAACTAGTAATTCATTTATTTATAGGAAGAAGTAGAGACGCTTACAAAATAACTTAAAGTCAACGTGTTGGATCTTGCAAACCTGCCTAGTAAGAAAAAAGCGTCACACAGATGAGAGCCAACATAAAAGTGACTTATAAGTCTCTGTAATTCTTATAGGTTAGGTATTTTGCAAACAATCGATTCTTTGTTGTTCTACAAAATCAATTTAAGTATGTAAAATTTAGTTTATATTTAAAAATTGTTTGTTATGAAGTAGTATTATAAGTTTCTAAAAATACATGAATGCGTACATTAGGAAGGGCTGAAGGAGTACATTATCATGTTTCACTAAAATTTAATTATGTTTATGATAAATTTGACATGTGAATAATTAAAACATTTCATGTAGTTGTTATGTCACTAACTCGGTTTTATTGGTCAATGGAAGCAGGTGAATCCGAAAGAAAATAAAAAGTCAATGTAGACAATGAAAGTAATATGATTAGTTGATTACAATAAGAATAGTATTTTCTTTTGAACTTTTTGGGGGAAATATGTTTACTACTGGTTAAAGTGCATAAGATAGGACAAAAATTTCACCTCGAGTCATAACATAAAGGCATCGAACCTTCTCATAATGCTGATCTCTTGTTTCGTCCCTGACCAGTCTCCTTGTCAGCAGAGTTAAAAGTTAACCCACTGCCCCAAAAAGATAATACCACTATTTGTAGACGTCTAGTAACTAGAACAGCCTTTTGAGAGATTCGTGTAAACAAATTGAAATAGGTTTTTGTGTAAAATTAAAATATACTACTAGTATAAACAGTTTTAAGAAATGAACAAAAGGAAAAGGAAAGTGTTTTCTTCTGGTTTGACTTAATAAGTTGGACCCCACTAAATCTCGATAAACAGAGTTGCTCTCTGCTTCTCGCTTCCGTGTCCTCTTGCCCTATGTTTCCGTTCCTGAACTTTCCATTTTTCCAATATTTTATAAAACTATTTTACAAACAATAATGCAAGATATAAAATGTTTTCTTTTGTTAATACAAATTAAAATACTGCATAAATATATAAGTAAAGTTCAATCTTGAAATGGGAATAATAGTTTGGGATTTGGTTGTCTAGCTAAAAAATAGGAGTCATGTTATATTCATGATACTATTATTTATTTATTTAATTTGTTGCTCAAAAAAAAATTGTATACGAAGACAAGTAATGAACTGTTACTTTATGTATTTGAAAATACCCGTGAAGTTAGTGGTGGTGTTCTTTGTCTTGTTGATTTAAATGGGGATGCATGGGATTTGGCGAGATCACAAATATATTATTCATGGAAACTCATTTAATTAATTTGCTTCATTACCTCTGATTCGTTTCTTCTTTTAAACTAATCTTGATTGACTTTGCATGTCTGAAGGTTTATAATCAATTAATTACAGTCTCGGAAAATCTGGAGATTCAAGAGGCACCACTCTTCTTGGTGTAACTGTTAAAAAAAAATCTTAAGTGAAAATTTTCTCTCCTGTCATCATCAATGGTCCAACCTGTAATTCTCTTATTCATAACTCTCTCTATCTCTTTTCCCCTTACAAAACAAATCTCATAAGAAAAAAGAAACAGAACATCTCTCTCTGAGAGCTTCCATGTCTGAAACCAACAAAGCTTGACTCTTTCCCCTCAAGTCTCCTCTTTCTTGCAAACCCATGAAGTTTTCTCGGGAAAATATGAATTGGGTTTTCTCAGAAATCAAAACAACTCAGAACCTCCTCTCTCCTTCATCACTTCCCCGACCACCACCATTAACCATCCGACCAAACACAAACTCCGACATAAACAAGATCAATCCGAGCATTCTCCTGATAATCATCATCCTCTCTATCATCTTCTTCCTCTCAGGTCTCCTTCATCTCTTAGTCAGATTCCTCCTCACACCGCGTAGAAGAGACAGAGAAGATTACTTCGACAACGTCACTGCACTTCAAGGCCAGCTTCAGCAGCTTTTCCACCTCCACGACTCAGGAGTCGACCAATCCTTCATCGACACGTTACCTGTCTTCCACTACAAATCCATCATCGGTCTTAAGAACTACCCTTTCGATTGCGCGGTCTGTCTCTCTGAGTTCGAAACAGAGGACAAGCTCAGGCTTTTGCCTAAATGCAGCCACGCCTTTCACATGGATTGTATCGACACGTGGCTTCTCTCTCACTCTACTTGTCCCTTGTGCAGATCGAGTCTCCTCTCCGACCTCTCTCCTCGACAAGACCCTCGTCCCTCTTTCCTCCTCGTTCTTGAGTCGGCGAGTGATCATAGCTCGAGAGAGATTGTTGGAGATAGAGATGGTGCAGCTTGTGTGGCTGCGAGGGATGCTGATGATGTGCAACCTAATGCTCATTCACGATCCAGTTCTCATCTGGGCAATGATCTTGGATCGACCCGTGTGGATTCGGGTCGTAAAGATCAGTACCAAGATGGTGAACTGGGTGGTTCGGTCGAAAAGGTTGTTCCCTTTGCGGTTAAGCTAGGGAAATTTAGGAACACGGATGTTGGAGAAGGAAGTAATATCAACAATGACATTGGTACTAGCAGCATTATAGTTGAAAGGAGATGTTTTTCAATGGGATCATATGAGTATATTATGGATGAAGAAACCGCTCTTGAGGTTCATGTTTCAACCAAGAAAGTATCAAGCAAGAACCCTCGCTTGCCCGGCCACAGGACCGCCATGTCCGAATGCGGGTTTGATTCTAGTGGGAGAGTGAAGTTTAATGGGAGCGGCTCGATGAGGATCATGGAAGAAGCGACCGAGAAGAGCGTAGTAGAAAGAGAGAGCTTTTCGGTATCAAAAACTTGGCTAAGGGGTAAGAAGGAGAGACAGGGTAAGATTCAAGGAAAAGAAGATAGTTCATTGGTTTCTTTGTATTCGGGAAGAGCATTCTCTTTCGGGTTTGATAACCCGAAAGAGAATGCGAAAAGCGAGAATGGTTGTGAGGAAGATAATCAAAAGGTCGAAAATGCATCATCTTTGGAGGTGAAAACACCATCTTTTGCTAGGAGGACTATGCTTTGGCTTGCAGGGAGACAAAACAGGGTTGTTCATTCTTCTTCTGCTGCTAATGTCTAGTTTCTATATCTTTTTTTCTTTTTCTTCTTTTTCCATATTTAAATTTCTTTTTCAATTGTTATTTTGTGTTAGTCCCCATAAGTTCAAAAACAGATGAATCATTGTAGAAACGTGTGTTGAAATATAAATATTGGTAGGCATAGATTGTTAAACATTTTGGTGCGTCATGTTTTTGCAAATCTTTTTCAGTTCTTAATTATTTGGCCCAAAACAATTAATTGTCGATTAAAGCTTCCCATCTAACCAGAAAACGACACAATTAAATGTAATGAAATGATTGTATTAGTCAATTAGAGACGGAAAATAAAATTGCCAAAGATTTTAAACCATTTGAATGTTTGTTGAAGAAACCGTATAAAAGTCTCTCTATGACTATATAGTCAGCAACAACTAAATATCTTGTTAGGTTAAAAAATCATACTAGCTTAGCCAACAGCAACAAAATCTGTTCAGCAGAACAGTTACTAATATATTTTCTGTCTAATTAAAAACAACTATAACCAATTAATCATATACGTTTCACTTGAGATACAAACGATAATTCTAAGAATTTTGAAGGAATAATCTTCTCTTTGTTTATTTGGATTTTTCTTTCTTATAGAGCATTAGATAAGAATTTGGTGTGGTGGTAAGACAGTTGCATTGAAGTGAGGCAATTCGTCATACGACAAAAGAGTGACATTTTGATTCTTGTGATCCGTTCTATATTAAATGTGGGCGTGTATGATATACGTATACATGTTTTAATGTTGAATGAATAAGTTTTGCATTAATTGGTGAATTAATAATAGCCATGGAAGCTGTTGGCTTACATGCCCACTAGTCACTTGGTCTTTATTGCGTGACAACATATACTAGTTTTATAACGTTAATAACATTGGGTTATGTGCGAATAAATTCAGCTCAATTTTGAATTGAAAAGAAGAAGAATAAGTGAACATATATTATATAGTTATATATACTATAGTGTAAAAAAAAGAAGATATATACTATAGCCTCTTTTCAGTTTTAGTGAGATGCATTTATTTTGTGAAAGTGAGTCTTGTTTCTTTCATTTACTTCTCGAGTGGGTCTATCGTCTCAAACATTTACACACATGAGCCACAATATATTTTCAAATAGGACCATATGCCATTGCCAGTAACTAGTTGAAAATATATTATGTATATCACATAGATCAGAACTCACTGCTCCACGTCTCTCCACAAGACGGTAAAAGGAGAAGACTACATGTCCTCGTTTTCTATGTGCGTGTGTATGGACATTTTCAGTTAGACTGGTTAACAAGAGTCCAACTGTTAAACAGAATACATAAGAATCCACTCAGTGACTAACTGGGCTGCTGGGCCTAACAAGAAATACACATGTTTCTTAAAATATGCAAGGGTAATATGATATGGACATCCAAATATTTTTATTTAATTTTCGTCCAATACTCTATAGTGAAAATGTTAGCTACACTCTAGCTGAAAAGATTTGAGCACATAAGGAATCCGAACCAAGCAAAGTTAAATTGAAGATTTAATTGAGAATCAAATGCATACACATATATATGAAAAACTATGTATGTTTTTTGGATTTTCTCGTTGTCATTTCTTCCCTATTAATTGAGGCTGATTGATGGAACATGGAGTATGTATATAAAAGCCAAATAACTGATTCTTTCACAGGTTGAAATTGAAATTATTGTTTGTCCCGTGCTACTATCCTTTTTGAAAGCTGAAACATAACCTTTCATAACAAGTCAAATTTACTCTTATAGTGACAACTCATATGAGCTAATACCATTTCCTCTAGTAAGTTAAAATCTGATCAATTTTTTTTGCTTTAAAATCGTGGTTTGAATCTTATGTCTATAATATTTCCAAGAAAAGCAATTGAAGCATAAAAATATATCAAAATGATATCAGTAAATTAAATGCAATCGAACGACAACCATAACTATACACAAACAATAAAAAGCATGCTAGCAAAATGTTTCAATTAAAATCGCCATTAAGTAAATAGAAAAATTCACATAAGCGTGTATAAATTCTGTTTTGTACAATACGACTTACTATAAAATTCTATCCATCCTCGATCGCAAATTTCAGTTTCCCCAAATAATACGCGGTCCTATCAACCAGCAATGATCTCATCCGATCAGTAACATGCTTTCACAAATTATCTCCACAAAAACAAACAAAAACATTTACCGTTCACTTCCGGCCTCAGCAGCATCAACAATACTCCTCATGACATTCACTTGTGTCTGAAGCGAGACAATGTAATCTAAGGTTTCTTGTATAAGCAAGACGTCATTGCTCATAAACTCTCCACCGGGGACAACGTTTCTTAATCCTTGAGTCTTTTTCTTGATGAGCTTCCTAGCTTTTGCTGCGACCTCTTCGATTGCTGATCTAGATTGCCTCCTCCTCAAGATCATCTTGCTTCTTCTCACTATCTTTCTGTGACACATAACCTTAGGCAACTTCTTGTTGATTAACGTTTCCGCTTTTATACCAGAGAGCATCTGACGTACGAGGAAATTGTCCTCGGTGGCGGTTTTCTGGATTAGGGCTCGGCTCCAACAAGTTGTTCCTTTCCTTAGAGATGCCATTGCAACGTC
Source organism: Brassica rapa (assembly GCF_000309985.2). Classification (NCBI taxonomy): domain Eukaryota; kingdom Viridiplantae; phylum Streptophyta; class Magnoliopsida; order Brassicales; family Brassicaceae; genus Brassica; species Brassica rapa. The sequence continues at coordinate 3,513,539 of NC_024795.2, read as the reverse complement.
TGCAGAGAGCTTTATCGCTTTCCTTCTCTCGGAGACACTGGTGTTGTCTATCAAAGGACGGTATATCTGAAGGCCCATTTGCCATTTCTTTAGGAATTCTTCCTTCATTGAGCTCGTGGGTTGCATCTTAAATCCTAATCAAGTAAAATTAATTAATACTCAAAATTCTGAATAATTCTTTTCAAAAAATAAACAAATTATAAGAAAGTAATTCATCCATGTTGCCTTTATAGGTCAAAGTATGCATCAAAGGGAGACATGTAATATACATCAAATCATAATCACATGATATATTCCGTTTAGGGTTCCTTATCAAAATAGAAAGAGACATGAACAAATACCTTTTTTGTAGAATTTTTGTTCTTCTTCTTTTGGTTGAGTTTCAAAGATTAGTTAGAGGATATCTGCGGTCACCTCACGAGTTCTTGAAATTGACGAGAGGGAGAGAGAGAGAGAGAGAGAGAGGTAAGGAAGAAAGGAGAAGATGGACCATTTTATTTGTTTCAAAAGGAGAGGGAAAATGGTGGGGGCAATTGGAGATAGAGAAGCACATGCATGCACATGCTGTGTATGGCCCCACGTACCCTTTTGTATTACCCTATAATTTAGGAAACTTTTGTCGATTATTATTTGTTTCCGCCGAAAATTTGTGATGATATATGTTTATGCTGTTTCAAAAAAAAATTAATCTTTGTTAATGCCGATATTTTTTGGTTAATGATAAAGTTTTTTTGACATCGTCAATGTTGTCTTTTAATTTTGAGGTATCTAGGTTCATGAAAAGGGCTAAATAATCTCTAAATGGATGTTCTGACTAATTTCTAAAAATGTGTTACAGTTCACGCATAGATTTACACTTCGGATATTTAAAAGTATGATATCATATCTGCGTGGTCACGAGATAAAGCGTAATGAAAAATCCGAGTCGCTTAATTCACCAGAATCATCTACCAGACCACCAAACCTCGTGGTTATCATCGGTGTTAAGTTTATTAATAAGAAAAAGTGGCTAATATATAGTGGACAAACAGAAATTTGTAGTAGTTATCCAATGTTGTAGATTGAGGCATCCATCCATGTTTATATATATACACTTACGTCGGTTAACTCTTTTATTTATAAATTATTAAGATCCGTCCATCATAACAAATAAAATGCGCAAACAAATATATAATGTTACAAGACTAATAATATTATCCATATTAAAGTTCAAAAATATTATCCATGAATTAAATGTATTTCTATTCTTTAACTAGTTAATTAACGAGCTTATAGTGAATTTATAGCTGAAACTATTGTAACTTAGCCCTTTTTCAAAAAAAAATTGTAACTTATTCTAAAAAGAATTGTATTGTTTTGGTGATTTTGACGTATTATTATAGTGATTAAATAATTTATGTATTATAGATTAATAATCTCTGCATAAATAAAAAGGAAAAATTGAAAACTTTATGCTGCAACTGCACCAGGCCGTGTTATACGGTGAATCACTTCTTCATATTTTCTTGAAATAGTGATCAATTCACTTACTATGTATCAAATATAAACGTATATATATTAACATCACCACATTATCTGTGCTTGCTACAACTTCTTATAAACATACAACAAAGAACATCAATGGTTTTAGTGGTGAAACGTGGCGACCCGCAAACTTTGGGAAAGCCTGGTCGAAAAGAGAAAAAAGCAATAATAATATAAAGGTATATATAACTAAATCGTTTTATTATTTGGGCAATTCCATCTAGAACACGAAAAAAATGATTTGATAGACGCTGTACAACGTTACACATGAATGATATTGATATTGATGGATGTACATTCATAAAATTTGCAGTAATATACCATTTTCTTATAATATCAAATTATAAGTTTTCTCCAACAAAATACATCGAACGTGGATCGTGTACGCGAGAATTTCTTATCCAATGGACCTCCGTAATTTACGGGAACCTTTCCACAATCATTCTCCGAACTCTACACGCCCACCATCTCATGTCGTCACCATCTAATCTAATCTGATTTTATTTGATTTAAATATTATCGTACAGGCAAATATATACGAGAAATTGCTTTGTATCCTTTAACTTAACATCCGGATGCACAGACATACATATTCAAAATAAAAACACACTGGCGTTACAGAAAAAACACACACACTGAAACGACGTTGTCAAGGTGAAGGGGGGGGGGGGGGGGGGGGGCAGTGGTGGAGCCAGCTTGGAGCATGCGGGTCAGTTACATGTGTATTTCTTTGAAAACTTGGGAAAATAGTGCAAAATTTAGTTAATTAAAAGCCTTTTTTCAAAAAAAAAACTTAGTTAATTAACCCATATATGTTGATTATGAATTGACCCTCCTAACATATTCCCTTAGCTTGGCCACTGGGGGAGGGGCAACGTTCTTGCACGCACGCGTCCACCGCAAGCGCATGTGCACACATGGAGGGACCCTTGTCCACCAGGGACTGACGGACCATTCAGTTCTGTTCACTCTTAGCTCACTAAATAAGATTGTTTTTGTATTCGAACATTTCTTTTAATATAACTGTTTCTCTTTTAATATATAGTTGGATAATGCTTTGGGTATAATCTAGAATCAACAAATATAATCTCCTTTTAATGTCCCCTTAAATCAAGGGAATATTAGCAGGGGCTTCTGCCGTACGCTTCCGAGGACAAGTAAAAACTCTCCCTCCCTGATTACTTAAATTAGTTGTTTATAGGTGAAGTTTGAAAGGTCAAAAAGCTTAATTAAGACTTCACTATGAAGCTATACATTTTAAGTAACAAAATGATGCCATTATATACATGTAATCATTTGACCAAAAAAGAAAGAAAAAAATACATGTAATCATAAGTTATATATGTAAACTGGTGAACTGATACATGAATGTTTACAATGGTCGTAGAGCATGTTAAAAACAAGTTTTTAGAGCAGGACCTTGAAGGTGTGGGATGTCTTTACGACTCTTCTCTCGTTAAGGGAAGCTAACAAAAGGTTGACTTGAAGGTGTGGGATGTCTTCATTTACGAATCTTCTCTCGTTAAGGAAAGCTAACAAAAGGTTGACTTGGGGTCGTTTGCCCAAGTCATCAGAGATTTATGAGACCGTTAGACATATGGTAATTTTATGGTAATGTAACAATTTTGAGACGGTTATGAAACATGCCGTATATAGCTTCAATGGAATAATCATACCATGCATATATATGACCTGCAAATATTATTATGGGCCTAGTTGACTGATTGCTCCCATGTGCAAACTTTTGTTAGTGATCAAGGCTTCAGACCTCATAAGTCCCCTTTTCACATGCTGTGTATTTTAATATGATTATCCCATGGACTGGAGAAGGTTGGGGCTTCATTTAGTCTATCTTTTTTTTGGTCGAACATTTATTCTATTCTATCTATTAGAGAGGTTGTTAGTAATACATGTAATCATTATATTAGTTTAAAAAATTGTCTGCATCTCTTAAACATAGTCTAATAGCAATGTATCGAATTTCATATCAGGTTGAATTGTTGAAATTCAAAAATCTATATTTATACTATATAATATTTAATAAACAAAAATTAAAGTATCAGCTTTACAATATTTTTCTCGCAGTTTCAAGTTAATTAGGAAAAACAAAATTTTAGAGTTATATAAGGTCGTAGACCAGATTGAAGTGATATTAGTGTTGTTCTTAAGCAATTTCACCAAATTTGACAAAACGAAGGTTTGTGAAAATATAATTAAAGAATGGCCAGTTGGAAGTTATATATCTTCCACGATAAATATTGTACTTAAATATTAATTTAATTCATTTTTAGATTCGTGGAAGCAGATATTGTTATTAGACAGATCTAAATAAGCGCCTGCACTTTGGCAAGCAAGACTATAACAATTGATCAAACAAAAACAAGAAATTAGTGATAACCCATGGACTCACTCGTCTGCACTATCCTAAGAGTACCTCAGGAAAAGCTGTCATGTTAAGATGATCGGATCTCTTGTACTAAGACTTAGTTTAACCTCGGAAAATTATTTAAGATTCAATGTGTAAATGTTATTTTTTTGGACGATCACAACTGTATGTACTTGAAAATAATCATAAAACACATTATTTAACATTTAAACCAAGAAGCCCTTTTACAAAAAAAAACATTTAAACCAAGAAAACCATATAACACATTGTTGCGGTGACAAAAACTTAGAAACCAGAAACAAATTGAACCAATTTTTACCAAAACAAAAGATCGAACCAAAGTTCGATTGTAAACTTATGTACAAGTTCGATTTTAACACGAGTTAATACACGAGAAACTATCTGAACTGGTTTAGTCTCTCGTCTAAGATCTTTTCACTAGACAAAGAAGTACGTATTGTCGAACGAATCCTTTTGGCATAATAATATTCTCTTAGCATCTAGTCTATTATTGGATGATTATAGTTATATAATTAGCAAGATCGTCCTAGTAGTGTATACTTCATGACATAAACATCTAAAGAGAGAGAGGGGAGATGGGGAAGGTAGAGGAGTATAAGCCGGTGATGGCGATGATTGGGCTGCAACTATGTTACGCAGGAGTGACTCTTTCTTCGAGAGCTACTTTGGTTCATGGAACAAGCCCTCGAGTTTTTATCCTCTATAGGCAAGCCTTGGCCACCATTTCCATCTTCCCATTTCTCTACTTCTCAAGGTTTTACAACTCACATATCTATCTCTATATCCGGATATGAATTTGTAACTAATTCTTGCTAATTCGTATGTGTATATGTTTTTGGATTTTAGGCGAAAATCGAGGATATCTTCTTTGGATCTAAAGAGCTTTTCGTTAATATTCATGGTCTCGCTTATAGGGTAAGTGTATTTAGTGTTTTATTTCTTAAGACCTCTAATTTGATGAATCTTGGACTCTTTTTATGTTGTTGTTGCAGCATTACAATCAATCAGAATCTGTATTTTGAAGGTCTTTACTTAGCTTCATCGTCGATGGGAAGTGCCATGGGGAGGAGTGCATTACCTAATGAGACACATTTGTATCTTTACTTTCACAATATGACACTTTACGCTGGAGAGGCACTTTCTCCACACAGGTGGCAACTGCTGGACATATATACCCCTCGCTGGCTTAACTGGGACATGGAAGAGAGGTTTGGCGTTTTCTGAATCGTTGGTCTGAGGAGTGCAACTAGATCGTATGGTTAGAGTTATTTAAACTTTTCTAGTACTACTTTATTTATCCCCTTTATTTCTTTATGTGATTATTTGAACATATTAGAGTATATAAATAAATAATTTGATATCATAAATTATATATTTTTGTTCTCTACATTTTAAGATCCATATTAGTATATTTTTGAACAAATACAAATTGTGGATTAAATGTTTGTGGACAAATAAAATATGGACAATATTATAAATATTGCATCTATAGAAAAAAAAGATGTGGATATGGACATAGTAAATATTTACAAAAAAAAGTGGACATGATTTAGTGTTGATTAGAGAAAAGTGATTTCATATTAACTTAATTATTAAGAGTACAGAATAGATCATGATACTTTCATATTAAACACATACATGATTTGTGTGGACAAGATATGTTTAAGAAAAAAACATTTGTGGATGGATGATTTTGGACTAATTTTTTTAATAAAAGGGATAAAGAACTTGAAAGGCTCGTAACATTGTAATAAAGATTATAAAGAAAAAGTTCAAACACATATTTATGCAACAAATTGTTTTTACAGTTTTTAAGATATTAGATGGATTTCAGTATAAGTATGCTATCAACCACATAAAAACATGTTTTTTAAGCTTGGCTTAAGAACCCAGTAACAGAAACAGAACAAAAGAACCCATGCAAATAAACTAATTGTTAACACAGATCAATGCAACAATTATAGAACAACATTACCTTTTTGATGTTTTAGTGAATACATCATTCAATTTGAATTCTCAATAAACTGAGTAATCATACACACTTTATTTTAAGACTCACAAAAGTGACTACAACAACCAAACAATGAACAAAATAATCAATGGAGCTCGGACCTGCTCGTCATCGCGTCCTCTCCACACCGGAGCTCGGACCTGCTCGATTTCCCGTCTTCCTCTCCACAACGGAGCTCGGACCTGCTCGCTGTCATGTCACCTTCTCCACACCGGAGCTCCGTCATCTCTCCCGTCCACAAAATCTCTAAGGTTGACAATTGAGCTTCTTCAATTTTGCCATGCTTTCTCGACTCCGATATAGGTTTGCGATGGGGTTAGTTCTTCAGTAGTCTTGCCTTTCTTCTTTGGCTTAGATTTCGTCATCGTTCACTAAAGAGAGTAAAAAGGTAGATGAGAATTATCGGAAAGTGGAGAAAGATGAATAAAGACGTGGAGAGGAAATCACATAATCAAAACCAGCCTGATAATTCTGGGTTCTTTGTTTTCTTCGACAAATTATGAAGGAGGAGAGAGTTTTGGGAAAATTAGGGTTAGAAAATTTGAGAAAGTAAATCTGAGATCCAAAATAGGTATTGGAGAGAGAATATAGGGAATATGTGACTTTTCAAAAAAATAAGAAATAGTTTTTGAATTACTTATTTTTATTGCCTAATTAGTTTTTGTGGAAGTAAAGTAATCGGTTAGTTTCTACTTTCTAGTTAGAATGAGAAGAGAGAGATTGTGTAGTTGGATCTTATTTGAGGGCAAGAAGGACAATGCACATCAATAAAGTGCCTCTCCAGCATCAAGTGTCTGTATGTGTAATTCATAAGTCATAATGTGTCCTAGAGAGTAAAAAATTCGGTAACATCAACCCTGCTGTCACCTTCCTAATTTCATTTCTAGTCGGGTATACATAAACTACTTTTTTTTTTCCGTCTAAGTAGTTTTTTATTTATTGAAAAAGGCCGAAGCCCATCGAAACCTTACAAACACCTGAAGGCCCAAATCCAAGGCCCATGAAAGGAAACCAGACAAATTAGGCCCAAGCCCATTACCCAACAACCCATTCCCGACAAACAACGGTTCTCCCTATCTCAAGGCCCAAACCCGCATCGTCGCCACCACCTGGAGCACCGACGTCGGAAAGGACGCGTCTCACCGGCCATTACAGGTACATGCAACACTGTGATCAGCCTAATCCATGACCTCCACACCCTCATGACCGCAGCCGGGTATACATAAACTACATTTGTACATCTCTTTTTATATGAATTTTTTTTTTTTTGGAAAACAAGATTCATTTAATTGTAACTATTACTGCTGATCTTTAGATACGAGAAGGTGAATATTAAGAATATCAGAGGCTTAGCGAAGATAGCAGGGACGGTCTTATGTGTACTAGGAGCGATCTCCATGACTCTGCTTCGTGGACCAAAGATTCTCAACTCAGAATCTGATTTCTCCATAGCGAAATCGTTGCTAGGAGATGTTAAGGACCAGAACATGTGGCTGATTGGTTGTTTGTTCTTGTTCTCTAGCAATCTTTGCTGGTCTTTTTGGCTTACACTTCAGGTAAACTTCGGTAAGATCATTACTTTTGTCCTTGGTAATGTTTCTTGCTTCACAAGAAAGTGAACTTTGTTTCAACAACACCCTAGGTTCCAATCTCTGCCTACTACCCAGATCACCTCTCTTTATCTGCATGGATGTGTTTGTTGGGAACGATACAATGTGCAGTCGTCACTTTCTTCCTTGAGAAAGACCCAAACGCTTGGATTCTCCATTCTTTTTCCGAGTTTGCTACATGTCTCTACGCTGTACGTACATAAAACATTCTCCAGTTATATTTTCTTTCACTTTCAGCAGTCTATTAATCATAATATTAACATAAACTGATCAGCTCTAGTTGTAAAATGCGATTGTTAGGGAGTTGTATCAGCCGGTTTAGATTGGTTTGATTGTATATATATTTAAGATGGTTTAGTCCGGTTTAGGTTATCTATATATACCTGTAAATCACATTTTGTACAGTTAACGAGTTTGGTGTAACAACCATTTTATTCATTTCTCTCATGAACTCATCACTCTCATATGGTATCAGAGCATTTCTTTTGCTCGTTTCTCTCTGATTCTCCTCTCTGATCTTCGATTTCGTCACGGATCTAGCTATATCTGAGCTTCGGTTGATTTTTCGAATCACGATTCATCGTTATCGGTGATTTTCTTCTCGATTCGAGCTTCTCATCGCGCTCAGATTCGATCTTCGTCATGGTGAAACAAGGAAGAAAGATGAGGACACGCAACACGGTATCAGACTCGGAGACACCAGCATTGAGGACTCGATCGCGAAGCTCTGTCAATGGCAACGACGATCTTGATGCTGATGTTAATCCGCCTCCGACTGTTCTGGTTAACCGCACTACTCAAGGATCGACACATTCTGGTATAACTTCGATCGACACTCATAGTCCTTACTTCTTGCATTCAGCAGATCATCCAGGACTAGTTATTGCGAATCAAACTCTTGATGGAACGAATTACAATAACTGGTACATTGCGATGCGGATGAGTTTAGATGCTAAGAACAAGATTGGCTTTGTGGACGGATCGTTGGTTAGACCAGATGTGAGTGATTCTCTTTTCAAGATTTGGAGTCGATGCAATAGCATGGTCAAATCTTGGTTACTTAATACTGTCAATAGGGAGATCTATGATAGTATTTTGTATTATGAGGATGCTGTTGAGATGTGGAACGACTTGTATTCGAGGTTCAGAGTGAGCAATCTCCCTCGAAAGTATCAGCTAGAGCAGTCCATTGCAACACTGAAGCAAGGGAACATGGATCTTTCTGCGTATTATACAAAGAAGAAGACTCTTTGGGAACAGCTCTCCAACACGCGAATCACCACTGCCCGTAGATGCAATTGTGATCATGTGAAAGAACTTCTTGAAGAGGCAGAGACTAGCAGAATCATTCAGTTTCTCATGGGTTTGAATGAGAACTTTGCGAACATACGTGGTCAAATCCTCAACTTGAAACCTCGTCCAAGCTTACCTGAGATATATAACATGCTGGATCAAGATGAAAGCCAAAGGATTGTTGGTTCTAATCAACGCCAGAATCCACCTCCAGCAGCTTTTCAGGTTCAGGACTCGATGGTTTCAGATCCCAATCAAATCTTGCTAGCTCAAGGAGGTTACCACAAGGTTAAGTGTTCACACTGCTCTCGGCTTGGTCACACTGTTGACAAGTGTTACAAGAAGCACGGTTATCCACCTGGTTTCAGAGGAAGGAAACCATCTCCTGTTGCTTCTGCCAACATGATTGTGTCACAGCCGTCGTTTACCACTGAGAAGGACAAGTTTGATGAAGTTTCTGGAGATCAAATGTCGAAGGATCAGATTCAGTCAATGATCTCTTACTTGAGTTCCCAACTTCAATCGCATAGTGTCACTTCCACAACTGAAACAGCAAACACCTCTTCATCGATCAGTGCTCATGTGATTTCTCAGATAACAGGCAGCCTTTCTGGTAAATTCATTTCTCTATACAATCATTCTTAACATGACATGCTTGTTTCTTCCACTGCTAAAGAAACAGATGTGTCTCTTAGAGCTTGGATTATAGACTCAGGAGCCACACACCACGTTAGTCATGATAGGACCCTTTTCACGGATTATAAACCTTTAGATCACACTTACGTAACCCTTCCCAATGGTTATACTGTTACTATAAAGGGTATAGGATGCATTCGTTTGACTGATTCTATAATCTTGTTTGATGTTCTGTACATTCCGGATTTCAAATTCAATCTCTTGAGTGTGAGTGTTTTAACAAAGACATTGAATACTGAAGTTTCCTTTACTGCAAATGATTGTTTCATTCAGGAACTTACTCAGGCATTGATGATTGGTCAAGGTAGTCAAGTTGGGAATTTGTATCTGTTGGATGTTCATAATAATACGCATAAGTCTTTGTCTTTCAAAGGTATGTCGTCTGTTTCCATTGTTGTAGATTCTCAAACTTGGCACAAACGTCTAGGTCATCCTGCTCAGTCTAAAGTTGATCTATTATCTGATGTATTAGCAATTTCAAAAGCAAATAAAATTCATACTGACCATTGTCATGTTTGCCATTTAGCTAAACAAAAGCATAAACCATTTCCGATTAGACAGAATATGTGTAAAAATGCTTTTGAACTGCTTCACATTGATACTTGGGGTCCCTTTGCTGAACCTACCATAGATGATTCAAAATATTTTCTGACCATTGTAGATGACTATAGTCGAGCAACATGGGTTTTCTTAATGCATGCTAAATCTGATGTCATAAATATCTTTCCTGATTTTATCAAAATGGTTGAAAACCAGTATAACACAAAGGTGAAAGCGGTTAGATCAGATAATGCAAATGAACTAAAATTCACTGAATTTTATGCTGCTCGTGGAATCATATCATATCATTCATGTCCTGAAACTCCTGAACAAAATTCTGTGGTAGAAAGAAAGCATCAACACATCTTAAATGTTGCTCGTGCATTGCTATTTCAGTCTCATGTTCCTTTAAAATTTTGGGGTGATTGTGTGTTAACTGCAGTGTTCTTGATAAATAGATTACCTTCCCCTGTTATAGGAGATGTTACTCCTTTTGAAAGATTAACCCGTAAACAACCTGAGTATGAAGCTTTGAAAACCTTTGGATGCCTGTGTTATGCGAGCACCTCTACTAAACATAGGACTAAGTTTGATCCTAGAGCTCGGGCGTGTGTTTTTCTAGGTTACCCCTCAGGTTATAAAGGTTACAAACTATTAGATATAGAGACACATTCTGTTTCTATTTCAAGGCATGTCATGTTTCATGAGGATATTTTCCCATTTGCTTCATCAACCCTTCGTGATGAAGTCAAAACCTTCTTTCCTCATTTTCATTCTCCTGCTAAATCTGATGATTTGTTCCCTGAACAAACATCTTCTGATACACATCACAATCCTGATGTGGCATCATCCTCGGGTTCTCCTCCTTCTGGAACTCGACCTGTTCGAAACAAGAAACAACCCGCAAATTTGCAGGACTTTCATTGTTATAATCTCTCTCCTGATCAATCTACACCTTACCCTATAGCCAACTTTGTTTCTTATTCCTCATTATCTTCTCCTTTTCAAGCTTTCATCAATGCCATTACCAAAATAAAAGAACCGCATAAGTATAAAGAGGCTTTGCTTGATCAGTTGTGGCGTGATGCTATGCGAGAGGAAATAGGATCACAAGAGAGAACAAAGACTTGGAGTATCTGTTCTTTACCTCCTGGTAAGACAGCGATTGGGTGCAAATGGATTAACAAGGTGAAATATAATCCAGATGGCACTGTGGAGAGATATAAAAGTCGCTGTGTTGGGCAGGGTTATACACAGGAAGAAGGAGTGGATTACCAAGAAAATTTCTCTCCTGTTGCAAAACTATCCACTGTGCGCATTCTTATAGACATTGCAGCTAAGATTAAGTGGTCTCTTACACAGTTGGATATATCAAATGCATTTTTGAATGGTGATCTTGATGAGGAGATTTACATGAAGCTTCCTCCTGGTTATGAAGAGATAACAGGTGTGTCTTGTCCGCCTAACTCTGTCTGTCGTCTTCACAAGTCCCTTTATGGACTTAAACAGGCATCACGACAATGGTATTTGAAGCTGTCTCGAACTTTGTTGAACATGGGGTTCAAGAAGTCTCATCATGATCATACTTTGTTTGTGAAGAACACTGGAGGGAAGTATGTTGCAGTCTTAGTATATGTTGATGATATACTTGTCGCAAGTAACAATGATGATGCTGTGAAGATGTTTGTTACAGAACTAGAGTCTCATTTCAAATTGAGGAATCTTGGTCATGCGAAGTATTTTCTAGGGTTGGAGATAGCTCGGTCTTCAAAAGGTATCTCTGTTTGCCAGCGAAAGTATACTCTCGAGTTGTTGGATGATGCAGGTTTCCTTGGATGCAAGCCTTCTACTATTCCATTGGATCCAACTGTGAAGCTCTCCAAGGAAACGATAATACCTAAGGATGGATCGAAAGTGATTCATGAGATGGGAGAGTTGATACCGGAGCCGAAGGTTTATAGAAAATTGATGGGCAGACTCATGTACTTGGCTATTACGCGTCCTGACATCACTTACACTTTGACAAAGCTCTGTCAGTACTCTTCATTCCCACGCGAAGCTCATTTACAGGCAGCTCACAAACTATTGCGTTATCTTAAAGGCACGGTTGGTCAAGGGATTTTCTATGCAGCTGATGGAAGCTTTGATCTCTGTGGTTTTGCTGATGCTGATTGGGGTGCGTGTCTTGATTCACGGAAGTCTATCACTGGTTACATGATGTTTTTGGGAGATTCTCTAGTCTCTTGGAGATCGAAGAAGCAGAGGACTGTGTCGAGAAGCACAGCAGAAGCAGAGTTTCGTGCATTGGCTGATGCATCTTGCGAGATAGAGTGGGTAATACGAATCATGGCTGATCTCTTACTACCTATATCTATGCCTGCACATCTTTATGGGGATAACACAGCCTCTCTTTACATTGCCAATAACTCTGTCTATCATGAGCGAACCAAGTATGTTGAGCTTGATTGCTACACGATCAGGGAGCGTATTGATGCAGGAATGATCAAAACAATGCATGTTAGAACACATAACCAACTTGCAGATGTTCTGACAAAGGCATTATACCCTGCGCTTTTCAGAGATCTCATTTCCAAGATGGGAGTTCTGGATTTGTACACACCTCCATCTTGAGGGGGGGTATCAGCCGGTTTAGATTGGTTTGATTGTATATATATTTAAGATGGTTTAGTCCGGTTTAGGTTATCTATATATACGTGTAAATCACATTTTGTACAGTTAACGAGTTTGGTGTAACAACCATTTTATTCATTTCTCTCATGAACTCATCACTCTCATAAGTTGTAGCGTCAGCGCTTTCTTTTACCGTCCAAGCTTGGGTTATATCCAAAAGAGGCCCTTTGTTCTCTTCAATGTTTAACCCACTCTGTACAGTCATTGTCACAATCTTGGCTTCTCTGTTCCTCCAAGAAGAGATTTTCACCGGAAGGTAAATAATAATTTTTCCTTAATATAAGTTTACTACAGTCAATAAACATCATCATTATATTTTTTTTTCATCCTTTTTAGCTTAATCGGAGGATTGTGTGTGATAATGGGACTTTACATTGTACTCTGGGGTAAAGCAAAAGATGCCATGACGAATAAAGAACAGAGAGACAATAAAAACAACTCAGAAGTAAATTAAGATTCATATCGAAGAATCTTCAAACACAACAAACTGTAATAAAGATTTAGAGAATCCCCTTCTGTCCAAACATAAATCAACTGAAGAAATCCAAAACATCAACAACTAAACTGATTCAAGAATATTTTATTTCTTCTGATTCTAGAATTATTTGAAAGATTTTTACTCTAATAAAAAGAAAAATCAAACTCCCAGTCTTTAGAACGACGCATAGGTATTTTTGTCTTTCTTAGTTGTTTCTGGCGGCGCAACATGCCATAGCATAGACAATCATGAGGGCTACAATGAAGATGATGTTGACAATAGCAACTACTTTCCATGAGGTCTTGAGGTTGTCTATAAAACCGGCCTTGCATGCTTGGCAATCGTAGCAGAGCTTCTCCTTATCGTTGTCCCAAGTATTGCAATCTGGGTTCTTATATGGTCCTGATGTTTTGTTCCAAGTTGTTGGGCTTACGTAGGTGAAGTTACAGTCATTAGAAGGCTTGCAGCAACCAGACTGTAAACACAACAAAAGCAAATAAATAAAAACAATCATAATAATATCAATACTATTAAAATCAAGATTCATATACATTCTAATAAGGGGAAGCCATTGTGATTTGTTTTAGATTTTTAGATATTCTTTTCTAGCTCAAGAGATTGGGAAAAGAGGATTGAAATCCACTAATTAGAATTTTAAAATATTAAGTTGAAAATCCCTAAAAGGATAAAATCTTTTTAACCACTGATTCAGATTCTAGTCAAATTGGCCTAAAACAACTCATAATTATTACCTCAAGACTGTTAAGAGAACCAGTCAAATTCAATCAATTATTATTATTAAAAAGTTTAGATTCATTGTAACCAATGATCAATAAACACTTTGTGAATGAACAAAAAAATTAGAGAATAGTATAATGAAAAGATGATTCATGACGAAGAAAAAAGGATCGTCAGAGTAAAACCCTAAAAAGTACAAGTTCTTTACATATCTCTGAAATGATCGAACCTTTCTAATCAGATTAGCGTTATTGAATTTTCAAAAATGGTTACCTCAAGAGAATTGAGATCCTTCTTGGAGAATGCAGAAGCATTACGATATATATCAGAGAAGAGCTCCAAGCGATTACAGAACTTGTCATCGTAAAGACAGCTTCTGATGCTTTTCCAATGATGATTGTCGTTCATACGCTTCTGCAACCACTCAGAGTAGTCACCGAGTCTATACTCCTTATAAGCCTTTCCGGGGATAGTTTCACCAGAGCCTTTATTAGTGACGAGAAAGGCGAATATGGTGAAACAAACGACGATGACGAACAACAAGAACATCGCGCAAAGGTAAAACCATAGGAGCCACGTAACTCTGCAGCAAGATCCCACGACTCCTGCGATGGCGACAACCATGAGGACAGCGCCGAGAGCGATCATGGGCATGTCGAGAAACCTCTCGCACTGCGTACTGCCATGAAGGCTGAGCCAGATCCCGCTGAAGAGAATGGGAATGGATAAGAGGAAGACAAAGAAGTTGAATATGGCTACGAGGCTGTTACGGCAACGAACCATGTTGTGATGTTTGGTGATGAAGAAGAATAGATGTAATCAGCATGGAACAAAATAAGGTTTATATAGTGAAAGTAAAACGCGTAGACGAAGGTAAGAAGATTTGTCAAGAAATTTCCTTATGCGACTACACGACGAATATGCAATGTAATTTAATGTAATGCAGATGTTGTTTCTATTTCAAAATGTTTTTGAGTAATACCATTAAGGAATGACCCTTAATTATCACGCGGTTTCTCAGCTAGAGATTTAAAGTTTTCAAATTTTAAAATCTGATTAGTTAATTATCTTGCTTAGGGCATCTCCATCTCTACTCCATTTTTTCCTCTAAAATGGAATAAAAGTGAATATGGAATAAGGAATACTTCAACCCAAGTTCATATCTCACTCCATAATGAAATTTACTCCATAAATGGAGTAATTTATTTTTTGTTTGTTCATCACTCCATTATGGAGTGAGAAATGGAATAGGGTTGGAGCAATTTTACTTCATTTTCACTTTTACTCCATTTTGGAGGAAAAAATGGAGTTTTACATTGGAGATGCTCTTAATAGCAATTTAAGAATGAAATTACATTGTTGAGAGGTCAAAAAATTATTGATTAAAAATATCATTTCATTTAAAATATAAAAACTTTTGATTTGTTTTAAATGTATATTTTGCACATAATAGAGTAATGATAATTTTTGCCATAATTTCTTCTACATATACAGAACATTATCAAAAAAGGAAAGAGATGCTGATACACACATAAGCTAATTTGATGAAAACGTGTTTTTGTATATAGGTAATAGATATTAAGTAACCACCACCATTAGGCCATCAATTTAACTTTGAACAATATTCAAAAATCAACAATATCTTGGGAAAGAAATCAACAATATTAAAATCAAATAACTAGTGACATGCATTCTCTGTTTTTTTTTTTTTGAACTAAGGGCTTTCATGCATTCTCTGTTGTTATGGTTTCTTTTACACCATGTCGGATGTTGTTCAGTGGCGGATGTAGGTGAGGACGTGCCCCATCTATTTTTTTTTCTTCAGTAAATACTATTATGTTAAGAAATGTTTCCTAATCCTACACTTAGATATAATGATTCTGCATCCGCCCAGGGTAAATTACGTTTCGTGTTTATGGAAGTACTACCAAAATTCTAAAAACCATTGTTGTAGATGATTTGTGAGCATTTAAAAGGATTTTGTAAGTTGTATCAACATTTTGGTTGAAAAAAACATCCGTGAAGATACCCATAGATATACTCAAACTCCAAATAATCAGTGTTCAACATAAATAACAATTCAAGTAGCTTAGTAGAAAAGCACATCAGTTAGCAGTTTTGTTAGGAGTCTGGTCACTACAGTTAAATTAGACTATCGTCTTTCTAAACAATCTTTGATAAACTCGTTTTCTATCTTCGTAGTTTTTCACCATACATTAACAAAAGACTAATCTTTACTTAATTCTAGAGCCAAGATCAATGAACCTAAAAATTAAGTAAAAGCTCGGATAGGTTTTTATCAACCAAACCGAACTAGCTTTCTCAATAACAGGAAACGGAACACCCATGTCATAACATGTGTGTAGACATCAAAATTTTCATTTGGCCGAGGTCTGAGCACTGACCGATTTTCGGTTAATTTTGCTGCCTATAAGGTACTAAAATAAAGTGTTCCTATATGTTCGTATTCTCCGCTTTATCAAATTCTATGTTTGTCTTAAAACATATACAAACGAGCATTAATACCC
This sequence comes from Brassica rapa, assembly GCF_000309985.2. Classification (NCBI taxonomy): domain Eukaryota; kingdom Viridiplantae; phylum Streptophyta; class Magnoliopsida; order Brassicales; family Brassicaceae; genus Brassica; species Brassica rapa. Next base: position 3,497,023 of record NC_024795.2, on the reverse strand, counting down.
AAATACAAAAGCCAATATATAATTTTGTATTTACAGAATTTAATCATTTCTACATTTATAGTTTCATTAGTAATGATATAGTTTGGTCTCTCCACCACGTTACCACTCGATTAATCATAAAATTCACAATTCACCAATTGCTCATCTATATTCTTTTTGTTGGATCAAATAAAGACTCGGTACAAAATGTCTTGGTTGGCCGATTGCCGTCACAAGGTCTCTAAATGCTAAGATATTTTATTATTGTTATTTTGATAAAATTGTTGGTAATATCTTATAACTTGTCTATATGTTTTGGCCTACAAACACAACTAACTAATTAAATAAATATATCATTCTTAAACAATGTACTTGTTTTCACTTACTGACCCACAAAATGTCAATATTCTATCCATGCTATAACTGGTTTGCTTGAACAAAAAAATACAAAGATTTGTTCGAAGAAAATCAAGTTCTTGAAATACATTTATACACATACATGAAAAAAAAACTTCTAGAAAACCTATAGACCGAAAAGACATTACTCAAAATTTTTCGTGAATATTTTAAAAACTTCTACACCTTTTCTTCCACTTCCTATTCTTTGCTACCTCCAAAATACAAAATGATGAATTGGTTTAGTCCTCGTTAGTGTCGGTGGAGAAGATAACGTCGCATGAGTACTTCACAGGTGGACCGTAAGATTACGACTCAAAAATTAAATTCTTCATCGGATCCAACGGTAACCGTACAGCTTAGGTCTTCCTCTTTATAAAAATAAAAGTCTGATTGACCCCACCCACCACTAAAAGCCCACTTTCTCTGCTGTCACAATCTTCCAGCTAACTATTTTCCTATTTTAAACTATTTATTTTATTTCCCCCAGATTATATCACTGATTATATATACCGTAGATCCCGTAACCAACATTTTTGGCAGGTAATTATTTGCTATGAACAAATATAACAAATTTGTTATATTAATATAACAAATTTATTCGCTGTCTTTTTAGTTTTCGACTGTCGTAATAGAAAAGAATATATAGTGTTGGGAGTAATTACCTAGAATGAGTAATTAAGAAACGAATCATCATCATCATAATAATAATAATGTTGGGTATATTAAAAAAAAATTAATTCGTACAACAAAAATAATTCACCATTAATGTACAAGCTTCGCTTTAGTATTGTATCCGTAATAAGAAAGATACCATCTAACGAACTTTCTTAACCCGGTTTCCAAATCGGTTGTCGGTTTATACCCGAATTCCTTTCGGGCGGAGCTAATATTCGCGTGCGTGAACGGAACGTCGCCGTTTCCAGGCATCTCCACGAAGTTCCTCTTCGCCTTCACCTTGAGATGCTTCTCCAATATATCCACCAGAATCGGAACCGTAACCGGTGACGTGTTCCCTAAATTGAATATCCGGTACGGTGCGGATCCGCGTTTCTTCCCACCCGACCCGGTACTCTTACCCGACGAATCGAGAGATCCTAAACAGCCTTTGACTATATCGTCGATGTAAGTGAAATCACGCGCCAAATCGACCCGGTTTTTCCCCCGGTATATCGTGATCGGTTTACCTTGGAGAATATTCCTCGTGAAGGAGAAGTAAGCCATGTCCGGTCTACCCCATGGCCCGTAAACCGTGAAGAATCTTAAACCGGTGATGGCAAGACCGTAAATATGGTTATAAGTGTGGGTGATTTCCTCTCCTGCTTTCTTCGTCGCCGCGTAGAGACTCGCCGGTTGATCAGTTCGATCAGATTCCGAGAAGGGGACTTTCTCGTTGAGTCCGTACACCGAGCTCGACGAAGCCCAGACGATCGCCGGCTGAGGATTCGCCGATTTGCAGGTCTCGAGGAGGTTGACTAGTCCGGCGATGTTGCTGTGAACATACGACTGAGGATTCTCCAGCGCGTATCGAACCCCGGCTTGCGCCGCGAGGTGCATCACGTGAGTGAAGGCGACGACGTCGAAGAGCTTGGCCAAGAGCTTCGCGTCGTTGAGATCTCCTTCCACGACGAAGATCCCTCGGGAAGATAACAGAGACCTCCTCGCGCGCTTGAGCGAAGGATCGTAGTAGTTGTTGAAGTTATCGAGCCCGACGACGCCGTCTCCTCGCTTCCTAAGCGCGAGGGACACGTGGCTGCCGACGAATCCGGTGGCGCCGGTGACGAGGACGGAGATTCCGCCGGAGCGGTGGATCTGAGCGGAGGTTCGGACTTGTTTCTCCCACTGGATGCCGCCCCAGGAGGCGGTGAGGTAGCGGCTGCCGGAGTCGACGAAGCTCTGGAAGCTCAGGTAGGAGGCGGTGAGGGCGATGAGGAAGAGAGCCCAGAGGAACATGGTGCTCGTGGAGGCGAAGCAGCGGTGGAGCTGACGGTTTGAACGGTCGATTTTGAATTTACCCGGAGTTGACGGGAACAGCTCATCTTCGATAGAAGGCATGGTTAACGGCGTTTTGACGGAAAGATTTATCGAATTGAAAAACGAAAATGATTTTAAAATTTAAAAGAGAGAAGAAATATGCAGATTTTTTTTTTTTTTTTTGGTTATTTTCCAAAAGCATCTGCTAAGGAGGAGAGGGAGAGACGGAGGAGTATATATACAGATGACTCAGGGGACAAGGAGCCGCGTTAATTCTGATTTAAAGATTGGCATTTTCTTTTTTAACTTGTTATTATTTGTTTACAGAAGAAAAAAACGATATCGCTAATAGTTTTTTTATTAAATGATCTGGATTAGTGTTTTAAATCTAGTGAGGATCTACCGTAATCTCTATTTTTTACCAATTTACCGCGATTTAGGGAGGAATCTTTAAATACAGCAAGGTAGATGAAGTAAATATAGATAAACGATTTATTTGGGTAAACTAGCAAAACAATAGTGGACTCATCACTGTAATAATTGTGGCCTTGTGGGTTATCCAACTTATCTTCAGCCATTTTAATTCCACTATGCCATGGTAAATTAGCATCGAGTGTTTTTAGTATAAATATGCGAGAATATTATGTCTATTTAAATTGAAAGAGTTCATTTGAGATTCATATTTGAAAAGTCTAGATAAATTTTATAGAGTTCATTTAACGTATCCAATTCGTATACAATCAGCACTAAAAAGAGCTCCATAAGTTGTAAATCTTGTGATATGTAAATGGTGAATGCATTCAGAGGAGTGTGGCTTCGGATTCCAGATAGCAAAAGAACATAATAAAATTTCTCTTGATATTGTAATTACTCAATTAGCAAAGTAAATTTAGAACTACTAATTACTGCTCTTTATATGATTAACTCGACTGACTGGCACTGGCCCGCACTGAGTCAAATTTTAGCACAAAGACGTGTGAGTGCATTTATCAGTTTTACTATAATTTGGAACCAATGAAAATATGTTATAATCATATAACAAAGTTTTTATAATTTGAGAGAATAAAACTCTACTTTTTCAAACAGGATAATGCAGAGAGAGGACGTGCTGACCATAGCATTCACCATTGGCTGTTTTGGGAAAGCGATAAGAGAATGGCAATAATAACTGCGTGCCGCTTCCATGTTTCTCTAGCACTACCGCTTCCACAAGTCACGGTTTCACCATAAAAGAGAAGGCATGGGGGGCCACCTCTTACTACATTTTTTTTAAACAGATCACTTACTTCAAGCCTATTCATAGTTTTTGGGAGGATTCTTTGAATCCAGACTAAGATTGAATTTGAGAAAGAAAAGATTTGCGAAATCCTGCTAGAATCTCAAATTATATATTTATTTTTAAAATAATGGAGTAAGCGATTATGGTAGACAAAGTTTTTAGGACTTTTCACAGCACTAGTTAGCTATTATTAGAGTCTTTGTCTAGAAGCGACGTAACATGCTTAAATCTTATACATTGGTTCATTTACTTTTCGTAAATTTGAAACTATATTAACAATAATTAGCAAAAACTAGGATCCTTTAAAAATTTAATCAATGTATTAGGTTTCTAGAACAAGATGTACCTGGAGACGCCAATATTACAACGTTTTGTATGAGTTTTGTGTCGATTGTTTTGATACATATAGAAATAAATGATTTAATTACAGTTGCGATTTAGTGTAAAAATATTGATCATTATATTCGGAATGGTTCATCTAAATTGAACGTATTCATTTATATTCAAAACTATGTATATCCAGACGCTCATATCTATTTACTTGGGATTACAAGGAACACATCAACTTTGTCTATTAATAGTGTCTAATACAGACACAATTATGGAAAAAATAAAGTTAATATTATGTACTATCATAAGGTAGGTGGACTAACTCGATTAAATATACAGTAATATTCAATTTAGAGATTTAGGATTAACGAAATACGAAACTCTTGAAAGTCCTTTTTCAAAAAAAAAAAAAAAAACGAAACTCTTTCGTAAGTGACAGACCACTGCACTGATTCTTTGAAATTTAAGAGTTTAACCATTTGAAGTAAAAGAACTATAATTTGTGATCATATGATTTGATTTATTGATATCGTTTGAAGCTTGTTTTCTTTGGTTCCAAATTCGAATTACCTAATTACGATTGCACATGCACTGATCCAAATTTAAAGAGATTATATAACAATCTAGACTTGTATGGAACATACAGACTCAAATTGCACCCAAAAAAAAAACATACAGACTCAAACAAACATAACTTATGACGACATTTTATTCATCCAACTTCGTATATACACACGACAAACCAACAACATAAACACACACTTTTTGGTTCACACTTTAAGTAGGAAATACATCGTTACTTATTATTTAGTTACCAGATCCTGATCCAGCTCTAGATCCAGCAAATGAACCAGCAGATGATCCGGCTCCTGATCGACCCGAACCACTAGAACTCGAACTTGATGACGAGCTAGAGCTAGAACTAGATGATGAACCTGATCCTGAACCTGCACCAGCACCAGCACCAGAGCCTGAACCGCCGCCAATACCAATCCCCAATCCAACGCCCAGACCGACCCCAATCCCACCTAGGTCAAGCCCCAAGTCTTTTCTTGCGACTCGGCTCTCGGTTAACATAACCAAACTTGAAATCACTAAAAAACCAAGAAGAGCTAAACCTTGGACCCTAGCCATTTTGGAATTCTTCGTGTGTGAAACCTTTAAAAAAAATAGTCTGTGGACTTGCCAGTCAATGTGTATTGAGTTTGTAGACTTGTAGTGTAACTTAGTTGGATACAAGAGAGAATAACATGTTCGGGTATTTATAGAAGCTTTGCGATAGAGTGAGCTATTACGTGTTCATCACCAAATATATTTCCACTACTTTATCATTTTGTATTCATAGTTTACGATCATACTCTCAACTAAAGAGCCACGAGTACCAATTAAACACATGTTTTAAAGTAATCAAACACATGGTAGTCTGACTAAATATAATCTTTGCTCAAAAAAAAAAATCTTTGATCGGCAATACATGCAAAATGATTTGAAATTATATAAAAAGAAACGAACTTAACCCCAGTTAATTCGTGAGGTTTTTCACCCGTGGGGGTATAAGACGTTCAAAGAACCAAAGATTGTTGTGGTCTCACATCATCGTTACTATCCAAAATGCATAGCGAGGTTATTATTACCAAAATTTAGTCCCAACGAAACGATAAATTAAATAGAAATGGTTAATTAGTGCACATAATTTAAGTACGGATGCATGTGATGTGTGCATTATCGTTTGCTGCCACCAACCCACCAGAGAGTCGACGGTCCACTGAGCTTAGTGGAGTGGTAATGGTTTATACACGCAGAAACTAATCCCCCATATATATTAATGGTCACTAATCTATAGTCCCCAGTCCCCACTATGAATTATTGTTGAAGGCACATGCACGTGCTTAAATCATTGCTCGAGAAAGATCGTTCACAATGGTTATGTTTTTATTACTATGAATGACATTTTTTTTTTCTCAATCAGGCGCCTATTACCCTACAGAAGCATATTTTTGACCAATACTTTTTTTAGACCAATACTTATTTGATTAGTTTTAACATAAAAACTCTGTTTTCGATTCTGAACCACTATTACTTTATTATAAAAATAAGATTATTTTAAGCACAGAAACTAATCCCTCTGTGAGTATTAATTATATGGTTCTCACTATGAAAAAAAACTTTTAAAACACTATTTTCTTAAAATATTGTATGATTTCATATTTTTAAAAAATATATTTTGAACTATTCTGAACTCCAAAGGTAAGACTATAATCATTGCAATTTAAGGATTCAACCATTTATAAGTCTTTTGTATAGTATTCTTATCACGGTAACGATCTTTTCATGCTATATTCTTAAGAAACTACATGCTGTATTCTTAATTTTTGTATGATGACAGGTGTTTAATTCTTTGGATCTAGATTAATTCTAAAGGTAGTCGTAATTTGCTTATGAGCTATAATCTAAATCAATACCAACACTAGGCCTAACCAACACGAAGACAAAATTAAATCTATAGAAAACATTTTCTTAGTGTTAAATACATTAATGATAAACCACTTGTAAATCTTAGGTTTGACTTTGAAGCAAATTTATAAAGAGGTCTTTTCTTATTATTATGTTTTTTTTTGTTACATATCTAAATTATGTATCATATATATTGATTTGTTATTTTTTTTTTTTGACATATCTCTGTTGTTATTTGACATACTGAATGTAACACTTCACAACAACAAAATAAAGGCAATTTTACCAAAAAAATGAAGGCAAATCGTTCGAATACTAAAAATAATAGATATGAATTAGTGATACAGAGTCGTTTTAAATTAAAAATGAATGCAAACTTTTCATTTTATCGTATTTGCTATTTTTGATTTTTAATCAACTACTGTTTACATCTACATGCTTAGAACAACTCCATTCCAACTTTATAATTTTTAATAATTTTTTGTTTGTTCATGATAGTATTTTTGATTTTATTTTGCAGTAAATTATGCAGTTGTGTTGAATATGCTCTTAGATGGAAAAGAAGAAAAAGAACACACGTGCATGCATTATTCATTTTTCTCAACAATCAAACTGAAAAATTACAACTTATAGTACATAAAGTTAAAACATCAATAACATCAAGAAAATGGAAGAGTACATAATTAACCAAACACGTCAGAGGCTTTTTCCATCTCCTTTATTCACACACTTTAGGAAATTATTTTTATTCTAGCATTTTTTCCTACTAATAATAATAATTACGTTAAACACATAGCACGGACAAGATATTGCATGCATGCAATATTCTTCATTCAGTCGCCGCCTTCACCGTATCCTCCTCCATATCCACCGCCTTCACCGTACCCTCCTCCGTTACCGGATCCACCTACTCCACCTTGACCCCCTCCTCCTCCACCACCTCCACCGTGACCCCCTCCACCACCACCTCCTCTTCCACGGCCAGACCCGGAACTCCCGCCCGAACCAGACCCGGCACGTGACCCCGCGTATGATCCAGCCTCGGATCCCGCATCACCTCCACCACCACCAGAGCTCGAAGAACTGCTGGAGCTAGATGAGGAAGAAGAGCTTGAACCTCCTCCTCCTCCTGATCCTGACCCGGCACCAGCTCCGGACCCGGAACCACCTCCACCGAGACCTATGCCGATACCAGTACCGATCCCTATACCTATCCCGCCAAGGTCCAAACCCAAATCCTTTCTTGCAATCCGGCTCTCGGAGACTAGGCACGACGTGGCCAATATCAAGGTGATTAGAACCAGTGATGATGAGTTACTCACAGACATATTATATCTATTGTTTTGTATTTGGTAATGTTTTTTCTTTCTTTTTCTTTTCTCTTGATGAATATATGATACAAGATGTTGAAGGTATTTATAGGCGTTCCAGGGCTTACTAAAATGGTAGTGAAAATCTTACAAGTCAAAGTTGTGTCCACACACCAACTATGGTATATAAGTAAATAATTTCATTTGAGATGAATCATACCATAGGTTGTGACTTGTGAATAGGCATCCCCTTGTGAATATGTATTGATAATGATTAAAACATACTAGTGGTCACAACCTTGATAAGCACGTCATCTCCAAACCAAATTTTAAAATCTTTGTTAAAATTGGGAGGCATGACCGACCTATAAGAGAGAGGTCCACTTACAGAGATTGTTAGTGGAGCATGCACCGAAGTGTGTTCGTTGCAGCGTTGTACACTCTTACACCCACATGTTTATTTTCGTGCAAAAACAATCATTACACGTTTATCATCTTCTTTTCTTTTTCTTATCGACCTCCATCTAACCTCTCACGTTAAATATCATGTGAAATTAGCGTCAAACCGAAATCATGCATTAGTCTGGTTTAGTGATGAAATAGGTTCAACCAAAAGTAATATTAGATGGGTCAAGACTGGGCCTGAGATTGCCTAAAGCAGACCCAATAAAAAAGCCCTCTAACTAAGTCGCTGCCGTTTTAGTGGGAGCATCACTGAACTGGAAGATGGTGTTGATCGAGTCAAGTGAGAAAGAAGAAGTGATCCTCATCAAAGACGAACAAAAGCCACCGGAGTTATTAGTATCTGAAACTTTGACAGGATAGCTAAGCTTTTGGCTATAGTATATGTTTAATGGAAGAGTTCACACTAAGCCTCTCTTTTCTCATATGCAGACTTGAAGAAGATCTTAGAACTGAATCCTCCAAATGACCAAGCTAGGAAAGCGATTCAACGCCTTGAACCTCTTGCTGCTGAGAAGCGAGAAAAGATGAAAGAAGAGGCTATAAGTAAGTTATGATAGTTTCCTATCATAAACCTTTTGAAATCTATTGCAATCAAACCAAGTGTGATTCTTTGTGATCACATATCCTTCCTTAGAATATTAAATATGGTTCGGGAATTATTTCATTTGTTACTCAAAGTAGTCTGAATTTGTTTTTGTGTCTGTAGCTAAGCTGAAGGAGATGGAAAACTCGATTTTGGGTCGGTTTGGGATGAGTGTGGACAACTTCAAGGCTGTTAAAGATCCCAACACTGGCTCCTACTCTCTTTCTTTCCAAAACTAGTCACTATATCGATTCGGTCTTAGTGGGAGTTATTGGTTGTGGTGGTATTTTATTGGATTTTTTAAAAAATTCTAGGTTTGAAAATGTTTGATAAATCCATTGATTTTTAAAATCAAAATATGGATTTCAACAAGAATTCAGATGGATGTTAAAATCAGATAAGTAGATTATTATAAATCAGCCAAATGAATTTAAAAGAGCTATTATCAGCTCGTGAAATTTAGGGACTTCGTTTCTCTTCTTGAATGAAACACCTCTCCTATTACCCTTTCGCTGCTTTGACGTAGATACTTCAACATGAGTACCACCTAAAGGACCCGAGAGAAAACCATTTCACTTCATTTCCATCCACCACCGCATAGAATCTAACTTTTTCCAATGAACCCGCTGCACTATACATCTGAAAAGGAATTGAAACCAAATAATCTCACGGAGTACTAACAACAGATTCAGTAACCTGCCTAGGTTTCAAGACACTGCTATTGTTAGAAACAGCATCAACGTGTACTCCTCGTGTCTCACATTTACTAACATATTTTACAATACGATTCTCAGGAAAAGCATGTATTCCAGAATTAGCAACCAATCAATCATCATCTCTAGAAACCGAATTAGGCTTAGTAATCCAGAAAACAGTTTGTTCTATGTGAAGAGATTTATTGGTTGGAGTCTAAGCAGGTTTCGGATAGAGTTGTCAAGGAAGAGAACGGGAACGTCAAGCTTGAGTGTCCTCCCATTAACAAACAATTTTTCGCCGAGGCATAGAACGTCAAGCTTGAATTAATAGTATTTGTAGTTGTAGTTGTGCTAGTGTAGCCGATCAGTTGTTTGAATCTTGTTTATTCTCCCTTTCGTACTTTGTTTGACAGATTTTGAGTTTTGCAATACAAGTTAATGATTGGCTTATTTTAAATTTCAAAAAGGATGAAAACACTGATATTTTGAAAAGGCAGTCAAACACAACATAGGTTTTACAAAGACAACAAAAAAATTAAACTTCAAGAATTGTGTTTAGATTTACTTGACATGTAACTTTACCAACAACTTTAATTAGAGCACATCCAAGAAAAAAACTAACCATTACGTAAACTCAACACATTTTTGTAAGAGTCCCATTGAGGATTCACTCAGAGGAGGATGCAAATATCAGCTTCAATGATATTTGACGAAGTGATCCTTGTTGGTGGATCCACTCGTATTTTTGTTGGGAAAGAACTTATTAATGTCACAGTAAAACTTGATGAGGTTGTAGCTCTAATACAAATCCAAGTAAAATAACAAGGTTCACCTCAGTTTCAAATTAAATCTTTAAACAAATCCTTGTAACTGAATAACACTTGATTTTAAAATCATAAAATTAATAACACTAGATTTGAATATGAATTTTAAAATTATAAAACTAATAACACTAGATTTGGTTTGGATTTCCAAATCCATTAAAATATACAAACCAATAAGTTTTCTTTCAACCACTTGATGTTTAGCAACATTTTGGTTAGTATTGCAATGTACTATGTTCATGATGCATTGGTGATGAAAAGATGTGCACCCTTTTGGATTTGTAAATTTCAAATTCAATTTACAAGGATGATTTTACAACATATTATCCACACATGATACAAAAAATAGGACAAGTTACTATAGGATCCAATTGGATCACTTAAAAAAAATAACCCATGAGCTTCGATCTATTGTGGTTTTATCTAGAAATATAAAAAATTTCAAACCTCCAATGTTTTCAGGACTTATTGTATTTATAAAATTAGAAGCAAACATTTAAGCGATAAACAATGAACTCAAAATCGAATTTCGACAAAAACACTTAATCTCAGCCGTTTATTGAAATCTATCCGATAGATGAAATCCGATTCATCCATGTGATGAAGGATATTAATTGTTGTTTAATGTTTTTATTTTGTTTTTAATCTTCATTTTAAAAACAATAGTGATACATAATTACATGATATATGCATTATATTTGTTACCTACAAATCTTTATTGAATCATTGAGATGTTAAGAATCAAGAATCTCACAATCAATTCCGGAAATAAACATTCATGGATATGAAAAGTTTTTCTGAGAGTTACAGTTGCACAAATTTTGTTCATCCAAAACTATATTGACTGACTATGATGTCAAGAACATACAGTTTGCTCTCTTGATTAAATGCGATTTGTTCATGAGATTGTTGAAGACTTCCGATGATGTAAAGCCACTGATGGCTTTCGTTGCAACAGAGAGAGTTCAATTCCACGCTTTTCAGTGTTAATGAGCTTGTTGATGACTTCTGATGATGTTATGCCACTGATGTTCTTAAGTGTTCATAACCTGCAGGAAATTGCTAAGCAAGATTGGACATGTTGCTAAATACTATCTCTTTCATTTTTCTGCATATATTCTTGTTGTAAATACATTTCTTTGACATGTTACAGTTCACAACGTTGAGAGCCTTATTTTGGAATCTAATCATTTTCGACTGTTCTGCTTTCTGCTATGCTTGGGTTTTGCTTTATGCTATGCTTTTCTATTTTGCTTTTGACACCTAGTTTATGAGTTTTCTTCTGCTTTGAACAATAAAAGACAAAAGCAGAAAATTGCAGCTCGCATACATTAATGTTGTTGATGATTTAGGTATAATTTATGTTTTGGAAGCTAGGGAGAAGTGAAGCTGGTGCACTTTTTTGAATAAACAAGAAACCTTTCACTTATGAACAGCTAAGCTGGTCATCTCTAGCTCATTATGAATCCCCTGGAGTTTAACCGTTTCACTGCAACCATAGTCCACGTCTCGTAGCTTTCTGCAAGTCCCAAGTCCTTTTAGCCCTTCCTCACGTTTGTTTGTCTGCTAAAAAAGCAAAAATTTAAACGTCTTCATGATACAAAACTGTAAAAAGCACAAAGCTCAAATCAACAAACCGTTTAGTGAAAGGATCAATTACAATTGGGAATAGGTTCAACAATACAATGCAAGAAGGAGAGTTTTACCAGATGAGGAACTCAAAAGAAACATATCCAGAACAAATCTCATGTGGGCTGCTTCTACCTATCAAAGGGTTCCCAGCAACACCACAGTTGAAGGACAACGCCAGAATCAATCCGGATTAAATTTAGGAGTTACATTTCCAAAAATATATAATTACTTCTGGCTGGGAATTTAGGAACATGGCCACTGAGATTGTTGTAAGACAAGTCCCTACATTACAAAATAAGACAATTCAGACAAAAGCCAAAGACAAGTAAAAGATAGGTTAAGGAATTTGCGGAACAGAGCAAGACCATTCTCATTGTATGTATCATCCATCAACTTCTTTCTCTGATATGTATTTCTTGTAGCCACTGCTAATCCCACCTAGAGATGTCAAATGGTTGGGTTGGGCCAATTTGGGCGTGTCCACATGGACATGTTTTTTTGCTGGACAGTTTTGGTCGACACCCAAATAGGACTATGTCCAAATAAGATCATACCAAAAAAAGACCATGATTTGTTGGGTTGCCCTTGGGGTCTAGACACCAATTTAATATAAATAACTTAATTTTTATTGTAAAAGATGAAAATATACAAAATTTCGTATATATTATAGACTTAAACTTTATTATTTTGCAATTTGAATTTTTGACGAAAAACTTTAATTTTGATGAAAAATATGACTTTTGGTTTCAGGAAACGTGATTTTGCGGTTTTGACCGAAAAATAGAATTTTAACAGGAAATTGCGATTTTGCAATTTTGGCCGAAAATACGATTTTATGGTTATGATAGAGAAAATGCAATTTTTAAGGAAAAATACGATTTTTCAGTTTTGACAAAAGCTCAATTTTATGATTTTGGTAAAATAAATTAAAACTATATTTTTTTCCTAATTTCTTAAACCTAGATATTTTAAATATTTGGACTGCTTGATATCCATATGGTCTTGCCGGGTTTTGTCCATATGTCCAGTTGGATTTGTTCTTTCAAACTCATTTAAATTTGGTCTAATATAGGTGTGTCCATATTAATTCAAAATAATTTGAACATGGGCCGTCAGTGGACTACCCACCTATTTGACATCCCTAATCCCACCCTGTAAAGATGCAACCATCTCAAACAAAGATGAACATGATTGATAAAAACAAAACTGTAGAATTAAACAATTTTCGCCAAACCTTGAAAATCATAAAGCTTTGTATAATGACGAAGAATTGAACAGGTTCCTTACCTTCATAGATGCGTGTCTAAAGACGAGAGTAAAAAATGTTCAGAAGAAAGAGAAAAGTAACAGATAAAATCCAACAGACTGCAGAAGAAGATTACTTGGGCTGGCACAAATTTCATTGAGTCAACCATTTTGCTCGCCATAGAGACTGCAGAAGCTCTTCATGATTCTTTATAAAAAAAACTATGCCTGCGACTTGTGTTTTATTTTTGAAACTATTTGCAAAAGTTCTATCTATTGTTTTGTATTTGGTAATGCTTTTTTATCTTAGAGTATTTTGGTAGTGCTCTTGATGAATAATGATACAAGATGTTGAAGGTATTTATAGGCGATTCAGAGCTTATTAATATGGTAGTGAAAATCCTACAAACGAGATAGTTGTGTCCACACCAATTATGACAGAGAAGTATGTTTAAACAGAGGTGTATGTTTCCTAAAATTGGTATGTTCTTTAGGTTGAGTGACCTCTTGAAACTCGATTGAAGATGCTAATAATCCAACTTACACTAAGGCCTTGGTTCGTAGGGCAGAAGCACACGAGAAGCTTGAACACTTTGAAGAAGCTGTCACGGGTAAGTTCATTAGTATTTGTTTTTGTTTTTTTTTACAGATTATGTATTATGAGCATGCACTCTTTGCTGTTCATTTCTGTTAATCTGCACGTCAGAAATAAATTAATTTGATGAGCAAGAAATTCAATAAAGCTTTTAGGTTTATCCTCTTATCGGGAGACTTGGTTTCAGTTACATTACCTACAGCCTACTGATGGTTCTATCTTTGACGAAATCTAACTCCTTGTTTGACATAAGTCTATGGACATTTTAAATTTGATTCAGACAGTATAATAATATCCGGTGTCTAAAATTGAAACAAAGATGGGCTCAAGTAGAACATTGGGCCTAGGCCCATGAATTATATGTCTTTTACTGTTTTCTTTATTGTATTCATCGGAGCAGCTAACGACTGTCATCTTCTTCGATCGATTTTACCTTGCCGGTGAGCTCTGTTGTTCGCCGACCAGAGATCGAAACATCCGGGGAGCTAGAAGAATCGAAGATACTGTAATGGCGAATCAAGGAGCTAAGAAGCGGAAAGATGAAAACGCTCGACACATGGCCAAGCTCCGTCGGATCATCATCGCTTGCAATGTACTTCCTGATCCTCGAGCATAAAGGCGTTGACTTTCGATATAATTAAAGACTTTGAGTCTTCAATTCGATAACTTTGAGGATTGATTTTAATTAATAGGTTGTGTACGTGATAGTGAGGATGGTGGTTTTCTATTCAAGCTTTACCTGGAGACATTGGATAGGCCTTGTGGTTACGTCGTTAGGTTACGCCGTTCCTTACAAGTTTCTCGATGGGATGGCGAAGCCTAGTGTGAGTGATGATGGTGAGCTTATTGATGGTGGGTTTGACATGAGCAGTGGTGGTATTTGTGGGTACGTATCCGTCTCTATTTGTAAAAGAATTTTGATATTTCTTTTATTGTTTGATTGAAAATTGCTTTTGTAAAAGAATTTGATATTTCTTTTATTGTTTGATTGAAAATTGCTATGTACTGATGATCATTTTTGTGGTGGCTAGGATTCTGATGGTAGAGTTTTTTTTGTATATCACCAAGCCTAATGATATCTTGTCCTTTCCTGTAGATATTTGCACGATGTACTCTACATCACTTGCTTCGTGCAGCTAGCATCTATCATCTCTGGAAAGTTTTGGTACGCGTATCTAGTGGTACGCTCATCTTAGTTTTGGCAAAATCTGAATACTTGTTTAGGCATAGAAAGCAATGATGCCATCGTTTTTTTCTTTTTTGTTAGATTCCTGCATTTGGAGCGTACAAAGCTTCTGGACTTATTAGAGGATTCATGTCACAAGGATCAGAGGTAATCATTTTTGTTGGATACTCTCAACGTGCTTTTGATCAAGAGGGAGAACTTAAGCGTTATTAATAAGATGGACTGTATTTTGACTCTGTGACTGAACTTATAGGGAGGTGTAGAAGATGAGAAAACTCGCAAAAAGAGGGAGAAGATGGAGAGAAAAGCTTCTAGAGGGCAAGCCGTCAGGACAAGAACACGGTAAACGTATTAACAATGTCTTTAGCAACATAACTTGGGAAAAGCTTTCTTTAAACATGTAAAACTGCAAATCTAACGAGCAACAATGCTCACTCTTTGGCTTTGCGAAATCCTTTGCTGTACGGACGTGTAGCTGACTTTACACTGTTTTAGACTTTTAGTTAAATGGATGTTGTTAAGATTGAGATTTCTACTTAAGGGTTAGCAAATTTTATTTCAAACCCATCATCATCAGCTCATACCAAGTGTATGGATTATTAAACTTGCTTCGTTCAATGCAGAGTCTGCTGGGAGTGTAATCGAGTAATTTGAAGTAATCTAACATTTAAAAAAAAATCAGAAAATCTGAACAAATAAAATTATAAGCGCTGCTTGAAATAAATGATTCTTTTCTCCAAGCCAAGGTCTCATCACTGGATTTGAACCAGACTTGGTACGTAATTAAACAAAAGTTGCGAGTGCCGATGCAAACAATAAGATAGTGCAAAATCCGGTTGCGTGACTTGATTATCCTCTCCAACAATGTATTGCAACACGACGTAGCTCGTGGTATTGACCTGGCCACCTTTCACGACATATAGCGATTTTCATATCTCGAACTTGTTGGTCGATGAAGAGAGAAAAAATCCGCGTAACTTATACTCTTGGAAGATGCTACCAAAACAATAATTATAGCTATAAATTGTTGAGACACATGCCTAGTAACGAGAAGCGAACATTTGAAATCTCTGAGATCAACTCCGATTTATGGAGGAGGATTCCCCATGACTTCATATTACAGTTTGACCATTCCAGCGTTTATTTGAAGGGAAAAACCTACTGGTGTGCTTCGGATTCAGGAGAGTATGGCGCGGTCCTATACTTACTAAGTTTTGATAATACAACAGAGAGATTTGCACGCATGTGCCTTCCTGATCCGTATCGTAGATGTCAAACTGTGTCCCTGTCGGTTGTTAGAGAAGAGAAGCTTGCAATGTTATTACCGTGATATACTTGGAAAAGAGATCGAGATATGGATAAGCAGTGCGATTGATGATGAGACCAAACTCTACTTTTTTTCAAACAGGATAATGCAGAGAGAGGACGTGCTGACCATGGCATTCACCATTGGCTGTTTTGGGGAAAGCGATGAGAGAATGGCAATAATAACTGCGTGCCGTTTCCATGTTTCTCTAGCACTACCGCTTCCACAAGTCACGGTTTCACCATAAAAGAGATGGTATGGATGGGGCCACCTCTTACTACATCTTTTTAAACAGATTATTTACTTCAAGCATATTCATTGTTTTTGGGAAGATTCTTTGCATCCAAACTAAGATTGAATTTGAGCAAGAAAATATTTGCTAGATGCTACTAGAGTTACAAATTATATATCTTATATATTAAAATAGAAGTCATGACTTCTTTCATGTGTGATTTTTTTAATTTGGACCATTACTTAGAAATCTTACTAAATGTATTTTATTAAGACCAATAATACATAGAATCTTTAAAATACTTTAATCATAAAATCTTTTGATATCTTTTCATTTTAAATATAAATATATCTATTTTAAAATTTTAACAAATCTGTTTTAAAATATTTTTACAAGATGTTCATTTTCGAAATTATATTTAAATATTTTCACTAATTTTGAAATTTGTTTGAAATATTATTAGAAATCTATAGTATTTTATCTATTATATAATCATATTAAAAGAAATTATTATATTGAGCCAAATATAATAAAATTGTATTAAATTTATAAATTTACGAATTTAATTTTCGTAAGTATAAAAAATTTATGTTCAAAAATAAAATCTAATACGTTGGTAATATGGGTTAACATTAGCAAACTATTTAATACATGTATAAAAATTAACATGTATTTCTTTAAAGCTAATAATATAAAATCTTTATAACTACTTTAATCATATATTTTCATTTTATGTATAATATATATTTATATTTATATATTTATATATTATAATTTAAAAATTCTTATAAATCTGTGTAAAATATTTTAACCATAACTTAATGTATTTTAAGTTATCGTTTATAAAATGAAAAATAAATAAATTATATCATATTTTATCTACTAGTCATGATCATGTTAAAATACAATTATTATACTTAAATAAATATGATAAAATTATATTCAACTGATAAATTTGTAAATTTTATTTTCATAAATATAAAGTATTTTTTTTAAATATAATATGATGATACATGTCTAAAAATTAACATATGTTGGCAAGCTATATAATACATGTTTAAAAATTAACATATGTTAGAATTTTGTATATACAATAATATATTATCTAAAATGAATAAGCATAAAAAATATTAGTAGAAAGAAATCCAGCTTTGAAAACGGGTCAGAATTTAGCGTAAACTAAATACAAAATAATTTTCAAATATGTTTTCTCATGAATATATTAATTTTCTTAATAACTAAATGCAAATACAATAAGAAAAATATATAATGAGAACTGGTGAATATATACGGTTTTACACAATTGATTAATTATAAAATATAAATTATAAAATTATTGTATTTGAAATAGTTATATAAACATTGAAGTATATGATTAATGTTAAAAATATATACCACTTATGTTCTAAGATGATAATTTATGTATAGAAAAATGAAAACAAACACCCGCGCGGTTGCGCGGATCAAAATCTAGTTTATTTTTAAAATAACGGAGTAAGTGATTATGGTAGACAAAGTTTTTAGTACTTTTCATAGCACTAGTTAACTAGTATTGGAGTCTTTGTCTTGAAGCTATGTAACATGCTTAAATCATATAAGATTCCTTCATTTATTTTTTCGTAAATCTGAAACTATAATATCAATAATTAATATTGATAAAAACTTGAATACTTTTAACAGTTTTATCAATTTATTAGGTTTTCTAGAACAAGATGTACCCGGAGACGCCAAGATTACAACGTTTTATATGGGTTTTGTGTCCATTGTTTTGATACATACATAAATAAATGAATTTCACAGTTGCACTTTAATATCAAAATTTTGATAATTATATTCGGAATGGTTCATCTAGATTGAACGTACAGTATTCAGCTGTATTCAACTTAGTTAGTTATAGAGCTTTTTTAATTGCGTCTGCTTTAGACAATCTCAGGCCCAGTCTTGGCCCATCGAATGTTACTTTTGGTTGAACGAATTTCAACCAATTTTAACAAGAACGGAGATTGTCTATGTAAGACAAAATCAACAGAACATACACAACCGAAAGATATAGGAGACAATAAGACAAGAACGAAGACACAAGCCGGAAACCACCGGAAACAAAGAGAACATCACTATACCACATGACATATAGACTAACCAACCTTCAACAAAAGCTCAAGACCGAAGACATAACATTTCCGCCACAAAACTTAAAGAACAAGAAAAAGCCTCATTCATGAGCATCTCAGGATCCCATTTGAAGACATAACACTACTTCCAAAAAACTTAAAGAACAAGTAAGCCTCATTCATCAGCATCCAAATAAGCGGGACGCAAGAAAAACAAAATAAAGTTAAGCACATGAGAGGTCAACCTTGCATCACAAAACGAACTTGACAAGAGCTAATAGAAGAGCCCCAAAACGCTGGGCTAAAACAACCAAAAGTTTCAAGGAGACATCACCACGATGACTGAACAAAGCAATGAACCAAGACACGTCGCAAAACAGGATGGTCAAAGAAGCATATCCGGTGATAAACAGAGTATGCTACCTAGGAAACCGAAACAAAACAAAGTTGAAGCACTAAAAGACCAACCGAGACTGAGAGACCATTCAACAAGCTAACAAGGATACAGAGGAGAGAAGAAACATGCTATCCTTTAGAAATGAAATGACTTTTGTTTTGTTGTTATTTACAAAATCACAAAACACATAAGAGAAATGTTCAGTATGTCTTCTTCTTCAGTAGTATAGTATGTACCTGAAATAAACAAACCAAATAATGTACATCAAAACAACATTATGAGAACACTAGAAAGTAATAAAATTAATACCTGCATTCACAATGTATTTATTGCATTGTTACTTACATCTTGTTCACTGGTGACCTGAAACAATCAGTCATGAACATCAAACACAACAAATAAAAAGGAGAAAAGTAAAGAGTAAAAGAGTACCTGCATTCACGCAACACATGAACTGCAAACTCATGTTTTTCATGTTCAGCAGCCCTTTCCAAAACTTTTAAGGCAATTATCTTGAAGAGAGTGGAGTTGAGTTCGGTAAGCCTTCTCAGAGGGGCTTTAACAACGTAATGACCATACGGGTCAATGATCAGCACATCAAGACCACCATCCGAGTTCACAATCTCACTATAGACCTTTCTCACACTCGCATCACTCCCCGAATCAAAAACTCTCTGAACAACGAACCTAGCATAAGCTGTGGTTGAGAGCAGAACCAGCTTCCCTTTCAGAGATTCCACAACCATATCCGAGAAGTCAAAAGAAAAAGAGACAAGAGACTGCACAATTTGATTCCTGCGTTATAAACAGTCTAATAAGTCTAAATCTTGAGTGTGAACAAATAAAATGAATGCCAAAAACAAACAAACCCTTCAGCTAATTAACAGATTTCCAGCAGATGATCTTTTATCAATCCAAAAACGTGTGATTGAAGTCGACTGTGGCCAAAGAAACGATGTTGTAGATGTTACGGGAGTATGATGTGCTATGCAAGAAACTTTGGATGTTGTGCTATGCAAGAAACTATGTTCATCAAAGTGTTATCAGGAGGTTCGAAACTCTAGATGTTGTGCTATGCAGAAACATCTGCTATGAGATTGTTGCCAGAAAGTATGAGCTTAAGCATGATGAGTATAAATATCAAGTCTTCTTAACTTGCAACAATATGCTACGCAAGATAGGTAGAGCATTTTTATTGTGCTTTATTTTTAACTTTTTTTTATTTTTTGCTTCAATTACTTCTTTAGTATTTTCATTTTCTTCTTCAAATTTTGATTCTTCATTTTTCGAAGATTTGATATAGATTACTTGTGGTTCAAATCCAATAGCTTACACTTGTCATTATCACGAAATAATATAGATTACTTTGGTATGTAATGTGTTCTCTCATGCAATATAATGACTAGCCAAGATCAAATGCACATCTAATGCACATATAAGCTTCAGCTTCATATAAGTTATAGTATAACCATGTTGGGTCTAATGAATGTTGTTACGATTGAGTGAGGTAAAATATGACTCATATAACTTGATGGTTAGTGATAAGAACTGAAAATTGACACACGGGAGTCGAAGTTTAACAAAATCCGCAAGACATAATCTATAACGCATTTTAATGGTGTTTTATTTTTCAATTTCTGCTTTATTTACTTCTTTAGTGTATTCATTTCTTTTCTTCAAATTTTGATTCTTCATTTTTTGAAGATTGATTGTAGAATCCTCACAGAATATTAAACTGCAGAGAATTTTTTTTTTTATCATACATGTTTATATTGTAATAATTGTAGAGCTTCTTCCTTAGAAAGTCTGATACAAAAATTGATTATCTTTCTTTTTGTGTGTTATCTTGGACATGATAGTTCCATGGCTAGCAGATCTAAAGGTTGTTGATCATCATCATCGTCGAAAGCCGAAGACCCAAACATTTGGTAAGTTGGATCATTGCAATGTGCTTCATTAAGCCTTAAGAAAGAAGTAGTAGACAAAGATGAGATTGTCTTGAAAGAGATAGTGGCATGGTAGAGATGTGAATGGTTATGAGAAACAGCCCATCTCTAAGCTAAACCATCTCCCTCCAGCATCAAAACCACTTCAGACATTTTAGGACGATGAGCTGGAAGATACTGTGTGCATAGCAAAGCCACTTGCATCATCTCTCCCTCTTCAATCTTATCGTAGTTTTTCCCTAGTACTCGGTCCACCAGTTCCTCTACCTTCATTTCTTCATGCAGTTTCCCCACCTAAACCTAAGTTTCGTTCAGTTGATAGTAATCAAGAAACTGTGATTATGAGTCTCTCATTGCTTACCCATTCAAGTATAGCTCCCTTTTGGCTAGCGGTTTTACCAAACTCAAGAGCTCTCAATCCGGTTATGAGCTCAAGCAAGAGTATACCAAACCCAAACACATCGGTCTTCTCAGAAGACTGCCCGTGGAGAGATATTCAGGGGCAATGTGTCCAACCGTGCCACGGACCAGTCGTGACATGAGAATCCTCGTGGTTGAGGAGCTTCACAAGCCCAAAGTCACCAACAACCGCTTCAAAGCACTCGTCCAAGAGTATATTAGCCGCTTTGACATCTCTGTGAATAATCTTGGGATCACATTGCTCGTGAAGATACAACAAACCTCTTGCTGCTCCAATCGCAATCTTCTTCCTCATGGTCCAGTCCAATTCCAGTTTAGCTACAACAGTGAATAACAATTAGTTCAAAGTAGTCACTAGAAAATGAGATTTGGACCAAAACTTATACTAACATTTCAGCTTCAACGCGACACTGCCATTGGGCATGTAAGGGTAAACAAGAAGCCTTTCACTAGAAGTTTTGCAGTAACCAATTAACCGAAGGAGATTCCTGTGAACAGCTAAGCTAATCATCTCTAGCTCGGTTCGAAACTGTGAGTCCCCTGTAGTTCCATTAACATCCTTTAACCGTTTCACTGCAACCATAGTCCCCTCCCCTAGATTTCCTCTGTAGACATTACCGAATCCTCCAGCGCCCAGAATGTTCTTGGAACTGAAACCATCTGTAGATACATGGAGTTCTCTGAACGTGAAGCTTCTTAGTGGGGGTTATTGGTTCTAGAATTGTAGTGGATTTTGAAAAAAGTTTTGGATTTACAAATCATCTACAAATCTCTTGATTTCAAAATCAAACAAACAGATTTCAAAATCAATGATAAGTTTCAAAATCAAAATAAGTGGATTTTTATAAATGAATGAAATGGATTTGCAAGTATCATCATCTTCATGCGATATCTATATATTTCTTTCTTCTGAAGTTTATTGATGTCCAAAAAATTCTGCCTTCATATTTGATAATGTATACATTTGACAAAAAGCCAGCTACTCAGTCTCAAGAACTATAGCTGCAGAGCCTCTCTACACAATAACCATGTGTTATCATCAAATCACACAAAAGTAAAGATAGCGGTGTCTAACATAAAGTTAAAAACCAGCTACTCAGTCTCAAGAACTATAGCTGCAGAGCCTCTCTGCTCAGGATCTATGGAGAGTAAAGCCTCCAAAAGAGAAAGCACATTCATAGGCAAGTCCTTAAACATCTCTGCTACACGTCGTCCGTAAGGAAGCGCGGATTTAAACGCAGCTGAAGGTGGTAGCTTCAGTTTCCTCCAGTAATCCTCTGTTGGTGAACCACACAGCTTGAATATTTTTTGCAGTTGTTCCACCTAAGAAACATTATATTATACCACAAACCAGTGAGTACCTGAGGCTGAGAGAACTTGATACCGGGAATGGAGGCAAGTCCAACGAGATCATGATCCATGTACTGGAAAACCAAGTAAAGAGAAGACAAAAGAGAGGCGGTGATCAAGCCTTGTAACTTAAGTACATTGGGATGATCAAGCTTCCTCATGACAATGATCTCTCTAGCCATAAACTTAACGCTTTCTAAATCGTTAAGATCGAACCGGACTCTTTTTAAGTGCAACGATCTTGTTGTTGTTGAGAAGATCACGAGCCTTGTATACACTGCTATAAGTACCTTGACCAATCTGCATCCAAGAAGAACAAGGAGACTGAATCATATAATAATAATAATATCTGAAGAAAAAGTAACTTTTACTTTGTCAAGTTTGTCAAAGGAACTAGCACGTTGTGGAGTCCAACCCACGGGACCATACACAAAAATATAAGGAATTGGAAAAGAAAAAACAATTATGCAAATCCAATGGTTTAACTCAATATTTGATCCTTTGTATTTTACTCTTAAAAATATTCTCAAATCCACTCAAATCTAAATCAAAATCAAATCCTCAAACAAATTATTAGTATTGAATAACAGTTGATTTTAAAATCTGTTTTAAAATCATAAAACCAATAACAACAGATTTGAAATTAGGTTTTAAAATGATAGAACCAATAACACTTGATTTGGGTTGGATTTTCAAATCTATTAAAATACATAAACCAATAACACCCTCTTAGATTCCCAAGTCCTTGTAGCCCTTCCTCTTTTTTTGTCTGCTAATAAGGAAAAACTTTAAACATCTTCATGATACAAAAATGTATAAAAAAGCAGAAAGCTCAAATCGACTAACGGTTTAAGTTAAGGATCAGTAGCCTTGTTTGTTTCTTTCGGTACCAACAAAAAGACCCGAGAGCAACGGTTATTAAAACAACAAAGCCAAAGCTTACACCGAGTGCTATCGCCAGTCTATTAGACCTGCGTCCTACACACACTCAAGTAAAAAGAATATGATGAATGAAAGGATCTAGATGTGTAAAACAATACATCGCAAGAAGGAGAACTTTTACCTCATCTCAAAGAAACAGAAAGAGGACTTGAACTGATCGATCCAGAACAAAACTCAGGTGGGCTGCTTCTACAAATCAAAGGATTCCCAGCAACACTACAATTCAAGAACAAGAATTATTCCTGATTAAATATAAAAGATTTGTGAAAATCTTGACATTATAAAACATAATTACTGAAAGTCTTGGCTGGGAATTTAGGAACAGGGCCACTGAGATTATTGTAAGATAAGTCCCTAATTTTCAAAACAAGACAATTCAGACAAAGCCAAAGGCAAATCTCCATAAGCTCAAATAAGTTAATAGAACAATTAAGTAATAAAAGACAAAATCAATACAAGAAGGAGAGATGATGAATTTGGGACAGAGAGGCAGGGAAGGGCCCAGACAATGAGTTGTTGTTCAGTCTCCTATTGGAAAAACCAATACGTATGAACTGATCAAATCATTACATCAGTGAACAGGATTCGAGAGTAAGCGAAGACACTCACAGATACTGAAGACTGCTTAGCTTCTCGACAGAAACAGAAATTTGACCGGTTAATCTGTTGTTGGAGATATCCAAAGTTTGTAACTTTAAAAGTAAACCGATCTCCGGTGGGATTTTCCCGGAGATGTTGTTACTCTGCAGTGACCTTCACATGTAGGAAACAGAGGTTAGAGAAAGCAAACAAAAAGAGACAAAAAAATAATAGTTTAGAAACTGAAAAAGACAAGACAAGAGTGGATGGGGGATCCGAGGTTGTGATAACCGTACAC
Organism: Brassica rapa; assembly: GCF_000309985.2. Taxonomy (NCBI): domain Eukaryota; kingdom Viridiplantae; phylum Streptophyta; class Magnoliopsida; order Brassicales; family Brassicaceae; genus Brassica; species Brassica rapa. The sequence goes on along the minus strand of NC_024795.2, from coordinate 3,472,495 downwards.
TTGTCGGAGATTTGTGAGGTTTCCGATGGATTCAGATAAACTTCCCGAGAGAGATTGGCTTGGAGCTACTCTACACAAATGGAGAGAGATAGAGAGAAAGAGTGAGACTTGTCGCCATTAATGAACTCCAAAAAAAGGAAAGTAAACTCACAGGCCAATGACGAGGTTGTCGGAGGAACAAGTGATCATAGCCCAGCTACAAGGATCAACTGAAAACTCGTCCCAGTTGTTCAAAGCTCCATGAGGATCATGCAAACCGTTCTTTATATTTATCAACGCCTCCACTGTATAACCATTTAACAAAAATATAAAAACAATTCCAAACATTAAAACCAAAAGGAACCATAAAGAAACTCTTTGATTTTGCTGTTGTAAAATGTTACCTTCAGGTTTTCTTGGCTCAGAAGAGGGAGTAAGACTAGGGAAACATCACGAACAGGTGGAGAAGATGAAGTTGATTCAACATAGTTAACACCATTGAGAAGTTTTTTAAGTTTAGCTAAGATATAGTAAACATACACTCCGAAGAGAAGAAAGAAAGACAGACAACATAAGGTTGTGGCCACAAACACACATAGAAAAATTTGATGTACTCCCTACCTAAATTTGAAATTTAATCATAAGTGATATATTTAATGATTCGAGTATATAGAGATTATTGTTTGAATATGTCAAAACGCAACAACAAGAGATAGTGAGCGTCGGTACGAAGAGAAAATGTCGCCTTGCAATAGGGAGAGAATCCACACTTGCCATTGAGGTGTGCTCTGTGATGTTACGTTACGTTATTTATGTATGATTAGTCCCTGTGCTTTTGATTACTTCTTCTTTTGTCCCACCTTTTTCCTCCTTTCGTGTTAATTTAATCTAAAGCCCTCCTCTAATAATTACATCTTTATCTTTCTTTTTCTTATTTTATTACTTTTGAACTTTTTTCCCCCTTTTTTTTTTAACATACCTTTTTTTCCCCTTTCAATCACGTCTTTACTTGACTGCAAGAACATTCATGACCCCCACGTTTCGAATGTATGTTTTTAATAGAGTGTTCGTATAAAATGCTACAAAATAATCAAGTTTTTGTTAAGATGTACATTTGGACTAATAAATAATCAATCATTCATTGCCCACTTTACATTTTCGTATGTATATGTTAGTATATAGATTTAAAAAAAAAATATCATTATGTTCTGATTTTGAATAATAATTTAATTAAAAATATATATGTTGTCATCACTCAGACATTGTGATTCGTAGGTCTAGATTGATATCGTACAAAATTAAGATCCAAAACTAGTGGGATGAAAAATGTTGTGATCGTATAATAATAATAATAATTTCAACTATATTGACCGAAGAGATGATTTTGTTTCTCTTTATAACGTAATCATTTTGTCTAAGCATAACACTAAATCCAAAGTTGAAACCGGTAACATCGAGATTGAACTAATATTGTATATCATCTTGATATCTATCCCCAATCTTCCATTCACGGAAATATCAAATAATGCATTCACCTGGTGTATTACATCGAATTGTCAAATAAAATGTTTTCGCCTTGATGACTAAAATCATGAAATTTATCAATTTGATCTTGGTTTATAGAATGAAATTACTAAAAGAACAAGATAGAAAGGAAAAGCACGAGATGGAAGTGGCCAAGATGCCGAATTAGGCTGATCAGCAGGATAAGCAGCGAGATGCTTCGCAACCAATCACCTTATTTTCGCATCACATGCATATTATCAATGATCCTCCATCCTTACGTCACGCATGCATGCATCTTTGTACTTGTTTCATATTACATGCATCTTTGTACTTGTTCTACACATTTATTCCCTACGCTCGAGAAATTAAAACCTATATTTTTTACAAGAGAAATATTGCAGAATGTTTGACGAATAATGTAACATTATAATTGGATTCGTAAGACTTATAATTGCTCTTTCGCCAAAGTGGAGAGAAACTGAATGATGGGACAAATCTAGCTGCAGATCAATATTATTAATTATACGAATAATGCAAACACATACGAAAAATGGGAACTTATAAATTTTCATGATGTGATTATATAAAGTAAAATCTCTTCCTAATAATTTGCACCACATAAAAAAATTGGATATGTTCATCTCTATTTAATTTCCTTCAGTAATGTTTGTTTCGTCTTTTTATTCACGGAATCATATATATTCTCTCATATGCACCAATTATATCTGCTTTTTTCCATCAAAGTCACTTTTTATTTTTGTGTTATGCTTTGTGACTACTTCTATCGTGAATTTTTCACGTGCCTTCATAAAACCAGATGTTAGGGCTTTCCCTCAACTATTACGTACATTAGTCAAATACAGCTAAATAATACATGCTTAATTTAGAAATGATTAAATAATACATGGTAAAGTCACTTTTTATTTTTGTGTTATGATTTTTACTTAAAAATATTTACCAAATAATTTTTTGTTTGGTAAAAATGATGATTTATGCATTAATTATGTTTTTGTTTCAGGGTTTATCTTGTTTTGTGGGGTCATCTAAAAACTTTTAATGGAGTCACAAAATAATTTTAATAGACAAAATACCTAAATTTTAAAAATAAGTGGGGTCAGCTGACCCCACTCCCACTGCACTACCTCAGCCCCTTACACATCGAATTAAATAATTAAGAGGAAATTTACAGACATACATGCAATGATGCAATATCTACAGACATTGAAAAATAATTACATCACCCTATTTAGGGCCTAAGTATATTATACCCACACACATATTAAATCCTTGGAAGATGACACGCGAGAAAGCAGAATAAATAGAGGTAATATGTATGCAATAGGTTGATTTTTAAATGGGGAACCTATTTTTAGAGCCAAGTTCTTGCATAATTGTAACAAGTAAATATGAGAAAGCTATTTTTATTTAGTTCTTAAATTTGCTTTCGGCATAAAGCAAAACAAGTTGTTTTCTTGATAAATGAGGTATGAAAACCATACATCAAAAATAAAATTAAAGAGAGGGAAAGAAGAGTGTATCACGTGACGTGATAATGTGTGACAACTGACAAGGAGATTGAGCCATTCTGCCAATACCACTACACTAATCTTTATCAATAAAAGAAACAGATTCAAGGCATACTGAGGAAATGAATTTGATCAACAACATGGAAGAGTCTTGAGGCTCATTTTTCTTCTTCCCTAACAAAAAATGCTCTTCTTGAAACCCCACCATTGTTGCAGTAATGCTCAGTACCCTCCATTGTTTGATTTCTTCTATTAAAAAAAATCAAGATAAGAGCAAACAAAAAATCAGATAAAACATTAAGAACTCGAACAAGTGAGGAATGGATTTTGGTGATGAAGAAGAAGAAGAGTGGTGTGTGAATCAGAAGATGAGACTAGAATACATTATTGCTTCTTGCTTGCGTTTTTCACCTTTTGTGGATTTCTCTCATCTTTGTTTTTTGTTCTTTATTCGTTTCGTCTGAGAGAAGCCTCCTTGCAAACCTCAGCTTCAGTCTCTCTCTCTCTCTCTCTCTCTCTCCCTCTCTCCAAAGTTATTTCTGTGGGCACTAAATACAACTGTCATAAAGCACTTCATTTAGTTTAAAAACTTTGGTAGTTACCTTTAGAATTTAATTCTAAGCAATTAGAAATCCAGTTCTATGATGACGTATGGCTGTATCCGATCAAAATGTGTCTAAGTACATTTCACATGTACAAGAAGAAGAAAAATGTGATGTTAGTGCAAAATTATGTGAATGTGATTACATGTGTTTCACGCGATTGTATCGTTTGAAGCTCAACTGCAACAAACACACATGCATTACCATTCAAAACATCATTAGAAGGCAAACATGACATATAGGAGTGAGATTAGTAATCAGAAATTCTTGAAAACTTATTTGTTTTCTCAAATATAACAATGACGTCGTAAACATAAACTCGCCGTATTCCATGTTCGGACGTGAACTAGTGTCTTTATTCTTTTAATCAATAATCAAATTATTTGGTGTTACTATTATTTTACCATATGTACGGTTTCTTTTGGCAACATATTTTAGGTATATTATTTACGGCTGCTTCACAACTGATATAAATGAACCTTTTTTGTTGATATAATATAAGCTTTAGGGATGGTCTGACCAAAAACATGTGCTCCCTAGTCGAAGCTACATTTTATCGAGACTGCCACCAGGTCCACCACCAAACACTATACACTTTCCCAAATACCCATAATTTTTAGTTTTTTACATATCCAATACATGATATAGAAAAAAAACATATGTATATACTAGTTGAACCGAACCGGAATTGAAGATTTGTGGTAGGTGTTGTTTATGTTTGCAGTGGAAAAAGATCTAACGGTATAAAAGAGTTACACGTGTATGCAAATGGTAAGAGTAAAGCTGAAAGAGCAGAGACAGAGAGGTAAAATGACTTGTGACTTGTGAGGTGAAATGACAGAGGAAAGGGAAAAAACAAGAGAAGGAGTTACCAATGAGACAGAATGTCTGAGGAAACGTCAGCTTGTTTCTGTCCTTTGTAACACTGTTTTACCTCTCAAAATTAGGGCTGGACAAATAAACCGAATCCAAAAATCCGAATTAAACCCGATCCGATAAAAATGAACCCGGACCGATCCGAACCCGACGTAAATACCGATTGGATTTTGTTTTATGGTATTTTGGGTTATGGGTATATTATCCGAACCGAACCCGAACTTAAATGGGTACCCGATATAATCCGAAATATTTAAAAACTCCTAAAATATCTTGTACTAAACATGATCTTAATTCTTAATATGTATCCAAAATACACTAAGATATTATTGAACATCTAAAATAATATTTATTACATTAAGGTTAATGGTTGAAGTTGGCGGTTGAAGCTTGAAGTTTTTAGATTTGGTTTTGTTTTCGTTGAACAATGTTTCTCATTTCAAAAGAACTAGGTTTTTGCTTTATGCTTTCTTTTATTTGGTTTTTTTTTTCTATCAATAACTATGTTTACCTTTGGTTTGATTTTTGAATGATTGTGTTTGATGTTCCTTTCTTATTTTTGAATTTATTTTACTTATGTTTTGGTTACAAAATAGATATAAATCATGTATTTTAAAACCGAAGAACCGATTTTACTTATGTTTTGATTACAAAGTAGATACAAATTACGTACTTTTAAATCAAAGAACCGATTGGAATCCGAACCCGAAAGTACATCGGGTTGTACATGTTCTTTGAAGATTTACTAACTCCGATCTGAACTCGAGAGAACCCGAACCAATTCCGAACCGAACTTTCATATAATCCGAATAGGGCTGATTTTGATAAACCCGAAAAACTGAGACCCGATTGGATTAAACCGAAATCCGATTGGGACCCCGAATGCCCATGCCTACTCAAAACCTTTTCTGTAGATTTGTTTCATAAATTTAAACAAAAATATTTGGATCTGCATGGAATGGTGGGATTGAGTAAACCATCAAGTATGATATGGTCTTTTAAGGTTAAAATTATAAAACTAATTTATCTGTTAATCATAAGAGTGACATGTTGGCGAAGTTGAATTATTGAGTAACTCCAATAATACTCTTCCAAAATTCCATGACCCATATTTTTCAACAGTATATGAGGGCCATTTAGAAGCTAACCAATCTACAACACCACTCTTACTATTTAAATGCATAATTTACACTAAAAGAATTGAATAACAACCTATTAACTTACATTTTCTATTATATGCAAATTTGTGACTGGAAAACACCCCTAAGTGGATTGTTGATTGAATCATTCATTTTTACTTTATATCATCCGATCATGCAACCATAATTAAACATTTTAATTAAGTTTTAACGATCATTTTTTCAAACTATTTGAAAATTTTCGTAAGACCTGAATCCTACCAAAACTACATAAGCTTAGAAATACAAATTTTAATTACCAATACATACAATTAAACCCCAATAATCAAACCCAACAAATAGCGGTAGACATCATATAAACAAATTTGTAAAGTAACTTGTCTAGATCTTTCTTTCTTTTTTGACAAAGAACTTGATTAGACTTTTCAAAGAGCATATCGGAGCTTTTAAAAGTAACTTTAAGTTTTTAATATGAGAATGATATACGATAAATAACATAATACATAAGGAAAAACAGATGCTTTGGGTGAGGGTTCGAGCTACTGGTATGAGCTATACCCTTGATTTGCTAGTTCCACTACGGATCGAGAAGTGTTTAGTGTGTGGGAAGTAATGTAGTTGATTGATCTTATCTTCTATTAGTTCCAAGTTCATCAATGTCTTGGACTAATTTTTATGTTTTCTAAAGATTTTTTAAAAACTTTTTTGCAGTCTTTAGAAACAGAATGGTTTTATAGCAGATTCTGGTTTCAATTTCCATTGTAACCAAACCTTCATTTCATTTTCATGACATTTGCAATTTAGCAAAAAAAAAAATCAGTTGCTTTGGGCAGGGGAATCAATCTGATGTCATAATATATTTTCGACAACTACAATCAGTGTAATATTATTATAATGATATCTCCTTCAGAATCTAATAGCGTGAATCTCGTCCGGACAATAACGGTTAGCTGCTGTCCAGTGTACCATTACAAATTTCATAAACGTGTTTCTCACCAACTGCTCTCTCTCTCTCCTTCAAGAATGACGAGTGGATCCTTAAACTATGCGAAGAAAGTTCTCCGCATCTGCTTTGGTCACCAGGTTTGATCTGATCACTTTGAGGTCCTTGGTATAAGGGAAAATAAAAATAGAGCACATCAAGTCCCAGCCCTAAACACAAGTTTGACCAATTGGTCTAACGGCAATATTCTAAACTTGGCCGCCGACAAATTGATAAACGTACTAGCCAGGCCTTACGCCTAAGCTTGATCAGCTTGTGGTCAAGCCAGCTCTCGCTTCCAACTAATTAGTCTCCCAAACTATCTATTGGGCTCTTGTTATATTGCAACATTTATTATCTTGCTTTTATTCCTATTCAATGTAACCTTATTAGTCTCATCCCGTCAACAAAAAAATAACATATATCAATCTCTTCATTTCATTTTTATGTGTTGTTTGTACCCATAAGAATTAAGGAACGGAATTTAAAAGTGCCGTAATGTCTATTTTTTTTTTTAAGGTATATTTTCTTGTAACGAACATTATAAAGAAGTACATTTGTATATGCGTGTTTTATTTTTCTGCAAACGAACCTTGAATATTATTTTACTCCAAAAAAAGAAACACAAGATCGGGTGTCTACATATTATGCGATGGTGAAAGGAATCCAAATCGTTTGCAAGAGTCGGTGCACGCAACATATCATTTTCTTTGTAAGATTTACGAGTGTTATAACATACATTCAAAGTATTATTATTCTAACATCGCTAATTACTAATTTCAATAATGACTAACTTCCATACAGTACGTTAAAGAAGACACTCGATCAAAGCCGAGATTGATTACGCAAACCTATTTGATTTTAAAGTACGAATCTAAAAAATGTCCAGTATAAAAATTATTTAAGAAAGCCCGTCTAGAATATGTTTTCAACATGTTAGAAAAGACAATAGTCTGCAACAAAATATAAAAACCGGCGTTACATAAGACCTGGGACTTGCGAATTATATAATGGTTCTGGTCAAGAAGAGATATACTAAAAGAAAAAGCCAAGTGAGCTTTCATGCATTTCCTCCTAAAACCGGTTCCATACACAGCCGGACGAAACGTTCACATTAGCTTTCAACTTCTAAAAGTGTATATCAGTATATATATCACTAAATCTCAGATCCGGCTATGTCTCCCCACCCTCCCCCCCTTCATTATGATACTTTTAATTCTTGGTCAAAAGCATGCAAGAAATAAGGATACAATTAGACAAAAAACAGAAAATTCAAATTCCAGTTAAGTACATTTTACAAGCCACAATATAGTCAAAAAGTTGTCAATAATAATTCTTTTTTCTGTGTAGAAAATCTTATTTAATAAAAAATGGAATAATTGTTCTTGATGAATTGTCCTTTTTTAAAATGTAATTCGCACGTAAATGTTTTTTTATAAACACATTTTCTCAGGTAATTTATTTTGGCCATCACAGAAGTAACTTCTCAAGATCTTTCAAATATAAGTCTGGGGCTACTAATGTAAGTTTTTTTGTAACACCTTTTCAAATAAGGTAAAGTTGATAATATGAGAATAAGATACAATAGAATAACCGAAACATAAGTTGCACGTTATTAACTGCTTTTGACATGGGAGTCAATGAGATCTTTTATTTTTCTGCCCAATTACAATCAATGTAGTATTATTATAATAATGACATCCTCCAGAATAATGTGAATCACGTATGGACACAAACGGTCAATAATGGTTTGCTAGCTGTCGATTGTCTCCATTACAATACTATTTCAAAACGTGGAAAATACAAAACCAAGTAGGTGGGTCGACCAAATCAAATCTCATATAAATACACAGATGCATACGTGTTTCTTTTCCATTGTACCTCTATCTCTGTTATCTCTTTCTCTCTCTTCTAATCAACCACTCTCCCTATTTTCTTTAGCCGAAAAATGGTTGATCAGAAAAGGTTTGCACTGTTTCTTGCAACTCCTGATTCAGAGTTCGTAAAGAAAGAGTACGGTGGATACCATAACGTGTTTGTCTCCACGTTCGGAGACGAAGGAGAGCATTGGGACTCGTTTAGAGTCGTAGAGGGAGAGTTTCCCGATGAGAATGATCTTGACAAGTACGATGGTTTCGTTATTAGCGGAAGCTCTCACGATTCCTTTGAGAACGATCCATGGATCCTTAGGCTGTGTGAGATCGTCAAGAAACTTGATGAGATGAAGAAGAAAATTCTTGGCATCTGCTTTGGTCACCAGGTTCTCTCTTCTTACCAAACTAACTTTACATTGGTCTTAAACCCAACTCTAGGGACCATATAATTACTAAAATATTATCATATTAACTATACAATTAATTCTACTAACACTTTCCATTAAGTATAATGATTTGGATTAAGATTAAAAGATTTCTTCAATTATCGAAAAATTTGTATTCCCTTAGATAATAGCCAGAGTAAGAGGAGGAACAGTGGGAAGAGCAAGGAAGGGACCAGAACTTAAGCTTACAGACATAACCATCGTGAAGGATGCGATTAAACCGGGAAGTTTCTTCGGAAATGAGATTCCGGATAGCATAGCCATCCTAAAGTTACATCAGGACGAAGTGTTAGTGTTGCCTGAATCTGCTAAAGTACTAGCTTATTCCGAAAAGTACGAGGTGGAGATGTTCTCCATTGAGGATCATTTATTCTGTATTCAAGGACATCCCGAGTATAACAAAGAGATTCTCCACGAGATCGTTGATCGTGTTCTTCGTCTTGGCTTCATCAAGGTTAGCTTTATTTCCTTTCATCCCCATTTACGTAGAACAATTATGTAGAAAACGTACAAAACTAGAATGGTTTAGTGACTTCAGTTTTAGTACACATCATAGTAGGTGTTAGTTGAACCAAGAATACATTATCTACTGTATGTGGATACCGTTTTTTTTTTGTATGTGGATACCGTTGTTGCCTTGCTCATTATAGAAAAAACATTTAACATTATTTATATTATTTTTGTTTGTTTTTGAAATATAGTATTTATTTGATAAACCATAAATTAATTTTGCAGCAAGATTTTGCTGATGCGGCAAAGGCCTCGATGGAGAATAGGGGAGCAGACAGGAAACTCTTGGAGACGATTTGCAAGAATTTCCTCAAAGGCAGAGTTCCAGCTAATTAATTAGTTTCTCTCCCAAATTATCTATTTGGCTCTTGTTATATCTGAGCACTTATGGATTTATCATCTTGCTGTATTCTTATTCAATATATAACCTATTATTCTCATCCTTGTCAGGAAAACAAAAACTCATATTAATCTCAATGTCACATTTATGTGTTGCAAGTAAAATAATTCAATAAAAGCTATAGTTTTGCATATCATCCTAGCGTCTTTATTCTTGTCACTTTGTTTGACAATTTTGATGTAAAATTACGATTTATTGTATCTTCTAATAAATAAGGGGTATACAATGAGACGTAGCAGGTACCAGTTATGTAAATTTGACCTCATACACTTCTTTTAACATTTAAAGCCGGTAAAATACTTAGTTCTTTTTATAATACTTGACTAGGATAAGACCTGCGCTTTGCGCAGGGTGAGTTTATATGAAAATTATTATACTAAAAAATAAAATTTATATAATCTGTTTAATATTTATATATTTAATGAATTAATATTTATATATTATACTAAAAAATAAAATTCTCTAAAAGATATTATATTAAAAAATAAAATTTATATATTTAATGAATTAATATTTTAGTCCATATACAATATTCTGGTAATTATATAATTTGTTTAGCGAATGGTTGGCCTAGTTTGTTTTATATAAGTTTTAGGCTAAAATCCAACTTATATATGATGGCTTGTTGCGAAAAAAAAAATTAAAGAAGTTAAGATTTATATATGTTCAATTTTTTTTGTTAGAACGAAAATCCAAATCATTCATTTGATTACAATGATGAAGATGTTTTAATTTTCAAACTCGATTGAAAAATGGATTAGGCCATGTAACAATAGAAATCCACGTATTCTAATGTTATAGTTAACATTGTAGAATATATATTTGAAATGGATAGTTGCTAGTATAATAGTCACTTGATAGTTGCTAGCATTGTTTTGGGAAAAAGAGAACATGGACATTCGTTATGGATTAGAGAGTAATATAAAGAATTATGCTAGATTTTATACCATGATTTAGAAAATTAAAAATTAATTATAATTATGAGAAGTTCACGTTGAGGTGTCTATCTTATATTTCTTCAACAATTCTATTTTCCTTTGTATCGTTTTATTATTGTTTTATCAGTGACTTTTGAGTTCATTATCATTTTTTATTTTGTTTTGACGTGAGATTTAGAAAATATTCAAGATCTTACATTTATTAAAGAGATAGATACTTACCAAAACTTGTGGGTATGTGCAATATTTAGAAAAATATAGAGAAACTTAAAGAAAATAGTATGTAATTAACTTTTAATTTCCTAAATCATGGTATAAAATCTAGCATATTTCTTTATAATACATACCAATGACAAATTGTCATTTATGTCTAAGTAATTTAGAATAAATATGCATATTTGATTTTTAAGAAAGTTTCACTTAAGAACGATTTATATAAATTTACCAATTTGCATTTTAAGAAAGTCACAAATGCCAATGATTTATATTAATGTAGTAATATATCACAGCCCTACATATATTTTATTTCCTTTCACGTCCCACATTTATTTGAAAACTATAGTTATTCCATACAATTTTAATATTATAAAATCTGTAATTAAAGTAAAAAAAAAAAATCAAAACTGGAAGTGGGTAAAAACCAAACTTTATATTTTTTTTTTCAAAAGTCAAACTCAAATGGAGTAAATACAATTCTGTTTCAGTATTTTACCTAATCGTGATTTTTTGGCTTATTTTAGATAATTTTAAAAATATAAACAAAAAAAAACAAATGTGCATTACTGACCAACACATGTGATGATAGCAATTATCAACCGACTGATGAAAGACGAACCCAAACCCAAAACCAAACCAAATCTTTTCTAACTTGAACCAGAAAACTGTCTAATCATTTTTCAAAACTGATGAAACAAAAAAAAAAACAAAAACCAAAAAGGCGATTTCCACCTAAAATGATCTGATAATAGCAACATCTAACATTAATGAACATGAATTCAAACACATGCAGACATGCTAAAGTAGTTTGGACTTATAGGTTCAGAACCAATTGTGATCTGAGAAAAAGAACCAGTTAGTTACCCGGTATAAAACCAGTTTTTATTGTCGCCATGATGTTTTTATTTCCGAAATGTATCCTTGACAAACTTTTTGATCATTACTTTTATACTCTGTTTTTTTTGAGTTGCTCTCTGTTTTGGTACTTCACACGTTGTTTGCTTTGTTGCATTATAATGGAATTATTCCTTGGCATACAATGAGACAAAGCCCTTTGACAAACCTACAGCCACTCATCTTTCTCGGTCAAAATAATACTTGGCAAAGAAATGATTACTTAAACCCTCATAGAAATCTTCAGAAAACAATCGAACGTTTCAGAACAAACGATTCTCGGTTACACGAAACTGTGAGCTTAGAATCTACAGAAAGCTTCAGAAAACAATCGAACGTTTCTGAAAGCTTCAGAATTGAAAGAACGATTTTGCAAGAAAACAATCGAACGTTGGGATTCTTTTTCTCGTGTTTCTGTGGCTTAGTTGCTCGATTGAAATATGATGGTCTTGTAAAGGTGATAAAAATCATTTATATAGGCTTGTATATTAGGTTAACTTTGTCGATAATTACCATTGAATCTAATATTTGCACTTATTATTATTATTAGATATAAAAGAGACGACCATTATTCATATGCTCCTTTCGTATGATTATAATACCTTGCTTTAATTAATCTCATATAGTTTGTAGTTAATGTTATCTAGCGAAAAAATAAAAATCGAATTTGGACCTACTAGTTTTCCAATTGAATATAATGCTGCCACATAGGATTAATTGAGTACTTAATTGATTGACACCTAAGCGGAGACTTTTTTTAAATATTACAAACTTGAGGTTACATCTTTTTAAATGTTTCTCAATTAATATATAGGGAATGTTTTGTCTTAGTGTACAAATATTAAAATAATTACTTTTTAAAAAAATATATTTTATATATATAACTAGGGTAGGCTCGCCCTATGGGCGGAATATACTTTATTTGTGATCTAGATTTTTATTTTTGTATGATTTTGTGGTTTGTATTTTAGGCTTGCATTTGCAAAAGATATATATTGTCTTTTAGAAAATTTCCAATGAAAAGGGATATTACATTCATTTTACTTAACGTTTGATGTTCGTTTATTTTTCTAGCTTTTTTTTTGTTTTTATTTGTTGTCAAATATATTTTATGACATTATACTATTTTAATTATTATCTTTCTTTCTTTCTTGTTATGTTTTTTATACTGAGAACACATTTTTATGTCATTTTTCGCATATGTCTAACTAAAATTCTTTATTTTTATTTTTTGATGGATTGGTTTTTATAAAAAAATATAATTTTGTGTAAATTTATTTTATGTTAAGTTGGATGTGAGTACGATTATGTTGCCTACACCAAATTTCAATTATATAATTAAAAATGATCAATTTCTTAGTATTATTGTTGTGTTAATCCCGAATTGTAACTTTTATTGTGTTTTAAATTTTATATAACTATAAAATACAAAAATCAATTGGATTCGATCAAAAGAGAATAAGATCGAGTTTTCTAATACCCCTTTTGTGAGGGTTTATAAAATAGCGGGGAATGGAGTTTTTATTTAGAGAAATTCTTTATCAAAGTTATTATAGTTTTTTGGAGAATGTTAGTAACTGATATTATTAACCGTTGTTTTTTTTTTTGCCTTTCTATGTTTCTTTTGTGTGATATTATTTTGGTTATATTTGGTTATATATTTCTCACTTTTATACTTTTGTTTTTGAATATACTTTTGGTTTCTCTTTGACTTTAGTCCAAACCAAAATCCACGTAACCCTATAGGCTATAGCATACGAAAGCAATCTATATTATTTTTTACAAAAAAAAACTCAGTACAAACCAAAACCGTTCTAAATTATTAATTCATATTTTGATTGTTTCAAAATCATTTTCTATATAATTTCTTTTACATTTTTACGCAGTTTATACATAACAAAATGTATTGAAGTTTGGTGTTGTTTTTCTATATATAGTTGCTAATGGTGATGAAGGCCTAAAATTTTTATAAGATATTCTAACATACACTTTACTACATAGATTCAAAGGTTTATTTATATATTTTGTATATTTTTCAAAAATATTGGTTGTAGTTTAATTATGACTGATTAAAACATATTAAGAAATTTAAATATAGGTTTATTTTGAGCTCTCGTGTTTTTGCTTCCCAAAGTTGCTTATAGTATAAACTCAGCTCAGATTTCTTTCGCGGGATATTATATTATTTAGTCTAATTTGATATATATTTATATTTCTGAAATATAATTTATTTTATTTATTATTAAATATATTTGTAACATTTTATTATTTTAAATATTATTTACTCTTTTTATTATAGTTTTTATTAATGAAAATAGTTTTTCGTTTTATTTTTTTGTCTAAATTGAATTAACATCAACTTTCATTAAGTAGTGTTTCCATTAAATTTATTTATTTTCATAACTTTTTTATAGTTTCTTAAATGTTTCAGCTGTCATTTGACTACTTATTAGATTTGGTATGAACAATGAACATGATTTAGTTTAATATTCCACACATTGAACAAAATTTAACTACTCGTAGCCTTGTGTTTGCATTATTAGAAACTGCTTTAGAGTTACTTTTTTTTCTTAGAATCTTGAGATGGCGAAGTATTAACATGAGAAAAATGTTATCTTTTTAATAATTTGAGTATTGGTTGAGTTGTGTTGTTATATTTTTGTTATATTTTATATTTTTGTTTAGTTTTGTTGTTCGTGTGTTTAAGTGTTCTTATTATTTGTGTATTTGATGTTTGTCTCGAGACTTAGGAGTAACTTGTATAGTATGGTCAGAGATTAGATGTCTGGTTTGTGGAACTTGATGTTTATATATTATGACAGTGATGCATGGGCTCATGCTGTTCGGTGAGGACGTGTGTTGCGGTATTCCACGTTATGATTTTAACTTGCATTGCAAGAAATGACAGTACGTATAACCAATGCTGACTGTGTATGAACTTAGTTTTTTTTTCTAGACATTCAATTCAAGATCAGTTCATAGTTAATTAAAGGAATTGGGAACAATCATAGTTCAACAAAAGCAGAAACTGTAAAATAAAAGCAGAAACAAAGACGTGCGAGCTAACGGATCTTCGGGCTGGGTTGATTGCTATGATCAGATTATCATTTCCAAGAACGTCTGCACCTTCAATTCTTTTTAGCATGCAGATTCTCTACGTAGATTTTAAATATATATTGTTGCTAATTTTGAAAGTATATAACTTAATGCGAAAAGTTTCTGAGATGGAATAGATTTTATAACTGATAAGCAATAACTCAAATTAGAAGTTTGGAAAAGCAAAAATCAAAACACACAAAATTGTTCATGAAGACCAAAAAAACAGAAAAAAAAAGACAACCAAACAAAACAGCTTATTCATTTAAAAAGCTGGAAAACAGCATCCTCAACATCAACCGGCTTCATCTAGGCCTTGCGTGCCTTCTTCACCTTCCCAGTAGCTCCATCAACATTGGTACTACCAGCAGCTTCCACCTTAACAGGCACTGAGTTGCCACCGTGGTTGTTATCTCCACTGTCACCCCCCTAATCAAATCAAAAAAAATCATATACATATGAATACAAAGCAGATACGTTACTGGGAACTATATAAGGCTTACGTTGTCAACGAATTCAGGAGGTGGCACCCTCGCTGAGTATGTGGGAGATAGTGAAGGTCTGATGATTCGCTGTGAAATTGTATGAACTCACTCTCACCTGTAACTTGTATGTCTTTCCCTCCATGTCTTTAACAAAAGGAGGGGCCTCAGTTTCCTCGGGGTTGACACCATCACCAGCCTGCGCTAAATTGGATGAATGTGACTGAATGAATAAGTAGTCAACACAGAGAATGGATAGAAGATGGCCAGCCTCATAGGCCCTCATGTTATGGAGCTTCGTCATGACCCATCGAAGCAAACAAACAACCCTTCACCAGTTTCGTCTGCAGGCAAACAGGAAAGATGTATCAAAGCTCAAAGGTCACTGCGTGGTAATTGAAGTGAATATGCTGCTGAGAGGTAGAACATACCGGAGCACACCAACTACGCTAGTATTATTGCAAGGCACACATGTGAAAGATGACGCCGTGTGTTGGAGTTTCTTACCACAATTTGAGCAAGAAACGTAGCACCACCACTTATCTATCTTGATTTCAGTCACTCTCCTGTTACAGATAAAATCAATGTCCTACATGGGTTGGAAATCAGATTGCTCAAGTAAACTAACACATCTAGCTGTGAAAAATATAAGAATATAACTCTGGCTGCATACCTGAGAGGGAGTGGTGACAAAGCTCAGCTATGCTCAGTGCTTCCACCTTTGCATAGCCCCTTAGCAATGGAGTAGCTGGCGTAACTCCAGTGTCTTCTTCAACCAGCCTTCATTTTAGAATGCAACATTGTTAAACTTATTGTATACATTTTGAATCCATCAGTATTCGTGACTGTTTAACGCCAATCATCGTCAATATGGTACATGTTGAAAAAACTCTCTCCTGCTGATGTCTCTTTGCCGAAGTAAACATGTGTGCCGGAAGTGGCATTCAAAAATAGGCGACATGCATGAAGAAAAGAGTTTATGTAATGTAATCCATTATACCACTGATCTTGTAAGTCTTAATGGGTTGATTACCTCCCACCATCTTCGGGTTGCCGGCATCATGGTCGCCTGAAACCATAAACAACAAATTTGAGAGTTTCTTAGCTAAATCATGGACATTTATAAAATAGGAACATCTTTTTAAAAACATCGAACTATGAACATCAAAAAAGATCGAACTATGAACGAACATCAATTGTTTTTTTAAAATAGCAATCATAAAAACTAACACAATCAATTTTTAAAAAAAATAACATTCATAGAAACTAACACAATGGAAAATTACAATATGGAATCAAGAAGGTGGAGATGTGCATAGTTTTTAACCGGAGATATTATTCAAACTATGAACTAAAAAATGGACGACAGAAACTCAAAACAAATCTACAACAGAAACTCAAAAACACAATGAGAAATAAAACTCTGGAATCAAGAAGGCGGAGATGTGTATAGATTTTAGACGGAGATACTAATCAAATCATATACTAAAAATCTACAACAGGAACTCCAAAACACCATGAAAAATTATAATCTGGAATCAAAGAGACGGAGACGTGTGTAGAATTAACCGGCGATATTACTCAACCTATGAACTAAAATTGGAGTTAAATAAATAACCTGAGAATCAATAAGGAGCATGTCGACTCCCATGAGATCTCCACCACGGCGTATATTCATGGCCTCCCAGAAACGGAGCAGGCTTATTGAACGGTGGAGGAAGAGCGGCCGTTCTAGAAATCAGAAAGGAAGACGAAAGCTTTAACCATAACTCACACTGTTATACTGTTTAGATTAAAACGAAGGAGAGGATGATTCTGAAAGCAGGAAATCATACCCTTTTATAGTAGAACTTTCACCGACTTGCAGTCCCAGGAGACGCATTGAATATAGATCATGGATGCTCGATTGATGGAGGGCTTTATGTCAGAATTCGGCTTCTGGTTTCATCTCGCAACAGACAGGAAGAAGGTGAAAGATCGGCTGCCCCAGAAGGGAAACGCTGGTTCTGTGTCGACATCGATTGTCGGAGAAGAAACCTAAACTGATGGAATCGCCAAATTTAACAAATATGAAGCCCATAACAAATTAAAACCCACGAAACCAGATTTAAATGAAACGCAACATGGCTTTGTGTTTAGACACGTGTCGATCCTTGGTACTCCTATTTTCTGACGTGTTCTGCTGAGAAGAGAATCACGCTCTTCCAATTATGAAAAAACGATAAATTCTAATTATCAAGATAACTAAAAAATGACCGTTATTATCTCTCTCGTAATATACATGACCAAGAGAGATGATAATCAAGATACATACAGAACTTTTTATTCAACTAGTCTCCAGTTATCAAGAGCAAACCACACCATGTTTGCTAGATGATAGAATCCAAATCTTAAAGTATTAATCTTAGACTTAATCTTAACCTAATGGCCTAGGCCTCTCTACTAACTGAAACAGCCAGCTAGTCACACGGCCTTGGTTACTTATCTTAACCCGTTACAATAAGCAACATAATCATGGTGAATGATAAAAACAGGAGAAAAAAAGGAAAGAACATTTAGTTCAATACAAAAGTTGCAACATACAAAGACATGGGATGGGATAGTAGCGACTCCAACGAAATAGTCTTTTGGAGTTTTAAGGAAACAACAACACAGCCAAAGAGAAAGAAATCGTCTCCAAGTCTAAAAAAAAAAAAAAAAAAACAAGAACTCAAGACAAAGTATGAAAGATAAGACATTGATTGATGATGGTAGTGATGAAGATAGTGATGATGATGTTTATGAGAAGATCATTTGAGAAGTGTCTTGACTATGGCCTTGACATTGAGCTTCTTCAGGTCAGTGTAAGACTGGCCACAACCCACGAACATAACCGGTGCTCCCGATATGTAAACCATAGATAATGCTGCCCCAACCTACAGAGCCCGTCCCAAACACTCGGTTTAAAATTTTCATACTATAAGATCAAGCCAACATAAATCATTATTATCAATGTTTTACTGTACCTTATCGTCAATGGTATCGAACTTTGTCAGTAAGATTCCATCAATCAATCTCGTGGTCCCAGAATTGGAGAGATCCGAAAGTTTCTGGAGTTTAGAAAGAAAAAAAAAACAGTTAATAAAGGTTTTATCAAACATCTAACGAGACTCTTTGGCGGGTAAGAAACTGAACCTGATTAAACTTTGAGAGCTGATCAACAGCATCGTTTCCAACAAGAGCTTCACCAACAAACAAGACCAAGTCCGGTTTATTGAGGTTAATGAGCTTCGAGAGAGCTCTCATCAAAGGTTCATTATCCTGCATCCGCCCAGCTGTGTCAACAAGAACAACATCGGATCCGTTTCGCGTTGCTTCCTGTATGGCTTCCTTAGCAACTACTGCTGGATCCTTCTCATAACCCTTCTCAAATATTGGTATCTGTTGCCAAAATCAAAATTAGTATTTCACATCAATATTCGTTAACTCAGTATCTACACCATTAGTCAACGACTACTTGATTATTTCATTACCTGTAACCTACGAGCATGAGTTCTCAACTGCTCAACAGCTCCAGAACGGAATGTGTCACAAGCAGCCATCATTACACTGACCTTATGCTGCTGAAGCCAATACGCCACTTTGGCCAGATTGGTGGATTTCCCAACTCCGTTGACTCCAACAAACACGACCACATAAGGTCTCCTCTGTTCTTTGGCAGCATGAACGTCTCTCATTATATCAATGGAGCGTCTCGGAGTCAATATGCGAATCAGAGCATCCTCCATCGCTCCCTGAAGTCATATATATTTCACACCACAGTTAAAACAATCTAGAGATTGCACAGTGAAACGTTATCTAGATTCAATTAGAGCCACAAGGACAAAGCACACAACACCTGAACGGTTGAAGAGATCCTCGTGAACGATGCCAGCTTCTTTCCTTCAAGACTTGCTTCCACTGATTCGCAAAGCTTCTCCGCTATCTCTTCAGCCTGTGAATGAAAAAAAGCACACTCTCAATTAAAAGCCATAACCAAACCCAAACATAAGAAACGATGCACTGTAAAGGCACATACCACATTCTTGGTCATGAGCCGTTCCTTCAGAGCTTTCAAGGCCGGTTCAAGGTCTGTCCTTTCAAGATTCGCCTTCCCAGTAATACTGAACAAAGATTGCAGTACACGTTTAATACCAGATGATGTAATATATAAGTAAATTAGCAAAAAATTCAACAAGAGAAACGCTAACCTCTGGAAAACAGAAGAAAACCATCCCTTCTTCTTAGCCTCAGGCTTCTTCTCATCACTTCTTGGTTCGTCATCATCATCATCTTCACTTTCATCATCACTGCTAAAAACCTCTTCCTTGTCCATCATACTCTCTCCCTGGTCAGCAGCCGCAATATCTACATGATCGTGGTTCCCATTTCCATTCTCACCAACGGAATCAGTAAAGTCCAGCTTCACTTGCTTAGGAGCCGCATCATCCCAAACCCTATTCTTCTTCGTCGCCTTCTTCGGCGGTTCCGCAGCACTAACCTTGGAACTCTTATTACCTATACTGTCAGTTTTCCTCACACCTCCTCTACCTCTTACACCTTTACTCCTCAGCTTCATAAGCTTACTCGGATCAAGTACAACATTATCAGCCGTGTTCTCTTTCCCGTTAGCAAGATCAGTCTTGTCATCATCTTTATGATTACCATTAGTCATCAAGCTACCGACTTTATCCTTATCCCCATCTCCATCATCCTTCTTCGATCCACCACCACCACTTTTGATTCCTCCATCAAGACCAGACTTTGACACCTGCCCTTGCTTCTTAACACTGCTCACAACCTTCACCTTCCTCAGCTCCTCCCCCCGAGCCTCAGCCTCCATCCTAAGCTGCCTAAACGTCTCATCAAAATCACCGTAACTCATCCGCTTAGGATCATAAATCTCAGAGAAGCTTTCCTTCACCATCGAAAGCAAGTCGTCCACGTAGAGCAAGTGGAGGATCCGCTGATAAACCGCGACGAAGACGAGTCCGAGATCGTTGTGGAAGGTCCACTTGAGAGTGTAGGCCTCGTAGTTGAAGGAGACTTCACCAGATCGCTCCTCGAGGAGGCAGGAGCGGATCAGAGTGTCGATTGGTGAGCTTTTGAGAGCCTTTCCGAGCTCCTTGCATGTCCAGAGGATTAATCCTCCTCGTGTGAAGATCAGAAGCTGTTCTAACATCTTCGATCTTCAAATTCGTGCCCTAAAAAACAATACTTTGAAATCAGATCGTGGAGATGATGCTTAAATTGAAGAAATTGATCGAGAAACAGATCTGGTCTAAGTCAATGAAGCAATCGGATCAGGAAACGCAGAGAACAGATCCTAAAGAGAAAGCGTTCATCGAGGAGCCTACGATCTAAGAATAATTGTTACTGAATCCGAGGAGACAGATCTCGTGATTCGATTCGGAATTGACAATCACAAGCAAGAGAGGAGGAGGAGGAGGATACGAACCTTTGATTCCTGTTGTTTTCTTGGTGCAATTGACCAAAACGAATAAGAAAAATAATAACTTTACGGGGCGCGAGAGAGAGAGAGACGACGACGACGAAAAAAAAGAAACGTGAAAATTATGTAGGGGTTTTTGCCAAAACTAACCCACAACTTGATTTTAATTCCAAACCTATACCCAAACTTGAATCAAATGCAAAACTAACCTAAAAGCCTAGTGAAATTACAGCTCAGCCCCTTGTGACCAAACAAAAAAACAGAAGCCATTTTTACGAATATAGCCCCAGTAAATCGTCTGAGTCGTCTGAGATGTTGGAAGTCGTCTGGACGACTGAAGTGTAAGTCGTCTGGACGACTGAAGTGTAAGTCGTCTGGACGACTGAAGTGTAAGTCGTCTGGTACCAGTTTATTTTAAAAATAATTTATAAATCTTGTAAAAAAATATTTAGATGCGTAAAAAATAAAAATCAAGTAATTATAAACAGTTTTAACTGATATAAATTAAGATATGATAAAATTGATTTGTTTTGAAGATATATGAGTGGAAGTAGTGAATCATGAAATACTTTGGTTTAGGAGTTTGGCAAACATATGTTGTAGTATTGTACGTATTGTTAGGGTTAGATTTTGGAAAACTAAAATGTTTTTTTCAAAAATTAGTTTTCACCTATATGTGTTTATTTCTGTGTATAGTAAACACTTTTCAAGTTTGATTTGGTTTTATGAAGTGTTTAATTAGATAATTAAGTTTAGGGGTTATGTTTAGGGTGTGGACGACTTATATTTCAGTCGTCTGTTAAATAATTTACCCGGACGACGTATATTTCAGTCGTCCAGACGACTTACTTGTAAGTCGTTTGGAAAATCTTCTATTTTAGTTTCCCGCTAAAAATATTTAATTTCCCGCTAAAAATATTAAACTCTTCTGGACGACTTACATGTAAGTCGTCTGTTTTAATTTCTTCACCAGACGACTGAAATGTAAGTCGTCCAGGAAGTCGTCTGAGTCAAAAATATTTAATCTAATTGGATTTTTTGTCTCCCTATATAAAGAAAAATTTACACATTCTCTCTCCTCCTCTCAAATGGCTGCAACAAAAATGTAATGTTCATCATTCTAAAACTCTCCAACCTCTCTCTAATCTCTTTGACTTGAAAACACCAAACTTTATATGAATTTTTCAGTTTTGTCTCATGTATTTCTTACTAATCTATCTCTTTTGCAGGTTTTTAATCAAATGGTACTCATCTTCCACTAATTTAGAGGTAGATCTATTAGTTTTAGATATGTATTTTTGTGTGTTCTATAAATGTAGATTTATCTAATCTTCCACTCATTTTCTCTATTTTTAAGTCATTTGAACGTTTTTGAATATGCAGGTTTTTCAGATCTGGATTTGATGTGCAGGTTTTTCAGATCTGGAAGACTTCTGGGACGACTTACCTGTTAGTCGTCTGGAAGTCGTCTGGAAGTCATCTGGAAGTCTTCTGACAAAGTCGTCTGGACTTCCAGGAAGTCGTCTGGACTTCCAGGAAGTCGTCTGGACTTCCAGGAAGTCGTCTGGACTTCCAGGAAGTCGTCTGGACTTCCAGGAAGTCGTCTGGACTTCTAGGAAGTCGTCTGGATTTTTCTGAGCGTTTTGGTAAGTTCTTATGTCTGATTTTTCTTCATTTGGTAACTTCTTGTTGTATAAAGTTCTTACTTTTTTCCCAAACTAAAACTCTCCAAACCCACTCTAATCTCTTTGACTTTAAAACACCAAACTTTATATGAATTTTTCAATTTTGTCTCATGTCTTTGTTACTAATCTATTTTTTTTTGCAGGTTTTTAATTATTTGGTACTCATCTTCCACTAATTTAAAGGTAGATCTATTATTTTTAGATATGTATTTTTGTGTGTTCTGTAAAGGTAGATTTATATAATCTTCCACTCATTTTTTTCTGTTTTTAAGCCATTTGAACGTTTTTGAATATGCAGGTTTTTCAGATCTGGATTTAATATGCAGGTTTTTCAGATCTGGAAAACTTCTGGGACGACTTACTTGTTAGTCGTCTGGAAGTCATCTGGAAGTCGTCTGGAAGTCGTCTGAACTTCCTAAAAGTCTTCTGGCAAAGTCGTCTGAACTTCCTGGAAGTCGTCTGGACTTCTTAGAAGTCGTCTGAACTTCTTAAAAGTTGTCTGGTCTTGTCTACTCAAGTGGAATCCAAGCTTGTCTTTGTAGATGAATGATCTATAATAGTTTTGTTTGTGATCTGTTTTATGAATTGCATGTATACTCTTTTAGTTGTGAATTTTTTGTAAAATCAGTAATAATGTTTTCCAAGATGTATTAAATGTGCTAACAATGTGTTTACATATTTACAAATCAATGAAATAATAGACTTCAGTAGCCTTTTTCTTATCTTTGGATCTCTCATATGCAATAATAAACTCCAATGGCCTTTTTCTCATCTTAATAAACAAGAATGTTGGTAAGAGATGGAAACAAACAATAGTAACTAGTCAAAGCATATCATATTTTTTATAAGTTTGCATTGAAAAACTTAGTCAAATTTAGTAAAACTAAGGGAGAGAACATATTTTGTAAATATGAGTTTTACATATCTTGAAGTTACTTATCACTCTTAAAAATACAAGTTATTCATAAACTAACGTAGAAGACTTAAAAACTAGTGGAGAAGACGCGGACGACTTCAATCTAAGTTGTCTAGACGACTAAACTATATGTCGTCTGGTCAACGCAGAGGTTATTTTTGCAATTGACTTTGAAATCTGTTATTTCGGACGACTGAAAGTTAAGTCGTCTACTATTGTTTGGTTAAAAAAAAAACTCCAAAAAAGCTAGACGACTTACATTTCAGTCGTCAGAGGTTAGTTTTGCATTTGACTGGATTATTTCAGAAGTTTGACTTTTTGGACGACTTACGTTTCAGTCGTCTAGTGAAAATTAAAATAATAATATTTTTTTAAAAGTAGACGACTTAAAGTTAAGTCGTCATAGGTTAGTTTTGCAATTGAAAAAAAAAACTTCAAGATTTAATTATATACAGACGACTTATAATTCAGTCGTCCACGAGACGACTGAAATGTAAGTCGTCCAGGATTTACGAGGTTTGACCAGAATCTCGGAAAAAAATCCTGGACGACTTACAATTAAGTCGTCTGGTGGACGACTGAATTATAAGTCGTCTGTGTATAATTAAATCTTGAAGTTTTTTTTTTCAATTGCAAAACTAACCTATGACTACTTAATTGTAAGTCGTTTACTTTAAAAAAAATATTATTATTTTAATTTTCGCCAGACGACTGAAATGTAAGTCGTCTGGGGAAGTCAAACTTCTGAAATTATCCAGTCAAATACAAAACTAACCTATGACGACTGAAATGTAAGTCGTCTAGGTTCTTTGGAATTTTTTTTGAAACCAAACAATAGTAGACGACTTAACTTTCAGTCGTCTCAGGTTACAGATTTCAAAGTCAATTGCAAAAATAACCTCTGCGTTGACCAGACGACTTCCAGGTAAGTCGTCTACAGCCAGACGACTGAAAGGTAAGTCGTCTACAGCCAGACGACTTCCCAAGTAAGTCGTCTGACGAACAGATCTGGAAAAAAACTCGATGTCATACCTTAAATTAGTGAGATAAGTTCCTTAGCATACATAAGGCTTCTCCAAGCACACAGAATCACAAACGGAAGTCACCCACCCATAATCGTTAGCTTCTATGACTCTATGAACCATAAAAATTTTAGAATCAAAATCTTGAGTTTTTTTAGCTCATTGTGGAGAGAAAGTGAGAGATATGTTGTGTTTAGGTCACAAGAATGGAAAAAGAAGAAGGGTAAATCGATTTTAGGAGCACTAAGAGCTTCAAATTGGTTGTTCATGGTGGTTGTGGTATTGATGACAATGGCAATCTTGTAATTACTTGAAGATGATGAGGGTGAGAGAGTAAAAATGTCATTTTCGAAAAAAAAAATAAAAAAAAAATGGATGGCATTTTCGTAAATTATATGAACTTGTGGGGTGAATAGGGCAAAACCAATTTTCAAAAAAAAAGGAGGTTAGTTTTGTGTTTGACTTTAAGTTATAGGTCAATTTTGCAAAAATCCCAATTATGTATCTCTAAATTGATTTTCCTGTTATATATAGGGTTAACATTAATTTTTTTCCCGGGGTGAGGAGATTTTTTTTTGTTGGTAAATAAATTTGATTATTTCTCCTAATTAGGATTTATTTCTTGAATTTATTTAATTTTCATAGAAATGTTAAACCACAATATATTTATATTAAGTTGATAAGTATTTCGAAAACTTGATAAATTCACAACGAAATTCTCTTATTTGAGAAATTTTAATGGATTTAGTGTGGATTTTCAAGTTTTTAATATATTCACTAATTTAATATAATATTTTTGGTGTTATATTTAGAGAGAACTTTCAGTAATCATACTCTTAGTTGGAATATGAATATTTAGAAAGAAAAAAAAAATCTAAATCTGAATTTAGCTTATCACAAAAGAAATAAATGGATATTGTAAGCTTTGTAACCCCAGTTTCAGACACGACCTACAAATTTTGTTTAGGTAAGAAAAAAATAAGAAAAAACAAACAAAACAAAACAAAATGAAAGTGGGAACCGCACTTTGCTTCGTGGAAGCCGGTGTAATGGTCACGGACGGTGTCGATGTGACGATGTCCCCATTGACTGCGAGTAAACGACACACGACATGAACGCGGCAACTTTTGATGCATGCTTTTGTTCTTTGTAAAAGAAGCCTTTAGCTACGATATACTAAGAAGTTATTGGTCTTTTGGCTCACACTCAATCGATAAACCAGATGGTCTAAAGAAAAACTATTGTAGGATAATGAGTTTAATGGGCTTTAGTTGATGCTTATATTTTATACTTGGCCATCAATACAAACTAGATTTGGACCCGCACAACAGTGCGGGTATTAATTTTCATGTTTATATATATATATTACATAATTAGAATATATTTTTAAAGTTAATTATATATTTAAATGTTTATATATAACTATCTTAAATATAACAATTTGATAGTTTTCATGTTGTAAGTTAATTGATTATTTTAAATCATCACATATATATTTGGTATCTTTTATTATATATATTTTAAAATTATTTTTTATTCAATTATTATGATCCTGATCCGTAATTCAAAGCGCTAGATTTCCTTTATCAGTATTTTTGTATGTTTATTCATTTAAGATAATAACTATATATATATATATAAAAAAAAGTTTAAAATAAGTTAATTTTATACATGAATTATCTAATTTACTAATGTTAACCCGTTCTACCAACATATTATATTTCTAGCATAAATTTTTAATGTTTGTCAAAATAAAATATATTAATTTATCAATTTAAAATAATTTTATCATATTTAGTTAAATACAATTTTTTTATTTTAAAATGATAGATATAACTATAAAATAGTAAACTTTGATATAGTGTTTTTCATTTTATAAAAGATAACTGATTATTTGTATAATAACATTAATATATAATAAAATATATATATTAATGTATAGTAACATTAATTTTATTACTAATTACAAAATTAGAGAAAATATTTATATACAATTTTTGATAATTAAGATATTGCTATAACGTTTTTCAACACATTTGTTAAGAAAATTAAATATTTATATTTATATTTTAAATTAAAAGATATCAAATTATATTATGATTTCAGCAGTTAAAAGATTATATATTAGCATTAAAGAAATACATTTACTACAAATTTTAAATGATGATTCAAATAAAAATATCACACATGAATCAAGGTGAGTTTGTTAACCAATCCGGGTTTTTAGGAGTCGATGTTATATTATGAATGATATTATTAATCCATCTTATTAGTAATAAATGAATGATAACTGATTTTTAGGGAGGGTCAATTTTTTAAAAAATCCTACATGAATCAAAGTTGTGACTCATGTTTTAATATATAAGATTAGTAAATATTATAATATATATGTGCCTATCAATTTTTAAAACATAATAAGCTTATTGTATATTTTTTTTCCATTGAATAGATTGTTTCATACTTTCACATGTATTTGTATCTTCTTCTATATATATATTTTCGGATTATTATTTCATTATTAAAATCATAACTATATATATAAAGATTAGTAAAATATTGTTTTGTTGTCATATTCAAAGATATTGTAATATTTCACAAATTTAGAAAGTTTTTAAGAAATTAAAATTTTTGTTTCAAAGATTTATATTATCGAGTAAATAATTAAACATTTAATTTTTGTTTAGTTTTTAAAATAAACTATATAGTTTAAAATTTGTTTTCATTGGTTTAAGGTATTAAAGATTAATCATTGTTAGATAATATGATTTTTGTTATTTAACAAAAAAATCTTTATAATTTTAAAAGTTAACTTCGAAAAATATTTAAATATTCTGCATATAGAAGTATAGTATTACAACATTAAATTATATTTATTTTATTTATACTATATATAAATCTAATGGACCATCTATTTTTAAATTTAATTATTGATAGCCCAATAAAAAAATTTTGTAGGCTCAAAATTTAAGTGATAAAGTTAGATATTAAATGTAACATGACTTTCTAGGAATATGTCCATTAAGTCTATTTTAAAAAAAATCACACATGAATCAAGGTTGTGACTTCTATTTTAATATATAAGATGGGTTAGGATGAGAAAACCCAAGGAACCTATAATTAATATAAAAATTTTGTTTTTTGGTCAACAAACAATTTTTTGTCAAAAAATAATTTTATTAGTCAGTATTTTTAACAAAAAAATAATTCAAAGGGTATAATGGTAAGTCTATCAGGATGGGTCCAGTTCATATACACATACATACACACCAGAGCAGTCATCTCTCTTTTCAGTCTCCTCCTCCATAGTTTTCTTCTCCTCCTGTTTTATCTTTTATTTCTTTTCATCTTTCCCAATTCTTTAATTTTTGATGTCTCTCTCTAGACCCCATCTCTTTTAATTAATTATCTGTCCACAAAATTTCATTTCTTTATCTCTTCAATGACCCATCCATATGTGCTTTTTTAAATTCAACCCTCCACCAATCATCAAACCCAACTCACAAAGACATAAACCTATAAATCATAAAACAAACACAATAAAGAAAGAACCTTTTTTCCTGTGTACTAGTCAGCATTTCAATGCCCTTCTGCAACTTTCCAAAAAGACACAACACAGAAGAAAAAAAAAAACAAGAAAAGTTTTCAATTTTATTTCCTTCATCTTCCTTTACCATCTTGATGACTACTCCTATTTTTTCTGTTTGCTTGTCTGGTCTGTCTCATAAACTCCTCTCAACTAAAAAAAAAAAAGAAGGAAAATCCAAAAATTTAATTACTTACAATAACAATCTAGAAATTGTAATGATGTGGTGGCTTCTTCTTTGTGGGTTCATAAGTCATTGGTCAAGAAGAAAGGAGTTTCATACAAGGAATAAGACTCTCTCGCCACCATTTAAACCTAATCCCCTTTTCTCCTTCCTTCTCTCTTCTTCTTCCTCTCTACTTTTTCCTTCTTCTTCGCTCGTATCTGCGATTCTCTGATCCGATCCGATGAAGGAGATTACTGATTCCGTCGATCCCAGGATCATGTTCAAGCATCAATCCCTTCTGCAGGATTATCACGAATTGCGAAAGGTAATTAGGGTTCCTCTTCGATTCCATCTGGATCTGGCGATTTGGAATTGTTGGTGTTGGGTTGATTCTGATCGAGCAGATATAAGATAAAGCTTTGAACTTTTTTTGTTATTTTCAGGAAACAGAGTTTAAGATGAGGAAACTGGAGGTGATGAAACAGAGACGATCAAACCTTGACGCTGAAGTTAGGTATATTAACCCTCTCATCTCTTAACGTTTAATTGGCTTTGTGATGATGGGTACATTGGTGTAGCTCTTACTGAGTATGTTTTGATCAAAACGGTATAGGTTCTTGAGACGTAGATACAAACACTTGAAGCAAGAGCAAACTCTTGAAACATCATCTCCCAACTTGTTGAGATTGTCTGAGTCTGGAGATGTGAAGGTGCCGAGTAAAAGAAAGAGCTCTTCTCTGAGAGAGAAGGAGGAATTGGCATTAGAGAAGAATTCGAAAAGGAGGAGAGGAGACGAGTTTCTGACTGACTCATCTCCACTTCCTGATCTTAACGGAGGTGGGAGCACTTTCAAAGTCCCGGCCTTTGACCTAAACAAGATCTCGGTAAAAAGACAGAACAGCTTCTCATGTTTTTAGGTTCTTCCTTGGTTGGTGTCTTGAGAATTGAGAAACTGATCAGAGCTTGATTTTGTGTGTTTTGGTTGTAGAGAGAAGAAGAGGAACCGGAAGCGAATGGTGGACAAGTGGTCGTTGAAGCAACAAAAAAGGCAATGCTTGGTAGTGGAAACGATGATCTACGTTGCGAGATGAAGTTGCCGATTTGCAGAGACGTGGAGAAAGAGTTAAACAGAGCAGCAGTGAAGAGGAAGGTTTCATGGCAAGATCCAGTGGCTTTAAGTGTTTGAGAGGGTTTTCAAGTAAGAATAGCAACTAGGGTTTTGAGATACTGTGATTTGGCCCAGTATGCACATATGCTTCAAAGGGTTTTTTATATACATGCACAAGTGTAGCTATATAAAGATTTGAACGGTTTGAAATCATAATTTTCATATGTCTCAACATCCAATTTGGTGATTACAGAATCTCATTTTATGTGTTGAATGTTCTTTTACATATTCTCTTCATATGCCATAATAAATCTGCGTGCAGTTTCTGTTTCTAATTAAAATAGTGTTATTAAACTTATAATTTGTTTGAGAAAACAAAAACTAGTCATTTAAAATTTATTTTTTGTCAAAAATATTTTAAGCAATAAATTTTTAGATTCTTTGCAAGTTTAGGATGTTTTGTTCTAATTTCTTGATTTAAAAAAAAAAGTAAATCCGAATATTATAGTTTTAGATGAAATTGTATATTATTTTAATAAATGATTTGAACTGTTTTACTTGATAGCCACCTTTATTTTGCACATCAAAGTTGATAACCTGAAAGACTTGTCGGACATCGGTACCACGAGCCAAGGGCCAGTAATTATGTCTCTTGTGCTCTGGTCCATTTGTCTGTGAGCCGCTTACACTATGTGGTCACAGATCACAGTTCTTTTTATGAGCCACAAAGAAATTGTTGACAATTTGACTGATCATATACCCCGCTAATTTGAAGCAGGAATTATTGAAAATTTAACCCATAATTTAAAATGTTTTCAAATTTATTAGCTGAATAATATAAAATCTTGTAAAATATCTAGTCCAGTTCATCTCCTTTAATCTTTTTTTTAGCACATCATCTCCTTTAATCATTTGTATTTTAAATGACCTTTAAATGGCTAAGCACAAATAGGTCTTGTGTTCTGGTCCATGTCTCTGTGAGCCGGTTAGAATGTGGTCACAGATTCTTTATTTTTTGTGTCAGCCACAAAGAAGTTGTTGAAAGATTGATTATGGACCCGCTAATTTGAAGCGGTGATTCGATTGAGAGCTTATGGCTCGACTAGCGATAAATCTTAGGAGGGCCACTCGGCCCACTCCACCATGCAAGGACTGGTAGAGAAAATAAATAATTCCGTTTGAGAAGGAAAACTATTGTTTATAGAAAGAAGCAATTGATTATAGAGAAGCAAATTTTATTTATAAAAGAAATCATTTCACGTTTAGATGTGAATAACAATTATTTTTTTTTTCAAAAAAAAGGAATAACAATGATTTTGATACATGTTCTTATAAATAGTTAATTACATAAATTTCACGTTCGATAACACAGTTTTAAAAGTTTTTGAAAAATATTAGTTGAATAACAAGAGATTTTATAAACAAAAACAAAATCTTGTAAAATCTCTAGTCAAGGTAATCTTCTTTTAATCATTTGTGTTTTAAATGACCTAGAAATGGCTAAGCTCAAATAGCTGGAGAGTTTTAAAACTCTAAAAACTCTAAACAAAGACCAAACGAAACAACGAAGCTCTCTCTCCCTCGAAGAAGTCAGCGATCACGGAAACGCGGAGTTGCTTTCTTAATATAAAAGTTAAATCAAGAAACAAGTATTCTGAAAACTAATATATATAATTTGATCGGTTCTTTGTTGTAAGATATTCGTCGCAAACATATTCAATCACTAGTCTAACAATCTTCTTCGTTCTCGATCAGATGGGATCTAGAGTCCTCCCTGACTGGACAGAGTTGACTCCGGAATGTCTCCTCGACATCTTCTCACGTCTGAGCATTGGTCAACTATGGAACGGACCCATGCTGGTCTGCAAAACATGGACGAAGCTATGCCACGACCCATCCCTAAACATTACCTTGGACTTGGAAGCTGAGTTTCTATCTTCCGAAGATTCAAACCACTGGTGGAGTCCTGAATTTGAGGAAAAAGTTGACTCAACCATCCGGTCTGTTGTCGACCGGAGCAAAGGCGGTCTCAAGGAGATTCGAGTCAGGCATTGTACAGATCAATCTCTCTCCTACGTCGCCGAAAGGTACCTACGTTTCTGTTTGCCTAGATCCGCTGAGATTGATTGCATAAGATTGATCAAATCTTGATTTGTAGGTGTCCTAATCTTGAAGTACTTGGGGTTACATATAGCCCCAAGATTACTGTTGAGTCTATGAGGAAGATAGCATCAAACTGCACGAAGCTTATAGAGCTTGATATAAGCTGCTCTTATGAAATATCTGGTTATTGTATCGAACTAGTTGGTACGAGTTGCAAGAATATTCATATTCTGAAACGCAATTTGATGCGGCCTTTGGAGATCACGAGGTTGAAGCGGCAATGCATATATGTGCAGGGTCTAAGTTTCGAAACTTTAGGGAATGCTGATGCACAAAGTATTCTTAAATACATGAGTCAGGTAAAGCACCTGGAACTTCGATTCTCCACATTGACTGATAGAGCCCTTTCAAAACTATGTAAACAATGTTCAAATCTAGAGTACTTGGACTTGTTCGGGTGCAGTTACTTGACTAGCGATTGTATTACAACAAGTACCTCAACGTTAAGGAATTTGAAAGAGATCAAGCTAGGATAACCAAATCCTCCAACCTTGCGACCAAGGAGACGCATGTAGATTGTATTTAAAGTGTCAGTTTCTTTTAATTTGCTTTTCTGATTTTAATTTGTAAGAAAATATTTGTTATATATGTTGGTTTGTATAAGGTATCATCACAAGTTAAAACCACTGGGATTTTACAATAGTGTACATTTAGATTTTAAATATGCAACGCCGTTTACCGAAACCAAAATATTGTCTCTTGTGTAATTTACTAATTTAGTGCTGCAAAACTAATCAGACTAATCAGTTGATAATGGCCACCAATAAAAACAAATAATCGAAAATAATGAGTTTTGCAGGAATAATTGCAGAAGTGCCGCCAACATGTATACTACTTTGTGTCGTTTTTAATAAATAGAACAGGTTTCATATAACAAACTAATCGAAATAACGAAGCTGTCTGAATATCATGTTAGGTAACTTGAGACGCAAGAACTCCAACAGCTAGCTAATTTCCTGAGATTTAACTATCTTCTTCGTTTGTCACTGACAAAGTCCAGGGCATTGACCTAAACCAGATCTGGTAAACAAATGATCGACGAAGCAACAAAGAAGGAAATGCTTGGTAATGGTCCTAAAGGAAACGATGATCTACATGGCGGAACGAAGTTGCCGATTTCTCTCTTCATATGTTTCTTCTTTACCAAGTAACATGTTTAGAGGTATAAGATTCATTCTCGAATTTTTTTTAAATAAAGATGGATGTAAAGTATCCACACGCATGTAAGAAAATTCTATGTTCAATAATACAATGTAATTTACAAATAATTTTCTAGTTTAAAAATCATTGTTGAATAAAAAGAGATTTTAAAATGAAATCAAAATCTTCTAAAATCTCTAATCCAATAATTGTTTATTGTTTAAAATGGCCTAGAAATGGCTGACCTCTAATAGAAAAGTCTGACCAAAGACTTTTTCCATACCGAAACGAGGAAGCTCTCTCTCTCTCTCTAAATTCAATGAACATAATATATGATTGACTGTTCTACTACACGCATCAAAATAATTTCATCTGTTCTTAACATTTGCTTAATGGGACTATTTATCTTAACATATCTTCTTCTTTCTTCTTTGTTGTAAGGTATCCGTCACAACCATATGCAATCACTTGGATCTCACAATTTTATTTTTTCAGTACATTCTTCTTCATTCCAGATCAGATGGGATCTAGAGTCCACCCTGACTGGACAGAGTTGCCTCCGGAATGTCTCCTCGGCATCTTCTCACGTCTGAGCATGGGACAACGACGGAACGGACAAATGCTGGTCTGCAAAACGTGGAAAAACCTATGCCAAGACCCGTCCCTCAACACTATCTTGGACCTCAAAGCTGAGTTTCTATCTTCCGCAGATTCCATCTACTGGTGGAGTCCAGAGTCCGAGGAAAAAGTTAACTCAACCATCCGGTCTGTTGTCGATCAGAGCGAAGGCGGTCTCAAGGAGATTCGAGTCAGGCATTGTACGGATCAATCTCTCTTTTTCGACAACAGACCGGATGGTTGAGTTAACTTTTTCCTAGTTGCACCGCCTTCACACGTTCTCCTCCACTTGAGACGCAATAATCTAACAACTATCTTCTTCTTCTTCTTAGTTGTTGGGCGTACAAGAGGCTACCATAGTTACTTGATGTTGGATGTTTTTGTGATTTGTTTTTAGTGTCAACAACTGTGGAAAATAAATTCAATAACAAAAATTTTAAACTCAATTAGTGCTCACATTTTAAACTCGTAAGAAAACAATTATTTAACATATAGTTTCTTCGTCAACGTTACAAAAACAAAGCAGAAGATGGTTGCAACTCATAAAAGAGAAGGTGTAGCAACGAGCCGCTCTGCCCTATGTTAAGCCAGTTTTCACAAGCAAGTTCATCATGGTAAAAGCCAGAGCAAAGCAGCTTCTTTATAAGTGATCCTGCTCTCCTTTTATCTCCTACGTCATACAACCTGTAAACCAACGTTTTGCAATACTCAAATGGCAGTAAGTGACCACAACGAATCATATCTTCCACAATCTTCACAGCTTCTCCATACTCTTGAAGCATGCAGCAACGGTTAACAAGGGTAATAAAAATACTATCACTTGGAACTATTCCTTCTTTAAGCATTTGATCCAACACCCTCTCCGCCATTTCAAGATTCCTAACTTCACAGATCTCTAATATGAGCTTCTCATAGCATTGTGCACACCCATGATCTACCATCTCATTGAAAACATGAAAAGCAGCTTCCACATGGTGTCTTCTACAATGACCAAGAACCAAAGATGTAAACGTGACAAGATCAGGAGCCAAGCCAGCTTGAATCATCTTACAGAGATACTGTCTCGACTCAACCACATATCCACGCTTACAATATGACTCAATCATGAGATTGGGTGTGTAAGTACCCCGAGAAGAGACCATACCTTTCTCCAAAATTTCTGTATAAACTTTCTTCATCTCAACGACCACATCATATTTTGCCAATAAATCCAACAATGCGTGGCAGTATTTGGGGGTAAGCTGAGACTTAAACCTCCTATAGAAATCAGCAACTAACATAGATTCTTGCACCGAACGGCACATCTTTGTCATGGATATGAAGATCCTAGGGACGTGACACGAGATTCCATGTGATGTCAAAACATGGAGGACAGCTGCATGGCAGGACACAGTATCTTTAAAGTTGGGATTAAGACTGAGCGAGGAAAGTGAGGATACATCGACAGACGTAGCATACTGTAGGAATGATACCAGGGAAGGATTGTTCTGCCACCTAAACTCGGAGAAAATGGAACGTAATGAGATTGGTATAGTAACGGGTTTGACGTGTGGAGAGATCTTATGGGACGGCTTTGGTGACAAATTAATATTCTTCTGCCTATAAAATTCGGAGAGAGCGGAGAGCAACCTCTCACATGTTGCACTTTTCACCGATGTGCTGAAGAACTGTCGACGGAGCGCCATGTGCACCGGGAATCTCATCGTCTGGTGGTTCCAGCTGCACTAGCTAGGGCATTCGAGTCATACTTGTGTAAAGAGCTAAAAAAACCCTACTTTATTCATTAATTAATTTTTATTTTGTTGGCAATAAAATTTCATTAGAACAAAA
The DNA here is from genome assembly GCF_000309985.2 of Brassica rapa. Classification (NCBI taxonomy): domain Eukaryota; kingdom Viridiplantae; phylum Streptophyta; class Magnoliopsida; order Brassicales; family Brassicaceae; genus Brassica; species Brassica rapa. Next base: position 3,437,328 of record NC_024795.2, on the reverse strand, counting down.
AGAAACTGGATAATTGATATTTTTGTACAAAAAAAAAGGATTAATTCGTAGTCTTAGAAGGAATTTTTTTTGTTTTAAAATAAAAATAGTTTTATTATTTTAATGCAATTTTGTATTTATTAAGTATTGTATGGCCGATTAAATTATATAATTTTTTATAATAATTATTTAAAATCATATTATTAAATGATTTTTTTTTTAAAAGTACCTTTAAAGTATTCCAATTTGAAGGGAGCTCATGTTCAAGAACCGAATCACGGCTTCTAGGTACCAGAATCCAACTGAAGCAAGTGCTAGACTGAGGCTCTAGCTCTCTCTAGTTTGACAATAGCCCTCCTGTGGGATCTCCGATTTGTCCACTGAAACAAACGACAAGCAAGATTAATCGTGTTTTTTATCGTTGCTCCATCTTTTGGTCATTGAATGCCATCTTCTTTAATTCTTTTTCCGGCTGGGTTGTTCCACAAGTATGACCTAATACGACTGGGCCATTTCATGTGGTCTCCAATTAGTTTCTCAAATTTTGGCTACTTTCTTACCTATATTCTACTGGGAAGAGAATCCTTCCTGCTCTTTGCTTCTATTTCCCCTTCTACCACTTCGGCTTTAGTCGCTAAATGGGTCTAGAAGTCATCTACGTTTACCTTTATTTGGGTTAGTTCTTGATATAAGTTTCACTATTATGTGATTTTCTGAAGGGACTTGTATTGTTACTGTTACAACTATAAAAAAAACTCCAACCCTTATTAATTAATATTAATAGTAAATATTTCTCAAAAAAGTTCATTCATTAATTAAAATGTAAATTACAAATTCTTTTAAAAATTAGTTTGAGGGTTACAACTGCAATAACACTTTCTCGATTTTGCAAAATAAGTTAATTATTAATTATTATAGATTTTGGTCAATAAGTTAATTATTAAAATGTAAATTACAAATTCTTTTAAAATGTATTAATTATTATAGATTTTGGTCAAAATATCATTATTTTTAATGATTTTTTTGTTATTACGAAGATCTTTGAAGTTGATTATCTTCCAACCTTCTAAATTTACCTAGACAAAATTGCCTTTGACATTAAATTGTATTTTCACCAAAGATTGTTATCTTTCCACTCATTAAATCTTCCGTTTCTCTTGGAATATCTACATCATGATTTCATTTTCCTTGACATTGCGTCAAACGACCAAATCTACGAGAAGAAAAGAACAAAACCAAACTAGTGTTTGCCATAGAAGATACCAAATTAGAAGAGTAAGAGTTTACATATGAAAAAAAAGATTCAACACAATAGAAAAAGTTTACGATGAGAAAAAGATTTTATAACTCTTGTCCAATAAACTGTTATTTACCATTTCTCTGGCAATCTTTGCAATCGAAGCATCTGAAAAAAAAAAACTCTTCATCTCTTACTATGCAATCAGTTGATAATGATGTTTATCTCATTGGCAAACAATTACCTCCAATGATCTTATTAAAATCTCTATTACTTGGAACGGCCTGAGACTCAATCACTCTTTAAACAAAGTGATGTCATTATCAACTCTCAAATCAAATAGATCATGTTGCAACTGTTCTCGATACAGTTTTGTTTATATTTATGTACTATTTTGTCACAAACACTTGTTTAATGTTATTTTGAAACTATTTTTCTATTTTCTGAGTTATTAGATATTTTGCCAAACAAAATTATTAATCATACTTGTGAAAGGTCAGAAAATGAATGATATATTGCATTAAATTTAATCTTTCCCAGTTTAATCTGTGGATTGAGCACTAACTTTTTTTGGTATTTTCTACTTTTATACAAACATTCTGTTATTCGTTTTTTTAAGATAAATTCATTCACATTTCATGATATATGTTGAAATTCTTTTTTTTTTCATGACACATATCTTATTATATAAAGCTTGGGTTTTTCAAAATTGCTAATTAACATGATCGCGACACATGACAATTATATATTTTAAGATTGTGACATGTGTTAATCAATCTCATAATTACAAATATATATACTAAGATATTAACAAAAATGAATTTTATTAAAAGTAATTCTAAATATTATTTAATAGTAACTTTCCTTTTGTAAAATCTTAATCAAAAGATAATTGCAAAATATTATTTGATAGTAATTTTCTTTCTAAATATTGGGACATGTGTTTAAATATATAATGTTAAAAATATATAATAAGATAATTAAAACGAATTAAATAAACTACTTTTAAAAATTATTTAAACACATGTATATAAACTACTTTTAAAAATAATCTTTAAAAAATATTTAGTAGTAATGCTTTTGGAAATTTTCATTTTTCAAAATCCTGAAAAAAAGATTTGAAAGTAATTTATTTAATATAATTTTCTTTTTCTAAACTTTAATGGAAATATAATTATAAAAGATTATATTGAGCTTGGTTCTTCAAAATTGCTAATTAACATGATTGTGACACATGTTATTTATATATTTAAAAATGTGATATGTGTTAACCTATCTCATAATCAAAAATATATACACTAAAATAAGAAAATAATATTTCTTAATAGTAATTATCCTTTTTTAAATCCTAATCATAAGATGTTAAACACATTTTAAAAGTGGCTTCTTTTTATTAAACACATTTCAAATTTTAAATTTTTTTTATTGACACATGTTGCAATCATATCAAGTGAAATATTGAAGTTATTATTAGTTTATAATTTTAAACAAAACAATATCTATGAATATTTCTTCCTAATAATAAAAAGGATTTTCCTTCAAAATTAATTATATATATTAGTTAATAGTCTTATTATTATTATTATTTTTATTATAATGTTTGTTTTAAAAGATACTAAAGATATAGAATTATAAAAAATAAATATTAACTTTTAAGAAACAAATGCTAGAAAAAAACAAATTGTAAAATCCTAGAAGTATAATAAATTATTTAATAAAAGCATGAAGAAAAACTAACTTTAAAATAAATGATATTAGCTTTTTAAAGCATAATTAAAAGAAAATAGTAAAAGTACTCTTATTATTTTCGTATAAGTAACTAACTTTCTTTTTTAATAAATAATTGTATATTAAAAAATTATGACCACATATATATATTAATTGTATATTATTTATTTCACATATATATTTAGGTTAAGCTTCGACATATTATTTTTACAATACACAATAGTATTTACAAAAAAGTATTACCTGAATATTTTCTTTTAATTTCTTGATACAATTCATTTTTTTATTATCCTTATTACATCTTATGATGATAACATCTATATTATTAAAACTGAAGTACTTTTCAGTACTGTTTGGAAACTTAGATAGTAGATTAAATGAAAGTTGTTTGGAAACAACGATAGCAGATTAAATATTTTTTTTTATTTACATATTTAGTCACTGTATTTCTTTCTCATTTACCGATTATGTCGTTTGAAAACTTGGATAGCAGATTAAATGAGAATTGTTTGGAAACACGGATAGCAGATTAAATATTTCTTTTTATTTACACATTTAGCCATTGCATTTCTTTCTTATTTACAAATCTTCCACTTCACTTAAAATAAAAAAAATTAAATTAATTACAATGAATTGTTGTTATTTTTTGCTGAAAATAAAAACACAAACAGTAATATATAGTATATATTAATCTGCTACAATACAATTTTCAAGAAAACCAATTAACCAAATATCATAAAATTAATAATAATTCATAAAAACTTACTGTAAAAAATGAAATCATTTTTAAATAAATAAACAAAAACATCAATAGGTTAATATAAGAGGCATTACCAGGTTGGGCTTCCATAGCCAACTACGAGTTCAATCCCCTGGGCCGTATCTGGTTTTGTTGGTCGGAGAGGGCGGTTGTTACCAAGCTACATAGCAGTGCACAGGTCATCACGTGTGCTGTTCAAATTCCAGAGAGTAGAGAGCAATTTATATGTTCTGCAGTGTATGCTTCTAACTGTGAAGTGGAGAGACGAAGTCTGTGGGAAGATTTGCGTGGAACTCAGGCAGCTTATATGCATCTTAATCTTCCTTGGATTGTCATTGGAGACTTCAATACAACGTTATCCCTAATTGAGCACTCGAGAGGAGGAAGTAGTCAAGCATCGCAGCTAGGGATGCGGCAGTTTCAAGATTTGGTGGGAGACTGTAATCTAGTGGATATGGCTTCCTCAGGTGCATTATTTACATGGTGGAATAAGCGGGATGAGGATCCGATAGGTAAGAAGCTGGATCGTGCTCTTATCAACGCGGCTTGGTTCAGAGATTTTCCTCTTTCATCTTCACGTTTTGAGGCAGGGGGCATCTCAGATCATGCTAGGTGTGTTGTTCAGCTATCAGGCTCTCCAAATGATGCGCGAAAGCCTTTCCGGTTTTTCAACTATCTCACGGAACACACTGATTTCCTCCCAACGGTCAAGCGTGTTTGGGACTCTACTCAGGTTATTCATCATTCTCGAGCAGCTCTGAGTAGATTCCAAGCTAAACTGAAGCTTCTCAAATATGATTTACGGATGTTAAACAAGACCCACTATGGGGATTTGCCTGTTCGAACTAAACTGGCTTATGATGAGATGTGTCATTTGCAAAATATGGCACTACAAGATCCATCTCCTGCAACCTTTGCAGCAGCAGCAGAGGCAACTGAACGATGGAACAAATTGGCAGCCATTGAGGAAAAATTCTTCCGACAAAAGTCTTGCGTCAGGTGGCTGGGTGCAGGAGATCAGAATACGGTATTCTTCCACCGAGCTGTTCAGACAAGATCATCAAAAAATACCATCAAAAGTCTGGTTAATGAAGCTGGAGAAACACTCACAGACCTTGCAGATATCAAGAAGGAAGCGGTCATGTACTTTCAGAAATTTTTACAAGTACAAGATCAGGGCACCGAAGAAGATTCCCTTCCCTTCCTGCAAGATTTACTAACCTATCGATGCTCTGAAGGCTCTGCTGCGGGGCTGGTAGCCCCTGTTTCCGCTGAGGAGATCATCTCTGCACTGCAAGCTCTGCCGAACGACAAGGTATCAGGGCCAGACGGGTTCACCAAGGAATTCTTTGTAGCGGCTTGGCCTGTTGTAGGAGCCGAGTTCATCATCTCAGTGCAATCCTTCTTTATATTTGGATTCTTACCCACTGGAGTTAATGCTACTATCCTTTCACTCATCCCGAAGACAGAGGAGGCACAGACCATGAGAGATTATAGACCTATAGCATGCTGTAACTTTCTCTATAAGGTTATCTCGAAAGTGCTCGCTCGTCGGCTTAAGACTATTCTCCCCGAGGCTATTGAACAGAATCAGAGTGCGTTTATCAAAGGGAGGTTGCTGCTGGAAAACGTTCTGCTAGCTTCTGAGCTTGTTAATGGGTATCATAAGCAATCAAATTCCAATAGAGCTGCCGTTAAGTTTGACATCTCCAAGGCATTTGACACGGTTAAATGGTCATTTATCACGTCTGTGTTGCGAGCGATGGGTCTGCCTGCGCAGTTTATTCTCTGGATAAGGGTATGTATCTCTACAGCGGCTTTCTCAGTCTCAGTGAATGGTAGCTTGGAAGGCTTCTTTACCAGCGCTAGAGGTATCAGACAGGGTTGTTCCCTTTCTCCGTACCTGTATGTTATCTTAAATAATGTTCTCTCGAAGATGTTGAATAAGGCTGCAGCGACAAGGAAGTTTGATTACCACCCGCAATGTCGGGAAGTGAGGCTCACACATCTCAGCTTCGCCGATGACATCCTAGTTTTCAGCGATGGCTCTCTCAGTTCATTAAGGGGTATCTTGGAAGTAATGGAGCAGTTTGCTAATATCTCGGGTCTGTACATCAATGCCACTAAATCATCAGTATTTGCAACCGGGGGCAGTGTCTCTCCTATGCTAGAGGATGCAGAGAGGATTGGTATTAAGATTGGTTGCTTGCCTGTGAAGTATTTGGGCATGCCTTTAACTACAAAAGCTCTGTCTAAACAAGACTATGCGCCTTTACTGGACAAGGTACGTGGAAGAATGCTGTCTTGGAGGAACAAATGTCTATCCTATGCAGGCAGGCTTCAATTGATCAAATCTGTCATTGCAAGCATTGTGAATTTTTGGAGTCAAGCGTTCATCCTCCCCAAAGCTTGTCTAGATGAGATAGAGAGCATGTGTAGTGCTTTCCTCTGGTCCGGATCACCAAATCAGACTCACAAGGCTAAGGTGGCGTGGGATGATCTCTGCTGTCCCAAAGAAGAAGGAGGACTAGGAATAAGGAAGCTTCGGGACTCGTCGAAAGTGTTTGCTATGAGTTTAATTTGGAGGATCCTATCGAGAACAAGTTCCCTCTGGGTCTCTTGGATACAGCAGTACTTACTTCGGCAGAATTCATTTTGGGATGTAAAAGAGGATCAAAGGGGGTCGTGGATATGGAGAAAATTACTGAAGCTAAGACCACTTGTCTACCACTTGGATATGGTTAGGTTCAATCAAATAATTAAATTAAACCATGGGCTACTAAACCAAAATCAGGGTCGTATCAAAATGTTCGATGAAAATCTATATGCTCTCATAATCTATATGTTCATTCTTTTTACAGTATCAATAAATTTCAAATTTCATCAAAAAAAAGAATATTACAATTACATCAAATTGCATCAAGTTATAAAATTATAAATATAATATTACGTACAAATAAAAAACTATTATCGAACATCTATATTATAATATAATATATTCTACTCTAAATATATTTTATAAAACATAAAAATATAAATGGACATTTTATAAAATCAATGCTTTATAAATTTACATTGAACGCAAGTTAAATCCAACACCTGCGCGGAGGCGCGGGTCAAGATCTAGTAACTTTTAATTTTGAAGTTGTTGTCGTACATGATTATGTGTGAATATGATGAATATGCGTTTGTATGTATAAAACAAAAAATATAAATAATTAAACAGAACTTTTTCTATTAAAAATAAAATAGTTGTATAAAAATCTAAAAGAAAAAACTAATTATAAAATAATTAATTTCCTTTTTAAAAGTCTAAATAAAATGAAAATATAAAATAATCTTATTTTTCTTATAATTAAATAACTTTACTTTTTTATAATTTTGTGTTAAAAAATATAAACCAAAATTAACTTCAAATATTTTACCTTATATGATTGTGACATTGTGTCAATTAAAAAATTAGATTGTGAATGTGTCAATAAAAATTGCCATTACGTGAAAATAAATTCTTCTTTTCCTAATATCCTAAATAAAAGAGATTTAACCAATTATTATTATTTTTTAAAAAAATCTTGAAAGAGAAAATTGAAAATTTTATTTAATAGTAACTTTTACTCAAAATAGTTAATGATGAAAACATGATAGTAACAAATATTTAATTAACAAAAAAATGTAAAAATATTAGTGATATTGAAAAAAATGAATGCTTAAAATGGCAACATTTAAAATAGTTAATATTAACTTAAAATAATTATTTGATAGAAATTTTTTTTTTTTAAATCCTATACAAAATATAATTGTAAAAGATATGTAATATGAACTTCCTTTTCTAAAACCCCAAAAAAAACTGTAAAATAATATTTGATAGTTGTTTTCTTTTTTTTTTTATAAAAAAAATTCTTAACAAAAGAAATTTGTATCATATTTTTAAGTTCTAACCAAAAGAGAATCGTAAACATTTATTTGATATTATTTTTAATAGAGTATTTGAGGATGAACATGATACTAAATATTATTTAATCAACAAAAGAAGTGTAAAATTAGTATTGATACAAATCGTAAAAAATAGTAATTTTAGAATTATTTATTAATAACTAAAAATAATTATTCGATAGCAATTGTTTTTTCCGAAATGCTAAAGAGAAGATCATTGTAATAGGTTATGTGTTCTAAAATATTTAAAAATGTTGTAAAATAGTATTTAATATTAGTTTGTTTTATTTTTTTAATTGCAAATAAAAAGGAGATTTATTAAATAGAATTTTTTCCTTTTTAAAAAAATCCTAACAAAATAAAATTTTAAAGACTTATTTAATAAAACATTAGTTTAGTACATAAGAACATGTATAATGTTTTGACTTGATTGGTGTATTTGACTTTCATTTATTTTTACTTTTTCGTTCAATTTTTTATTTTGGGTTGTGTTCAGTTTAAACGTTTATGTATAATATTTTCTATAATCCTAAGTACAAAGTTCATAACAATTCATATTTGTACTATAATTATAAAATATAAATATTAATTTGAACTTATGTATGAAAACAAGTTTTAATTATAAATTAAATTTCAAACAACATAGCCAAAAACAATCATAAAATAAATTTTTATTAAATTAAAAATCAAACAATATTGCAACGGGTTCATATCTTGTATTAATATATTTTTTGGGGGGTCAACTTCTGATAGTATCTTTTTAATCTATAAAGATCATCCATGGAAATTAATAAAGAAAATAGTCATTGGCTGCACGTATTTTATTCTTAAGTTTATAATATTTTATTTTATTGGAACTAGTGTTTCTCCCTTCAAGAAATGTTTATTGGTTAACGTAAAATAATTGTCAACTGGAAGTATGTTAAAATAAGAGTAGCTTCAATAAAAGTCTAAATAAACATTTGAGTTCTAAACTGCTTTTCTCGGCCTGAAGAAAGTCTCTATTCAGGCTTTAAATCTAATGGAAGTCAACCACGGTGGCGGGATGGCACTGACACTCGGTCCTAACTGGGCTGAGATGACTCGGGAATGTCTTCTGGACATCTTCTCACGCCTTAGCCAGGAAGAAAGATGGATGGGACCGATGCTTGTCTGCAAGACTTGGATGAACACATGCCATGAACCGTCACTCAACACGATCTTCGATCTCGAAACTCGGTTTCAGTCATTCCCGGAGTCCATCAACTGGTGGATTCCCGAGTTTGAAGACAAGGTTGATGCCTTCCTCAGATCCGTCGTTGACTGGAGCGAAGGAGGCCTCACAGAGATTCGTGTCAGACACTGCACAGATCGCTCTCTATCTTACGTTGCTGAGAGGTTAATTTAGATATGAACTTTGTTGCTTAATTACGTTTAGAAGTTAGAACATATGAGTATTCATAATAATGAGTGGTCTTTGAGATTTTGGGGCTATAAACAATTTAGAAAGTATTTTTATACAATTTAGAAACTATTTTTTAATAAAAAAAATAAACTTTTCCAAATTAGAGCTATTTTTATGTAAATTATTTTTTAAATTTTGGGAGCTATATGTCTATATTTCACTTGACTATGCTCATAATTCATATGCTTTGTCATGTGATTTGCATTTGCAGGTGCCCTAAACTAGAGGTGCTTTGGATTAATAGCTGCCCTCACGTCACTGATGCATCAATGGCAAAGATAGCTTCAAACTGTCCAAATCTTAGAGAGCTTGATGTAAGCTACTCTTATTGTATATCTCACGAGGCTCTGTCCATGTTGGGGAGGCATTGCCCGAACCTAGAGATCTTAAAACGGAACCTGTTTCCTCGGCAAGGTCCCAACGTGTCTATAATTGTAGCGCCGGTTGATTATATACTTGCATTTCCAAGATACGGTAACATCGAGGCTCAAATAATAGGGAGACACATGCCTAGGCTGAAGCACTTGGAGCTTCAATACTGTACACTGACTGTTAAAGGCCTTACCTCGGTTTGTAAAGGATGTTCCGACCTAGAGTACTTGGACTTATCCGGGTGTATATCATTGACAAACAGTGAGATAACGAGATGTGCCTCGAGCTTGAAGAATTTGTTGGAGATCAAGAAGCCTGACTTCAACCGCCGGTTGATATTTTACTCCTTCCAAATTGAAGAAAATAATGGTGATGCTAAACTTTACTTGTTTATGGTTCCTTTTGTGTTATTTTGATGATGTTATTTGCTTATTGTTGTTGATGAGAAGAGAGTTGGTTTTCCTTGTGTGCTAAGAAACCACCTCTTCTGCTTTCCTATAATTCTCTTGTTGTAACGACTTGCTTCTTGTATTTCTCTACTTAAAGCAATGAAAAAGAGGCCATTTCGATTGCCAAATAAAAGTAGCTTTCAACCCAAGTAACCCAAGCATAGCTTATTGCTACGACAACGTTTCAAACAAATCCCAGTCTGTCTAAACTAAACCACGTTGGGATGAAAAATATCTAAAGAAGGTAGGGTAAGGTGATTCACGGGATGTCGGTATGTATCTGAAGCCACACGATTTAAAATTAATTTCGATAAATGAACGGTGAAGATCTCGTAGCTGACTTTTCAGGAGCGTGGATTGCGCTTCACTGGATCCCTGTAGAGGCAACTTTTAATGTTCTCTCTTCTCCATTATTTCATTATAAAAGATCAAATAATCTTTAACAGTTTCTTGTCATCTCTGAGAAAAAATGGCTAGCAATATGGAAGTTTTCTGCGAGATCTTAATAGCGATCCTTCTTCCACCTCTTGGAGTCTGCCTCAAGCGTGGCTGTTGCACTGTAAGAGTTCTCCTTTTCCTTTTGTTTTGGTAACCGAGTTTTGAATGGTTTTGTGTTCACTCTGGTTTTGTTTGGTGTTGCAGGTAGAGTTCTTGATATGCTTGGTGTTGACTATCTTAGGCTACATCCCAGGGATAATCTATGCGCTTTACGTGATCGTGTTCCAGAACCGTGAAGGGGAAACTCAGGATTACAGTGCTCCACTCAACTCAGCTTGAGATTATCTGTCGGTCCATACAACATGTCTTTCACTTGAAACTGTTTACTTATGGAACCACTCAATAAAGTTGCAATCTATCTGATTCCTTCTTATATGTAATTCAAGTATGGCAATTTCATGTACTGATTATTTTTTTCACTATTGGCACGCACCGACGCACGCACGGAGATGCATCACAGATCTCTCATCACATGTATAATCTTTTGTAATCAAAGTCCAGATTTAAACTTAAGACGGGCCTTTTAGGCCCACTCTAGTTACGCATGTCACACGGTTGAGGGGAGAGTTCAAAATATCTAGAAGTGATCGTGTGTGTTACGTTACAGAATATTAGTCTGTACGTGTTACTTATATAATCCACGTGGAGGCTGGAAAATAAAGGAGTATCTAGAAGTGATACCACGACAAGTAAACAGTAGCCGTACGATTAAAAACATCTATAAATGAACGGTTCAGATCTCGTTATTGACTTTGTAACCACAAACAACTATCAGTGTTCTGTCTCTTCAAGATCTCCGTCAAACTTCATTATAATAAAGATAAAAAGTCTTTATCTCTTAAACGTTTTGTTGTACATCTTCTGAGAAAAATGCCGAGCAAGTGCGAAATCTTGTGCGAGATCTTAATCGCCATCCTTCTTCCTCCTCTAGGAGTTTGCCTCAGGCGTGGCTGTTGCACTGTAAGCTTTCTCTTTCAACTCTCAAGTTAGAAGAGTCCCTTCACTTTCTGCTTATCTACCTTAAAGTAACATCGCAGAACTTCTTGAAAGACTGTTATTGTTGGATGCGTCACTTTGTGTTCAGTCTCTTAAGAAGTCTCTGTAGTTAAATTAGATTCGCTTGTAGGCTTGTTAGAATTTGGTGATTCCATGAAAACTGAACGGTTGGAGTGAAGCTAAAAGGGAATGATCAGTTTCTGTTTGATCACTCAAACTCTCTGACCTAATAAAGGGATTGATGGAGCTTGGATGTGGTTGCAGGTGGAGTTCTTGGCTTGCTTGATTCTGACTATCTTAGGATACGTACCAGGGATAATCTATGCGCTTTACGTGATAGTGTTCCAGAACCAAGAAGAGTATTTCGATGAAGCCAGACGCCCTCTCTACTACTCCGCTTGATCAGAATCTGTTTGTTCTTTGAAAACTGTTCAATCTTTGTATCCAACAAATAAGTTAATTTGTAATGTGTTTAAAGAGATTTTAAAACTGTGTGTGTATGGTTCGACTGTTCCTTTTGTTATAATATGCAAAATTGAAGGTGAGATTATACACTTGTTGTTGGATACTGTGTTCGGGTTATTAGCGCTGCAAAATGTTTATGCATCAAAGTTGTTATATTCACATAAGTTGTGTTGATGCAAAGGACCAACATATTAGAGCATCTCCAAAAAGGAACTCTATTTTGAAGTTTTCAAAACTCTATATTTGAAGTTTTAATGTATTCTTCTCCAAAAGTAAAATTTCAAACCTAACTTCAAAATTATTTATATTTTACACTATAGTCCTTATATTTGTCATAGTTGATGTAAATTCATAAAACTTCTATAAATAACTAGTACTTATATATAAATATTACAGAAATATTAATTAAAAAAATCTTACACTAAATATAAAATTATAAATAAAAGTACATAATTAAATATTAAACTGTAATCAAATACTACATTATTCCATAAAATTATTTTCGTAATGCTTCTATATATGATCAACTAGTGCATTTCTTATACCCACTGATAGTTTGATATCATCAAATGAAAAAATCCTTGATCTTTTAAACGAAAATACAACAAGCAGGGAAAAATGTCATGAGATGATTGAATTACGACTGCAAAAATGAAGCAAAAAATTAGCTTTTAAAGAAGTAAAAGAGGAAAATAAAATATTTCTAAAAAACTTAGCTTCTATCGATGATGTTAATATTCGTGAATACATTCGATCTGAACAAGAAAGAATCGTACGAAAAAGGCGTCAAGAGCAACAACAACAATCATCTTCGGTTACACAAAATTTGTTTGGGCAATATTTTGGAGATTTGAGAGGTTTTGGAGCAAATTTACCAGACTATTAGTGTTGTTATAATATTTAAATTTGAGTAATAATTATGTCTTCTTGTGTCTTTTTAATAAATTTTTATTATGGTGTTTTGTAATATTCTTACTGTTTAATTCTAGTTTTAAAATATTATAAATCTTTTTCAAAATTTTTTATTTAATTTAATGTGTAAAACTTAAATTTACAAAACAAATTTAAAATATTTATGAGATATAAAAGTTTTACGGATTAAAACAATAAACAAAAAAATATTTAAGAATTATAAATATGATCTATAATTGTAAGGACCAAAATGCAAATAAAAAGATGAAACTTCAAATTTGAAGTTTTGAAAAGTAAAACTCTATATTTGAAGTTTCACTTTTCAAAACTTCAAATTTGAAGTTTTGAAGTTTCTTTTTGGAGAGTAAAAAACTCAATATTTGGAGTTATAGAGTTTCTTTTAGAGATGTTCTTATGATAGATAAGGTTATGTTATACACATAATTAGATTCATTTGAGAGAGAGAGAACAGAACTCTCCATATCCTTATTAAACATGCAAACCCCTATATATTTAATGGATGTGGATCAGATGATTCAGATCAAATTTATAAATTTTGGATCTTTGCAACAAAACCAGTTTACACATAGAGTAGGAGTATGCATTTCAGCACAAGAAAAGCTGGAGGAGAATTGCAACTGTTACTTGAATCACAGCGAGTGAAGCAGATTTGGTCATGGAGGACATGGCTCTGTTCTTCTTTCCTGTAGGTCTGACAAGTGATCCTCCTCCATAAACGCCTCTTGCCTTGCTCACCTCCGAAATTCTTCCATGATTTCTCTTGCTGCTAGTTACTCCAACGGCTGGTCTCTCTGCAACAGCAAAACAAAAAATGTCAGTTAAAATATTATGAAAGAAGTTGTACAGCAAGTATTGAAAGCAAACTATTTGCCTTTGTGAACCAAGTAGTCTGTTTTGTCTGAACAACATTGAAATTCTTCAGCAAAAGCAAAGGAGATGAAGAAGAAGATGATGCTGATGAGAAACAAAACTCTATAGCATTTCTTCATTGCAGACGGTAATGAAAAGATAAGATTGATTCTGTATGTATAACCACTGAGGAAGTGAATATATATAGGACTATTATCTGCACAAAGAAAAAGAGAGATGAAAACCTAAAGGTGAAAGATTACAACTCATAAACAGAAACAAAGATTTGAAAAATCTGATGGAACAAAAAGCAAAAGCAGCCATTGTCGGGTAAAGTTAGATTCTCCCCACATGAACGGTAGTGAATAGTGGAAGGAATATGTTCTCTGAGTAATGAGCAGTCTAATCTGCTTTGATAAAAAAAAAAAAAAAAGCTGATTCACTCTTGCTTTCTTATTAGCGTGGCCAGTAATGCTACATTAGATCGTGATTACTCTGAAATACCCTAATCCGTTTATATGTAACGTGCAGAGGGATAACATCGGGATACTGAGGGAAAAAATCGTCGGTATGTCGTCGGAATAACGCTATTCCGACGACATACCGACGAAAAAAGTCCTCGAAATATCTCCTCGGAAATTCATACTTCCTCGGAATTCCGTCGGAAATTTCCGACGGAATTCCGAGGAAACAAAATTCCGAGGAAACTCCGAGAAACATATGTTCGTCGGATGGTTCCTCGGAATATACCGATGGAATTCCGATGGTCAAATCCTCGGAAGTTTCGACAAAACATTCCTCGGAATGTTTATCGGAAAATTCCGAGGAACATATTTTCCTCGGAATTTTCCGAGGGAATGGAGTTCCTCGGAAAATTCCGAGGGACAAAACTCCCTCGGAATTTTCCGAGGACTCAATTCCCTCGGAAAATTCCGAGGGAAATATGTTCCTCGGAATTTTCCGAGGGAAGAAAGTTCCTCGGAATTTTCCGAGGAACTCCATTCCCTCGGAATTTCGAAAAAATTTATTTTTTTTAAAAAAATTTAAATTTTTTAAATTTAAATTTAAAAATTTAAAATTAAAATTAAAATTGAATAAAACATTAAATAAAACATAGTAGATAATATTCAAAGTTAAATAAAACATTCAGAGTTTTTGGTAAAAAAAAAAAAACTACGGGTCTTGGATGTTCGGGAACACCTCGTTCGGGTACATCCTCTTCATCATCTCCATCATCTGCTCGTTGAGCCTCTTCTGGGTCTCATAGCCCGCCTGTTGAGCTGCCATCTGGGTCTCCAACGCAGATATCCGATCATCCTTGTCCTTCAGCTGAGCCGTAAGAACTTCCGGATCAACATATGGCGGTGGTGCAGAAGAAGGAGCAGCCGACCGGGAGCGACGACCCAAACCGACCATACGTCCCTTCTTCTTTGGAACCGACTGAAATATAAAAAACCAAATTTAGATAATATAAATTGATGATAAAATAAAAATCAAGAAATAAATAAATTGAACTTTTAAAAAAAAAACTTACCGATTCAACGATTTCGTTGATTCGAACCCGGGACAAGTTGGTCGAAGCCGTCGAATCGTCATCATCGGTTTGAAGCTGAGACACTTCGTCGTACACCTGAGTTTGGACCAGGTCGACCACGTCCCTCACAAGACCATCATCAATCTCACCGGTCTTCTTGTTGGTATACGCCCTTTTCATTAGGGCGAGATCATCAACCGGCTCGCCCTCATTTTCTTCCGCCTTGACAAAAAAATAAATAAAACAAACATTAGAAATTTGAAAAAATGCATAAAAAATAAAATTCTGAAACTTAAATAATTAAAGAAAAAGCGGTTGAACTTACCATGCGATCCGCGAGAGTGGCAATAGATTGGGCCCCCAAGTTATGCTTGTAGATGCCCTTCCCTTTACGGTCGCTCCTGCGGTTGTTGGAGTTGGTGGAAGAAGTTTCTTTCGTCTCTTCCTTATCCCAATGCTCACACAACTTCTTCCATACCGTGTCGTTCATCGACTTTGGGACCTTTTAATTTAAAAAAAAAAAGTTTAATAATTTAAAAAATAGTTTAATAAATTAAAAATTGTTAATAAATTAAAAACTACCTTGTTTACTTCCCACTTCTTCTTCCACTCGTACATCTGCTTCCCATAGTTGTCCATAACTTTATGGACAAAATGGTTATAGATAGAGAGCGTATCATCGGAATTCCAGTTGAATTCTTGCTGAAATAGTTTAAAAATAGTTTTTAAGCACAAAAATATAAATAGTTTAATAATTACAAAAATAGTTTTAATAAATAAAAAATAGTTTAATAAATATAGAAAATAGTTTAATAATTACAAAAAAAAAGTTTTAATAAATAAAAAATAGTTTAATAATTAAAAAAATAGTTTTTAAAATATTTAAAATGTTTAATAAATATAGAAAATAGTTTAATAATCACAAAAAATAGTTTTAATAAATAAAAAATATAAGTAAAAAATTTGAATACTTACCGCAAACTGACGAAACCACAGATGCTGCTTCTCGACGGGGAAGTGAGTGAAAGTCGGATGTCCCTTGTCGAGGGCAGAGTACATCATACGGTTGATCCATGCGCTGATCCCGTTCCCGGATCGGTTGAACCTAATAAAAAGAACAAATTATTAATAATCAATCAAATTTTAAGGAAAAAAAATAAAAGTTTAATTACCATGTTTGACCATGTCCATGTGGATACTCAGTGAGATAGGGAAGATGGTCACGACCGGGCTGTCGAACCAACTCCGCAACACTCATCACTCCCGGAGGACCCGTAGGAGCAGGAGCGGGTATAGCAGCGGGAGCGGGAGCAGCAGGAGCGGGTAATGGAGAAGGAGATGTATGGTAGGAGCTGTGGGGCGAAACGGAATCCTGAACATGGCTGGACGAACCCCGAGACTGGCTCCCCATACCACCCCGGCTACGACGCTGGCGAGGCCGGATCTGATCATCATTAGACCTGTAAATTAAAAAAAAAATAGTTTTAATTAAAAATAATTTTTAATCACAAAAATATAAATAGTTTAATAATTAACAAAAAAATTTTTATAAATAAAAAATAGTTTAAAAATTAAAAAAATAGTTTTAATAAACCCCAAAAACAGTTTAATAATTACAAAAAATAGTTTTAAAAATATTTAAAATGTTTAATAATTACAAAAAATAGTTTTAATAATATTAAAAATGTTAAATAAATATAAAAATTTATATTTTATATATAAAATACATAAAACGTTTTATTACCACAAAAAAATGATTTTGAATATATATATATATGATTTTTAATCACAAAAAAGTTTTATAGATTTTAAAAATCATTAATAAATATATAAATGATTTTAAAATGCAAAAAATAGATTTTATATACAAAAAACGTTTTGAATATATACATATATAATTACAAATTCGATTTTTATAACCACAAAATCAATAAAAACCAAAAAAAAATCCAAATCAAGTGAAATACATAATCAAACTCGATTTTACACAATCCTACCATTCAACCTAACAAAAATCTATAAATCTCATTCCAAAATCATCAAATCTACTTCAAAACCATACAAATCTACCCTAAGAGAGTGGGATAGGGTTCTTACATGATTATGGGAGTGGAAATCGCGAGGGAGAAGAGAGAAATCGCCGGAAATCGCAAGGGAGAAGAGAGGAGTCGGCGGAAATCGCAAGGGAGAGAAAGTGAGGCGGAGAGAAATGGGGAAGAAGATCGCGTTCGACCTAATAAAATGACGCGTCCGACGGAAACTATCCGTCGGAATTTCATCGGAATTATTTAATGGATCCGTCGGAATTTCCTCGGAATTCTTTGATTCAATTTTCGCGAAATATTTGGCGGCTTGGTTTACCCGGTTAAATGAAAATATTCCGAGGAACCATGATTCCTCGGAATACCCTCGGTAATTACCGAGGAAATTCTGAGGAACCAGGGTTTGGGGTTTTAAAACATCGATTATTTTCGCCGTATTTCATTTCTTATACAATTATAATGCATACCATTGAGGATTCTTTGTATAGATGATCATAAACCATGAAATAACACAATTTCAAAAATAATTGTAAGTATTCCCTTTACCGTTTATTAAAGTGTATAAGTGTTTCTCTTATGTTGTGTGGTTTTCGTTCATGGAATCGTAAAAGTGTTTGTTATTGGATAAAACACCAAAGTTCCTAGTTCCAAACATCATAATCTGGTTAAGACACTTAATGAAGGTTATATACATGTTATTCAATCCGTAAAACGTTGTTTTCGGTTTAAAACCCAAGTTCCTCGGAGGAAACCGAGGGAATTCCGATCTTCGTCGGGATTTCCTCGGAAAATTCCGAGGAGATTCCGAGGAAAAAGAATCTATAATCAAATGCCCATGTTCCTCGGGATTTCCTCGGAATTTTCGAGGAAATTCCGAGGAATTCCTTACTTCGTCGGAATTTCCTCGGAAATTCCGAGGAGATTCCGAGGAAAAGGAATCTATAATCAAGTCCCTAAATCGAGAAGATCTATTCCGAGGAAATTCCGAGGAAAACCTATCTGTCCTCGGAATTTCCTCGGTATTTATATTTAAAAAAAAAAAAAAAAAAGTCGACGCTAGTCTGTTTCCGAGTCGTCATCACCAGATGAATCTGAATCTGGATCTTGGTGAAACTCTCCAATCACTGGTTCATCCTCTACGTGAACGGCGGCTTCCTCTCCGAAGTCGGTTAAATCGACTACAAGGCCAACTCCACCTAAATCTTCTGCTGCACTTAAGTTGCCGGATGTGCTTGGTTGTAGTGGGTCTTCCAGCTCAGAACTTCCCTGAACTCGGCCTCTCGGGTTGAGTCTTGTAACAGTAACCCATGGATCATCTCTGTTCCTTACCCGGGGGTACTTGATATAACAAACCTGATCGGCCTGAGAAGCAAGAATGAAAGGATCATAATATTGCAGCTTCCGTCTTGAATTTACTGATGTAACACCAAATGCATCTGTTCTCACACCTCGATCTGGAGTGTTGTCGTGCCAATCACAATAGAAAACAGTACAGCGCAATCCAACCATGCCCAAATACTTGATTTCCAAAATCTCATTTATGTGTCCGTAGTATACATCATCTCCTGATGCAGAACAAACACCAGCATCGTAAGTCGTACTCGAACGTCTCCTCTTCTGAGTTGTGAATGCATATCCTCGAGTACAAAATCTCGGATATGACTTCACAACAAAGTTTGGTCCAACGACCATCTCGCGTATCCAATCGTCAAATGTTTCACCTCTTGCCAAACCATCACTCACATAAGTAAACATCCATCCACCAAATTCTCTCTGCTTCATTTCTTCTAGTTCGTCCTCTGTGGCGTATCTATATTCGAACCGCTTTTCTGCCATGAAAATCCTTTCATATTGAAGAACATCTTCGCAGTTGGTGAGTAAATATGTTTGCAAATGACTGCGCTCCTGATCAGTAAGTCGACGGTCCTTTGGTTTTCCGCTAAGTCGTCCAACGTCTGTGAAAATGTCTGGAACCTTCCAATGATATGTTGCCCGTTCGCCTCTATCATCATGCCGAGCAGGTCTTCTGTTTTTGGTCTGAACTTCTGCTGGAAAGTAGTACTCGGCAAAGTTTGAAGTTTCTTCATTGATCATCTGTGCGACTATAGACCCTTCCACCCTACTTAAATTTTTCACCATCTTCTTCAAATGGAACATATACCGCTCATACAGATACATCCATCTATACTGCACAGGACCACCAAGTTCCAATTCTCTTACCAGGTGAATAACAAGATGCTCCATAACATCAAAAAATGAGGGAGGAAATATCTTCTCAAGGTTGCACTGAATCACAGCTATGTTAGTCTTCAAATTTTCAATACCTTCAAGAGTCACTGATCTTGTGCATAAATCGCGGAAGAAACCACTTATCCCTGCAATTGCTTCATGAACATTTCGTGGTAATAGTTCCTTGAAGGCAAACGGAAGGAGGCGCTGCATCATTACATGGCAATCATGGCTTTTCAAGCCAGTAAACTTTCCTTCCTTTCTGTCGATACAGTTACGCAAATTAGATGCGTAACCGTCTGGAAATTCCACATCGTTTGAAATCCAATCAAAGAACGCATCCTTTCCCGCTGCATCAAGTCGGTATATGGGAAAAGGAGCCCTACCACTCTCATCAACATGAAGTTCTGAACGATCACATATATCGACTAAATCGAGTCTTGACTTCAAATTATCCTTTGTTTTACCTTGAACATTAAGGATCGTGTTCATGTGATTGTCAAAAAAGTTCTTCTCAATATGCATGACATCTAAATTATGCCTTAGTAGATGATCCTCCCAGTATGGCAGATCCCAAAAAATACTTTTTTTGTGCCAGTTATGTAGGTTTCCAACACCATCTACCGGAAAACGCTCATGTCCACCGACGTCTGGCGTCCTTTCTGCACCAAAATCTCTAAGTTGTGTCTTCAAATCTTTTCCACGAATTTCCGGAGGTGGACTGTCAAACACCCTCTTGTTCTTCGTAAACAAATTCCTACTTCTACGATATGGATGATCTGGTGGTAGAAATCTCCTGTGACAGTCAAACCAACACGTTTTCCTTCCGTGTTTTAGTTGGAAAGCATCAGTGTTATCTTGACAATATGGACATGATAGCCTTCCATGCGTTGTCCATCCAGATAACATACCATATGCTGGAAAATCACTTATTGTCCACATTAGTACTGCCCGCATTTGAAAGTTTTCTTTACACGAAACATCGTATGTTTCAGCACCTTGAGCCCATAGTTGTTGCAACTCATATATTAGTGGCTGAAGAAACACATCAAGTGATCTCTTAGGATGCTCTGGTCCGGGAACGAGAATCGAGAGAAACAAAAACTCTCGTCGCAAGCACAAGTTTGGGGGTAGGTTGTATGGTGTAAGAATGACTGGCCATAGAGAATACTGTCTTCCACTCTTGCCAAACGGGCTGAAACCATCAGTACATAATCCAAGGTAGACATTTCTTCTCTCATACGCAAAGTCGGGATACTTTGATTGGAAATGCTTCCACGCTTTTGCATCTGAAGGATGTCTGATCTCACCATCTGTTGAGTGCTCCGCATGCCATCTCATTGGTTGCGCTGTGCGTTCAGACAGATACAGCCTCTGCAACCTTTCCGTCAAAGGCAAATACCACATCCTTTTATATGGTACTGGAACTCTTCCACTCGTATCTTTATAACGAGGCTTCCCACAAAATTTGCATGAAACCCGCTGTTCATCCGCCCTCCAATAAATCATGCAGTTGTCTCTGCATACATCTATTACCTGATACGATAAACCAAGACCAGCTACGAGTTTCTGAACCTCGTAGTATGAGCCAGGAGCTACATTATCTTCGGGTAGAATACCTTTTACATAATCAGCAATCGCATCCACACAGTCTTCAGCCAAATTATAATCCGTCTTAATGCCCATCAATCTTGTAGCAGATGATAAAGCTGAATGACCATCTCTGCAACCTTCGTACAATGGTTGCTTTCCAGCATCCAACATATCATAAAATCTCCTAGCTTCGGCATTGGGTAAATCTTCCCCTCTAAAATGATCATTTACCATCTGCTCAGTACCTACACCGTAATCTACATCCGTTCTAATTGGATCTTCTAATCTAACCGCTGGCTGAGGTTCGCTAGTACTACCATGTTCATAATCAGTTTCTCCATGATGATACCAAATTTTGTAACTTCGTGTAAACCCACTCAAATATAGATGAGTCCAAACATCCCATTGTTTAATAACTTTTTTATTTTTACAATTAGAGCAAGGACATCTTAACATACCTGTTTTTGCTTCCGGTTGTCGGTGAACTAACCCCATGAATTCGGTTATACCTTGTTGGTATTCTTCCGTAAGCAATCTCGTGTTCGGATCCAAATGAGGTCGATCGATCCAAGAACGAAAATAATTTGAAGAAGACATGTTTTTTATGAATCAAATTCGTGTGTAAAGAAAGTGAGAGGGAGGATGAAGATATGGAGTGAATGAAGAGGAAGAGGGGTGCTTGTATTTATAGTTGAAATCCTGCCGACAGTCCGAGGAAATTCCGACGGAATTCCGATGCAAACGGCTAGTTCGTCGGAATTTCCTCGGAATTTTTAAAATCCCCCAACGGCTCTCCAACGGCTCTCTAACGTCTATAATATTTCCTCGGAATTCATCGGTTTTTTCCGAGGAATACTAGTTTCCTCGGTATTCCGTCGGAATATTCCGACGAGATGAATTTTCCTCGGAATTCCGTCGGAATATTCCGAGGAAATTCCGAGGAAGCCAAATTTTGTGTTTCCTCGGAATTGCCTCGGAAATTCCTCGGTATATTCCGAGGAATTCATTTTCCGTCGGAACGTCCGTCAGAATACCGCTGTTTTCTTGTAGTGAGACCACGTTACAAGTAACCATCCCAAACCTCATTCCACGCGCGAGTCAAAGTTTGATCTAAAGAAAAATGAGGTACCCTTCTTGTGGCATTCAGTGTATATATGTAGTACCAACAGGTCGAAAATGATTATATATATATATATATATATATATATATATATATATATCACCAATAGAGAAAACCAATAATTAAGAACTAGTTTAAGACTTTTGACCCAACAAAAAATAATAATTAGTGGTTGAAAAAGATTACAATGTCAAGACAAGCTGTTTCCAACTATACCTAAAAGATTACAATGTCAAGATGTGGTTGTAAAAATGATTTTCATCTTTTTTTTTTTCCGCCAAGGTGTTGTTTAAATTAATCCAACGGGCCAAGCCCAGACGTCCGAAGCCCAATTACACAAAGAGCTAACAAAAAAACGACCCACAAACGAAATGGGCTACAGCAATAACGGCCGAAGCCCAAGAAAAGCAGACGGCCCAAAAGCCCAAACAATTAACCCGAACAGCTTGCCCTCGGGTCGCGACAAGGAGGCTGGGAATTGCACACGTGTAATAATTCTATACAATACAAGTATAGAAGACACACCAAGAACTCTTCTTGTTTGACAGAAGAATGAGATTTTTTTCTTACATATAGGTTAAAACTAATGAAACTAATATATTTTAATTATCTGAAATTCTTATTTATGGTCAAACGTTTAGTTTCTAGTTGGTGCACACGACGTCAGAAATTATTCTCCATCTCCAAATCTCATTGCCTAGTCCAAAATTGAGAAAGATTACATAATATTCAGATATATCATAGGTTGAAAATTTGATGTAGACCTATTATTATTGTTTCTCATGGTCGTATACAGTTGTACATATCAAATTCATCATAAGTACAATTTGATTGGACTAAATCATATTGAACTCCATTCGAAACATACTCCAAATGATATAATTAGCAAGATACGTATGAATAGTTGTCTGAAGATAATCATTTTAAGTCGTAACAATTAATCAGAGTATTCAAAGTCGAAATATATTTTTAGCCAAAACAAAGTCGCAGTATATATACCCATACATATATATTACAAAGTCGATATATATATACCTCAAAGGAATTTGTTTGCTTTCGATTAAAATTAACAGTTTCATATACAAGTCACGATGAATTTTGTGTTTTCCTGATTTTACAATATTTGATCAGCTCACACGATTAGTAAAAAAAAACACACCATTACAATTTATAAAAAGCTTCACAAGGCTTGAAGCTCACAAGTATGAAACTAGAAGGGGAAGAACATCAACAACATCAAGCTCGCGACGGTGGAACCTAAACCGAATGTGATGGAAAGAGAAGGTCGAGTGGTAGCTGACGAACCACCACCACCACCACCAGTAGGGACAGGACGGCGGCTACTACGACCCCTTCCACCACCACCACCACCACGTTTCCTAATGAAAACACGAAGAGAGTCACCGTGTTGTGCAAGACTTCGTCTCCAAGAGGTCGTCGTCGTTTGGGCTTTACTTTCTTGATTTTCAGATGAAACTGGTGAAGGCAGAGAAAAAAACAGAAGGAACATAATCAATGAACAATATAAAGCCAGTGAAATCCTCATTTGTGTGTTTATCAAAATAATAGGTGTGGATAATGTATTTGATCCAAACAAATCGGAGAACAAAATGGGATATTCCAGAAAATGAACGAGATGTGTAATGGGGGGCAAAGAATTAGTATTTACTGCTGTATTTATAACGCTAAAGAATAATGAGATCATGGCTTCAAAATGCGTGACTTTGTCTTTAAACCGGAGTGTATATTAGTGGATTACTAAACTATTAATGTACCGCCACTTCGCAGTCTTCGGTTGATTACGAAAAATATGAAAAAAAGAAAAGATTTGGCAGCAAATAAACGGCAGCGTGTGAAGAAAATTTCAAATCTTCGTCGTTTTAAAAGTGATAAAGGTGAAGTGGAGCTTCGGAGGGTTTCTAAAACTTTCTACAAAATGCTAGGCCAAGTGCAATTTGTGGGTATCACTGCCTGCTCACTCAGCCCAACCGTTGTTGTTATCTCGCTCACGACTCACGAGTCACGTCTCCGGTATTAGAAGATCCAATTGAAAGCCCATTTTATATCTTGTGAGAAGTCCATTAGCCCATGTAACTAGGGTTTGCCACATGAGTTCCCATATAAATAGTCATGCTATGTAATGAAAACCTCAACTTTTGGAATATCAAATATCATTTTCATAAATCTCTTTGTTCTTGGTGACAAACTTAATCTCTTCCCGTTTCTTTACATTTTCATAATAAAGCTCCTTTGAGCTATTCATCTTTTGCATCAATAAAGCTTTATAAAGCTTCAATCTTTCTTAGTTTAAAAATGTCTCCATCCGGTAACTTTTCACGAATTTCTTAATGCGTTTGTTTGCCGAAGAAAACGCATGCATTAAGATCGAGAAAGATTACATAATAATATTATATCGTAGATTGCAAATTTGATGTATTGTTTCTTGTAGTCGTATACTGTTGTACATATCAAATTCATCATAAGTACAATTTGATTGGACTAAATCAAATTGAGACATACCCCAATCTTACAAGTAGTAAGATATGAATAAGTACGATTATCTGAAGATTATCACCATAAGTCGTAACAATTAATAGAGAATTCAAAGTCTAAATATAACTCAAAAAGGAGAATTTCTTTGTTTTCGATTAAAATTAACAATTACATATATAAGCCACGATAACTTTTGTGTGTGTTTCCCGGATTTTACAATGATCAGCTCACATGATTTGAAAAAAAAAAAAACAATACACCATATTACAATGTATAAAAACTTCACAAAGCTTGAAGCTCACAAATTTCGAAACTAGAAGGTGAAGAACATAAACAAAATCAAGCTCGTGACCGTGGAACCGAAACCAAATGTTATCGAAAGATAAGGTCGAGTGGAAGCCGACTTAGGGACGAGACCGCGACCCTTACCACCACCACCACCACCACCACGTCCACCTTTCCTAATGAAAATTCGAAGGGACTCGCGGTTTTGTCCAAAACCTCGTCTCCAGGATGTCGTCATTAACGTTTGGGCTGTGTTTCCATGATTTTCATGAGATGAAATTGGCAAAGGCCGAGAGATTAAGAGAAGGAACATAATCAATGAAGAATATAAAGCCAATGAACTCCTCCTCATCATCCTGTATTTGATCCAAACAAATCGGAGAACAAAATGGGATTTTATTTACAAAATTAATGAGTTGTATAATGGCGCAAAAAATTAGTAATCTATCTTATTAAAACTCAAGTACAAAATTGGAGTGTTTGGAGACTTGAATAG
Organism: Brassica rapa; assembly: GCF_000309985.2. Classification (NCBI taxonomy): domain Eukaryota; kingdom Viridiplantae; phylum Streptophyta; class Magnoliopsida; order Brassicales; family Brassicaceae; genus Brassica; species Brassica rapa. The sequence goes on along the minus strand of NC_024795.2, from coordinate 3,411,893 downwards.
GACTATTAAAAAATTTGGAGTGTTTGGAAACATGGATTGCAGTCTTTTAAAAAAAATTATTTTTGTTTGAAAACAAGGATAGTAATATTAAGAAAAAAAATAATGGGCTTATGTTTTTTTAAAAAAATTGAAAATTATCTAGGCCACTTTTAAAATATACCAAAATGGGTCAATCTAATTGCCTAAATTTTTTTTTTCTAAACTAACCATAAAACAAAATTTAAACTTTATATACATATTTCAAATCAAAATAATAATTCAAATTTGATTTATATCAAAAATTGATTCAAAAATATATATATATATATATATATATATATATATTCAAAAATGGATTTTTACTAAACTATTTTTCAATAACCATTATAAAAAAATATTGTCAATATATATAATAAAAATATAATACAAAGCCCAATTTGAAATACCAACTCAAATTATGGTTTTTATATTTCATATTAAGTTTTAAAAGTATAATCTATCTAATTATTTATATGATGGTATGTATAAAATACTATTAATTATATGATTACTTATATGATGGTACATATAAAATACGATTAATTATATGATGATAAAATACGATATATAATAATGACTAGGGATGGGCTTTTGGGTACCCATACGGGTTTGGTTCTGATCGGTTTGTATTTCGGGTTTTCGGGGTCAAAGATTTCAGCCTTATTAGAATGTTTCTAAATTTTGGTTTGAGTTCGATTTGGATCTTTGCGGGTTTGGTTTGGGTTTTGATAACTAATTTAAATTATTTTTAAAGTCTTAAATTATTATATATTTTAAATTTCTCAAAATGTATAAATAAAATAATATATTACGTATAAATTTGAATAACATATGTCATAATACTTAAGCTTAACATATCAATTGGCTTGATTTAAAATTTTGGATACGGAATCAATAATTATTTTAAGTATTTTTGGTGATTTGAGTATACTTTAACTATTTCAGATATTTACTTTTGACTATCTATATATATTTTCAAGTATTTAAACCAATTTAAAAGTATCATTTTGATGTTTTATATACGTTAAATCTTAAAATAATTAATATATATAAGTATATAAATCTATTTTTAGATAAATTCAGATACTCAAATACTTCGGTTCGGATCAGATTCGGTTCTTTAAATAACAAAATTTTGAATAATTAGAATATTTAATCAATTTATGTTCGGATTTGGTACTATATTTTTGGATCGGTATCGGTTATGTTTCTCGAATTCATTTTTCCAAATCCTAATAATTACATGAAAAACAAATATCAACATATTTTTCAAAATATACACCCGCGCGCCTGCGCGGGTCAAAATCTAGTTACTATTTATAACGCTAAAGAGTAATGAGCGCGCCGGTCAAAATCTAATTACTATTTATAACGCTAAAGAGTAATGAGATCATGGCTTCATAATGCGTGACTCTGTCTTTAAACCAGAGTGTATATTACTCCCTCCCTTACTTTTTCTAAAAAGTTTGTTTCAAAAATATTAAAAAAATTAATTGATTTTATTAAATTATTATTAATTAAAAGTTATTGAAAATTGAAAATTACAGAAAAAGTTGCATTTATTATTATAATTTAATGTGTTTTTTAATATCTCTGAAAATAATAAAATGTCTACAGAGGGAAGTATAATGTATTAATCATTATTATCGCTTAAAAAAATGCATGTCTTTGTCTTTAAACCGGAGTGTATTATTTAGTACTTATAATGCATCGCCCACTTGGCAGTCTTCGGTTGATTTTAGAAAGTAAGGATCAAAGACAAGATTTGGCCGCATCTAAACGGCAGCGTATTAAAGAAGCTCCCTAATTCGTCGTCGTTTTGAGAGTGATAAGAGGTGAAGTGGAGGTTTCTAGAACTTTCTATAAATTGTTACGCCAAGTGCAATTTTGTAGCTGTCATTACCTTCTCACTCAACCCCGCCGCTTGTTGTCTCTCTCTTTCACGTCTCCGGTAACTTACGTTCTCAATGTGTTTCTCTTCTTGATCTGTTAAGCTTGCTTTGTTTTGTTCAAGGATTATGCTTTGTGACTTGTTTAGAACAAAAGGATGAACCTTTAGTTACGTATTAGGGTTTTAACTTGAAATGAATGATGCTGCTTAATCCTTCTTTAGTTTGGTTTAAATAAGCTGTTGTGTTATTCTCTGACTTCTCGCTCGATCGATTAGGGTTTTGTTTATGTCCGAACTTGAAACAATGTTAGGTCTTGTTTTGTTGGTCTCTTCTCTTTACTTGTAGGAACCAACAGTCTCCATACTTAAAAAGTTGTCTGCTTTTACTTCCCATCTGAAACGCCTCTTAAGAAAAAGTTATCAACTTTATGAAAAATGGTTCATCTTTATTAGCTTTTACTCTGAGAATGTGTTATTGAACAATTTTTGTCATGCAATTTTTTCAGATCTAAGAAGATGTCTCAACACTGTCACGCAGATTGCCAGCGAGCCATGGATGCCCAAGAAGAGCATGGTAAAAAAAAAAGTTACTTTCTTTACTGTCATTAATGAAAGAGTGTGATTTGGTTTTTGACTGATACCTTGTTGTTACTCTCGTTTAAAGAAGAAACATTTCAAATGATTAAAGGTTTGTTTTTTGTGTTGCAGATGCAGCTGAAAGAGCCGCAATGATGGCGGTTAGTCTGATAAGCAGTGCTCGTATGGTAGCTAACCTGGACAGAGAGTACACTTCCTACTCTGCTCAGTTCTTGGTTGACAACGCCGGTCGCAAAAACGAGTCTGCTCAGGATCCGCAGCCCTCCACGTTCACCATCCAAGACTGCCTCCAGTACTTGGTGGAGATCGCTACTCCCAAGCCTGAGTCCGAGCCAAGAGAAGTGGACGAGCGACGCAGCACGCGGACTCTCAAAGACTGCCTCGAATACGCTTTGAAAGAAGGGTTGCCGAAGCTCGAGGACTGGACACATGTGGGATGTGTGCACAAGCCTCCCCCGTTTGCGTCTCTCATTCCTCGTGTGCCCATGAAAGGAGAGCTGATCGAGGCTAAGACGTCGGAAGAGGCGTCTAAGTTGCTGAGGAAGCAACCGGTGGGAGCGAAACTCCACGTGTTCAATCCTGATTTCGAGCGTGTTAGAGATGAGGTACAGTGCTAGCTTTTCTCTATCTCACTGATTACTATATATGTATGTTAAAGTTGTCTTATTGTGCGGCAGGGTTTTTACGAAGGCCCGTCAGGTCCTGAATCACGCTACGTTGGGCTAAGAGACGTGATGATAACTGGAAACGGGACGATGAAGGGAGGTCCGTTTTTGGAGGTGAAGATAGTCTACAAGAAGAAGGAGACGTTCCTCAAAGTGTCTTGCACTCGTGTGCTCACCTCACTCCCAAATGACAGCGGCGAGGAGTGTGAGGTGGAGCCAACGGGTCTGCTTGTTGATTTCATCATCCCTCGCTTCTCTAAGTAAATAAACTAGATCGTGGAATGGTCTTGGTTGAGTAAGTATCTAGAGAACAATGTGTCGGTTAATAAGAGTCAAGTATGATGTAAGTTGCTAAGTATCATGAAAACCGTATGCTAGTTGTGGAACTCGTTTGTAGTCCCAAGACTTTTATCTATGTGTAATGAAGTTATGTCTACTAATCATCATCCCTTTTAATATTTTTCGTTGCATGTTAGTTTTTTTAACCGCTTCTTAAAAGACTATTAAACTAATCGGAGAGATACAATAGAACATGCCGTTTTGCATGCAATAATTTACTAATTTAGAAGCATGATTTACTAATTTAGATTCTGGCTGGTTCGGCTTAAAATGCTCCAAAGTCTACGTTTAAGGAGAGGTCAAACCAATGTTTGCAATGGCATCTAGAGATTCGTGAGAATCACCCTCTACTTCGTGCACACAACCAAAAAAAAAAACTGGAAATCGAAACCTTTTTCAACATACATTTTGTCACGTTCATGAGAGTGTAATCTCGATGGTCTGTGTATTAGCTTTCATTTTCTATTAGTTTAAATGACATGCTCTATTAAAAATAAAATTTCATTCCACAAATGTTAAAACACTACCATTAAACAATAGTATCAACGTCTTGCGCATCTTGAACTAATCAAAACCAAGATGTAGCAGCAAAGAGAACATACACAAATAAAGAAAAACAAAACCATGTAACAAGATTGAAACTAATCTCGATGACTAGTATTGGTATTAACTCAACAAGTTTTTTAGAAAAGGTTTTGAGGAAAGATCTCACCTGTTTTTCCAGCGAGTTTGGGGTCTTAAACTGATCTACACCAAACTACGGCACGCCTCGACATCAGCTGCATGCGTAGCCAACAGAGAGTCGCTTACACTCTTGATAACAGCATCCAATACTGCTTTCTTGAACCACTCATCCTCCATTTTCATTAGAATGTCCTTGACCACCTCGAAACCAGACGCACTGGCCATAACCAAACTCCCAAGGATCTCCCCAAAGTTGTTTGGCGCCTTTGGCAGATCGATTCCAATGTCATCAAGCATAGACCCGTAAAGCAGACAGCCACTCCCTATGTCTTTAGGAGTTAGAACGTTCTTCGAGACCAAATGTGCCAAGAGATTCGCAACTGGTGTAACGCACGGTGGGTTTTTCTCCAATCCGAGGGAGATGGCTTCCTTGACGAGCTCGGGATGGTAAGATGGAGATTTCAGTTCCTCTACGCATTGCAATGCCTCATCCAACAGACGGACGTTGAAGTATTCTTCCAAAAGCGACTTGGTCTTCCTGCTGAGCACTTCTGAGTTCAAGCTAGTAGCAGCCATAGGAGGAGCCGCCACCTGTGGCTGTGGCTTCTCAACAGCTGGTTTGCTCGGAGCAATAACAGCTTTAGCCGGTTCGCCACTGTTGCCTTGCAGTAGGGCACTTGGTTTACCATTCAAGATACCACCGCTTCCCTGAGGTAGGAGCCTTGAATTAACTGACAGTGACTTGTTAATGATAGCAGGAGACTGAACACGCCCTGCGGGCTGAGGATTCTGCCTGTTCCCTCTGGGCATGGAGCGGGACCGTGCCATCTCCCAGCCGTCGTCATCCGTTACAGGCATCCCCGGCATCTTCCTTGCCCCTGGCATACCAGGCATCATTCCTCCAGTACCAGAACGTCCAAGGAAGTTTCCAGAGCCAAGAATATCAGCATCCGCACCACCACGGTTGTTGTTATTCCTCATATTCGCCATTGCACCAGGGCGCAACCCAAGAGTCTTTTCTGCCTCGGAGTGAATCTCAGTGATTTTCTTGGCTTTCATCTGCCAGTTTTACACAGCAAGAACAAAACATAAGTAAATACAGATTAATCTATGAGTAATTACTATACATATAGAAACGAGCTCTGTAAATTCTTACCTCCTCACGCCTTGGTATCCACTTGTCAGCTCGCAGATCAACAACATTACGGACCATAAATCTCAAGCGTGGCTCTAACATCGGGTGCACTGCTAGTTCCTTCAAACGGGTGAAGTACATGTCGTTTATGCTTCGTGATCTTAGGCTCTCATCGAGTTGTTTTCCAATGGTGATGAAAACTTGACAAAGAGCCTCAACATCTTCCTCTGCTGGGCAATCTTTATCGTCGGATCCTAAAAGCTCCTGCGACCAGACACAAACTTACCATGAGCTCTACAGAAAAAAAGTATTACATGAAACTAACTTTTAGCGGTACAAAAGCAGAGCGTGAGTAGTTATAATAATACCTGGACGATGTGATGAAGGATCTTCTCAGGGACCATCTTCTGCTTCAGAAGTTCACCAATTAAACGGATGTTTCCTAATGTCCTGAGCTTGGCCATCCTTTCCTTGTCCTTGCGCTCCATTTCTTGCGCTGGATCAGTCATCAGTCTGACTTCTTCCTTCAACTTGTCAGCGCCTTCAAACTGTTCTTGGCAATTATTCAAAAGCACTCTTTTGAAGGTTATTTCTTTTCCTCCGGCTTCCTCTGATGGGAACGAAGGCAGCTTTCCGTTGATATCAAAACACAAAAGAGCATACATCTGACAAAATGTGGGCTCAAGAACGGCCTTCTCAAAAATCAGCTGGATCACTCCCTGAATTTAAGAATAAAACCAAATCATGCCATGAAGAGAGAACTACAAACAATCAAATCCAGACAGAACTGGGGATACCTTTAGAATATCCGCAGAAGTGATACCAGAGTCAATTAATTGACCTTTAAGAAGATCATACTTCTCAGGAGTCATCTTGTTCAGAATACTGCAGAGAAACAGAACTATAAAATTCAATAAACACCAAAACACAAACATTCATAAAAGCCATGAAGTATACAATACCCTTTCACGGTCTTGAGAACTTGATCCTTTTCTGAGAGAGTTCCTCTTTTAGCTGACCATGGGACCTCTGCTTTCACAAGGGCAGGAGGAGGGCCAGACTGTTTCAGCAAGTTATGACGTTAGTTACAAGCAATAACCACCTAAAAGCAACCCAAGACATTGTCAAAAAATAAAATGTCAGAAGTCAACACTCACCCCTTGGATTGATCCAGAATACGCATCTCTAGATTCGCGTTGGTCCTCCCTTGACCTGTCTTTACTCGGGGAAGGAATTGGTGCACGAGTATGCCAATCACGGTTATCAGTCTCCGAGTAACGGTTTTGAACTTGAGCTGCAGGCTGAAAAGAGTAAACAAGAAAGGGAATTAAAAAAAATTAATCTGAAACAATTGACATAATCAAGAAAACTCGCAAAGCATTCAACAAAGCAGTAAGACAGTCACCTTGTTTTCCGAACGGCCCCAGCTCTGCTCTTCGCCAAAAAGATCAGATGCAATATCCTTACCGAGCTTCAGAACTTCATCAGAGACTTGGCTACCCTGCAGAACCAAAATGATGAATAACTAAGCGAATATTTAAACCAGAGCAATACAATTTATTTGAACAAACACAAAAAAAAAAAGAAAACAAAAGAAAGGGACGCATGTCTACCTCTTTAAGCTGAAGAAGCTGTTCGCGAGTGAACCGCACAATCTCATGACCCTCAAATCTCGAGTCTCCTCTCTACAAAACAAAAAAAAATCCATTAAAACGTCAACTTCAGAATTAAAAACATGGCTAGACTCAACACGCATGTGTTCTCAAATCAATAACATGTACGTAGGGTCCTTTATGAGCATCAAAGAACTTAAAAGAGTGCCCACCTAAAAAGTAATCAATCTCTGTCCATATTTACAGCAAGGCCGCATTGCTTAAGCGCCCCACCAAGAATTAGGACATTGCATTGTTGTGTCTCAGATTCCAAAACTCAGATTCAATCCAAAACGAGAGAAATAAAAAACGGAATCGAATTTACAGCTAAAAGTTCTAGAAGAAGAGCAAACGAATGAACAACCTTAACGGCAAAAGAAGGAGCGTCTTCGGCATTGGTAAGATCAGAGGAGGAAGAGGAAGACAAGGCAGAGCGTGGGGCGAAGATGCTTCCTCCACGACCTCCTCCTGGCCTCAAGCTCAACATCACTCTCGGAATCTTTCGCGGTAAAAGCTAGGATGGTTGTTAGTAGGGCTGCACAATAGACGCAAACGATCAATGGCGGAGGCTACGTAACCAGAGGAGTGAGATGAGAAAGGAGTATTTGAAATGAAAGAGACAAAATTGAAGAAGCGTTACCTGAGAGAGAGAGAGAGGGAGAGAGTTTGTGTGAGAAAGAATGAAGGAACGAACGCGGCGGAGAAGCGTATTGATGCTTCTTTTTATTTTCGTTATCAGCTTCTCCCCCTCAGGCGTTTTTAGGGTTTGGGCCTTTTATTTATTGGGCCTGATAGTACTCATACGGTCCATTGTTTTAAATACGTAATTTAATTATAAGATATTTCCAGACTGAAATTGGAGAGGTCTGTGTATTGTGTACTCTAACCTCTTTAGTCTTTTCTAATTGAAATTGGATTGGCATCTGCATTGCTCTTGTTACTTGAGTCGCTGAAACTTGTCAACATCTAAAGCTTGCGACTGAGGAAAGTAAATACTTCAGAGACAGAAACTTGTTTTATTGTCTTGGTACCAAACAAGGAAGTTCTTCGGAAAGCTCAAGAACCACTCCCTAAAAAAGAAGAAAAAGTCAGCTGATGATGAAGTTTCAGCGACGGGACTGCAACTTAAGGATACATGATGCACAATTGTCTGAAGATATATTATCTGGTAATAACAGTGAGTTTGATAAGTTTCGGTATAGTTCCTTTTATTTCCATGTATGTGAAACCATAGAAGTAGATTATTTGAATAACAAGAAACCAAGACTTAAAGAATAATCACTTATGAGTGATGTAATGTTACATTATGAGTACAAGATGACTTGTCTTGCGGCCAAAACAAGTCACTACCAATAATCTCCGCAAGAACAAGCACCATCTTTGAAATGGTGGAAGCGGTTGGCGTCTCTTACAACTATCACTCTCTCTGTGATCTTCGAGATGAGTTTGGTTACGGCATGACAGTCTAAACAGACCCTGAGATTCTTTATGATCCGAATTTCAGTTCCTGGTTCGGTGACAATGAGTCCAAAGGCAATGGCTAGCCTCTCACTATGAAATTTCACCATCAGCTCCCTTTCTTCCTCCTCCACGTCGTGCAAGGCCAATTCAGTCTCCGGTTGATACCCAGCTTCCCTCATCTTCCCTTCGAGCTCCTCTAGCTTCTCATATATTGCTTTTACCTGTGGATGTGACTGATCACCCGAGGTAAACACATGAGGCGTCTCACCAATTTCTATCAAGGTATAACCAGGAGCCTTGGCTAGTTTCCTCTTCTTTGCTTCTTGTCCGACCGTAGCAGCCTGTGGATAGTTTCTATCAGCTGCATCGTCTGGATCCAGCTCAAAAAGCTTCTCGGAGACGGTACGTGCAAGGTTTGTGTCTTTGTGAATCTTACAAGCTCCAAGCAGTGTTTGCCACACGGAAGGATCCGGCTCAACTGGCATTGCCTCTATAAACTGCAGTGCTCTCTGCAAATGTCCTGCTCGGCCAAGAATATCAACCATGCATGCGTAATGCTTGACCGTTGGTTCGAAACCATACCGGTGGATCATGGAATTGAATATCTCATTACCTTCCTTGACAAGACCAGCATGACTACAAGCGTAGAGAACACAGAGGAAAGTGACTGGGGACGGTGCAACGCTGGAACTCAACATCTCAGAGAAGATATTCAGAGCTTCATGTCCATGTCCATGGAGCCCATAACCGGAGATCATTGTGTTCCATGTAACTTCATTCTTCTTCGGCATCAAGTCAAACAACCGGCGTGCTTCTTCAATGCTTCCGCACTTTGCATACATACCAATCAAAGCAGTAGACACATATATGCTAGACTCAAAATCGCTACCCCTTACTAAACCATGCACCCATTTCCCCAAGCTCAACGTTCCTAACTGCGCACAAGCCGATAGAATACAAGTTATCGTGATCGGGTTCGGACGAAACTCAGACTTCTGCATTTCTCTGAACAGAGATATCGCGTCCTCTGTCAACCCGTTTTGTGTATAACCCGAGATCATTGCGTTCCAAGACGCCAAGCTTTTGTGCGTACACTCATCAAAAGCCTTCCGTGCTGATTCCATCTCGTCCATTTTACTGTAAACCGTTGTTAACGCGGTTGGGACAGATTCATGAGACAAGAAACCTGATTTCAAGCTGTAACCGTGAATGGCATATACAAGCATAAGATGACCACCAGAGACAGGGATCAAACTCACCAGCGTGCTTGAGTTCAACCTTTCCCCCGACAACACCAGCTTTCTAAACAAGCTTACAGAGAGCTCAGTCTCTTCGTTAGAAGCATACCCGTGAATCATCGCATTGTAAGCTACAACATCCGGTGCACAAAACTCTCGAAACAGAGCACTCAAAGCTTCAACCTTTCCACATTTCGAGTACAACGAGATGAAACCCGTGAGAACAAAATCGTGGGAGTAGCACCCTGTCTTCATCGCAAGACTATGGATTAGCATCCCAACCCTCAGCTCCTGCAACTCCGCAACAGCGGGGAGTATATTCAACACAGTCGTCGAGTCCCAACGAGTACAGCTCTCGTTAATCAAATCCCTAAAAACCTTAACAGACTCCTCATACATCTCATTCTCTCTGTATCCACATAACATAGTATTCCACAAAACCACGTCTCTCTCAGACATTCTGTCGAACACCTTCCGTGCATCATCCACCCGCGAAAACTTGAAGTACATCTTGACGGTATTGGACCCGACGTGTAGTTCCGAGTCAAACCCATCAACGACCGCTTGACCATGAACAGAACGGCCAGCTCTCTCGTCATGAATACTCGAAGCGGCGGAGATAGCGTACGTGTAAGTGGAGCTATTGGGTTTGAGGTCAGTGTGTTTCCTCAAGTGGGAGAAGAGAGAGAGAGAAGAGTGAGGCGATCCGTTCTTGGAGAAGCCGAGCATGAGGACGTTGAAGAGGAAGACGTCGGGTTTATGGAAGGAGAGGACGAGGTCGCGAGCGTAAGGGATGGCGCCGAGGTCGGAGAGACGTTGGGTGAGTTTTGTGAGTAGTTGGATGTCGTTTTGGTGGCCATGGAGAATGATCTGAGCGTGGGTTTGGGCGAGGTGAGAGAGTGAAGTTGAAGCTTTGAAGAGATCGAAGAAGCTGTTCTTGTTGTTTATCACTGCAACGGCTGTCTCGGCGGTGGCGGCTGTTACTGTCCGTAGTAACATTTGTTGGCCTTTTTTGAGTGAAAGCAAAACGACTCATTTTGTGTTCTTCCGTTATTATTATTTAAACGTTTTGCATCGTATGATAAAACGATTACATGAAGCGGTTAGATTTTTGATAAATTAATTTAAATAAAAAGTCAAAAACAATCCTAAGTTATTTTTCTGTTATAAACCGTAAAACTAATCGACTCTATATAAGTAAAACGCCTCAAAGACACCTCACATTAGAGTTTACATGTTAAACAATTAAATTGCTTTTTTCCTCTTCCTACGATTCGAACTCGCGATCTTTCACTTCTTTCCTATGCTAGTGATTCATACAAAAGGAAAAAAAAAAGACTTCTAACAATCAAAAGGAGATATGTGAGGGCATCAAAGAGCAATTTACAGGTGATGATTAGTCATCAGTGTTGAGGGAGTGGAACTGTAAGTGTGTTATTTATGGCCATGGAAACTTTCTTGGTGGCAACAGTGGAGGAGTCTCCTCCTCTGCATCTTCTTCTCCTTCTTCTCTCCTAGTTTGTATCAGATGAGTCCTTAGGCTACACTCTTTTATCTGTTCCATGCCACCAAAACTCGGTTTCAGTTCAATTTTTTCAAAATTCATTCTACACTAAACTACTGGATTGTTTTTGTTACCTGCATGATGCCAGTGGAGGCCAGAAGATCTTCGCATTTTCCTTGCATAGAACTCTCTTTTGCAACTACTACAGCGAGTTCTGAGACCATTTTGTTCATCTCCTCCACCTGTAACAATTATAAAGAGCAGGGAGAGTTATGAAGAGGATAAACATTGGACAGTAGATTTACTAAAAAGTTTAATTTTTAAAAAACTTTTAAATTTGTGAAATGTTACAATATCTTTGAGTATGATAATAAAATAATATTTTACTAATCTTTATATATATAGTTACGATTTTAATAATGAAATAATAATCTAAGTATATATATATAGAAGAAGATACAAATACCATAAATTTTTATTAGGCCATTAATAACTAGATTTAAACAGTAGATGATCCATTGGATTTATAGATAGTATAAATTAAATAGATATAATTTAATGTTGTAATACTATACTTCCATATGTAAATTATTTAAATATTTGTCGATGTTAACTTTTAAAATTATAAAGATTTTTTTTAAATAAGAAAAATCATATTATCTAACAATGATTAATCTTGGCTACCTTAAATCAATGAAAAAAACTAAAAATACATAGTTTATTTTAAAAATTAAACAAAAACTAAATGTTTAATTATTTACTCGATAATATAAATTTATGAAGCGAAAAATTTAATTTTTTTAAAACTTTCTAAATTTGTGAAATGTTACAATATCTTTGAATATGACAATGAAACAATATTTTACTAATTTATATATATATATATAGTTACGATTTTAATAATGAAATAATAATCCAAATATATATATATATATATATATATATAGAAGAAGATACAAATACATGTGAAAGTTTGAAACAATTTATTTAATAAAAAAAATACCGTAAACTTATTATATTTTAAAAATTGATAGATATATATATATTATACTTCCTCTGTTTCAAAATAGTTGATGTTTTGGATGAATGCACAAGAATTAATACATACATATTTTCTTAAAAAGTAACACTAAAAATATTAAATAAATCTAATCCAGCCAATCATGAAAAATACTATAAAACATCATTGGTCACACAGTTTTCAATGATTTTTAAACTAATTAAAAAAATATCAAACATCATGTATTTTGAAACATCAATAACTCTTCAAAACATCCTATTATGAAATGGAAGGAGTAATATATACCAATTTAGAATTAAAAATAAAATATTTATATAAAAATAAATGAAAACAAAAATCGGCGCAACGCAACAGTACGTACGTATGTTAATGCTAGAGCTGGGTTGCGGGTCAAACCCGCCCCGCTGACCCGCCAACCCACGGATAAACTGATTTTTTTACTCAAAAAATTTGACCCGCTTGACCCGCAAGAAAAAAATATGAAATCTGCACTCGCCCCGCTTAAACCCGCGGGTGATCCGCTAGACCCGCGGATAATATTAATAATATTAAAAATTATTAATTTAAATACTTTTTAAAAAAATAACAATAAAATTTAATATTTTAAATAATTTTTATTAAAAATAATAAATATTAATCTATTTATAATTAAAATTAAATTATTTTTTTTTAAAAATCTATTTAAAAATAATATTAAAAAAAAAAAAAATTTTAGTTTTTGCGGGTTGGCGGGTACCCGCACTGAATTTTGGCTGATCCGCATCTGCTCCGCATAAAAATCACTCAACCCGCACCCGCACCCGCCAACCAAATTTTTCAAATCACTCGACCCGCACCCGTCCCGCAGCGGATCAAATGGGACGGGGCCCGCGGATAATGATTCATATTCCCAGCACTAGTTAATGCTTCGGAGGAAGGATATCGATGAATGGGCCTAGTACAGGCCTAAGCTAAACTGCAGACCCAACGAGAAGGATAGTTACGGCCCAAAACAAGGTCGAGGGAGACTCTCTATAAAGACCAAAAATCCCTAGATCTGAAGAAGAAAATATTTCATCGCCTCTCGAAAAACCTACCTAGCGCACCAGTCCCCATGGACGTATCCGCGAACAAAGTAATTCTTCTTGCGATCCTTATCGCTTTCTCAATGAATAGTTTCTGATTAAATCTTTTGTACCTTAGGGTCTGGAATTGAACGGTCGTGATGCAGAGATCCTAATTAGCTCCAGGTTCGTTTTCTTTGTATCTCGAATTAAGATTAGATCATGTGTTGTTATCTCACGGTGATTAATAAAAAAAATTCTTTGCAACAGCACGTTGAGAATCCACGCGAAACCTAGGGAAGTCGCCTTGGACGAAGTAATTATTCTTCGATCCTTATCTGTTGATTGAATTATGTTGTTTCTTCAGATCTGATTAGATCTTATTTACTTTAGGGTCTGGAATTGAACGGTGGGATTCGAAATAGCAGGTTTTGTTTCTTTTTGAGATTTGTATATATCTTAATAAGATAGAGATCATGTGTTAATTACCCTTTGAAACAGTATTATTAGCAGGATGGTGGTTGAGGGATACGACACCTCCCCTCCTAGGGAGGATGTCGAAGAGGCTCTGAAAAAACACTTCGCATCACGTGGAATAAATTTAATGCATGTCTCTGTTCCCGTAGACTACAAATGTCGTAATCGCAGGTTTTTGTGACTTCTTCTTCCTCCAGCTTGATCGCCATGCTGCTTAGTCTATAATAATCTTTGTGTTTTTTTTTTTTTTTTTTTTTGACAGACGCGCCTTAATCTATGTTAATGGAGAATGTGAAGCAGAGGCGTTGAAGCTTGATGGAAGTTACGTGGGAGGACTTGTTTCAAAAAAAAAAAGTAACGTGGGAGGACGTATTTTAACAATTACGGCTTACCCTTTTGACGACAATAGCCTTGAGCATCTCTTTGCTCCTACCAGTGTCATAGACGAATACCGACAGCACACGTAAATTGATTTTTTTTTCCTTTCTTATTTATTAGTCGAGAATCTTTCTTGTCATGTTGATAATACCATCTCCTGCCATATTTAGGTTGAAAGTTAGAGGATTTGATACTTCCCTCTCTCTGAATGATATCGAGAAGATGCTACTTAGGGTTTTCCCCGGATCCGATTGTTTTCCTCTCTGCGACGGGTGTGTTTTCTTCCTCCCACCAAGTTTACTGGTTAATTTTATCAGTTTGCGCTACCTAAAGCCTTGTTTGAGTTTTTGCAGCTCAGTTTTGCTTTATCTCCGTGGACATTATGCTATGGACGAGGCTCTGAAACTTAGCGGAGGTTCTGTGGAAGGCTTTAAATTTGCAGTTACTGAGGTCCTCCCAGAAACTGTGATAGAGACTGGCATCTCTCTCGCAACTGTACGTAGCTTTGGCTTTCGTGGATAATTCTAAAACCAATCAGAAGATCAAGACTGCGGACTAGAAATCTCTCGCTCTCTTTCTCTCTCAAATGCTGTCTCGTGTTATTAACTTGTGTCATGCAATGCCTCCTTCTTTTCTCTTGTCTGGATGTTGAATGTGTTTTTATTTGTTTTTTATGATAAATCTCTGTAAAAACACTATGACAAACTTGGTTGTCCAATCAATAATCATTATGGTAACTCGGTTTGCTAAAGTGAAAACGAAGTTTAAAAAGCTTTTTGCCTCTGAGGAAGCTGATGAGCATTCTTTTGCCATATTGGGTTTATAACCAGCTGTAATAATTTATTAATTAAGATATATATTTTAATTTGTATACTATGTACCTTTTCTCTGTATCATACTTTAATAAATGTCCCACTCAAACAAATGATCGGTTTGGCGTTGCAAACGTCATATTTGTGAGCGTATTGCGTAACGCATCATTCACATGACTAACGTTTATTATATCTTTTTCCTTTTGTATAATTACTGAAAACATTATCTTTCCATTAAATCAGAAAGACAATGCAATACTTTTTTTTTAACACATATTAATGTATTTAATTTATTAAATAATTATGTGCATGGTTGCAGTTAAGGCACTTAACCAAGCGAGGTTAGAAGCAAATGTGAGCGTAACCGGAGAAACCAACTTTAAAAATAAATGGCCAAGTCCATTCGCGGTTGTTTCCGGCGTACTTCTCCTCCTTTCATTCTTCAAATACGTTTACTCTCCGTTCCGTTGGCTTGCCGTTGCAGCCGTCGTCGCCGGAATATATCCAATACTAGCTAAATCTGTAGCATCCATTGCAAGGGCTAGAATCGACATCAACATTCTTGTTGTAATAACCGGTAATGTTTTAGCTTCTTTTTTTTTTAAGCTTTTCTTTGCTTCTTTTCTGCTTAATTATTTACCCTTAATTAAGAAGTGCTATGATTTATGAGGAGTGAGTCTCCAATTTTCTTATATGCGAATCACAATTCTTACAACATTAACTAAGGTGAATATTTTTTTTAAAAATGGTTATAGTAGATGGTGAATATTTTCTTGTGATTTCAAAGTAGCATTAAAAAAGGCCAAATGCAGAGGAAAAGAAACACAAAAACTACCGAACAGAACTGCTATATGTTGATCATTATATTCTAAATTGACCCATCATAATGTTATATAGACACATACTTATATATACCATCAAAAAGGTTATAGTAGATGGTAGATATAAGTATGTGTCTATATAACATTGTGATGGGTCAATTTAGAATATAATGGTCAACATATGGCAGTTCTGTTCGGTAGTTTTTGTGTTTCTTTTCCTCTGCATTTGGCATTTTTAATGGTACTTTGAAATCACAAGAAAAGAAGAGAAGAAAAGAAAAAAGAAAAAATGAAAGCTGCTTTCTTGCAACTTTTGTTTTTCGCTAAAACCATTTTTAAAATAGAGTTTCTTCTATTTCTAAAAAATCATAATGGACGTTAGATTAGCAATAATTGCTCATTAGCTAAAATGTTAAAAAGTCAAATAATTACTCAAAATATGAATTTAAACTCAGTTCTTGTGAATCATTTGAGGCTTTAAAGCTAATACTCTTCTTTGTATCAAACAGTGGGAGCAACACTCGGTATGAGAGACTACACAGAAGCCGCAGCAGTTGTCTTCTTATTCACAATCGCTGAATGGCTCCAGTCTAGGGCTAGCTACAAGGTTTTATTTCCACCGTTTTCCTTTTCTTGTCATGCAAGTTTCCAAAGATACTACTGTAATTGATTGATTCAAGCATTGATTTTGCTGTAAATAATTTTTCAGGCAAGTGCGGTGATGCAGTCGCTGATGAGTTTAGCTCCACAGAAGGCGGTGATTGCAGAAACTGGAGAAGAAGTTGGAGTGGATGAGCTCAAGATCAACACTGTTATAGCTGTCAAAGCTGGTGAAACCATACCTATTGATGGAGTTGTTGTGGATGGAAACTGTGAGGTTGATGAGAAAACCTTGACTGGTGAAGCATTCCCTGTGCCTAAACTGAGAGATTCAACTGTTTGGGCTGGTACCATTAATTTAAATGGTTACATAACTGTGAAAACAACTGCTCTAGCTGAGGATTGCGTGGTTGCTAAGATGGCAAAGCTAGTGGAAGAAGCTCAGAACAGCAAAACAGAAACTCAGAGATTCATAGACGAATGTTCTAAGTAGTATACTCCAGGTTAGTAACCGAATCAGCCACTGGTTAGTGTTACACGTTGTTTGTGTTCTTGATTGAGACCTCATATTATCTTGCCTTACATGCAGCGATCATCCTCATATCGCTCTGTTTTGTGGTTATCCCATTCGCATCGAAGGTTCACAACATGAAACATTAGCTGCACTTAGCACTAGTTGTGCTAGTAAGTGCTTGTCCTTGTGGGCTTATTCTCTCAACACCAGTAGCCACTTTCTGTGCCCTCACTAAAGCAGCCACATCAGGACTTCTGATCAAAGGAGCTGATTATCTTGAGACCTTAGCCAAGATCAAAACCGTTGCTTTTGACAAAACCGGGACCATAAGTCCATCACTAGAGGAGAGTTCATCGTCATTGATTTCAAGTCACTCTCCAGAGATATAAGCCTCAACAGCTTGCTTTACTGGTGAGAAACATCTGATTCTGATCTTTTAACCACTTTAGGAGAACTTTTCTGTGAGTTTTGGAATGTGACTTCTGTTAGGGTATCAAGCGTGGAGAGCAAGTCAAGCCATCCAATGGCTGCTGCACTCGTGGACTACGCAAAATCTGTCTCTGTTGAACCTGAGCCTGAAGCTGTTGTAGACGACCAGAACTTTCCAGGAGAAGGCATTCACGGAAACATTGATGGCAAAAAAGTCTATATTGGGAACAAAAGGATTGCTTCAAGAGCTGGGCGTTCATCAGGTGCATATCAAATGAATGTAATTTTTTTTTTTTTTTGGTTTTGTTTACATGCTAATGGTTCTCTGCTTTGGTTTGTGTAAAAATTTCCAGATATAGATGTTGATACTAAAGGAGGAAAGACT
Source organism: Brassica rapa (assembly GCF_000309985.2). Classification (NCBI taxonomy): domain Eukaryota; kingdom Viridiplantae; phylum Streptophyta; class Magnoliopsida; order Brassicales; family Brassicaceae; genus Brassica; species Brassica rapa. The sequence goes on along the minus strand of NC_024795.2, from coordinate 3,394,229 downwards.
GTTGGATACGTCTATGTTGGAGAGACATTAGCTGGATTATTCAACCTCTCAGATGCTTGTAGATCAGGTGTAGCTCAAGCGATGAAAGAACTCAAATCAATGGGAATAAAGACTGCAATGCTAACCGGAGATAACCAAGCTGCAGCAATGTATGCTCAAGAACAGCTAGGGAATGTTATGGACGTTGTACATGCGGCGCTTCTTCCAGAAGGCAAGTCCCAAATCATCAAAGAGTTTAAGAGAGAAGGTCCAAGGGCTATGGTAGGAGACGGTTTGAATGATGCACCGGCTTTGGCTACAGCTGATATTGGTATCTCGATGGGTGTTTCCGGCTCTGCGCTTGCAACGGAGACCGGTCATATAATCTTGATGTCTAATGACATCAGGAGGATACCGCAAGCGATAAGGCTTGCACGTAGGGGTAAAAGGAAAGTGGTGGAGAATGTGGTTTTGTCTATTACTATGAAAGGAGCGATTCTTGCTTTGGCTTTTGCTGGTAATCCTCTGATTTGGGCGGCTGTGCTTGCGGATGTGGGGACTTGTTTGCTTGTGATACTCAATAGCATGTTGTTGCTTCGAGATGCGCACGTTCCTGGAGACAAATGTCATAGGGCAGAGAAACATGAAGGGGATGTTGTTGGAGACATGGAAGCAGGTTTGTTACCGAAGCATTGCAAGTCAGGCTGTTGTGGAAAGGAGAAGCAAGAGGTAGTGATGAAACCGGCTAAAACTATTTCGGGACATGGTCACTCTGGTTGTTGTGACAAGAAACATAAAGTTGATGTGATGATTGTGAGAAAGAGCTGTGAATCAAGGTGTTGTGGTGACAAGATTCAGCAGCAACCAAACCAAGACGAGGTGAAACAGAGCTGTCACAACAAGGCTGGTGAGTTGAAGGAGATAAGGCTGGACCTTGGTGATAGTGATTGCAAGTCGGGTTCACCATTGGTCAAAGGTTGTTGCTCAAGGCCTGATGCTGATCCCGTGGTAGCTAGCTTGAAAGTGAAGAGTGATGGGAGCTGCAGTGAAAGTTCAAGGAAAGGTAATAACGAAGAGGCATGTTGTGAGGTGAAAACTGTAAAGAACATGTTTTTGGTAGGTACAACAAGAAGTTGTATCAAGAACATGTTTGTTGATTAATTCAACAACACATTTCTTTTGTGTTTTTGGTAGGTGCAACAAGAAGTTTCACCAACTCCTCATAATCTCCTATAAATAACACACAAGGGGAAGAAGAAATCCATCCCAAAACAAAGAGAAAACAAGAGAAAAAGAGAGTGAGCAAGAGAGAAAAAAAAAAAAATCTTTCTTGTGAGAAAATCTTTCTCTATAAGAAATTAAGTGTAATTTCTTGAGTGTATTTGGGGTCGGGTGTGAGTTGAGAGCTTGTAAAAATTTCTCGGGTTGATAATAAAAGATCTGTAGCAGGTCCGGAGACGTAGGCAAGATTGGCCGAACTCCGTTAACAATTGTGTGTGTGTTTTTCCGCTCCCATAAATTCGGTTTTCCGCAAAAATTTGACCGCATATTTCCTAACAACTGGTATCAGAGCTTGAGTTACGGTGATCGGTCAAAAAAAATTTTGCGGAGTTACTATTCACGTGAACAGTAATTCGTGAATAGTAAATTTTGTCGGTAACATCGGTTTGTCGACGTAGGTGTTCTAATACACGGTGGTTCCAGAAACGATGGGAGGCGAAGACGGTTCGGCGCACAGTATCGGGAAATTTGAGGTACAGATTATGCATTTTGGAGAATGCAAATTGAAGATTATCTGTACGGAAAGAAGCTTCATCAACCGCTGAGCAAGAAACCCGAGAAGATGGATCAGGATGAGTGGGAGCTCCTTGATAGACAAGTTCTGGGTGTTATAAGGTTAACACTGTCAAAAAACGTTGCTCACAACGTTGCGAAGGAGAAGACCACAGAAGGGCTCATGAAAGTTCTCTCTGATATGTATGAGAGAAGAGGGACGTCCGTAGATAAAGGACCTATAACACTGAATGTCGTTGGATTCAAGCTTTTTGCAATCTAAATTAATTTGAAAGATGATATGTACTCATGTGTACGTGTAAACTTATATTATACCCAAAACTTTACTTTACTATTTTTATCATCAAAATATTATAGACTTCGCTAGTTCTTGAGATTTGCTTTCTATATTAAACATGGGGAGTGGAAGAGACTGTAATTCTTGCAACTAAACTCATTCTAACTATATGTTTAAAATCTAAATGAAACAAGATTTAAAATGAGTATGTTCCAATTTTATGGATTTGTATTTTCAGGATATTCATTATTTTATTTGATAATGTATTTTGTTAACATTTAAAGCACAAATTCAAGAAATTTTATTCCATTATGCTTGTTTCTAAAAGAAAATTTTGAGGTCCTGGTCTATTCTCAAACCACAATCAGAATGGGACTTTACTTGCAATTTAAAAGAAGATTTCTATTTAACTTATTCCTGACTACCTTAAGTGGCTTAAGACAACAAGATTGTATTTTGTTGAGTCCTGACTAATCTTACGTGGCTCAAGACAACATTGTTGACCAGTGACTACAAAAATAAAAGCTAACAAATTGGGTAATGGGTCTCATAACCATGTTAGCTTCGCTTCCTGCATTTTCCCTAAACGTTATTGAGTCTGCTGATTGTTGGCTGAAGTCTCTTCCGGTTAGTACTAGCTGCCTCCGACACGGTAATGTCGAGGTGTGTGGTTCTGACTCGATTATACCATCCGCTACATCACTAGACTCCATCTTGCCAAGCGTCTCCCTCCGACAACTCCCTCCGACAAAGTCAACCATTCTGTTCGGTTCAGTGCCAAATCCAACTATGGTTTCGGAGAAGAAAATTGTTTCAACGACCTCCACATCTTGCTTATCGATTGTGTTGCTTTCCGGATCAGTTGAGATTCACCTAGTCTCCCGGGTCAATATAGTCGGTTCTAGAGCCGTTCTCATTCGTTTGAAGAGTTTATTCTTGATGCGACTCTTCATGGCGCTAAACCTTGTGTTTCATCACTCAGGTTTCTCTCCACCAATCCAACGCTCGTTAGAGCTATCTCCGGCAACCTCCAGTCAAAAGAAATCATCGGCATCGTTAGCAACATCCGATCGATCTCCTCTGGTTTTGCATCTGTTTATTTCTTGCATTTATCTAGATTGGAAAACTCAAAAGCCGATGGCTTATCTGTGTAATGACTTTGGGTTTAGGCCATCTTTAGGCTCAAATCTCTTTCTTAGTTTCTAATTAAAAGTTTCTGTGACAAAAAAAAAACAAATTAGGCAGTGAAAACGAGTAACACGTGGCAAATTCACTATCTATAGCCGTCACAAGAATAAGCAATTGCGGGACCCACCCAATATATCAAGAACTACTGGCTGTCCGCCAGCGAATTAATTATAACATTTACTAAAAAACGAAATGACTATCTCAGCCCTCCTCTCACACACACAAAGCGGTGGGCTGTTTTGGACTTTTCAAACCCTTTCCCGTCAAATCACAATAGCGCGTGGCGTACAAAGCGTAAAACTCGCGTCGCTAGCCGCCAAAAGAATCCTCCTTTTCAATCAAATAGATCTGATTTTCTAGGGTTTGCTGATTCTCTTTCGCGTTCTGGATAATCCTCTGTGAAGAGAAAAAAAAGATCCAAACTTTTTCTTTCGTAATCGTGATTTCGCTATCGAATTGGTTAAATCTGAATCTGGGATTTGATCAGGGAGAAAGGGTTTCGTGTTTTGATGGTGGAAATGAGGAAATCTGGGGTTACGAGACCTGACTCTGAATTGGCGTCCAAGTCCCGAGATGACCTCCCGGTGAAGCTGGAGATCGCTGAGGATGATTTAGAAGAAGCGCATGGGCCTCTCAACAAGCGATATAAGGTTTGGTCTTCCTCTTATTCACCCAATTAGCTCATCTGTTTAGAATTCGATTGAAAAGTCTCTGTTTTTCGATTAGGTTTTGTGTTTTTTTCGTCGAGTTGAATATCTCTTTTCGTAGTTATGGAGCTCAGGGACTAGCTCGTCGTCGATGGCACCGGCTAAGTACAACCCTCTTGATGAGCCGAGTCCTCTTGGATTAAGCCTTAGGAAGAGTCCATCTTTGTCGGATTTGATTCAGATGAGGCTTACGCAAAAAGCCGTTGATGCAGTTGGCTCTGGTGTTAAGAAAGAAAGTAAATGCATCACTGCTGCTGCATCCGCTGGAGCTACGTTAGCGCCAGGAAGTATTGAGAAGCTTAAAGCTTCGAACTTTGCCGCAACTGTTTTGAAGATTGGGAAGTGGGAGGTGAGCCCTGTAAATTTTGGTATATCATGTTGTTTCATTGTGCTTTCAAGATCTGATTTTACATGGTTCTGTTTTCTTTACTGCTTGAGAGTGGGCCGCTCCTTCGACAATGTTCCGAGCTGTTTCCTCCATGAGACCATGCTCATCACTCTGTTGTACTCTGTGTTTGCGCGCTACGCTCTCCGTGGGATCAGCACAGTTGATGTATTGGAGAGTGGCTTCACGTAGTTCCCCCATCACCTCATCCGTTGTAGTGGTGGTAATGGAAGGAAATCATGGGATTCGAGGTTTCTGCTCACAGGCAAGATGTTGGTCTGCGTTGCAGGTGGGGGTGTGTTAATGTTGTCCTCTGGATCGGTCCCTGATGTAGTTAGAGTTCTCCCTCGCCGGTTTTGATGTTCTTTGGGTGATCTCCTAGGTGACGTCTCTCTCGTAATTTGGTCGTTGCTCCCATACTTGTTTCTGTTCTCCCTTCTTGTGGAGTAGGAGGGAGAGTGGCCGTAGTAAGCTCTGTGAGGGTAAGCCGTTTGCAGTTGATTGGTTTGTACGTCTCTTTCATCTCTGGAGACTCGAGTAGACGAAGCAGGAGTAATCTTGTTGTGGAGGTGGTGGCCACTCTTTGTCCAAAAGGTCTTCCATGTCTGTCTACTCGTTGTTGAAATGGATCCCGCTCTGGCTCAACCCTTCTATTTGGATCGTATGCCCTTGTGTCCTGAGGGGGTTCGCAACGTGGAGCTGATCCTCTAGTGCTTCTCGTGGTCTCTTGAGGGAGAACGGTTTCAAGGTTTCGTGGGTTTTGCATTGTTGCATCAGTTCTATCAGGGCAGTGAGAACGTAGATGGGAGAGGCGGTTGCAGATGCTGCAGTGGTTCCCCAGTTTTTCATAATCAAAGGTGAGCAGAGCTTCATCACCAGCTGGGAGTTCTAGAATATATTCCTTGATGATTGGCTGTAGGCCATCCAGTAGTACTCGGACTCGAGCAGACGTTTTTGTTAGTTGGTAATCTTCCAGTTCGCCAAGGTCTAATCCGAGGTTTTCAGCGACGTTTAGCCAGTAGGGTTTGTAGAGTACTTCTTCCAAAACTATGTCATCTTGTTCAGAAAGGTGTAGGGTGGTGACTCTGGAGATTTTGGTTGGAGCAGAAGGCGTATATCGGTGAATCGGAAAGTTAGTGACTGTTGTGTAAGAGCTGGAGTCTAGCTATGGACCGATGGAAATTCCCGTAAATGGTAGTTTTTTCAAAAAGGTAGAGAAAGGTGGAGGGAATATCGTTCGATATGGTAAGTCAACTTCGTAAGCACCAAAGAGACTAGAGGATAAAGATTACTCTTGGTTAAAGTGCCTGGGAGAGAAATCTTGACGATTCATTCCAGTATTCCTTTTCTTTTTTCTTGCTAAGATTAATTTGAGAGAGAGAGAGGTAATGTTGTTATATAGACAATGAGATTTGGTAAAGAGCCCTCGTGTAATAATATATTAAATTCGAATTTGTTAAAAAAAAAAAAAATTGAATTTGTTAAAGCCGCACCACCCTTGGTTTGAAAGTTCCATTGCTTTTACACTAGCTTTTATGAATTTCCAACTAATCTTAACGCGTAAACAAAAAAAGAAATAGTAACGCGACAATGGAATTAACAAAGAAGGAACAGCTTTAGATTAGTGAGTATTATAGTCCTGGGATAGGCATGTTTGTTGTTATATTTCTAATTAATTTTTGTGTCGCTCTAAGCCGCATTGTTTTGTTATTTCACCATATGCACCATTAACCATCAATTTCATCAACCGAAGAAGACTGAACTAAACCGACAAATAAAAAAAAAACACAAAGCGACTAACAGAATTCTCCAAAAGGTAGACAAGTCTCGAAAACCAAAAAAAAAACATCACAAAATGATGAGAGGTAGTAGTAGTAGCCATTCAACCAAGTAAAGACAAAGCCACAAAGAAGTTCTTATTTAAGTTGGTCTCATGATACTCTTATGGTTGCTCCTATGGATTTGCTGCTATCTAGAGAACCAGGTTGGGGCTTGGCTAAGCAGCCATGGGACCCTCCTCCTCCTGGTCGTTGTTCTCAGATCCCTGACTTGAAGAAGAAAAAGACCCACCATCTGCCTCATCCTTGGCAGTGCGTAGCTGACACCTACAAACCGGACACGAGCTATGAAGCTGAAGCCAGTAGAGCAAGCAGTAACTGTGAAATTTGTGCTGACAAGGCATCTGTTTCCCAGTAGTGTTCATCTCAATATAATCCAAACAAACCAAACACTGGATCCCCGGATTCAGGACGAGCAGATCATCAGCCAGAGCCTCAACAGCATCTCTCCGAGCAGGAGGTGTTCCATACCTCAACGCTTCGAACTCAGGACCGATGAAGTACTCGCTGAGAGAACCAGCAACGGGACGCAGAGTGTCGGAAACAGCAGAGCTCGGGACAGCGACGATCTGATTGAAAGGATTGGTGACGATCACGCGTCCTCTCTCTCTGCCAGCATCATCATCACGTGCGTTGTTGGTGTCGTCATCAGCAGGTGCAAGTGTTAAGCCAGTGCGTATGCCCTGAAGCAGCTGCTCGATGGAAACGGGACGTCTTCCTCTTCTCCTGAGAATCTCTTGAAGCTGAGAATCCATATCGGTGGTTCCGTTCCTTGCGGAGTTCTTCATCATTTGGATGAAGCGGGGAGCCAAGACGGAATCAATTGGTCTGTAAGCATTGTTCTCCTCCTCGTCCATGGCGGATGATTCCTACTGTTCAAATCCAAAAATAACAAAGAAGTCAGCTTTTTTGAAACCAAAACAAAACAGCAAATCTCTTTGTACAGACAAAGTTACATCAAAAGCCTAAACCCATTTCTCAAACTCACAGATTAATTAAATCCAAATAATGAACATTATGTGAGCTACCAAGGCAGAAACAAATTCAAAGGAAAAGAAACGAAAGATTTTTTTTTTTTTTTATTATTATTATTATTCCTGCGAATCTAGAATCCAATCTCTTAAACTAAAGCAAGCCCAGGTACATGAGATTATAACTACGAACAGCCATGAAACAACAAAACGCAAGAGAAAGTGAGCACCTTTCTTTCTTTAAACCCTTCGAGTGGACAGTTCTCTTCGGCTACAAACCAACGAACGAGAAATGTAGAGCGATAAAGAAGTTTAAGGTTTGTATTTATACTAGTACTAGGAAAGGGGGACGAGTGAGAAGGAGGTGGAGGAGGATGATTCTAGATCCTTCCTTCTGCCTTTTACGTGTCTCTACCGTTAACTAATCATTAATCAACTGATCCATTTATTAACTAACTAAACTAATTAGATCAGCTGGTCAGTCGATTAGTTAACTATCCTTTTTTTTTTTTAGCTCGTGGGCTTTTTCGGATAGAATACATAGTTTTATTGGTTCGGCTTTACTACACGTTATTATTTCATAGTTTTATTGGTTCGGCTTTACTACACGTTATTATTTTATCAAGGAATAGCATTCAAAGAGACACCCGTTTTAGAAGTACTAGAGCTCTTAACCGCACTACGTGCGGTTTATATTTTCTAATTGTATAAAATTTAAAAAAATATTCTTATATTGGATTTGTTTGAAAACATTCTTTATTTATTTCTTTTGGAAAATTTACAGTTAAATATTTATGTACATTGACTAAATTATACAATCTAAAGTTTTATTCATTTTTTCTCTTTAAAACAACAATATTAATATATACAAATATCTTACTCTTGAAAAATAATAATAACAAAGCATTTATATTATTGATTTAGTTCGGAGATTTTCTTTGTTCTCTGTTTTTTCATATCGTCTCTTTCCTCTATTTTTCTGCTTATTTTCTTGTTAATTAAATAAATCCAAAAGCTAGTTTCAGATATCTTCAACTCCTAAGCTTTAAACTAACCCAATAAAAATAATATGTATGACCGGCTTGCATAAACAATAAGAAGTTGCATCGTAGAAAAAAAGTTCAAAATCATAAATTGAGTAGGTTCAATTATATTCAGTTTTTAGTTATTGTTGTCTTCAATTCTTTTCATATCTATATTTTTATAGGTTCAATTATATTCAGTTTTTAGTTATTATTGTCTTTAATTCTTTCATATCTATATTTTTATAGGTTCAATTATATTCAGTTTTTAGTTATTGTTCTCTCGATTGCTGACCTTGCGGGTCTACCAGTTGAGACTTCTTTCGTCAAAATGTTTATTGTATTATTTTCAGTCGGGTTAAAATATTACTATATATTTGGATTAATAACATTCAGTCATCAAATTTATCTCTCTTAAATAAATAACAGTTAAAATTTCATAAATACATTACTATCTATATTGTTTTAATATATTATAAATTTTATCATATAAAATTGATAAATAACCTAATGTGTGGGGTATATGTTAGGGGGTAAACTATATGATAAGGGTTGTTTCCATATCTAGAGTTTTATATACATTAATACTACAAATTAAAATATTTTATTAGTTTATAGAATTTTAGTTTTAGGATTTTATAGATTTATATATTTTGAATTATATATTTATCCCAAAAAAATTAAAGTATATTTATTAATTAAATTTTACAAATGCAAATTTCATGTTATTTTATTCCACCAGTTGATGTATTGAAATTATGTAGCTAAATGTTCCCTTTTTTGATAAGAAAATTAAAATATAGTTGAGTAATTATGTAACTAATTAAAAAACAATGAATTCATGAAAGGTAATAATACTGTTACCAAGCAATATAATAACTAAATTTGTGTCCATGCCATATAAAACATTAAATTTCAATTTTTAGTCATTTTCTTATTAATCTTGATACAAATTATTTGATAAATTTAAAATTTATAATAACATTCAAATGATTTATAAAAACATTTTTTCAGGTTTTAATACCAAAAATATGAAATAAATTAAGTTAATATATTAATTTAGTTGTATTTTCATATATAAAACACATTCATTTAAACATAACAAAATTTCATTTTAATAAATACTGTATATAAAAAGATGTTAAAATCAATAAATTGACATTCAACTTTATAATATATTTGATATCAGATTTTTAAATAAAATATAAATTAACAAACATTTTATTACGAAATAAAATAATATCTTAAATATAAATTTTATATTTTATGTAAATAAAAAGAAATAAAATTATATATAGTATCATATACCCAAAAACTTATATTTTTATTAAATTATATTTTAAAAAATATATATATATTTCCGTCTTTTTAAAGTGTGAGTTATAATTTGATTGTAGTTAAATTTGGGTTGAACTGTTGTATTTGATATTTGAGTGGATGTGGCTGTATTTTAAAATTAGAAATTAACTTGTTTGAATTAATACTTCGTGATTTTTTTGTGAAAAGTAAAGGCTAATTTTTAATAATAAAAATGGATCACCAAAAGGTTCATAATACAAAAAAAAGTGATTGGCCGAACGGCTCAGGCCTCACTTTGTTCTTATAGGTATATATCATGTAGTAATTTAAAAAAAAAAAGATAAGCCAAACTTGATCAAAATACGGTCATAATATCACATCGTTAAAACCTGCGTCTTTAGCATATACAATGAATATTTGTGTTCCAGAGATTAGAATTTGACAAAGAGTTTTGACACACAGAAACACATCATTGACAAAGGAAACAAACCTTCCCATATGTTTGAACATCATGGAGATCGTATCTTCTCTGTTTGATGTACTCTGAAAACTCAGGAGATGGAGCTTTCAAGCTCCTACAGCAGTCGCTGATGAGCCTCTGGTTTAAGCCACGTGAAGAAAGTCCTGAAGAAAGCTTGTTTGTCCTTTTAAAAGTGAGAGAGAGAGAGAGAGAGAGAGAGAGAGAGAGAGAGAGAGAATGAGTTAAGCATTCACTGTGATAAACTTCCATCTTTGAGGTCTTTGGCAACTTCAGTAAGTGCAATGAAATTATTAAAGCTAATGGTTGCAGCTCCTCTGTCAAGAGCTTCTGCCTCGTCAACACATCCTTGCTGTTTTCTATAAACCTAGCTGTTGTACCCAGATTAGTGATTACCAGCGGCAGTGCAGGTGGGTTGGAACCACTTGTGGCATTGCCCCTGAAACAGAGGGCTCTGTAAACCCTGGGCCATGCTTGTTGAAATCATCAAGTATGCTCTGCTGATCAGCTTTCTTAAGACCCTGCATCAACACCACAAAACCGTTCAGAGTTAGTGTCCGGCAGTCCAAATATTAATATATACATTTCTATGTATTAAAGATGGCTTTCAAACAGATGATATTGTGAACATCACTATGTGTTCAACCTAATTGGTTTTTAGAGAATCTGAGTACTATTATCACCTTCAGTTCAAAGATGCGCTGAAACTCCATGAGAGTTCTTGTCAATGATGCATTTCCTGTATAAACCACCAGAAAATAATGATTGATGTTTGAAAAAGTTAATAGTTTTGTCTTCTCAAAACTTACCTGATCTTTGTCTCTCAACCAATTTTCAAAAGAGATCGAAGAAGACAAAGAACTCTAAGAGATCAGCTTGTGTGATAGCATACTTCTATACTGTAATTAAAACCTTATCATTATTACAGCTAGGGAATGCTTTGGATATTGTTCACACTTCACACTGAACTTCTTCCACAAGACAAAGCAAGAATCATAGATGAGTTCAAGAGCTAAGGGCCTACGATGATGGTGGGAGATGGACTCAACGATGCACCCGCCTTAGCTAAAGCAGACATTGGCATTTCTATGGGGATCTCAGGTTCAGCACTTGCGACAGAGACGGGAGATATCATTCTTATGTCCAACGACATAAGGAAGGGATGAGACTAGCGAGGAGAAGTCATAAGAAAGTGATTGAGAATGTTGTGTTGTCTGTGAGCATAAAAGGAGCGATCATGGTGCTTGGTTTTGCTGGTTACCCTCTGATTTGGGCAGCTGTTCTTGCAGATGCAGGAACTTGTTTGCTTGTGATACTCAATAGTATGATGCTTCTACATGACGAGCGCGAAGCTGTGTGTGCATGTTACCGTGCTTCTCCTTCGTCTTGTACTCCCTCGCTACTGAAGCTTGAAGAGGACGGAAAAAAAGGATTTAGAAGTGGGATTGTTACAGAAGAGTAGAGTGAGGAGACAATTGTAACAAGAGTTGCTGCTCTCGTTGTTGTGGTGGCCCTAAGAACAATCAACAAAAGTGAAAACGTTCTTCTAATTTAGAACTATAGGGGTATGTTTATCTATGTGACTTGTTTTCAAACCAGAGATACATTATCTTGGGCTATCGTTGTCTTATTAGTGACTTTAGTCTATTCAAAGTCCGGTTTAATGTTTAAGGACTACCATTTGATTTGAGCCAAAAAAAAAAGTTATAAAATCTATTAATACAAAAAAAATTGGAGAAATTTTCTTTTTGTAAAACCCACGTAAATTTTAACTTTGGACTAGATCTAATAACAAAGAAGGAACAGCTTTAGATTAGTGAGTATTATAGTCCTGGGATAGGCATGTTTTAAACAAATTGATCGACATTAAACAAAACCTTTTTGTCTTGAAGTAAACGTTTGTTGTTATATTTCTAATTAATTTTTGTGTCGCTCTAAGCCGCATTGTTTTGTTATTTCACCATATGCACCATTAACCATCAATTTCATCAACCGAAGAAGACTGAACTAAACCGACAAATAAAAAAAAACACAAAGCGACTAACAGAATTCTCCAAAAGGTAGACAAGTCTTGAAAACCAAAAAAAAAACATCACAAAATGATGAGAGGTAGTAGTAGTAGCCATTCAACCAAGTAAAGACAAAGCCACAAAGTTGTTCCAGACATCTCAACATAAGCATTTATTAAATTTGCGTAGACTCTAGAGTAGCCATCAAAACCAAATTCAGTGCCACCGGACTCTTGGCATAGATAATACAAGTTCCCATTCTCATCATGAGAGGAACCTGCGGCGAGAATTACATATCCACATGTCGGCAGAGGAGAATTCATTTCCTCGTCAGTAGGGAAGAAAATACCCTACCATAGGAAAAAAAAAAGTAGGATTAGACGCTAAAATCCAGAAAAAATGAATATAGATGAAAGCTAACATTACCTTTCCTTTTTCTTGCCAGTAGCTCTCATAACTCAAAAAATTTACTGAAACAAGACCACTCTCTTTAATCAGAGTTTGAAGACGAGAGTGGAAGATACCATACCCCTTAAAAGCATCTTCTTTATACTTGTAAAGGTACACACGCAGGGAGTGAACTTCTACTGTCTTAGGGCACCGCCTTAAACGTTTATCCTGGAAATAATGATAATGTTAAATAAGCAAAGGAAAAAATTATGACATGTATGATATTGGATATTGCTTACCCGTCGATTAATGACACCAAAAATACGCTCAGGAGAGGCCAGACGACATTCACTTTCAAGGAGAACTCCAAACTTTTGAAGGTAAAAACCAACCTCTCGTAAACTTATGGCTGCTCCATCCGAGCGAAGCCGTCGCTTAGGGATGCGGTCGATGAAATCCTGTATTGAAAGGTGTTCGGTGAGAGGCATCAACCATTTGTTCTTCAACACCGATTCAAGCTGTCTGACAAACGCTATTGCCCAGCAAATCGCCATTATTTGTTTGATAACAGCACAAAGCAAATAAGGCTTTTCCTTTAACCATGTAAACTCCATGGAATCTATAGAAGAGAACACGGTTGGTTAATGAGCAAGCACCATATTCAACAATGAAGAAAGAAATAAAATCGCAAGTAACAAAAACCTGATATGTCAGATAAACAAATGGCAGGTCCATCCGACAGGAAACAATCATTGGGAACGTAGACGATGATGTCCTGTCTGGTGAGGGGAATCAAACAAATGTTCATCATGACAGACTCAAGATGTCTGACGGACACTGTCTCCCAACAAATATCAAATTGCCTCATTGCGGGGAAAAGCAAATGAGGCATTCTCGTGATCCATGAAAAATCCATACAACCTTAAAAGAAGAGAAAGAAAAAAGCGTAAGAACCATATTCCATAGGAAAGATTCTATCTAAGATTCAAACTCAGCAATGGAGAAAGAAAACAAATCTAAAAATTAGTAACAAAAAGATTCAAAATACATCGGAATCAGAAAGAACCTGTGAAACCGAAAGTGAATCGGCAAGAACTGAGAAGTGGATCGGCAAGAACAGACGCCGTTCGTAGATGGTTTAAAGGTTTAGAAAAAGGGTTTTTCATTTTATATGCATGGGCTAGGGTAAATAAATGAATGGGCCTAAAAGTGAAAAAACGATAAAAAAAAAAAAGAGTCTTGGTATGGGCTAAAACTATCATGGCCGGGTTTCTTAATGAAAAGGGTTTGGAATTAATCAATTGAATAAAACCCTGTTCGTTTGGGCTTAACTCCCACGAAACGGGCAAACGGATGAGACATCAGAGAGAAAAAGATACAATTTAAACCGGATCAACCAGCCAAAAAAGAGAGAGAGAGAGAGAGAGAGAGAAAGAGAGAATAAAAAGTGAAACATCAGATAAGTCTTAAGAAGAAAATATGAAGCACAAAACAAATTCCCATGAAACGGGCAAGCGGATGAACAGGGTATAACTCCCATGAAACCGGCAAGCGGGGCTTAACTCCAATGAAACGGGCAAGCGGATGAGCATCAAAGAGATAAAGAAACAAATTCAATCGGATCAACATCCAAAAAATAAGAGAGAGAGAGAGAGAGAAAGAGAGGATAAAAAGTGAGACCTTAGATAAGTCTTAAGAAGAAAATGTTAAGCACCGAACACTTCGATGTTTCTTTATATAAAAGAGATTAGGTGAGGGGTTCAATGTATTAACTCTCCCCGGATTTCACGCGCCTCTCAATATCTACTTGCCATTTCCTAATACGTCTCTTTTATTTATTACCTATATTTAAAATTACGTCTACATAGACTTTGCTTAAAAAGAGGAGATAACAGTAAATTCCCGGATTTTACGGTCTTGCCAACAACGTCTGTGCTTTTATATTTATTACTTTCCAGATATTAGTATTAGAGAGCGGTTCATTCGTATTCACGCTCCTCTCGATATCTTCTCCATGCATTTAAAATTAGGTCAATGTTTAAAAAGAGGAAATAACAGTAAATTCTCGGAGTTTACGGCCTTTCCGAAACGTCCGTGCTTTTATATTTATTACTTAGCAGATATTTTGATAAAAATGTCTGGTGGCGCATCTCGTAAATCTCACATCTTACGCGTCGGTATTTAATAATAGTAATTTTTTAATACTTTTTATTTATATAAATTATCATTGTTTTTTTGTCAAAATATTTATCATTCTAAATGGAGGATTATCTTCTTCTTACTTTTCTATTTAATGCAAAAGAAAAAGATCTAGTTTACTGAGTAATCTATTACTAGTAATTATTATATTTTAAAAAGTAGATGTTTATAAGTTTAAACAATATCATATATTTATTTATTTATTTATTTAGAAAATAGAACAATTTACAATTTTGAAAAAAATATTTACTTTATTTAAAAGAGATTACGTGAGCGTTCAAATGTATTTATTCTCCCCGGATTTCACGCCCCTCTCAATATCTTCTTTCCCAAAACGTTACTATATCTTTTTACATTTATTACGGCCTTGCTAGAAAAAAAAAACCTGTGCTATCACAATTAATGCCTGATGGCATAAATCTGATATCTCACATTTTAGGCGTCTGTATTTATTATATTATCTAGATCTCATTCAACATACCTCTTCTTTAGTACAGAAAAATATTTTATAGATAGATATATCTTCAATATATATCATGTGTATGAGTTTATATCGGTGTTTTGAAACCCGACCCGGATCCGCGGTCGTGACCCAAAAAAAATCAAGTGTGAATTTTGTGAAAAACTCAATATTTAGAAACCCGCAAAAACCCACTAAAACCTGAAACCGGTTGAACCAATAAATAGCTTTTTTTTTTAATTTTTAAATTATGTTTTATATTTTAAGTTTACAATTAAGAAGTTATGTGCCGATAAAAAAAGTTAGGTTTTTCTTTTTCAGTTTTATATTGTGATTTTTAGATTTTGATGAAGATTTCGCTATGCTACTCGAAGAAAATGAAGTAAACGATGGTAGAGAAAACCAAAATTAGTTGATGTGATTTGGTGTTCGTTTATTTTCATTATTGACAATTTATTATAATAATCTTTAACTTTTAGATTATTTTGAATTTGAAGTTTAGTTTATTATTTACATTAGATATTTAAATATTTATAATTTTTATATCTTAATTTTTTAGATATTATAACTCTTACTTTATTACATAAAATTTTAAATAATCTAAATAATTTTTTGATATTTTGTATGTCAAATAAAAATATAAATATAAAAACTAAAATTACATGTTTTCTAAATACTTTTAAGCGTTATCAGTCTTATATGTGGCCCTAGTTGGCTAGCTTCAGTGATCAGATCTCAAGCTGGACAATAAAGCTCAGTGAACCTTCGGTGCACCGGAGCGTCAAGGGTTTTTATTCTTTGTCTTCTCATGAAGGTCCTGCTATTTTAATACATCTACTGATGGTTTTGTCTTATTTTGATTTTGAACTCTTCTTTGGTTGTGAACCTAGCCGTTTGGCTTTATTTGAATGAATTATTTACCGATAAAAAAAGTTTAAAAAATACTTTTTAAACATAAAATATATACATATCTAAATTATTATTTCATGTTTTTAAAAAATATTTAGAAAATATTAAACTTTAGTTTTTATATATTTATTTTCATAGATAATATATTATTATATAAAAATAAATTAATTCATTTTCTTATCTGCGAGTGAACTGCGGTCGATCTAGTGATCCAACGATTCGGTAAATCGTCCGGGTCGGGTATAGATTTGAATTATATAGTTTTAAAATATTATAAGTAGGATTATCACAATTAATAATTGTTGACTTTTAGACAAAAAAAAAAGAATAATAATAATTGTTGATATTATAAAAATGTTTTTCTTAAGTTACGTCTATTTTCCTTACTGACTACTCAAAAAATCACGTTACGGGGGACCACCGACAGCACGCTTTCCAATCAATTCTTTTTTTTTTTTGTCGGCAACAAGATTACATTAATATTGACAAAATGGGCTGACATGGTATCGATCAGTTACATCGAAGCCCAATCATGTTTAACAATAGAATGGGAGAAGGGCCAATTGGATTGTCATCTTGGGTTTAGGAGAATAGTACTTCAAAATTTAACTATAAGATCTGAAACATTCAACTGTGAGGGTTCAGCTATTGTAAGTGATGGCCAGAGACAAAATGGTTTAATCATTGCAATGCAAAATGTCTGGGCGGCGGGATTTTCAAATGTTCATTTTAAAGGGGATTCAGAGATTGATTTTGGTTCGTGCCATTAATAAAAAAGGGTCTAATGTTTCAGTTAACAATCTGCTTGAAAATGTCACACATTGGGAATCTGTAAATGCCGAGTTCGATTTCATTTTTCAAAATATCTATTAACAGTGATATGATGATCAAGATTGGTTGAGGATCACTTAATAATGTTTTCATAAATTGTAACTTTTATTTTCTAGATTGGTTAACTCTAAATTTTGTACTATGATAAATAAAATTTTAGGTTTGGCGTTAAAAAAATAGAGTAAAAAGTAAAAAGTTTTGTTCTTCTAAATGGTCCTTTACAATGTGCCACGCGAGACATGCCGTCCGGTTTGTTTCAGAATTGCACTCGGTTGACCGCTTGAACAATAACCGAAGCATTGCATTTCAATTAAACCGCATTAAGTGTAAATCTGCGAACATGGTCGTCAACTCGTCATCATCAACCCGCAGCCAAAACCCATGGCGCTTCCTCCCGCCAGACGCAAACGAAGACTCCCAACAACCCCATCTTTGATTCGCTTCTTCTCCAATTACTCCCAAAGCAGTGAACGCATCCGTCGAGAAACCTCGCCTGAACTCCTCCTACTCCTCTCCCATCACCGACGTCATGGCCTCTCTCAAGCAGAATCTCGACGTTCTAGGCTGTCTGAATGGTACCCCTGAATACAAGCATTAATCTAGTTGGAGACTGTATGTTTTTCTCGCTCTTACATCTTTAAGCTATCAGCGGTTAGTCTATTTACTTGGAAACGAAAGGTTTTTTTTGGTGGTATTTTTTCGTCTGATGTTTTTAAACAATTCTCTGTTGACCTTTTTCTGCTAAGTCCTCCCGCACCGATAACCTATCCCCTCTGCGGAGAAGATGAAATTTGAGCTCACGCAAGCCAGGGAAGATTTCAAGCTGTCGGAATTAGGATGTTATTGATCAGCAATGAAAGACCTCAGGATGATTGTCTAATTGTGGAGACATACATCATTTATCATAGGTTTTACTTTAGGATATTATGATAATACAGGTTTGAAGAACGATTCGTCGTTGGTTACATAACTAGGAGTATTTAATTTTATTTAACGTGTGTGCAGGTGTCACCGTAAGTATTTAATTTTATTTAACTAGGAGTAGGAAGCAGAGCATCTTCTCTTGTCTCCTTCTCCTCTACCGCCGTTGATATCCCTCCGTTCTCCAACGTCAAAGACTTTGCCAGAGAGTTTAGAATTGAGTCTAAGAAGCTGTAGAAACTAGCCGGCCCGGCCATTTTCACATCGATGGCTCAATTCTCTCTCGGAGCCATCACTCAGGTTTTCGCTGGACATATTAGCACCATCGCCTTAGCCGCCGTCTCCATCGAGAACTCTGTCATCGCCGGTTTCTTCTTCGGTATCATGGTATGCCTTTTTCATATTTGAAAACAAAACAAAAACTATTTATTATTAGGTTAAATATCATACGATCATTGTAATAGTTTTAGTGCATTTGAGCTATGTTTTTCATTTGCATAGATGTAAAATTGATGTATTATGTATAAACTATGTTTTGCAAATTAATTAAATTTCAAATTTATTTTAGAATCTAGAGTAGTTATATATAAAGGGAACAAGTTGATGTGTTATTTCATACTGGCTATATCAATAGTATGTCATAAATAAAGATTTTTAGAGCATGAACTCTCATAATCTCTCACAATTAAAATAAACAAAAATAGTAAAAAAAGTAAGAGAGAAGGTAGAGAGATTTTTATCTCAGAGAGACATATTTTATGAGCAAGTCATCATGCATATGTCACTTATATAGTGATTCAATTATTATTTTAAAATAAAATAAAAATAAATATATAATTAGATTTTCCAAAAAGTTAATTTAGAAACTTATTTAGTGTTTACCCATTGATGATGCTGTTACGTCTATTAATCCATGTATGGCGCAATTGCAAACGTGGCTAGCTTGGAACGGGAAGCGCGTTGGAAACGCTATGCGGACAAGCGTTTGGAGCGGGCAAAATATCAATGTTTGGCGTTTACTTACAACGTTCATGGGTGATTCTAACCGTAACCGCTCTCATCCTTTCTCTGCTCTATATCTTCGCCGCTCCAATCCTAACCTTCATATGCCAAACCGCGGCGATCTCGGCCATGGCTGGAGTTTTCTCCATCTACATGATCCCACAGATCTTTGCCTATGCTATAAATTTTCCTACCGCAAAGTTTTTGCAGTCGCAAAGCAAGATCATGGTCATGGCAGCAATCTCTGGTGTGGCTCTTGTGATCCACACGTTGCTAACATGCATGGCTAGTCATGTCTAAGTTTTTTTTTTTTTGATTTTACCGAAGTGTCCAGCTACCGACGTCCACAGCCCCAAAAATGCAATGTTAAATTCTGGTTCGGTAGTCATGTCTAAGTTATACACTGGGGACTTCCCGGTTTAGATTTTGTGCTTAACAAGTCGTGGTGGTTCATTGTTGTGGCACAATTCGTGTATATTTTTAGTGGTACTTGTGGAGAAGCTTGGTCTGGATTCACGTGGGAGGCTTTTCACAATTTGTGGGGTTTCGTCAAATTGTCTTTGGCTTCTGCTGTCATGCTTTGGTGAGTTTCAAACCGGTTTTCCCGGTTAGTTTGGTCCAGACTTGATCCAACCCTTTAATATATTATTACCTTTGTAGTTTGGAGATTTGGTATTTCATGGCACTCATATTATTTGCTGGAAATTTGAAGAATGCTGAAGTCTCCGTAGCTGCACTCTCTATAAGGTAAAATTTAGTATACATCTTATATATTAAAACAGAAGTCACAACCTTGATTCATGTGTGATTTTTTTAAAAATGGACCTAATGAACCTATTCATAGAAATTCATATTACATTTTAGTTCAGACTAATAATAAATAGAATTTTTTAAAATATTTTAATCATAATATCTTTTGATATCTTTTCATTTTAAATATAAATATATTTATTTTAAAATTCTAACAAATCTGTTTAAAAAGATTTTTACAAGATCTTCATTTTCAAAATTATATTTAAATATTTTTGCTAATTTCGAAATTAGTTTAAAATATTATTATACATTAATATATTCAGTTATATAAAATAAAAAATAAAAAATCTAAATATTTTATTTATTATAATCATAATCAATCATATTAGAATAAAATTATTATATTGAGCTAAATATAAAAAAATTGTATTAAATTTATATATTTATATATTTTATTTTCGTAATTATAAAAATATTTATGTTCAAAAATAAAATCTAATATGTTGGTAATATGGGTTAAAATTATCAAACTATATAATACATGTATAAAAATTAACATGTATTTCTTTAAAGTTAATAATATAAAAATTTTGTAACTACTTTACTCATAATATATTTTCATTTTAAATATAATATATATTTATATATTATATTTTAAAAATTCTAATAAATCTGTGTAAAAAATATTTAAGCAATAACTTAATGTATTTAAGTTATCGTTTAAAAATGAAAATAAATAATTATATCATATTTTATTTACTTTATAGTCATGATCATGTTAAAATATAATTATTATACTAAAATAAATATGATAAAATTATATTCAATTGATAAATTTATAAATTTTATTTTCATAAATATAAACTATTTATTTAAAATATAATATGATGATAGAACAGCTTAAAATTAACAAACTATATAATACATGTCTAAAAATTAACATATCTTAGACTTTTAAAATGAATAAGCATAAAAATATTGGTAAAAAGAAATCCAGTTTTGAAAGACGGGTCAGAATTTAGCATAAATTAAATATAAAATAAGTTTTAAATATATTTTTTCATTAATATATTAATTTGCTTAATAACTAAATACAAATACAATAATATATAATAAGAAGTGGTAAATACATACGGTTTAAACAATTAATTAATTATAACATGTAAATTATAAAATTATTGTATTTGAAATAGTTATATAAATATTTAAATATATGATTAACATTAAAAATATATACCACTTATGTTCTAAAACAATAATTTATGTATAGAAAAGTGAAAACAAACACCCGTGCGGTTGCACGGGTCAAAATCTAGTCTATTCTTAAAACATAACTAACATTTTTCTTAAACTAATCATTTTTTCACGACTTAAGCATACATGATTTTTTTTTGAATTAATTTACTTAAATAATCACAAAGATTCTCTAAACCAAGGTAGAAACAACGTGCGTAGTAGTCTACATGTTTTGTTCTTTGTGGTCAATAAGTCTAATATTCAAATTAAGTATTTCACACATCCCCTATATATCAATTGAAGAATGTAACCTTAATTTTGTAATAATTAAAAAAAACTCATTGTTTACATGTCAATCAGTTAGATAATTAATTAATCCTACGTGTAAACCTCACATTGAAATTGAAAAACATGTTGGTCCAATTCGATTTTTATATCTCACTAGAAACATTTAATACCAATTATATGATATCATATGATACTAACCCCTGTTCGAAACTACGGTAGGCGCTAGTCGGGCGGACGATATGGGCCTAGCGAGTTAACAATTAATCGGGGAGTAATCGGGGATTAATCGGGACCTAGTTTTTATTTTTATTTTTATTTTTATAAATATATTATGCATCATTAGTCAATTTGCATGACAATATACAATTAATTGAAGTAGCCTGGTGGTTACATAATCTTTGCCCAGCGTAAGAAACCCCGGTTCGACCCTGGATCCACGTGTTTTTCTTCTTTTTAATTTTTTTTGCCTTTAATGAAGGGTATTATCGTCATTTCGTCTTCATCTTCCCCATCTGCCTTTAGGGTTTTCAATTTTACAGGTTTTCCATGGCCGTAAAACGTTTATAATCACACATAACATCAGATTTTGGTGCGTTTTCATGTTTTTATACTTAAAACTTATACATCTGTCATAAAAATACAAGATTTTAAGCATTCAAAACCCAAAAAAAAAAAAAATTTGTTGTTGCCGATTAATTGGCCGACTACAGCCAACTCGCCACGGCCAAGCACCGCCGAGCGCCTCCTCGCCGACTAATCACCCGTAGTACCCGCGTTTTCGAACAGGGATACTAACTAAAGCAATGTGATTATTTTATTATATATAATTTCCTTAAATAAAACCTACGCAATTACCTAATGTGATTATGATATATATAGTAATTAATGATTTTAAATAATGAATATTTGCTAATAATCTGTATGTTTTCTATCATGTTTGTTTAATTCTTTACTATTAATATAAATTACACAATTAAATTAATCATATATTAAAAATTTAGATTTTTTTGTATATGTTGTATTTTGAATTTTTCAAAACGAGTATAAATTACTAAAAGTCTCACATAAACTTTTGTGATCAATATTTAATTTTTTTTATAATAAGATACAATGATAATAAAATTATATAAATAAATAATTTAATTTTAATAGGTGCTTATGTTAATATATATATATATATATATATACTTCATATAGTTTAAATTTAATTATATATCATATACGATAGATAAGTTTGATTGTTTTGATTTATCTATTCTAAAATGGTTGCGAATAAACAAGAGCGGTCATTTGATTTATACGTGCAAGGAAATTTATTACATAATAGTAAGTGATTTCTTAGTTATTTAATATATTATTATTATTTTATTGTTTCATATTATGCAAAAAAATATAAATTAAATATTTATTATGCACAAGGCGCATATCTTAACCTAAGTATGTATCTCTTTAATAAATTTGAATTTTAAATATTTTTTAAATCTGAGGCCAAAAGAAAAGAAACAAATGACACAAAAAGCAAAAAAATATTGATAGATAGGATTGACATGTGAACGTAAACTTCTCATAACCATAATTAACTTTTAAATTGCTAAATCATGATATAAAACCAAGCTGACATAGTTTCATTGTAACCAAAAAATAGTCATGAGATATTTCAGCCTAAACATTAGGTTTTTATGCGATAAATAATTTTTTGACCTAAAATATTTTTAAAAATGGGATCAGTTCATTAGTAAACAAATTATATAATTAACAAAAAAAATTTAAAAAAATTGTTTAAGGGCCAAATATATTAATTCGATCAATAATATAAATATTTTTCCATACGATAGTTTATAATGTTATTTTGCTGGACTGCACTGACATACACACACGTTTATTCATTAACTTGTAATATAAAATTATAATAATGAATAGGCAATTCGAAACTAATTTCTCTACTAGATTTTGACCTGTATTTTTAAAAGGGCGGATATATTTTTTGTTTTAATTTTTTTTAAGAAATTTAATTTTTATGTTTATGTAATTTTTTTTGTAATCATATTTTGGTTTAATGTTAATTTAATATAATATTTGGTAACTATATTAAATATGTTAAGTTGTTAACTATACACTTGTGTCATATGTATTTTAGAAATTATTTTAAGTTATATTCTTAAAGTTTGCAACGTATTATATTTTCTTATTAGTTACCTATCATAATTAGTAAAAAATATTCGTATCCAAAAAATCTGACTCGGGATCGACCCGAAAATCAAAGTTTCATACTACACTTGACCTATATATTCGAATGGTTCTTGAAATGTTATATCCAAAGTTGATATAAAATCCAAGTCGCACCGAAAACCAAACAATTTTTACAAAAAAAAAGTTGTATTTTTTTTAAATATATTCTATAATATGTGTGTGTGTAAATGGGTTAATATAGTCTTCACTAAATTTATGTAAAATCAGATATAATAAATATTTTTAATTGAATAACCTGTTTAAAATTCGTTAAATGTGATTTGCACCATCTTTATATTCAAATTAAACTCAATCAGGTACAAGTTTATAAAAAAATATAACCACTGCATTACAATCTTACAGGATCATAATCTCCAATTTTTATATTCTGACAATATATCCTTTACATACATGGTAGAAGAAGGCAACCGATTGGTGTTTATATTTATTCAAACTAAAAAAACAAGTATATGTATCCCTATAAAATAATAATTTAACCTATGCAGAAGATTCATGTACAGGATATTGACGTGGGAAAAAATATGTTAGGTTTTCAAATTAAAATACGAAGAAATGGGCTTGATTATTTTGGAACTAAAGATATTAAACGTGCATAGTTAGTTAGTAGGTGACATACAGTTAGAGTTGTGAACTTGTGATATAAAATAACTAGATCTCGTTCATTTTTGTTTTAATTTATTTTTATATAAACATTTTGTTTTCAATTCTAAATTGGTATATATTATAATATATACTAGGAAGGCGCGGGATAAACATTACATATATAAATTATTTTATATATTAAATATTTTTACATATTATGAAATACTAAATATATATTAAATAATTAAAAGTCAGTAACTATTAAATATATAATTAAATTGATATGCACATATAAATCAATTTTATTAATCCAAACTTTTTTTTTATATTTGATAGGATATGTAATTAAATTTAAATGATACTAACATAGATAATATATTTTAGTATATTTTTAATATTAATGTCTATTAAATGATGACTTCTACTCATATAGTTTTTTTTTATCATTGGTATCTTTTATAGAAAAAAAATTAAATTACTGATAAATTTTTTTTTTATTGTAGGATTAATAGTTTTAGTAATTTATCATTTAAAAAAAAATAAGTTGTCAATGATCGTTCAAAACTTTTATCAAAAAAATTGTTCAAAGTAAATTTTGAAACTAAAATATTGTATTTTATATGGTTTATAGTTTAATTTAAAACGATATATATATATATATATATATATATATATATTAATCTAAATAATTAATAAAAGACTTTTTACTTATATAATTTTTATAATCATTTGCCTTTTGTCATAAAAAAAAATTTAAACCATGGATCATAAAATTTGAATGTGAGACTTTTAACAGTTTTAGTAATTTATAGCCGTTTGTAAAAATTTAAATTATAACATATACATAAAAATCTAAATTTTTATTATATGGTTATTATGGTTGTTTAATTTATTTAATAGTATAAAATTAAATAAATATGATAGAAGATACACTATTTTTTTATCAAATCTTTATTATTCAAAATCATTAATTGCCATATATACTTTAGCTACATTAGACAATTCCGTAAATTTTATTTAAGGAAATAATAAAGTACATTAATGATGAATTTATTGTTAATTTAATAAAACGCTTATTATATAATTAGATGGAACAACATATTTCTCTATTGGTTCTAAGAATCATCATAGTGATGACATGTGGCTATAAAAAAAAGTTGTAATGCTTCTCAAATAATATATAGGGGATTCTAAGAATCATCCTAGTGATGACATGTGGCTATAAAAAAAAGTTGTAATGCTTCTCAAATAATATATAGGGGATGTGTCTATCAATTTTTTAAACATAATAAGCATACGGTATATTTTTTTATTGAATAGATTGTTTCAAGATTTCACATGTATTTGTATCTTCTTCTATATAAATATTTTCGGATTATTATTTCATTATCAAAATCGTAACTATATATATAAAGATTAGTAAAATATTATTGTATTGTCATAAATTTATATTATCGAGTAAATAATTAAACATTTAGTTTTTGTTTAATTTTAAAAATAAACTATATAGTTTTAAAAAAATTCATTGGTTTAAAGTAGTAAAGATTAATCATTGTTAGATAATATGATTTTTGTTATTTAAAAAAAAATCTTTATAATTTTAAAAGTTAACATCGACAAATATTTAAATATTTAACATATGGAGGTATAATATTACAACATTAAATTATATCTATTTAATTTATACTGTCTATAAATCCAATGGATCATCTATTGTTTAAATCCAATTATTGATAGCCCAATAAAAATTTATGTAAGTCCAAAATTTAAATGATAAAATTAGAGATTAAATGATAAAATTAGAGATTAAATATAACATGACTTTCTAGGAATATGTCCAATAGGTCTATTTTAAAAAAAAATCACACATGAATCAAAGTTGTAACTTCTGTTTTAATATATAAGATTGGACATAACAGTATCAATTGGTCGTCATGATCCTAATTTAATAGAATAGATTTTCATTACAAAATATTCTCTAACTATATACCTTCTAAAATGAAGCATGAACATTGTGGGATGGGCTGCGATGGTTTCAGTTGGGATAAACGCTGCATTAAGGTAACCACGTGTGTGAAAACTAACTCTTTGCAGCTTCAACACATCTTATAAGTGCCAAGCTAATAAAATACGTTCTTGTTTTGTTTTGGCAGTGTGAGAGTGTCAAATTAGCTAGGAGCTAGCCACCCAAGAGCGGCCAAGTTCTCACTAGTTGTTGCCGTGATATTATCGACAGTGATGGGAATGACTATAGCCGCAGTCCTACTCATCTTCCAAGACGAGTACCCGGTTTTGTTTGCGGAAGATGAAGTGGTTAGGAATGTAGTTAAAGAACTCACACCAATGCTTGCCTTCTGCATTGTCATCAACAGCCTGTCTTGTCTGGTAGTTTCTCATCACATTTTTATGATTGCTGACATTTGCTTATTGAACTCTAATACTACATAAACTTGTAACTCAATATTAACTGGATTCAAGTGAAATGGATTAATGACATTTATATGTTAATTTTATATGGAGTTTAAATTTTTGTTGGATGTGACATTAATTATGGTAAATAAAACTTGGTTACGCAGTGGCTGTGGGAGCGGGATGGCAAGCGGTTGTTGCGTATGTGAACATATCTTGCTATTACATGTTTGGAGTCCCGTTTGGTCTGTTGTTGGGATTTAAGCTTGAATATATATGGAGTAACGGTAACTAGACCCTGACCCGCGCGCCAGCGCGGATATGAATTTTTAGTTTTTAATTATTTATTTGATTAAATGATGTATTTGTAATATTCGTTCATAGTATATTCATTAAGTAAATTTTTTTTTTTTGCATCTTAAACTATCTATTTTTTTTTACGAATGTGTGATATCATATAAAATAAAAAAAAATGAATATAGAGTTAATTAGATAATTTTAAAAACATAATTTTTTCTTTCGTGTGCGATATCATATAAATAATGATCCGTCCTGTTAACAAAAATCATGATTATTTTATGTGTAATTTTTTTTATTTTGACCATTTCCTTAAAACTATATTAAATTTTACATATTTTAATTAGAATATTTTTAATATCTTTACCTTTTTATTTGAAATGCAACTCAATATTTTTTTAATAATTATAACAAAATATTTAAAAAATATTTTTAGAATTTGTTTGAAAAATATGAAAATTAAATTTTAAATGAAAATTATCCTAAAATATGATAAGTTTTGATGTAAACGAAAACTCAAATTATGTCAAAAATAATGATATTCAATGATAATAACAATTCTAATTGATTATTTTTTAAAAAATACATTTACAAAAATATTGTCTGAAAGAAAATTCATTTATCTTTCAAATATAAAATGAAAATATTATAATTAAATATTAAAAAATATAAATAAAAACCATAAATTTAGCAAATGACAACTGAGTTATATTATGCTAAAAAAATTTTTCTAACAATTTATCAAATGACAAATGAGTTATGAGCAAATAATACCATATAATTTTTAAAAACATAGCCATTCTTAAATATTTTTTGAATAAATAATTATTTTTAAATTTAATCAACTGAAAATAATATCTGTACAATTGTGTGAGTCAAATTCTAGTTTTATTGATGCATGTTATATATTAGTGCTGCATGTTTTAGGTAACATTTTAATGATGCACGTTCTTAAAAATCTCCATTATTAAAATTATGCACGTAAGGATAACTCATGAGTTTTTTGGTTGATTAAATGACATTATGTCCAAATTTATTTAAGGATATTTCATTAAGGTAACTGAAAAAGACAAACAATAAAATAGGAAGTTTAAATTCATTTAAGCATATTTCATTTATGTAACCGGAAAGACAAGTAATAAATTAGGCAGTTTTATTCGTTTATGGATATTTCATAAATGCAACTGAAAAAGACAAGCAAAAAAAAAGAGTTTAATTAATGAAGTAAAAACATTTTCAAATGGGTACTTCTCTTTTAAAAATATAGATGAAATTCCACATCCTTTCTAAAACCCTTAATAAATGGGACAAAAGACCAGAGTTTTTGATTTTATGGAAACATATTATATCGATCAGGGAATCTGGTGGGGGATGATGACGGGAACATTTGTTCAGTCGATAGTTTTGACTTGGATGATATGCAAAACCAATTGGGACAAAGAAGTGAAGAACCAAAAGACATAGTAGAGTTAGTAAACAAGATACTACTCACTGAATATTGTTCTAATCATTTTCAAAAAAATATAAAAAAAGAATATTTGTTCTAATCCGTTGAGTGATATGTTTGTAGGCTGCACTGGCAGAAGAGAGGATAAGAGAATGGGGAGGAATAGAAGAGAAAGAGAATCTTGTGAACAGGGCCGGCTTAACGTTACCGGAGGCCCACGGGCAAAATGGGGCCCAAAATTAGGTAGATATCAGATATTATGTTTCCTTCTCGAGTTTTTCAACTCACATATAACATAAAACAAGTATTTCTATTTGATTTCTCAGTTAGAAAGTTCTGTAATATTTATGTTTTCATACTGTAAATCTAAACCAAACGTGCCAAAGCCTTTAAATATAACTTGATTTGGAGCGGGCCCCAGGACCGCCCTCCCTCATAAGCCGGCCTTGCTTGTGAACTAACAAGAGTTTCACTTCAAGACATTTTTGTGTCCGAACCAAAAGGCACTTTTTCAAACAGCTTTTAACTTTTATCTATAAACATTTTGACTTTTGAGAATTGGATATTTATAAGAAAAGTTATCAAAGCACGTGAACTACTAATCTGAAGGAACCAATTGGTACAAAAGTTGATGAGTAGATTCAAACATCTCAAGATCAAATCTAGTTTTTCCATTAGTAGAATTGAGAAAGTGTGACCGTCATGAGTTTTCAAGTGAGAACCCCTAGGAGTACTACATTTCTCTCTAATTATTTGTTAACCTTTTTTTTTTTTTTTTTTTGTGCGACATTATTTGTTAACCTTAGTGGTGAATGTGTAACAATGTAGCAGGAACATTTTGTTTACTACATTTTTATAAAAATAAGCGGCCCAATTATTTATTTTATATCAGGGCCGGCCCAGTTGACCAAATAGAGAAAACATAGATTACAATGCACATGTCACAGTGACACAGTCACGTTATACAGTCCTTGTCTTTCTTCATTAGATTTTTTTTTTTTTGTAACCGAGTGTCCTGGTTCCACCGTGGTGGTCCAGACTAGAGACCGAATCCTTAGCGGCGCTCACCCGAGGGTGGGTCATGGCCAGGCAGCGGTGTTCGGTCTTGGACGCTAGAGCAAGTCCGCATGTAAATTCCCTGGTGGCCAACGTGAATCGAAGCCGAATCCGTATCGGGGCCGAATCTCCCTCAAGACCACTAGTCCAACTCGCGCTGGTTTCTTTCATTAGACTTTTTAGATCTCAAACATTACAGATTTCATACTTTTTCCACAAAAGTCTCAATCTTCTTTATTACTAATAGAACATGCCGTTTGCGTGCAATAGTTTACTAATTTAGACGAATGATTTTTAAACTCGTAACATTAGATTCTGGCTGGTTCGGCTTAAAATGTTCCAAAGTCTAGGTTTGAGGAGAGGTCACCCTCAACTCGTAACATTAATTTAGCCAATGTTTGCAATGGCATTTAGAGATTTGTGAGAATCACCCTCAACTTCGTGCACACAACCAAAAAAAAAATTGGAATATCGAGAGCTTTCAACATACATTTTGTCACGTTCATGAGAGTGTAATCTCGAACTGCCCACGTAAATTTTGTCATGTTCCATATCTTACTTGGTCATAACTTGGTCTGTGTATTACAAGCTTTCATTTTCTATTAGTTTAAATGACATGCTTTATTAAAAATAAAATTTCATTCCACAAATGTTAAAACACTACCATTAAACAATAGTATCAACGTCTTGCGCATCTTGAACTAATCAAAACCAAGATGTAGCACCAAAGAGAACATACACAAATAAAGAAAAACAAAACCATGTATCAAGATTGAAACTAATCTCGATGACTAGTATTGGTATTAACTCAACAAGTTTTTTAGAAAAGGTTTTGAGGAAAGATCTCACCTGGTTTTCCAGCGAGTTTGGGGTCTTAAACTGATCTACACCAAACTACGGCACGCCTCGACATCAGCTGCATGCGTAACCAACAGAGAGTCGCTTACACTCTTGATCACAGCATCCAAGACTGCTTTCTTGAACCACTCATCCTCCATTTTCATTAGAATCTCTTTGACCACCTCGAAACCAGACGCACTGGCCATAACCAAACTCCCAAGGATCTCCCCAAAGTTGTTTGGCGCCTTTGGCAGATCGATTCCAATGTCATCAAGCATAGACCCGTAAAGCAGACAACCACTCCCTATGTCTTTAGGAGTTAGAACGTTCTTAGAGACCAAATGTGCCAAGAGATTTGCAACTGGTGTAACGCACGGTGGGTTTTTCTCCAATCCGAGGGAGATAGCTTCCTTGACGAGCTCGGGATGGTAAGATGGGGATTTCAGTTCCTCTACGCATTGCAATGCCTCATCCAACAGACGGACATTGAAATACTCTTCCAAAAGCGACTTGGTCTTCCTGCTGAGCACTTCTGAGTTCAAGCTAGTAGCAGCCATAGGAGGAGCCGCCACCTGTGGCTGTGGCTTCTCCACGGCTGGTTTGGCCGGGGCAACAACAGCTTTAGCCGGTTCAGCACTGTTGCCTTGCAATAGGGCACTTGGTTTACCATTCAAGATACCACCGCTTCCCTGAGGTAGGAGCCTTGAATTAACCGACAGCGACTTGTTCCCCTGGCATACCAGGCATCATTCCTCCAATGCCAGAGCGTCCAAGGAAGTTTCCAGAGCCAAGAATATCAGCATCCGCACCGGCGCGGCTGTTGTTATTCCTCATATTCGACATTGCACCAGGGCGCAACCCAAGAGTCTTTTCTGCCTCTGAATGAATCTCAGTGATTTTCTTGGCTTTCATCTGCCATTTCACAAAGCACGAACAAAACATAAGCAAACATAGATAAATCTCTTACATATAGAAACGAGCTCTGTAAATTCTTACCTCCTCACGCCTTGGTACCCACTTGTTAGCTCGCAGATCAACAACATTACGGACCATAAATCTCAAGCGTGGCTCTAACATCGGGTGCACTGCTAGTTCCTTCAAACGGGTGAAGTACATGTCGTTTATGCTTCGTGATCTTAGGCTCTCATCGAGTTGTTTTCCAATGGTGATGAAAACTTGACAAAGAGCCTCAACATCTTCCTCTGCTGGGCAATCTTTATCGTCGGATCCTAAAAGCTCCTGCGACCAGACACAAACTTACCATGAGCTCTACAGAAAAAAGTATTACATGAAACTAACTTTTAGCGGTACAAAAGCAGAGCGTGAGTAGTTATAATAATACCTGGACGATGTGATGAACGATCTTCTCAGGCACCATCTTCTGCTTCAGAAGTTCACCAATTAAACGGATGTTTCCTAATGTCCTGAGCTTGGCCATCCTTTCCTTGTCCTTGCGCTCCATTTCTTGCGATGGATCAGTCATCAGTCTGACTTCTTCCTTCAACTTGTCAGCGCCTTCAAATTGTTCTTGGCAATTATTCAAAAGCACTCTTTTGAATGTTATTTCTTTTCCTCCGGCTTCCTCTGATGGGAACGAAGGCAGCTTTCCGTTGATATCAAAACACAAAAGAGCATACATCTGGCAAAATGTGGGCTCTAGTACGGCCTTCTCAAAAATCAGCTGGATCACTCCCTGAAATTTAAGAATAAAACCAAATCATGCCATGAAGAGATCACTACAAACAAGCTAATGCAGACAGAACTGGAGATACCTTTAGAATATCCGCAGATGTGATGCCAGAGTCAATTAGTTGACCCTTAAGAAGATCATACTTCTCAGGAGTCATCTTGTTCAGAATACTGCAGAGAAGCAGAACTATAAGACTCAATCAACTATATAAAGCAAATAACCCCAACACACAAAGATAAAGTAATGAAGAATGCAATACCCTTTCACGGTCTTGAGAACTTGATCCTTTTCTGAAAGAGTTCCTCTTTTAGCTGACCATGGGACCTCTGCTTTCACAAGGGCAGGAGGAGGGCCAGACTGTTTCAGCAAGTTATGACGTTAGTTACAAGCAATAACCACCTAAAAGCAACCCAAGTTATTGTCAAAAAATAAAATGTCAGAAGTCAACACTCACCCCTTGGATTGATCCAGAATACGCATCTCTAGATTCGCGTTGGTCCTCCCTTGACCTGTCTTTACTCGGGGAAGGAATTGGTGCACGAGTATGCCAATCACGGTTATCAGTCTCCGAGTAACGGTTTTGAACTTGAGCTGCAGGCTGAAAAGAGTAAACAAGAAAGGGAATTAAAAAAAATTAATCTGAAACAATTGACATAATCAAGAAAACTCGCAAAGCATTCAACAAAGCAGTAAGACAGTCACCTTGTTTTCCGAACGGCCCCAGCTCTGCTCTTCGCCAAAAAGATCAGATGCAATATCCTTACCGAGCTTCAGAACTTCATCAGAGACTTGGCTACCCTGCAGAACCAAAATGATGAATAACTAAGCGAATATTTAAACCAGAGCAATACAATTTATTTGAACAAACACAAAAAAAAAAAGAAAACAAAAGAAAGGGACGCATGTCTACCTCTTTAAGCTGAAGAAGCTGTTCGCGAGTGAACCGCACAATCTCATGACCCTCAAATCTCGAGTCTCCTCTCTACAAAACAAAAAAAAATCCATTAAAACGTCAACTTCAGAATTAAAAACATGGCTAGACTCAACACGCATGTGTTCTCAAATCAATAACATGTACGTAGGGTCCTTTATGAGCATCAAAGAACTTAAAAGAGTGCCCACCTAAAAAGTAATCAATCTCTGTCCATATTTACAGCAAGGCCGCATTGCTTAAGCGCCCCACCAAGAATTAGGACATTGCATTGTTGTGTCTCAGATTCCAAAACTCAGATTCAATCCAAAACGAGAGAAATAAAAAACGGAATCGAATTTACAGCTAAAAGTTCTAGAAGAAGAGCAAACGAATGAACAACCTTAACGGCAAAAGAAGGAGCGTCTTCGGCATTGGTAAGATCAGAGGAGGAAGAGGAAGACAAGGCAGAGCGTGGGGCGAAGATGCTTCCTCCACGACCTCCTCCTGGCCTCAAGCTCAACATCACTCTCGGAATCTTTCGCGGTAAAAGCTAGGATGGTTGTTAGTAGGGCTGCACAATAGACGCAAACGATCAATGGCGGAGGCTACGTAACCAGAGGAGTGAGATGAGAAAGGAGTATTTGAAATGAAAGAGACAAAATTGAAGAAGCGTTACCTGAGAGAGAGAGAGAGGGAGAGAGTTTGTGTGAGAAAGAATGAAGGAACGAACGCGGCGGAGAAGCGTATTGATGCTTCTTTTTATTTTCGTTATCAGCTTCTCCCCCTCAGGCGTTTTTAGGGTTTGGGCCTTTTATTTATTGGGCCTGATAGTACTCATACGGTCCATTGTTTTAAATACGTAATTTAATTATAAGATATTTCCAGACTGAAATTGGAGAGGTCTGTGTATTGTGTACTCTAACCTCTTTAGTCTTTTCTAATTGAAATTGGATTGGCATCTGCATTGCTCTTGTTACTTGAGTCGCTGAAACTTGTCAACATCTAAAGCTTGCGACTGAGGAAAGTAAATACTTCAGAGACAGAAACTTGTTTTATTGTCTTGGTACCAAACAAGGAAGTTCTTCGGAAAGCTCAAGAACCACTCCCTAAAAAAGAAGAAAAAGTCAGCTGATGATGAAGTTTCAGCGACGGGACTGCAACTTAAGGATACATGATGCACAATTGTCTGAAGATATATTATCTGGTAATAACAGTGAGTTTGATAAGTTTCGGTATAGTTCCTTTTATTTCCATGTATGTGAAGATTATTTGAATAACAAGAAACCAAGACTTAAAGAATAATCACTTATGAGTGATGTAATGTTACATTATGAGTACAAGATGACTTGTCTTGCGGCCAAAACAAGTCACTACCAATAATCTCCGCAAGAACAAGCACCATCTTTGAAATGGTGGAAGCGGTTGGCGTCTCTTACAACTATCACTCTCTCTGTGATCTTCGAGATGAGTTTGGTTACGGCATGACAGTCTAAACAGACCCTGAGATTCTTTATGATCCGAATTTCAGTTCCTGGTTCGGTGACAATGAGTCCAAAGGCAATGGCTAGCCTCTCACTATGAAATTTCACCATCAGCTCCCTTTCTTCCTCCTCCACGTCGTGCAAGGCCAATTCAGTCTCCGGTTGATACCCAGCTTCCCTCATCTTCCCTTCGAGCTCCTCTAGCTTCTCATATATTGCTTTTACCTGTGGATGTGACTGATCACCCGAGGTAAACACATGAGGCGTCTCACCAATTTCTATCAAGGTATAACCAGGAGCCTTGGCTAGTTTCCTCTTCTTTGCTTCTTGTCTGACCGTAGCAGCCTGTGGATAGTTTCTATCAGCCGAGTGAATATTTGACAGCAAAACATGGTATCCAACATCGTCTGGATCCAGCTCAAAGAGCTTCTCGGAGACGGTACGTGCAAGGTTTGTGTCTTTGTGAATCCTACAAGCTCCAAGCAGTGTCTGCCACACGGAAGGATCCGGCTCAACTGGCATTGCCTCTATGAACTGCAACGCTCTCTGCAAATGTCCTGCTCGGCCAAGAATATCAACCATGCAAGCGTAATGCTTCACCGTTGGTTCAAAACCATACTGGTGGATCATGGAACTGAAAATCTCATCACCTTCCTTGACCAGGCCAGCATGACTACAAGCGTAGAGAACACAGAGGAAAGTGACTGGCGACGGTGCAACGCTGGAGTTCAACATCTCAGTGAAGATATTCAGAGCTTCATGTCCATGTCCATGGAGCCCATAACCGGAGATCATTGTGTTCCATGTAACTTCATTCTTCTTCGGCATCAAGTCAAACAACCGGCGTGCTTCTTCAATGCTTCCGCACTTTGCATACATACCAATCAAAGCAGTAGACACATATATGCTAGACTCAAAATCGCTACCCCTTACTAAACCATGCACCCATTTCCCCAAGCTCAACGTTCCTAACTGCGCACAAGCCGATAGAATACAAGTTATCGTGATCGGGTTCGGACGAAACTCAGACTTCTGCATTTCTCTGAACAGAGATATCGCGTCCTCTGTCAACCCGTTTTGTGTATAACCCGAGATCATTGCGTTCCAAGACGCCAAGCTTTTGTGCGTACACTCATCAAAAGCCTTCCGTGCTGATTCCATCTCGTCCATTTTACTGTAAACCGTTGTTAACGCGGTTGGGACAGATTCATGAGACAAGAAACCTGATTTCAAGCTGTAACCGTGAATGGCATATACAAGCATAAGATGACCACCAGAGACAGGGATCAAACTCACCAGCGTGCTTGAGTTCAACCTTTCCCCCGACAACACCAGCTTTCTAAACAGCCTTAACGAGAGCTCAGTCTCGCCGTTAGAAGCATACCCGTGAATCATCGCATTGTAAGCCACCACATCCGGTGCACAAAACTCTCGAAACAGAGCATCCAAAGCTTCAACCTTTCCACATTTCGAGTACAACGAGATGAAACCCGTGAGAACAAAATCGTGGGAATAACACCCTGTCTTCATCGCGAGACTATGGATTAGCATCCCAACCCTCAGCTCCTGCAACTCCGCAACAGCAGGGAGTATATTCAACACAGTCGTCGAGTCCCAACGAGTACAGCTCTCGTTAATCAAATCCCTAAAAACCTTAACAGACTCCTCATACATCTCATTCTCTCTGTATCCACATAACATAGTATTCCACAAAACCACGTCTCTCTCAGACATTCTGTCGAACACCTTCCGTGCATCATCCACCCGCGAAAACTTGAAGTACATCTTGACGGTATTGGACCCGACGTGTAGTTCCGAGTCAAACCCATCAACGACCGCTTGACCATGAACAGAACGGCCAGCTCTCTCGTCATGAATACTCGAAGCGGCGGAGATAGCGTACGTGTAAGTGGAGCTATTGGGTTTGAGGTCAGTGTGTTTCCTCAAGTGGGAGAAGAGAGAGAGAGAAGAGTGAGGCGATCCGTTCTTGGAGAAGCCGAGCATGAGGACGTTGAAGAGGAAGACGTCGGGTTTATGGAAGGAGAGGACGAGGTCGCGAGCGTAAGGGATGGCGCCGAGGTCGGAGAGACGTTGGGTGAGTTTTGTGAGTAGTTGGATGTCGTTTTGGTGGCCATGGAGAATGATCTGAGCGTGGGTTTGGGCGAGGTGAGAGAGTGAAGTTGATGTTTTGAAGAGATCGAAGAAGCTGTTCTTGTTGTTGTTTATCACTGCAACGGTTGTCTCGGCGGTGGCGGCTGTTACTGTCCGTAGTAACATTTGCGTTTGAGTGAAAAGGAAACGACTCATTTTGCGTTTCTTACATTTTTATTTATTTAAACGTTTTGCATCAAACGATTACATGATGCGATTAGTTATGATTTATGAACAATCCTAAAGTTAGTTTTTGTTATGAATCGTTTAAAGTTTAAAGTTTAAACTAATCGACTCTATATAAATAAAACGCCTCAAAGAAACCTTACATCAGAGTTTACAATTAAATTGGTTTTTTCCTCTTCCTACGACTTTCGAACTCTCGATCTTTCACTTCCTTCTTTCCCTATGCTAATGTTTCATACACAAAAAAAAAAAAACAAGGAAAGATCAAAAAGAAAAATGTGAGGGCATCAAAGAGCAATTTACAGGTGATGATTAGTCATCAGTGTTGAGGGAGTGGAACTGTAAGTGTGTTATTTATGGCCATGGAAACTTGCTTTGTGGCAACACTGGAGGAGTCTCCTCCTCTGCATCTTCTTCTCCTTCTCTCCTAGTTTGTATCAGATGAGTCCTTAGGCTACACTCTTTTATCTGTTCCATGCCACCAAAACTCGGTTTCAGTTCATTTTTTTTCAAAATTCATTCTACACTAAACTACTGGATTGTTTTTGTTACCTGCATGATGCCAGTGGAGGCCAGAAGATCTTCGCATTTTCCTTGCATAGAACTCTCTTTTGCAACTACTACAGCGAGTTCTGAGACCATTTTGTTCATCTCCTCCACCTGTAACAATTATAAAGAGCAGTGAGAGTTATGAAGAGGATAAACATTGGACAGTAGATTTACTAAAAAGGTCTCTCACCTTGGAGAGTAAAGACCAAATGGACGATCCCATAGCCTGCATTACATCGAGTGCCGAGGACATAGCTGCTTTCAAAGACTCTACGTCCGCCTGTAGGAAGAGAAGTTATAAAATGATAACTATATTCTTGATCTTTCTGAAGGAATAGTAACAATGCATACCTTTGTTCCTCCAGTAGCTGGAAGGCGGAGAGTATTTGCTTCTAAATCTGCTATGGCTCCAACTAGAGAACTAACATGCTCTCTTTCAAGTGTGGCCCATTCTTCAAGGCTCACCATCTACGCACATACTTATACATCAGCATGGTTTAATCTGATGTATACAAAGCCAGTATACAACACAGAGAAAGAGGGAAAACGTACTTGATCGTTTAATAGTGAGTTGAGTTTGATCTCTAGCTTCAGCTGTTGTAGGCCAATCCTTTGGCTGGTCACATCATCTTGTAGTTCTGATATCGCATGCCACACATTAAATAGTGTTTCCTGAAATATCAAAACTTGAATTTTCAGAGATCAATCAGTTGTGGAACCGTTAGAGAGTAGTATTATCTACCTCGGAAGTTAAACGTTGAATGTACATGGCAGCTTCAGCACGCGCAAGTACAAACCGCCACTGTAAATACCTATTGTGGAGCAGACGCAGTTGATGAACGTCTTCGATGTAGTTTGCCTTTTTGCCTTTCTTCACATCCGTGATGAAGCTGAGAACCGAAGTTGCGGTGGTACTGATTGATTGTGTAGAATCGCTGCTTTGTCTTATCCGGGAAGGACTTACCCCTCTTGAAGGTGGAGTTGATGGTCTCGCAAAAGAAGAAGAGCTTGTCACACGCGAAGGACTCAACCCTCTAGCAGGACTTACACCTCGTGCAGGACTCAACCCTCTTGCAGGGCTTAGTCCTCTTGAAGGACTCACTCCTCTCGAAGTACTCATGCCTCGGGAGAGAGACGACGAAAAAGAAGTTCTACTTGGTGAAGCAGGGCGAGATAATGGATGCAGCTTGGCTACAGCCGTTGCTAAGGACGCTCTATCTAACGAACTTGCAGACAAAAGTCTTTGAGCTCCTGAACTTCGCCCTATGTTATTATCTTCCGACTTCGTTGGAGACAGTACATCACCGTTTGTAGAAGTTTTATGCAAAGGTTTCGAGCCGTTGGACAAAGGCAGTGACATTCTCCTAGGAGACGGTCTCATTCCAGGTCCTGAAGTAGACAGACCCCTTGAAGCCTTGTCTCCAAGATCCAAACTTCTGTTTAGTGAGTTCCTTCCACCGATTCTACTAGGCCACCGGTGCTGTTCTATTAACCTACTGTGCTGACCATCCACAGGTTTCGAATTCTCTGAACGATCAGATGCATTGTTCTTCCCTTTCAACGGACTTACTTTCCTCTCCGGCGTAGGTTTCCTTGACACAGATACCGTTTCAGCCTTCTGCTTCTGAGCTATATTAGAAGAAGGTCTCAACGTTCGGTCAGATGAAGAGCTACTAACCGGTCTCTCCTTCTTACCAACAGGGACTGAGACAGAAGAATCCGACTGAAACGAAGCGCTGAGGCTTCTCATAGTAGAAGGCCATAAGCTCTCAGGCAAACGACCTGTGGATAACCGCCTAGATGAAGCTGGTAAGTCTATAGACACGTTAGGCGTGGATGGACTAGTGGGAGATGGAGGTGTTGAAGGACGACGCTTCCTCTCAGCGGAAACAGCTCTTTTGGCGGATACGGATTGAGAGGTGGAAGAAACAGTAGGCCTTGTGAGGCTTGGGGAAGGGCATCGAGTGGTTCTGGTTGGTGTAGGTGATCTGTATCTTGAACTGACCTCTGTTGCTGTTCGAGGACGGCGAGTGGCAGTGGACGCATTGTTCTTATCTGATGGAACAAGTCTCCGTCTTGTAGTATCTGTTGCTACATCCATTCAAAGCTTTAATGAAACAAACTTGCATTGATTGGATTCAGGAGCTCATGCCTCTAGTTTCTTTATACTGCAAGAAAGTCAAAACACATGAGGAAAAAGTAAGATACCTCGCAGATAGACAGTGCAAGAAAGATATATATTTTTAAAAAAGAACAGTAAACAAGAGAGAAAGGTGGGTTTAGTTCTAACTAGTTAGTTGCAGTTTAACAATATCAAGAAAATATTTTTTAATGGAAGATTTTCTGAAAGAAGAATCTGCTGCAGTGTCCTTATCACAGAAGTGCCATTATCAGACTGGCTGGAAAAAAAAATTAAGGGGACCAATCTTCTTCTTCGTCTTTCCAATAAAGAGAGAAGAAAAAGAACAAAAGAAACTTACTGAAACTAAGCAGCTTGAGAGATTTTAATAATCTGTGTGACAATATTTGACAATAAGAAACTTATATAACAACAAACACATAAGGACATTTTGCAGATTATGATGTTTCTCCAGTTAGGGGACCACGTTTGTGTAAGAACCAGGGATTGTATGATGAAATGCAGTAAGAGTGATGATTCGTGGTGTTTGAAAACATTGACCAATTTGAGAAAGTGAAGGAAACTCACAAAAGAAAACAAGAAAACACTATTATTATTCAGTGTTTAAGACGAAAAATCCAAAAAAAAATAAAAATGGAAGATTTGTCTGTTTACAGACCGACTTGTGTCTCTCATGACACAGACTCTTCGTTAATCAAATTTAGTAATTTTCCTAAGAAACAAACAAAACATTTTTTTCTAAGCAAATTCACGAAAAGCCGAAACAGGAATTACGTGTCTTAAACCAAACATAGATTTGTATCAATAATCAAACCACACAAAAAAAAACATTCTTTGTCCTAACTCATGAAATCTCAGATCGCAAGTAATGAAAATTCATGATTTTTAGGGTTCTTTAGATTTTGGGTAGAATCAAAAATTGGGAATTGATAAACCAAAATGCGAA
The DNA here is from genome assembly GCF_000309985.2 of Brassica rapa. Lineage (NCBI taxonomy): Eukaryota > Viridiplantae > Streptophyta > Magnoliopsida > Brassicales > Brassicaceae > Brassica > Brassica rapa. Next base: position 3,354,356 of record NC_024795.2, on the reverse strand, counting down.
GATCCAAGGAATCTCGAGCTCGGGAATTAGAAAATTATCTTACCAGGAAAGATACAATCTTCAATGCCTTTCGAGATTCGTAATGAGGAATACAAACGCGATCGGAATCACAAGTCTATTGCCGCCGGCGATGATGAGGAATGCTCGTGAACAATTAAAAAAAACGCCAGAGGTAGAAGAATTTGATCGGGCGATTGAAAGATCAGAGAGAGATAAAGATTAATAGTAAGAGAGAGAGAGAGGGCGTTATTTTCGCGCCACCTAATTTTGATAATTAAAAGAGTTTTCTTCTTCTCTCTTTTGCTCGTAGAGAGGTCAGTAACAAAGGAGACCAAATCATTTAGTTTTTATATTAGTACTAATAAGTAGTCATTATGAATTTCCGTATTTTTCCTCTTATTTATATAGTTTTTGAAATCATTTGGTTTTGAGTTAACTTTAGTTTCCCAGTAAAGTCATCATTCATTCTTGTGTTTAACTACTCTGAATCAAAATTAAAATAGTAGTATCAAACAACTTCAATATCTTTATTAATAGTTGGTTTATCAGGTTCAGTATATAATTAGTAACCATCATGTAAGACCATCTATTTTTTTCTCTAAAATAAAGTAATTCTATAATAGAGTTGAATGTTGCTCCAATTATACTTTATTTTATAGTGAGAAATAGAATGATGAACAAAAAAAAATTACTCTATATATAGAGTAAAAAATAGATTTACACTATTATAGAGTAGAAAATAGAGTACTATTGAAGTATTTTTACTTTAAACTCTATTTTAGAGAGAAAATAAAGTAGGATTAGAAATGCCGATACAATAATATTAATTAAATCAAAGAAGCTCGCATATAAACAGCTCTCAAAGACGAGATAGATAGCGTTACATTTAGGTGATTGTCAACGTCTGATAGGTTGTCTGCACCTCCCTTATGTCACGCATACGTTCCCAAATTACTTCAAACATATCATAATAGTGATCATGAGTTTGTATCTCCTTTTTTGTTTCTTTGATGGAGGTTAATTATAAGGAGATAAAAAAGAACTGAAATGGGAAACAATCGAGATCAAAAGTGACAAAGTTTATCAAACTAATGATTGTTTTCGTTTTTTTTTTTTTTGTAACACTTTTTGTTGCATACAAGTAGCATTTTCGCCGAAAGCTTGATTTACATTCGGTTACTTTTTCACACCTAACCTTAACTATAATCATAAGAGCTACAAGGAAAAGCTCTTCTTCAAGGAAAAAAAATTGAAAGTAAACAATAAATTTTCTTGGAGAAATGAGAACTATGATGGTTACTCATGAATCATGATAAGTGTTTGGTCTCTTCTATTTTTTTCTTTTGTTTCTTCTTCTACTTCAGAAAATAATATTTACCAAACACTTACGATGGCTACTGGTTAGCCCCCAACTAACTTTCTCTACATATATGTATCTATTTATATAGTTACAATAGATGTCTTTCATATCAAACATATTAAGAATCTGAAACCACATGGATTGTATGTTATATATTTCACTTTTTTTGCTAAGATATATTTTTGTATGGGATATTATTTCACTTGACACATCAAGATTCTAATTAATTGCTAATTGCATTGTTTATTCTCTTAAAGGGTTATGTATGTTGATTACCCTCAAAATCGCTACACAGGTTTTTTTTTCTAAGCGTTCATCCATAAAACAGTTAGAAAAACAATTGCCTCAATATCTTGATTTTCTTATCAATAAATTTCACTATTTTGGTCGAGTCTGGTAAGCGATGACGACATTATAAACTCTGTAATGAGTATGATGATGTTTAGAACATTAATACCAACACAATTTTCATAATAATAAAAAAATCAACAAACCCGTTTTAAAAAAGAAGTTTGCACATGAGATGATTCGGACATATCATATGATCTTAAGCTTTCTATATACCTTTGTCTCTCTTTCAGTTGTGTGTCCCTTGCCGTGTGATGTCTTGCTCCCACTTTACGTCCACTTGGACTTTTATTAGTTTCAAATATTAATATTGTGTAGATGTATTTTTCTTTCTTTTGTGTTGGCTACACATGTACGTACTGCCAAATTATTCAGAATCATTGAACCTAGCACACGTCTCTTACTCGTCTAGTCGTCCGTGGTCCGTTCGTGGCTTCAATTTCTCCAGAAATCATAAGATTAACGTTTCATACATATGAACAAAAGTTATTGAATCTCACGTTGCTTACCGAAATATTGTTTATGTAATTGTTATTGTATGATTTTATACGCGTCTACAAATGAAATATGATACTTGGATACAAATCTATCAGCTAAGAATCCGAATAACATCTAAATATACTCACAGTACACCTAATTGCTCATGTGGAGTACTCCAGATAGAAAGAAAACAAAGGAAGTCAATCATACTTTTCTGAAGAAGAGTACTAGATAACAATGACTGATGAAGATTATATATATATTTTATATATATGTATGTTATTATCATTAGTAACTACTGTTATAAAGCTACAACGGTAATCCTCATATATTAAGTATATGCAGAAATGAAAGATAAATCGTTGTTTCCTGGTGTGATTATGTATGGCAAGCAAGAGTCAAATGATGGATATTCACGTGCTTAACACCATTATGTTGACCACACTAGAAACTAGAGTTATTGTAAATGACATGTCTTTGCAATGTTTCTTCGTTTGTCTAAGGCTTGTCGCTTAGTTGTTTAGTCAAAAGAAAAAAAATTCTCTTCTTCTACTTTCTGTTATAATATGAAAAGTAGTGAAAAACAATAGACTGCAAATTCTTAAACATGTAGAGCCAGTATGATGCCATAGTTTTTAGCGTTGTTCAATGTTCAGCAAACTGTTTGCATGGATGATGGATATGATGATATACACGTTTGATAGATAATAAAAATGATTTGATGTTAGAATCAGTTAACGTAATATAAGGATAACACACGAACAGTATTGTTTTAAGAACCAAACTGTGACAATTTTCCCGAGGAAAGCTCAAGAGTGATCAGGAAATCAAAAATGTTTGTAATTTTACCAAATCCTCTAGTGTTATAACTAGTTCAAACATGTCAGAACATAAAGTGACCCATTTGCGGATTCCAGCATTTGGTACTTAACAATCTGATATCATGGCTTGTATGTCAAGTTAAAGAACCTCTAAGTCTTAGCCCCAAAATCAAAGGCTTCACAGCAGAGCTATATTACATAACTAGTTATAGATATATACAAAATTACATAAATTTTATGAATCTAAAATGTTTATCTATCCTATAAATTAAAATCCGCATTACATGCACCACGTGAAACATCTCAGACTGTTCCCCTTTGTAACAAACATTTCTCTCGATTTCTAAACATAAACCGGAAAACCACCTCAACTTTGTTGGGGTTTTTTTACCAAAAAAAAAAAAAAAACTTTGTTGGGGTTTGGGCTTGAGGGAAAAACTTTGGTAGTAGTAAAAGGTGTAAAACTTTCTTTTGTTGAATCTACAAATCTATCTGTATAAGATACAAAGTAAAAACAGCAAATATATATCCATGTTTTCAAGAGGCTAAGCATCTGGTTAGCATCTCCGTCCTGATGCTATCAATGTCAAGATCTCATTATATATCATCAAAGGAAGCATATATGATCATCATGAGCCCATAGAAATGGCTAGTGGCATCTCACTTTCATGTGAACCGACGCTGGATGTTGACATTCGTTTCTTGGATTGGTTCCCTTCCATTGACATTAGAATATGGCCTTGCGGACGAGCCATTGCCTCAGGTTCATCTTTAGGAGACTCTAACGATTGCTCGGGAGGGTCAAGTTCGCGTGGCTTGGCCTCTCCATTGGCACTGTTATTGTTACCACCAGATCCAATGACCATCCTGAATCCAAAAGTGCGTGAAACAATGCGGTATGAAAATGTTAAGATCCAAAAGAACCAAGGAAGACAAACAAAGAAAATGCCGATGTAAGCGAGCCAGATTGAAGGGTAAGGAAGGACTGTGTATGCAATGAGACAACCTCCTCCGACAGCAATCGACAAGAAAAGAAATAAGGTAATGAGACAGATGAATGCCTGCCCCGCTCGTGGATCTGGCACAGGCATTGTTCTTTTAAAGAAAGACCAATCTTAAAGATGATGAAGGATCAAGAAAACGCTTAGTGGTTACTATATATATCATCCTCCATTTACGAAATTTCTCTTTCTTCTTTTTCTTCTTCTTTCAAAACTTTTTTTTTCCAAATGAGGTTGATAGGTTGATGAATATCAGCTTGTAACAAGATGAACAGAATAAATCCCACACACGCAAGGAAAAGAGCGTTGAGGAGAAAGAAAACAAAGATAATATTTCTGTTTTGTTTGTGTGCGACTTATAATTTGAGCCATCAGTCATTTTTTCATTTCGTTTTCTCCATTTGCCATTCCAGAGGAGAGGGATGTCCGTAGATAAAGGACTTGTAACACTGAATAGCGTGGATTCAAGCTTTTTGCAATCTAAATTAACTTGAGAGATGATATGTACTCATGTGTACGTGTAAACTAATTATAATATTATACCGAAAACCTTAGTTTACTATTTTTATCATCAAAATGTTATCATCTTGAGATTTGCTTTCTATATTAAACATGAGACGTGGGAGTGACGGTAATTCTTGCAACTAAACTCATTCTAACTATATGTTTAAAATCCAAATGAGACAAGATTTAAAATGAGTATGTTCCAATTTTATAGATTTGTATTTTTATGATATTCATTATTTTATTTGATAATGTATTTTGTTAACATTAATTTGAAGCACAAATTCAAGAAATTTTATTTCATTATGCTTTTTTTCTAAAAGAAAATTTTGAAGTCCTGGTCTATTCTCAACCACAATTAGAATGAGACTTTACTTGCAATTTAAAAGAAGATTTCTATTTAACTTAGTCCTGGCTACCTTAAGTAGCTTAAGACAACAAGATTGTATTTTGTTGAGTCCTGACTAACCTTACGTGGCTTAAGACAACATCATTGACCAGTGACTACAAAAAAAAAGCCTAACAAATTAGGCAGTGAAAACGAGTAACACGTGGCAAAATCTCTATCTATAGCCGTCACAAGAATAAGCAAATTACGGGACCCACCCGATATATCAAGAACTACTGGCTGTCCGCCAGCGAATTAATTTTAACATTTACTAAAAAATACGAAATGACCATCTCAGCCCTCCTCACACACACACAAAACGGTGGCTGTGTCGGACTTTTCAAACCCTTTCCCGTCAAATCACAATAGCGCGTGGCGTACAAAGCGTAAAACTCGCGTCGCTAGCCGCCAAAAGAATCCTCCTTTTCAATCAAATAGATCTGATTTTCTAGGGTTTGCTGATTCTCTTTCGCGTTCTGGATAATCCTCTGTGGGAGAAAAAAAAAGATCCAAACTTTTTCTTTCGTATTCGTGATTTCGCTATCGAATTGGTTTCTCTGAATCTGGGGTTTGATCAGGGAGAAAGGGTTTCGTGTTTTGATGGTGGAAATGAGGAAATCTGGGGTTACGAAACCTGACTCTGAATTGGCGTCCAAGTGCCGTGATGAGCTCCCGGTGAAGCTGGAGATCGCTGAGGATGATTTGGAAGAAGCGCATGGGCCTCTCAACAAGCGATCTAAGGTTTGTTCTTCCTCTTATGCTCTGCGAGAATTCAATTGAAAAGTCTCTGTTTTTCGATTAGGTTTTGTGTTTTTTTTTATGTTTTCGTGATGTATCTCTTTTTTTTTTTTTAGCTATGGAGCTCAGGGACTAGCTCGTCGTCGATGGCACCGGCTAAGTATAATCCTCTTGATGAGCCGAGTCCTCTTGGATTAAGCCTTAGGAAGAGTCCTTCTTTGTTGGATTTGATTCAGATGAGGCTTACGCAAAAGGCCGCCGATGCTGTTGGCTCTGGTGTTAAGAAAGAGAGTAAATGCATCACTGCTGCATCAGCTGGAGCTACGTTAGCGTCAGGAAGCATTGAGAAGCTTAAAGCTTCGAACTTTCCCGCCACTGTTTTGAAGATTGGGAAGTGGGAGGTGAGCCTTGAGAGATTTTTGCTTTCATGGTGCTTTCAAAGATCTGACTTGATATGGTTCTGTTTTTTTTTCTTTTTTTGGTAGTATAAATCAAGGTATGAAGGTGATTTGGTGGCGAAGTGTTACTTCGCTAAACACAAACTTGTTTGGGAAGTGTTGGAACAAGGTCTTAAGAGCAAGATCGAGATCCAATGGTCAGATATTGTGGGGTTACAGGCAAAGTGTCCTGAGGATGGACCTGGAACATTGACTCTCCTGGTACAATATTCACTCATTTTTGCATTAAATGCTGTTTTTCAACTCTAATATCCTGTTATTTTCTGTTTCAGCTTTCTAGGCAGCCATTGTTTTTCCGGGAAACAAACCCACAGCCTAGGAAACATACTTTGTGGCAGGCAACATCGGATTTTACCGATGGACAAGCCAGCATGTACAGGTATAGACACTTCTTGTGGTTTGATACATTAGCATTTTGTGGCTGAATAATGTTTATGTTATAGCTTGAGCTGATTGATGATAGTCTTCTTCTGATCTGTTAGGCTGCATTTTCTGCAATGTGCTCAAGGGATAATGAACAAACATTTCGAAAAGCTCGTTCAGTGTGATCATCGCCTGTTTCATCTTAGCCGTGAGCCAGAGATAAAAATGGACTCCCCCTGCTTTGATGCACGGCCATCTATCTTTGAGGATCCAAGTGAATCAAAGGGATATCCTTATGGGAATCTGAATCTTAGCACAGGTCCTTCAATATCCGGGACTCATAATTTAGCATCTCCCGTTGGGGCTCAGTCATCATCTGAGCATATGTATCTGTCGCATGAAGCACCATCTCCCAGCTCAGGTATTTTCATTGCCGGAGTGTTCTTTTCCTTTTCACTTCTACTGAGCCAAATTTTGATTTTTTGCTTCATTCATCTCTAGTGATAGATGCTCGCGGAAACGAAGGAACTGGGGGTGTTGAAACAGTCAACTCAAGAAACACAACGGATTGTGGTCAGATGGGAGCTCCTGGACTACGCCAATCTATGTCACTGAACGATTTCCTTGCAGTTCTCTGTGATTCAGACAACACAACGCATCCGAATCAGGTTGAAAATGCAGCTGGAGTACACCCGTCTATGTCAGTGAGTGATCTCGTTGCGTTCTTATCAACTGATTCGAGTCAGCTAAAAGTACCTGGACTACAGCAATCCATATCAGTGAGCGATTTCGTTGGACTTCTCTCTGATTCTGCTGGTGGAAATCATCCGGAGCATCTGGAGAAGTTTGAGAGCTTGAAACAGCAACTGCTAAGTGATAATATCCAGTTCGATACACCAGATGAGAAGTCTCTCATGCCAAGGGTTAATTCTTTATTCAACCTGTTGTACAAGGATCCCAACGTAGCTGCAAACTCACAGCTCAATACTGAGATCCCAGTTGGATTGAAGTCTGAACTCAATGATCTGAATGGGACAGTGTCTGCCAACAACAACAACAGAGTTCTTGATCCGGCTTCCAGCAGCAAACCACAGGGGGGCATGTTAAGGAAAGACTCGTTCAGCGATTTGCTCTTACACCTTCCCCGGATCACATCCTTGCCAAAGTTCTTGTCCAACATTTCAGAAGAAGATGGTGATGCATATAAATAGATAACTTTTATAAACTCTGCCTCTCTTTTCAGGATTTGGCAAGTATAGGAGACCTGTACTATTAGCTTTGCTGTTTTTTTTTCTCATGTAAATCAAATTCATCTCTTGGTTACTAAACCCCACAGGGATATGAAGAAAGACGTTTTGATAATGAATTTGTGTAGATCACCCTAATCATAAAACAATGTCTCAGGAGACGTAGGCATTCCATTATTTATCCTAAATTTATCATTTTTATATATTTAAATTGTTCTTTTATTACAACATTTTAATAAAGCAGAGTATGTACAAGGATAACAGATTAAACTAAGATCAGTGATCATCAGCTGTACAGAAAGAAAGAAGATATGAAATAACATACTTTAGAGACAAATGAAACCCAACATCCACAAATCAAACGAGCGGCTGTCTGGTTATTGATGGTTATTTAACTATTTACATTTTTGTTCTTTTCTGGGGAGAGGTTTCTTCCATCATATCAATCTGCCGCAGGAACAAGCAAAAGGATCAGGAAGCTTGTTGATGAATAGCAGTGTCAGGAAGCATTGCTATTGTCACTATGAAGTATTCACATCCTGATGAGAGGCCATAAGGGTTTGTTGTCGTTGCTCCTGAAGACGATGTTGAAGACATTGAACTTGATGCCAGGTTTCTTGAGCCGAGATAATCTCTCTTACCAGCCTCAGGAGACGCAGAAGCTGAAAGTGTCTGTGCCTGCTTCACTGCTTGGCGCTCGATGTGGACAATCTGTCCAACGATGTATGTAGGCCGGTTCGGGAGGTGATCTGTGAACAACGCCTCGGATTCAGAGGACAAGTAGTAGTTTGGGCAGTTCCTGTTGATTGCCTCGTAATGCCCTGCTTGGTTTAACACAAATGCTGCTATCTCATGGACTTCAAGACGACCAAATGATATCTTTTCCTTATTCGCCTGTCCACAAAATGTTCAAAAAAGTTTTAAGATGCATCCCACACAAATGAAATAACAAAAACGCATATTCTTACCTGCTTCCCAAGTTGGTGCTTGGTGTACAATGTTTTCACCAGCTCTTTCTTTTCCTTCAACTCCTTTATTGTCTCTTCACTTGTGGATTCAAGATTCCGGCACTTCTCAAATAACTCCTCCCGGTTTTGGGAGAGGTAGCTAACTTTGTCTGCCAGAACTCGGATGCACTTCCGGAACTCAACAGTGCCATCATCCTCATTGTCATTAATCGAGCTGTGAAAGAGAGATGCAAATCCAAAGAAATATATGAGAAACCAAGAGCTTTAAAAGTGGATATAACAAGAGAGGAAGAACAATGATAGGAACTTACTTGTCTAAAGCTTGAGCCAAAGTACGCAAGGAGTCAGCAAAACCAGCGACCCCACCACCAGCACACACAGAGCTCCGGAATCTTTCAAAGAGACCTCGCATCTTCACAGCTGACGCACGGAGTGCAGTGTACTCAGAAGCTCTACGATCAGCAGCACAAAGATGGGTCTGGGCTTCTTCTCTTGCTTCATGTAAGCAGTTCTCCAAATGCGCACAGTTCATCTACAACCAAGACAGCCATACGTACCACATGAACTCAAGGGAAAAGGCTCATATAATGGCTAAAGATAACATACCAAAAAGTAAAGACTAGCTCCTAATCTCACCCAATGCGATTAATAAAAATAAATAAATAAATAAATAAAAATAATGAAATAGCTGAAAAACCTGGGATTCTTCGAGAATTTTCTGATTCATTTCCAACTCTCTGCTCAGGCTGGCTACCTCTTCCATAGCACCATTTAGCTTGGACTCTGTTTCACTCAGTTTATCGGACTTCTCCATCAGCTCATTCTTAAGTTCCAAGATAATACCATCACTGTGTTTGGTATCTAAACCTATGTTAGTTACCACATTATTACCCAAAGATTTTGTTGGGCTCTCGGCTGTCGAACTGTCACTTAGAAACACGTTATCCTTTCCACCTTTCTCATTGTTTTGCTGGCTTTCCAGCATCGATGAATCAAGCGGATGATGACTGAGCACCTGAGAGGAATCCACCATGTTCTCATCCATACCTTCCCTAGCTTTACATGGCTGCTTGCTAGAAAGATTTGAAACACATGAGACCTCATCCATGGGCTCTGAACCAGATACATGTGCTTTGTTGCCTTCCACGTCACCTGAAGCGTCTGCTTTGTCCATAAGGTTCAAGCCAGACACATCTTTACTATTAACATATCTCTTTCCCTGTAGATACTCATCATTGAGACGTTGTTCCAGTTCACGGATGCGTTTCTCATATGAATCACAATGCCTTTGTTTCTCCTTGAGCATGGACAAGAGATGTTTCTCATACTCATCTTTCGCCTGCAGCGCCTCTGCTGTTTTCTCTGCTGCATTTTTCAACAGATTTTCCACTTCGCTTCCATCCTCCAGCACATCGTATTCAACTTGTGGGCCTAAGGAACATATCCGAGAGATTGCAGAAGCAAGGTCTGCTTTTAGTTTCGCGTTCTCAACTTCCATCTTGCTGGTCCCTGCTATCTCCACTAACTCAGAGGCCTCTAGGATATCTTCAAAACTGTCCAAGCTTGTCTCCTCAGCTTCAGCGGAAAGCGAGCTATCACTAGACATCCCCAGTGAACTCCTTGAGGACGCAACCTTTGAATGTAACCCAACCAGATACTCAGGAGCATATCGATCAACGTCTGCCATTTCAATATTGATCAAACTAGTATCATAAGGAGATACATTGACATCACACTGAGTGGGAGTATCATATAAACCCATTGAGGACAACACATCACGCGGTAAGAAAGGACCATGAGTTTTGAGAAACTCCTCGCGTCTCCTGACCTCTGTCTCCCTCTTCATAGCAAGCTTCTCTGCCAATTGCCCAGCCATTCCCATGTAAAGCTTCATAGAGGATCTCCTCCTCACAGCCTCTGCGAGGCAGGCTCTATAAGCGGGGCCAACACCACGGACCAGCTTCAGGTCAGCGAACAAGTCGTCCTGACGCACCATCGCCTCTCTGAAAACAGGAAACTGCAACTTCGCATCTTTGATGATATATGTGACGTACGTTATCTTTTGCATGTAGCTGTGCACAAAGCCATTCATCTCATTCTTCTTGCTCTTGCAAAACGCCAGCAACTCTGAAATGGAGTTGTAACAAGCCTGCATCTTAGGGAGGTGATTCTTGTCGTGCACTTCGTACATAGGACCAAGCGCTGAAACAGCGTCATGAGGTCGGAGAGATGATGACGATTGGCTAGACATGCAGTCATCCACAAGCTTCTTAACCGTATCGACATCTTTGCTTAGAGACTGCATTATGCTCTTCTGCTCGTTAATGAATCGTTCGTGGTCCTTAACAGCCGCTTCTAAGCTCTTCATCGTTAAGGAGTCTCTGCAAGCAAACAGCTCCTCAACCTTGCGCTTGACCTCCACAAACATCTGCTGAAACTGAGCGATCTTGTTCTCAAACTGCTTGTGAGAGATTCCGCAACTCTCCGCAGCCTTTTTGAGGCTATCTTCCTTGACAAAGTCCAACAAGCATCTCCTCGAATCCGTTTGCAGACAAGGGTGAACCTTAACCGACCTCAGTTTCTCAACATCCCTTCCGAAATTCATCAGCAGATCAGAGTGGAGGCGGTGCTGGTGCTTATACCGCTTCATGAACTCGAGAAAGTTCTGAAAGATCACCCTGTAATACTGCTCCAGGTTCCTCGTAGCGACTTCAACAGCTCTCTGCTGTACCTTCTGCTCTCTCGTCAGCCTCTCGCAGCTCTCAAGCCTCACAGCCGTACAATTATAAAAGGCTCGGCCTTTATGGAAATGGTAACGAAACTGCCTCTCGTACAAAGGCAAAGCCTTTAGAGCCGGATCCAACGCGTCGTCCAAGGGATGATGCTCATGGACTGGAGCAGGAGGCAAAGCATCATCAACCTCCTGTAAATCTACATCTTCAGGCGACGGAGGATGAGAGCTGCTTTGAAGCATAGACTTGTTGAAAACAAACACTTCTCGATCGCTTGAAGGAAGTCCGTAAGCAGAGAGCAGCTTCTGAGGCTCGAGCTTCATGTCCAGCGAGAGGAGAAGCTGGTCAGAGAAGCTGATCCCGGACACAGATTCAACAAAACGCATCACGGATTCAACTGGAGTCGTCTCGCTGCAATTGAATTCAAATGTATGGCCGTTCTCCGCCACGCAGAGAATCAGCTTCCCGTCATCACAAGTGAAGCTTGCGCTCATCGTAGCCAACCTAGAGAGATAGAGACAAGGCAACCAAACCAAACCAAACCAAACCAAACCAAACCAACAAAGACTAAGGCTTTCTTTCTATCTAAATCTTCGATCCTTTGACCAGACTACAGATTCATCAAAGACTAAACCTTTCGATGTTTTCCAAAGTACCCACCACGAGATATCCTCAAATTCTCCAACTTTCGCCTTCCTTACCCAGAAAAATTACTTTTTTTTTTTTAAATCAAAAATTGAAGCAAGCCCTAGAAGACGTGATACGACGATTGCGTGAAGAGACGAGTGTCAAAGTCGAACTTCTCTTCACGAAAACCCACTAGATTTAAACAATTAATATTCCTCAATTTTTCTTCTACGAAACCTCGAAGCCTTCTTCTTCTTCTCCTCCTCCTCTGAGCTTCTACAACGAATTTTTTTTTCTTTTTTCGATAATTTTACACGTTTTTTTTAATTAATGGAAAGTTACGGAGAAGCTTCGGATGTAAGTTTAGTCTCTCACGCAAGACAGAGACGGAGGAAACCCTTTTGTTTTGTTTTTTTTCTTCTTCCTCTGTAGAAGAGAAGAACAGATAGAGCCTTGTTTTCACGGGGAGGGACAGTAACTCTTTATTTATATCGATTTCACCCCAATAGTTAGATATATTAAAATATAAACCTTCTATATCCTCAATTGTCAATTCATATCCAATAGTGTTATCAACTTAATAAACGTGTTAATGTTAGTTTGGATTAGTTTATTTTTGTTCTATTTACAGTAAGAAACGTTATAACTTATAACGAATCAAGAAATGAATAATAACACAAAAATAACAACAAAACACAAAAGCTAATATAATTAATTCTGAATCTCGGCCATATTCAGTAATTAATTGGTTTCTTTTCTTTTGACACCAGATCTTAGAGCAACCTCCAAATCAACACTACGTACATAAGTCATAACGTAACACAATTGTGGCCATAATCTGAATCACAATGTTTATACGTATGATGATCATATGATAAGCTTATCGATGTTACTATGTATAAAGTAATTTTAGCATTTTCATATCATATGATCAGCTTGATTGGCATGTGATGTGAATTGGACCACCTACACACAAAAATGGCCGTAGGGGTCCATTATTATTGCAGAGAAAGATGATTAAATTAAGTATGTGATGTTAGGAGTTTTCAAGGCTCCTAAAATAAATGTTGTAGTATAAAAGATTGTCGAACCAGTTCTGAGGGATATCAAAGCACTGAGAATGCAAGTACTCACTTAATCTAAGTGCAACCAATGATTTAGATGGGTTTTAAGCTATGACTAAAACTAAAAAGCAATAACAGAATGATACTTTCTTGACTAAGGGAAAAGAGAATTCATGGGCATAGGGATTAGACCTTGGGTGATCAAGTATCGAACTAAGGATGGCAAATGATCAATCAAACTATCAACCTTAAGCCTAGACACAATTCTAAGCAAGCTCTATGTCTAGATGAATGCTCATTTGCTAACATATCTCAAACATCAAATGTCTTTGGTTGAATAATATGAAAGCAATCATTACTAACAAGTCTATTAGCTATCTTAGCATCTTTAACAACAAATGTCTTTGGCAAAGTATACTAAAAGCCTAGGAGAGTTGTCTCGGGCATTTCATCGAACACCTTTCGGGTGAGAAATGCCTAAGGATCAACAACTGAGTGGCCAACTCAGAAGATGCATTATGATTACTCTACTAGCAAGGAAATATGAATGATCTACACTAAAACATCCTAGCTCTAACCTAATCACCCTTAATCTCCCTAACCCATGAATTCCAAAGGTGATTACTCACTAATCTCCATGATTCCTCTTAAACCCATATTGGATTTCAGATTAATCATGTAGAGAAATAGATAAGAAATCAACAATAACACAAGAACATAACAATCAAAATCCAAGAGATGAACTTCTCAAGAGAGTTCTTGTGTCTTTCTCAATAATCAAAGATAAAAGATAATCTGCCTCTCGTGGCTACAAAAGATGTTTAAAACATAGGTTTTAGAAATGTAAAACGTGCATAATGAAATGACCAAAAGACCCTTAAGTAAAATAGAAATCGAGCAGATAATAGGCGCGGAGCGACCTCGGCATGTCGCTCCGGCACGTCGCTCCGGCCTTCGGGAGCGACCTCAGTGGGTCGCTCTGAGAGGTCGCTCCAGGCTTCGCTTCGTGTCGTCTCGCCATAGAGACGCGAGCGACCTCGGGGTGTCGATTTGGGAGGTCGCTCCGAGAGGGGTGTGAGATGCGAGCGACTTCGTGGTGTCGCTCCGGGAGGTCGCTCCGGGCTCGTTCTCGCGTCTCCGAGTGATGAAACCGCGAGCGACTTCTCCCTGTCGCTCTGGTAAGATCGCTCCAATAGGGAGGTCAGAGCGACTTGGTGGTGTCGCTCCGGACTGGTCGCTCCATGCCTTGCTCGCCCAATGACCACTCTAAACACTCCTTTTTGAGCTCCAAATGCACCCAAATGTCTCCAGAAACTCCATGTGGTACTCAAATACCTGATAGAGACATATGTATGCAAAATGCAACCTAAACATGTCTAAATCCTAATCTATATGATGAAAATGTTTATGAATGAATGGATAAAACAATCTAAATATGCAAGATATCAACTCCCCCAAACTTGTTCTTTTACTTGTTCACAAGTGAACTTTCTAGAACTCATAGGGAGAGAGGTTGAAGGAGGGAGCACATAGCCAAAAGAAACACAACTAGCACACTCTCTTATTACACTCTAGCTTCTCTAGGCCTATCTTAACTCTTTTTGTTCTTACACTCATCATCAAGCATCCACACATTCAAATCAACCAACTCTCACATTCATTAAGCACAAAACATCAGGTGAATTCTTGCAAATGGTCAGTTGGTCTAAGTCATTTGGTTGGGTAAGGGAAGGCTTTTATTCAAGTGATTCAAGAGGTTCAAAACATATGATCTTTAAGGTGGTTTACTCTCAAAACAAGTAGCCTTGACATTGCACATAATATATCTAAGAAAGGGACCAACTCATGCATACAATGCTCAATCTCCATTGTTCAACCCTTTTCTCAAACATACAAATCACACAATCATTTCCAAATGTCAAACCCAACTCACATCTATCACCAAAAGATCCTAAGAACTTTAACTCCTTCTCTTTGAAATCTACAAGGGATTTTTCACAACCTCAAAACATTTCTTAGCTCCTAACAACTTTGCTAGCCCCCTTTTCTTTCTTTTTCTCTTTTTTTTTTTTTTTTTTTTTTTTTTAGGCTTGGGGCCAAGACTTTTCAAAACTTGAGCTAGAGGCTTATATACTGGTCCCAATAAAACAATTCACTTAAGCACAAAGAGTCTATTCTTTTCCTTTTTCATTTCTCCCAAATCATAATCACAACACTCACCCCCACCTATAGCTAGACAATAGAGTGTCCAATCTAGCAAGAATGAAGATCAAGCATTGTCGTTCCCGATACTCTCAACATTATGCACATGTAAGACTTTCCGAAAAAGGCCTCACTCATCAAACAATGAAAGCTTAAAAGGAGGAAAAGGTTTTGGGAGTGGTCTACCACTGGAGTTTGTCAAAAAAGATTGGTATAAAAGATGTGACAACTCAAGTGTGTATAGCCATGACTCAGTACACAAGGGACCATGAGCAAGAAGCATTAAGTTCGTTCAGTTCAAATAAGGTTGTAGTTGGCTTCAAAGACTGAGTTTCATCAATCAACAAGTTTCAGGAAGAGTTTTCAAGGCTCGAAACATACAAGTCTTTTTGAGAGGTGCAAAAGCTAGTCAAGTGCAACGTAGTGTTCTTTACAAGGCATTCAAAATCATTGCTCCCAATGCAAGTGAATGCAACCTATATGCTCTAGACTCTCCTAAAAATGCAAATGATGCAAACTAAATGATTGATTTTTTTTTTTTTATCTATGCAAATAGGTATGCCATGCATGACTCAATGAAACAACATCAAAGCAAACATGATCAAATACTTGGTACCTCCCCCAAACTTGAGTTACACAGTCTCTGTGTCGTCAAGTAGAGAGAGATACCGAAAAGAAGACTAATATGCAAAAATGAAATGGTATATACAAGGGAGTGTGGTGGGTTACCTTCTATAGGGAATGAGTAGAGGGAGATGCTCCCTCCTCGTCGTCCTCAGGTGGTAACTCTTCAAGGTGCTCATCAGCAGGAGTGTCCATCTCTTCAATGTAGAAGGCTTGCCCGAACACAGTTGGTTTCCTCATTTTCCCCTTGATGTCAAAGTGGAGGATGTTCTCTTTACCCAAATGGAGATCAATCGTGCCCTCCTTCACATTAACAATAGCTCCTGCTGTAGCTAAGAATGGCCTTCCTAGAATCAATGGATCTTGAGCCTCCTCACCCATCTCAAGTACCACAAAATCTGTAGGTATCTCATACCTTCCAATCTTCACAGGGAGGTCCTCTAAGATGCCCACAGGGTACTTCACTGAACGATCAGCTAACACCAGAGAGAGTCTGCACTTCTTGTACTCAGTGAATCCGAGCTTCTTTGCAACAGACAAAGGCATTAAGCTGACACTAGCTCCCAAATCGCAGAGACTTTTCTCAAATACCATAGGTCCAAGAGCACAAGGTAGTGTGAAGCTTCCTGGATCCTCTAATTTCTCTGGAACATCAAGCCTCTGGATGATGGCATTGCACTCATGGGTAAGAATCATCATGCCTTCCATCTCCTTCTTCTTTGCAGCTACAACATCTTTCAGGAACTTGTTGTATTGAGGAATCAACATGAAAGCATCGATGATGGGCATTGCAACCTGAGCTTCACTCATTTGCTTCTCAAACAGAGCTTTGTATTTCTCTAGCAGCTGCTTCTTGAATCTACCAGGGAATGGAAGTTTGGGTTCATAGGGAGGAGGAACAAAAGAACTTTCACTTGCTGGAGTAACAACTTCACCATCCTTTACTGTCTTCTTCTCCTCTCCAACCTTTCCTTTACCTTTGGCTTCCACTATCTTCTCCAAGATCTCGTCATTGATCTTCTCATCAACAATCACCACTTCATCATCTATGTTGATGGCAACCCCCTCACCTAATTTCTCAGCATCCTTGGTGAGGGTTCTAGGAGGTAACTGCTTACCACTCCTAAGGGTGATAGCTTTGGCCTCCTTGGGATTTTGGTCAGACTTTCCAGGTAGAGATCCTTGCTGGCGATTCTGGTGAGTGTTCATGGAAGCAAATTGATTCTCTAAATTCCTGACTGTAGAAGCAAGGTGTGAGAATTTGTTGTTGAGCTCATTGTAGCTCCCATCAATCTTGGAATGAAGGTTCTTCAACTCATAACCAACTTGCTTCTCACTTCTAGTCTGAGACTCCAAGATTTGCTTCAGTAAGGTATCAGTGCTGCTCTCTTGAGGAGCAGAGGAACCAGACGAGGGGTTTTGCTGAGGCTGATAGCTGCCTTGCTGGTTGTTTCTTGGCGGATAGCCACTCTGTTGGTTGTTTGGATAGGATTTCTGTTGGTAGTTGTTGTACTGAAAGTTGGGCTCCTTTTTGTACCAGCTACCATTGTTGTTGATGAAACACAACTCCTCTTGACCTTCCAAACCTTCAACCTCATTGACAGCAAGTGGATCTTCCTGCTTGGAGTTACCAACAAACTTCAGCTTGCTCTTGGGTTGCTTTTTCAGCAATGAGTAGGTCGATCTTGTCTTCCAAAGCTTTGATCTCTTTCCTCGTCTGCTTATCATCTGTTCTACTGCCTCTGTCGTGGTCTCCACTGTAGACTGCATCACTCTTTACCATGTTGTCAACCAGTTCTTCTGCATCCTCTTCAGTTCTCCCCAAGAAGAACCCATTGCTAGCTGTATCCAGTCTGGCTCTGTACTTAGGAAGAGCACCACGGTAGAATGTGCTCAGCAAGCTCTCCTTAGAAAAGCCATGGTGTGGGCATTGAGCTTGGTAGCCCTTGAATCTCTCCCAGGCTTCACTGAAGCCTTCCAAGTTCTTCTGTTGGAAGCTGGAAATCTCGTTTCTCAGCTTAGCAGTTCTTGAAGTAGAGAAGAACTTCTCCAAGAATGCTTTCTTGCAGTCATCCCAAGTAGTGATGGAGTCACTGGGTAGAGACTTCTCCCACTGACGCGCCTTATCCCCCAAAGAGAAAGGGAATAGCTTGAGCTTTAAGGCATCTTCGGACACACCATTGGTTTTTGACAACCCACAGTAGCTGTCGAACCTGTCCAAGTGATCAAATGGATCCTCTAGAGCCAAGCCATGATACTTGTTGTTCTCGATCACGTTGAGGAGTCCTGATTTGATCTCAAAGTTGTTGGCTGCCACAGCGGGTGCTCGGATTCCCAATCTATGACCATGAATGTTGGGGCGGTCGTAAGTGCCAATGGGTCGAGCTGCTCGCTGTTGGTTTTGAGGTATGTCTCCCATATCAGTACTCAATCTCTGCAAGTGAGCCTGTTGCTCTTCTTCTCTTCTATTTCTAGCACACTCTCTCTCTAAAGCTCTGATGTCTGCAGCTATTGGAACTAGGTTTGATGGACCCCTGCTCCTCAAGTTCATACACCTGTAGATTAAAGGGAGGTGAAGAAAGAGAATCAGTAACAAAAGAAAATAAAAATGACTTAGTCTCAACCAAGTGACTAAATCTCAATGTTCAAATCTACTCAGAATTTGGCAACGGCGCCAATTTGATGTTAGGAGTTTTCAAGGCTCCTAAAACAAATGTTGTAGTATAAAAGATTGTCGAACCAGTTCTGAGGGATATCAAAGCACTGAGAATGCAAGTACTCACTTAATCTAAGTGCAACCAATGATTTAGATGGGTTTTAAGCTATGACTAAAACTAAAAAGCAATAACAGAATGATACTTTCTTGACTAAGGGAAAAGAGAATTCATGGGCATAGGGATTAGACCTTGGGTGATCAAGTATCGAACTAAGGATGGCAAATGATCAATCAAACTATCAACCTTAAGCCTAGACACAATTCTAAGCAAGCTCTATGTCTAGATGAATGCTCATTTGCTAACATATCTCAAACATCAAATGTCTTTGGTTGAATAATATGAAAGCAATCATTACTAACAAGTCTATTAGCTATCTTAGCATCTTTAACAACAAATGTCTTTGGCAAAGTATACTAAAAGCCTAGGAGAGTTGTCTCGGGCATTTCATCGAACACCTTTCGGGTGAGAAATGCCTAAGGATCAACAACTGAGTGGCCAACTCAGAAGATGCATTATGATTACTCTACTAGCAAGGAAATATGAATGATCTACACTAAAACATCCTAGCTCTAACCTAATCACCCTTAATCTCCCTAACCCATGAATTCCAAAGGTGATTACTCACTAATCTCCATGATTCCTCTTAAACCCATATTGGATTTCAGATTAATCATGTAGAGAAATAGATAAGAAATCAACAATAACACAAGAACATAACAATCAAAATCCAAGAGATGAACTTCTCAAGAGAGTTCTTGTGTCTTTCTCAATAGATCAAAGATAAAAGATAATCTGCCTCTCGTGGCTACAAAAGATGTTTAAAACATAGGTTTTAGAAATGTAAAACGTGCATAATGAAATGACCAAAAGACCCTTAAGTAAAATAGAAATCGAGCAGATAATAGGCGCGGAGCGACCTCGCATCGCTCCGGCACGTCGCTCCGGCCTTCGGGAGCGACCTCAGTGGGTCGCTCTGAGAGGTCGCTCCAGGCTTCGCTTCGTGTCGTCTCGCCATAGAGACGCGAGCGACCTCGGGGTGTCGCTTTGGGAGGTCGCTCCGAGAGGGGTGTGAGATGCGAGCGACTTCGTGGTGTCGCTCCGGGAGGTCGCTCCGGCTCGTTCTCGCGTTTCCGAGTGATGAAACCGCGAGCGACTTCTCCCTGTCGCTCTGGTAAGGTCGCTCCAATAGGGAGGTCAGAGCGACTTGGTGGTGTCGCTCCGGACTGGTCGCTCCATGCCTTGCTCGCCCAATGACCACTCTAAACACTCCTTTTTGAGCTCCAAATGCACCCAAATGTCTCCAGAAACTCCATGTGGTACTCAAATACCTGATAGAGACATATGTATGCAAAATGCAACCTAAACATGTCTAAATCCTAATCTATATGATGAAAATGTTTATGAATGAATGGATAAAACAATCTAAATATGCAAGATATCAGTATGCAAGCAGCTTGACATTGAAAACGATCTTTTGAAAGTGATATTTCAATGTTTCTTTACATTTTTGGCCGTGATTGGTTGCATTGTTTAGGAAAACATTTTATTAAAAAATGAGTTTTGCATTATTTTTTAAGAAATTAGGAGGCAAAAGAAACTGTTTTTTTTTTTCCTCGTTTGGGCGCTTTGTTTTAGTTTATGTAAATATAACTGCAATTAGCAGTATCATATGTTCCACTCTAGAGATGTATGAAAGATAGTCACAGCACTAAGGTGTAAAATTGGACCACCTTTTTGATTAATTATGAATAGCTATGGACAAAAAGATACTTGTGGTGGAGAAAGAGGTAACACCTCACATTATTTCAAAGGCTAGTAGTTAGCATCAGAATGGTTGAGCTTCCACATGGGAGTCTTTGAAGGTGTGTATTCTTCTATACACTAAGAGAGATATGTATATCATACATCGAAATGTGAAACAAAAATATAATACAATTACATATCAAAATCTTATAAAGTGATATTAGAGAAACAATAGAAGGAATTAAAGTAAATAGCCAACTGCTTCTGCTGTGTTTGTTAACAAACATGAAAATATATTCTATATCTATAAGGATATAAAACACATAAAGTAGCTGAAGCTTACTTAGACATAAAAGCATGAAAGCTTTTGTTTTAGCTTTATAAATGTGATAGAGAACGGGTGTAACATCTTAAGAGATCCTAATGCCATTTTATAACATTTTTACCTCTACTAAACTAAAGTTACGAGAATGCTAAACACATATCTTTAGTTTGAATTTAAAGCTTGTTATGGTAAACCAATAACTTGAAATAAAAAATTTAAATATATAGAAATTCATTACACTCTTAACAAAATTAATACATTCATGATGTGCTGCCATCTGAAACAAACATAAAATATATGATTGACATTAAAGAGAATCTCGTGAGATTCGTATTTGACAACTTAGCTTTGGATTCGGAATCAAATAGAGCCATCGCAACCCCACACAAATGATAATAGGATAACATGGAATCCACACTCTTCACTTTTCCATATATATTTTTTGTGTGTTTAGTTGTACTTCTTGTAACTTTGCAAACTCATGTTAATCCTTGGTAACAGTTGCCGTCGTTGACTTTGTAAATTGTTATACATGCACATGGCCGATCTTTGAATCACCTTTTCCAGTTTAGTTTAATTCTTAACACATGTGTTATTTCCTCTGTCATTTCAATTATTATTATTTTTTTTGGTAAAAATGTTAAATTTTATTACCAATTATTTCAATTATTTATGTATCTTCTCACCTAGTCACCTTGTCTAATTTTGAGAGGGTCGTCGTTGTTAATAAGTGGTTGAGTTATGTGGATATGGTAAAGTAACAAAGCTCCCATCATATTGGACCTACTAGTTATATAATATGTCATGTCAATGATGTCATGACATAAGGTACCATTCTTGAATTTGTTGATGTAGTGATTTATCCTTTAGCGATCAAGTTATTTAGGTCATTCTTAGCTCATATTCATTTACTCTGTTATGTGTGTGTTTGTTTGTGCAGAAAGTAAACGACACAGAGAGATTTAGAGTTCCCAAGGCTATTAACGAAGCTCTTGGTACATCTCGTGAGTAACAGGATACAAGATAGCACTCAGAGCTTTATCACTCACCAAGCTCACACCACTCACCAATCTCACGTCTCTCAACCAAAAATCTATGTTCTTCAGAGCGCAATGAACACTCCAAAGGTGAAGATACGCTCTCACCCTTCTCACGTGTTTCTCTCACTCGCTCAATCCAGATCTTTTGTGACGTTACGGTATGTGTGCTATCTCTCTCTTCTTATCCTGTACTCCTTATATACTCAGACTCTTCAGGTAGATTCGCTGACCACTTGACCATGCCAGCTCACTACTCTCCAACGGAAAACCGATGACGTGCTCCTTCACACACTCTGTGTGATCATCATCAAAACGCTGAGTATAAGTCTTTCAGGCTTAAGTAACCAGATGATCTTCTCATGGGCCTTCACATAAACTTGTCTCAGCCCATTACTCATCTTCCAACCCGAAACCCGGAAATAGAGAAACATAAGACGACAAATCTCCACCTTGTTTCCAATTTCCGACAGCCACTTGGAGCAGCTTCACCTTTCCGATCATAAACTTGTCGGAAAATAACCTTGATCTGAACCGATCTAGTTCCCGTTGCTGAGAACTCTCAGACAACTTCTACCTTCTTCAAACTTCTTCACTGGAACTGCTTTTGTGAGAATATCAGCTGGATTCTCAAGAGTTCCAATCTTCGTAACAATTATCGATCCATCAGCCACAACATCTCTGATGAAGTGCAACCTTACATCGATGTGTTTCGTCCTCTCGTGGAAGACACTGTTCCGAGCTAGGCACAACGCGCTTTGAGAATCACAGAAGATCTCCACCTTCTTCTGTTCAATACCAAACTCTGAGGTAATTCCCTTAAGCCACAACGCTTCTTTTGTTGCTTCTACTAATGCCATATACTCCGCTTCCGTTGTAGATAAGGCAACAATATGTTGAAGACCTGAGCGCCAGCTCACGGTATTTCCTCCAACCTGAAAAACGTAACCGGTGATAGACCTTCTCCGATCTAGGTCAGATGCATAGTCACTATCACAGTAGCCTTTCACTTCAAAACTATCTCCTTTCTTGAATGTTAAACTCATGTCTGTAGTACCTCTTATGTAGCGCATTAACCACTTAACCGCATTCCAGTGGTCTTGTCCTGGAGCACTCATGAAACGACTCACCAGCCCCACTCCGTAAGCAATGTCAGGCCGTGTCCCGATCATTGAATACATAAGACTGCCTACAGCACTTGAATACGGTACGCTTTCCATCATCTTTTGAACTTCAGAACGTAGATCTTGCTGAGTACTAGTCAACTTGAAATGTGATCCCATAGGAGTAGACACTGGTTTAGATTCTTCCATCATGAAATTCCTTAACACTTTGCATAGATACGACTCTTGAGACAAAGTAAGAACTCCCTTTTCCCTGTCTCTGCGTATGTCCATTCCCAGAATTCTCTTGGCAGAACCTAGATCCTTCATCTCAAACTCGCTTCCTAGTAACTCTTTCAAGCTTTTGATCTCCTTCATATCTCTAGCTGCCACTAGCATATCATCCACGTATAGTAGCAAGTAGATCACTTCTCCACCTCCATATGACTTAAAGTAAGCACATGAGTCATATAGACTCCTTTCAAAACCTTGAGACTTCATAAAATCGTTGAACCTGAGGTTCCATTGTCTTGGAGATTGCTTTAAGCCATAAAGTGATCTCTTCAATAAACACACTTTGTCTCCCTTTTTGTAACCCTCTGGCTGTTCCATCAAAATTCTTTCATCTAGATTCCCATGTAAAAATGCCGTTTTTACATCTAACTGTTCGAGCTCCAGATTCTGATGAACAACCATAGACAGAAGAAGCCTTATTGTAACATGTTTCACTACCGGTGAGAAAACCTCGTGATAATCAATTCCCTCAATCTGAGAATAACCTTTAGCTACAGCCCTTCCTTTGTATCTTTTATCTTCTCCACCTGGAACTCCAGGTTTGATCTTATATATCCACTTGCAGCCAATAGTTCTTTCTCCTTCTGGTCTATCAATCAGAATCCATGTATGATTCTTTTCTAAAGACTCCATCTCCTCATCTGAAGCTACTCGCCACTTCTTACCATTTTTACTTCGAATAGCTTCACTGAAAGTCAGTGGTTCTTCTTCTTCAATCAAGTCTGCCATCACCAGGGCATAAGCAGCAACATCTCCATCATCATATCGACTTGGAGGCTTAATGATCCTCTTCTTCCTGTCCCGGGCTAACATGTAATCTGTTAGACCTCCAGGTGACACTTCTTGAGATGGCTCAGCCTCTTGATCATCACCCAAAGAAGCTCCACCTTCAGTGGAAATCTCAGCCTGTTCTTCCATCAATTCATCTCCAGGGAGAATAAACTTTACCTGCTTTCTTCTAGCATCAGGTTGAACAGATTCAATAGCCTCCTCCTTTTCAATATCCTTGAAAACCACATTCTCATGGAATGCAACATTTCGACTGATGACTATCTTCTTCTCTTCTAGGTTCCAGATTCTGTAACCTTTAACCCCCTGAGGATATCCCAAAAATACACCTTTCTTTGCCCTTGGCTTCAACTTCCCTTGATCTACATGATAATACACCAAACATCCAAACCGTTTCATATGACCATACTCTGGTGCCTTCCCAGACCAAACTTCTTCAGGAACCTTCAGACCAATCGGAATGGAAGGAGTCCTGTTAATCATATACACCACAGTTGAAGACGCCTCAGCCCAGAAAGATTCTCCAAGACCAGTCTCACTTAGGAGACTTCTTACCTTCTCCAAAACGGTTCTGTTAAGCCTCTCAGCTACTCCATTTTGTTGCGGGGTATAAGGACAAGTCTTGTGTCTTAGAATTCCTTTTCCCTTACAGAAATCATCAAATACTTTGTTACAGTATTCAAGACCATTATCTGTCCTTAGTGCTTTGAGACTCTTTCCACTTTGATTCTCTACTAACGCTAGCCATTCCACAAATTTTGAGAAGGCTTCATCTTTCGTCTTTAGAAAATACACCCAAACCTTCCGAGAGAAATCATCCACAAAGGAGATATAGTACTGACACTTAGATAGGCTTGGAGTTACATTCGGTGATCCCCACAGGTCTGAATGAACATAAGCCAATGGTTCTTCTGAGTTGTGTTTACCTTTCTTAAATGATATCTTATGAAATTTCCCGAGAATACAATGCTCACAAGTTTCCATTTCTTTGATATCAGGAACATCCAGAAAACCAGCCTTCACAAGACACTTGATACCTCTGACACTCATATGTCCCAGACGACTGTGCCATAGCAAGGTATCATTCAAAACCTCTTCTGCCGCATTTACCTCTTCCTTGACTGGAGTGCCATCGAGAAAGTAAAGCGTGTCTTTGTAGTCTGCTGCTAGGACCTCGATTTCTCCTTTGAAAACTTTCAATCTGTAGTCTTTAGACTGAAACCAACAGCCAAGAGTTTCCAGTTGTCCTAATGAGATTAGATTCCTCCTTGCAGTAGCAGAGTACCTTACACCAGTTAATACAACTTCGGTCCTGTTATAGTTCATCAGCTTTATTTTCCCAATAGCAGTCACTTCGCAATAGGTATCATTTCCCATTAAGATCTTCCCTCCATTAATCTCTTATACGTCAAACATTAAGTCCCTTCTGAACGTCATATGATAAGAACACCCGGAGTCCAAAACCCAACCCTCTCGATTTACTTGACTTGAAGCAGTTAACATAACTGGCTCATTATCTTGAGCCTTTCCAATACTTGCTTCCCCCTTCACTAAACTTCCTTGATGGTTTCGTTTTGGACATTCTCTTTTAAAATGACCTTCAGCTCCACAGATCCAACAAGTCCTCTTCGTTTTTGGCCTGGACTTGCTTCTGTCATTTGTCTTTCCCTTTGACGTATGTTTCTTTTCAGGTCGTCCTCGAGACTGAAAATAAAGACCTTCACTGCTCTTACTAGAAGACCCTTGACCACATTTTGCTTTCATATCAAGTTCTATGGAGTAAGCAGCACTCGTGATCTCCTTTAGTGATATAGTATCTTGATCTCGTCCATACTTCAATGTGTGAACTAACGGCTCAAACCTTCTCGGTAGGCTATTCAGGAGTATCACAGCTTGATCCTCCTCGCTTAGTTCAACATCAAGACTTGCCAGATCAGACACCAGCTTAGTGAATGCATCAAGATTCTTGTCCAGGTTCTTATCTTCATCCATCTTGTAGCTGTAGAACCTCTGCTTTAGGTAGAAGCGGTTAGGTAGAGACTTGATTTGATACGTAGATTCTAGAGCCGTCCACATCTCTAAAGCCGTTTTAGACTTTATGACTTTACGCAGAACCATATCAGATAAACTCATACTCAACAAGTTTCTTACCCTCCTATCCTTCTCAAGCCGTTTTGGATCAACAGCAGACTTTGAATCAGGATCATCACTAGCAACACCCTTCCCCTTAAGATCCACCTCCTCTGGTTGTAGAACAGAATCTAAACCAAGGATCTCAAATTGAGCCAACATCTTGTGTTTCCATAACGCAAAATCTCCTTCCCCATCAAACTTCTCCACCTCAAACCTCGCTTTTGTAGGTTCCATGACGAATACTCTCAAGTTTGATCAGAACCTGAAAAACACCCAGTCGCAGATAACCCACAGCAAAGATATATCTTGACAGAGAAACACCAGAATACCAGAACACCAGAATACCAGAAAACCTCAGATAACTTCCAGAACGCAGCAAGACAACCAACACAGATTGTTCAGATCTATTACTGATGATCCGATCACAGATCTGATCAGTGAGAGATTCCTCAACTGACCTGATCAAGTGAGAAAACCCACGGATCACCTCAGATCTGAAACTCCCTGAACCGTATAACACAGCTCTGATACCACTTGTAGTGATTTATCCTTTAGCGATCAAGTTATTTAGGTCATTCTTAGCTCATATTCATTTACTCTGTTATGTGTGTGTTTGTTTGTGCAGAAAGTAAACGACACAGAGAGATTTAGAGTTCCCAAGGCTATTAACGAAGCTCTTGGTACATCTCGTGAGTAACAGGATACAAGATAGCACTCAGAGCTTTATCACTCACCAAGCTCACACCACTCACCAATCTCACGTCTCTCAACCAAAAATCTATGTTCTTCAGAGCGCAATGAACACTCCAAAGGTGAAGATACGCTCTCACCCTTCTCACGTGTTTCTCTCACTCGCTCAATCCAGATCTTTTGTGACGTTACGGTATGTGTGCTATCTCTCTCTTCTTATCCTGTACTCCTTATATACTCAGACTCTTCAGGTAGATTCGCTGACCACTTGACCATGCCAGCTCACTACTCTCCAACGGAAAACCGATGACGTGCTCCTTCACACACTCTGTGTGATCATCATCAAAACGCTGAGTATAAGTCTTTCAGGCTTAAGTAACCAGATGATCTTCTCATGGGCCTTCACATAAACTTGTCTCAGCCCATTACTCATCTTCCAACCCGAAACCCGGAAATAGAGAAACATAAGACGACAGTTGACGTGTGCTCATCAATAATTTGATTATACAATTATATGATACTGGACAAATAATTTTAGTGCCTTATCTTTTAACAAATTGAAATTATCGAGTGCCACTGATAAAGACACTAAAAACCATATCATTGATCAGTTAGGGAGAATTTGGTTTTATTAGAAAATCAATCAAAATAAATTAAACATTAATTTGTTTACTTTCTCCTAAACCTATGTTCCAGATAAATTCGTATGTTTACCAAACCTAAAATCATCAAAAATATCCAAGTTAATATTTCTTATACTAAACACTATTTTCATATATAAGCCCAGTATAACTATCCCCTCTGAAGTTCTCCTTTAAGCCCAAATAAGGATTGGTCACAGCCTATGCGTAAAGCCCATACATATATGGTAAAAGTCTCGTGATTAGTTGCTCTGTATTTGCTTACACGGATTAGATTATATATGGTCACTTGTGCATATGATCCTATCGTTTTTATCAGCTCAAAGAGACCAGGTAAGAGAAAGAGGCATGAAAAGAAGGCAATCGTTTATGGAAAGAACATTGGTCTTGGTTTCAAAACCCAAAGAGATGCCACTGACTGAAGGTACAATACTGATTGTTTCATACCTTGTCTTAAAGCTTGATATTATGATGATGTTCAAAAACGCTGGATTCTTTTAGCATTTGCTTTGTTGGTACGTATTCAACGAGCGTGCAGCCACAAGGTCCGAAAGTGCTGGACCCTCGAGCTTTATCAAATCGTCGTCAGATAAAGCTCCAATTATAGAGTCAATTATTATTTAGTAAAAGTTGAAAATGACGCACAAGATTCCCATGGGATGGTTTGATAATACTTTAATTATCTAAGCCAAAACGTAAAGAAACATAAAAGCTATTGCTTCATTTATATGTTGTAAGAAAGAAATAGTTTAGTTGAGTAATATGACGTAGCTTAGAAACGGCCCAATAGAAGAAAACACGTGAAGCCCTTTGGCACTTGCTTCTATAATTCTATTCCACATATACAGTTTCCGCATCTCATACGCAACTATCTCAAACGCAGACGCAATCAGTAACGCTATATTTAATACCAAAACAGCAGTTTACATACAACACAACAAAACAGATTCCAAAGATCTCTAATTACGAATTCAGATAAGGTCTTCGTAATTAATCAATCATCCAGCAAAAAAATCTAACTTAAGTAATAACAGCTAATTGCTAAACCAAAAACGCCATTCTGAGTCCTTTGCAGTTACGTTTGAACGTTTACATTCGTTAGGACCACACCCACACAACGTACGATGAGTGAAATATAATAAAAGTCAGATTCTTTTGGGATTGGTCGAGTAAGCTTATGACGTCATCTCCCACATGTTTTCTAATCTTCTGTCTTTAAATTGCACAAATAAATCTCCATTGTACTGTGAACATACCAAACATTAATGGCTAAAACCAGATGGTCTTGTTTTGTCAACGCTCTCTTCGCAATCGCTGTTCTAGCGATTGCCCATTTTTCCAACTGTGAATCTGTCTTGTCTGAGAAAGAACAGAATAAGGTCTCCAAGTTGCCCGGTCAGAACTTCAATGTAAATTTTGCTCACTATTCTGGATTCGTTACAACGAATGAGAAGCTGGGAAGAGCGCTCTTCTACTGGCTAATTGAAGCTGCTGAAGATCCTGCGTCTAAGCCTCTTGTTCTATGGCTCAATGGAGGTTTGTTACATAAAAAACAAAGCCCTAAGCTTTCTCCATTTTATTTATTTAAAGACCTCTCATTTCCTGCTTAATCAATAGTGACTTAAATGGATTTTTAACTCATTAAACATGTTTTGATTGCTAGGAGCTACTGTTATATGATATGGATCTTGATTTTTTTTTTTTTTTTACTTTTGGAGATATGTCTTGTAGGATTTGATTAATTATTTGCTTGTTTCTTATTTTATTGTAGCTTTTGATATGTTACACGTGATTTTCAATTTTGGTTTCATGTTGATTCTTGTAGGCTATGAGTGGCAACTATGTTGTTCTGATTCCTAAAATGGAATCTAATTGGGATTTTTCTTTTCTAGGATTTTAAACACTACTTTGATATGGAAAAGCTTTCACTTTCTTATTCTTCAAACAAAATGAATGGATCTTCATAGCAACCTGGTCTGAGATGGAGTTTTTGTTTTTTACTATATCTCTGTACAGGACCAGGATGTTCATCAGTTGGATTTGGTGAAGCTGAAGAGATAGGACCATTTCACATTAAGCCTGATGGGAAGACTCTTTACCTTAATCAATATTCTTGGAACCAAGGTAAAATTGAAATGAGAGATTATGTTTGAGAGAGAGAGAGATAGATATGATTCTATTAAAGCTTAAAACTTTGGTCCAACTTTTATTTGTGCAGCTGCGAATATATTGTTCCTGGATGCACCAGTTGGAGTTGGCTTTTCATACTCAAACACTTCATCTGATTTGCTTACCAATGGTGATAAGAGAACTGGTAATGTCTTAGCTGCTTAAGCTCATTGTCTTTTTAGATACTCTTTGTTGGTGGGTGGGGGGTTTATAGTTGCGGCTTTATGATTTGCACAGCACAAGACTCGCTTACATTTCTGCTGAAATGGGTTGAGAGATATCCGGAGTACAAAGGAAGAGAGTTTTATATAGTTGGGGAGAGCTATGCAGGTAATAATAACTTGGAAAGCTCATCTTACTTATTAGTCTTTTCATTTTGTCTTGAAATCTTCTCTGCCTTGTTTGTTATAGGGCATTACATTCCTCAGCTGAGCCAAGCCATTGTAAGACATAACCAAGCTTCTGGCGAAAACACTGTTAATCTGAAAGGTTACATGGTGAGCATGTTCTTTTCTCATTATCGATCCCTGTGTGATTATGTGTATCTAGGAGATTTATAAAGACTTTGGTGAGTGTTTGACTGTTTGTTTTACAGGTAGGAAATGGGTTGATGGATGATCGCCAAGACCAGCTCGGTCTTTTCCAGTATATTTGGACGTTGGGTTTCATCTCCGACCAAACATACACCTTACTGAAACTCCAGTGTGGTTTGGAACCCTTTATTCACTCCTCTGAAGCCTGCAATAACGCTCTGGAGATATCGTACAAGGAAATGGGTAACATAGACCATTACAGTGTCTTCACACCGGCCTGTGTTGCAAGTGCTTCCCAGTCAAGAATGTTGCTAAAGAGAAGACCAGTAAGTAGTGATCTTAAATTCCCTCTTAAGTCAAGAATGTGTTGAGGTAATGTCATCTTTTGTTTTTTTTTTTGCTTAGGTGAATAGCCGTGTGAGTGAACAATATGATCCTTGCACGGAGAAACACTCCAAAGTGTATTTCAATCTTCCAGAGGTTCAAAGAGCTCTCCATGTCCCACCAGAAGTTGCACCGTCCAAATGGGATACTTGCAAGTATAATTCACCTTACCATATTATCTTAGAACTCGGTTTAAGGCTTTGTAACAATCCTGATCCGAATGTATATGGTTTTGCAGTTATGTGGTGAATGAAAACTGGAACGACTGTGCTTCCTCGGTTCTAGACATTTACCACGAGCTTATAGCTGCTGGGATTCGTATATGGGTTTTCAGGTCTCTTTCTCTATATATATCTTTTCTTCAAGTTTTTGTGGCGTTTTGGTGGTTAATAAAAGTTTTGTTTTGGTGGTAACAGTGGAGATGCAGATGCTGTTGTACCAGTCACATCAACCCGGTACAGCATAGATGCTCTAAACCTTAGTACAACTAGTCCCTATGGCCCTTGGTACATAGACGGACAGGTAATTAACAAACAAACTCAACTGAGAAAGTGAGAATCATTTTCTTCTCATTGTTTTGAAACGTTAGTGATGATGATTTGAAACAGGTGGGAGGGTGGACTCAGCAGTATGCAGGTCTAAACTTTGTGACTGTGAGAGGCGCAGGACATGAAGTTCCTTTGCACAGACCAAAGGAGGCACTTGCGCTCTTCAAGGCTTTTATTTCTGGAACTCCATTGTTGTCCACACCGGAGAAGAGCATCAGGAGCGAGATGTCTGAACTCGTTAGTGACTCATGATGAGTTCTGGCTTGATGAAGATTCTCAGTCATTGAATGAAGAAGAGAGGGAGAGAATAAGTAAGAGCTTTTTATGTCTTGGTTTCGCTGGTTCTTCCTCTTCTTCTACTGTTTGTTTGTTTGAAACATTTTAATGTTAGGCTCTACTACGTTTCTTTCTACCATATATGAGCCACATTCAAGAAAACACATTGTGTTTATGAGAAATGGAAAAGTAGGTATGAAAGGGTATCACATTGGATAAATGAAACTCGCATCAAGGGTATAAAAAACACCCCAATGACTCTTGGCTCTGCACCTGTTTATTCTCTTCTGTAATAAACCGAAGAAAACGATACTGATATATGCAACAAAATACTTAAAACTTCAATGCCTAGCAGATTCAGTGAATTAGTATATATACGGTGGTGGTGAAGAAGGCGTATGCGGCTCGCTTGCAATCCCATTTGATTAAAAATCCCCTCCATTACAGAAAGAAAAGGATGATGAATTCTAGAGCTGCGGAATCACTTTTCTTTTTACGCTCAGAGGCGGTGACACCAATGGCCGCCACAATCAGGAACCTCTGTCAAGAGGTTAAGAGCTCCCATGGTAGCTTTTCCTCTACCCTCAAACCGCCGCAAATGGACCGCGCCGATTGTATCTTAAGTGGTTCGTTGATATGCATAAACCAAAAGGTGACAGTTACACTACCAGTATGGATTTTTAATCTGCAATTTTCTGCTCTAGATTTAATTTCTTATAATTGTCTATATTGATATTGGATTAGAGTTCAGTCACAGCAAAACATATTTGCTGGTTTAGTTGCTTATCTTGCTGAGAAATTTTTGGTAGCTCAGTTTATAGACATGAAGATCTCTGGAAACATTAGTGCAAACTTTAAGGCTTGCAAAGGGTATATGTCATATAGAGGAGCTCTCCCAGAAAATTAGCAGAATAATAATTGATCAATAAACAGAGATCTGACTCTGAAGAAGAAGCTTACTGATAATTAATTCATTTTCTATGCAGCATTGGTATTGACCTCACAAGAGAAGACATGAAGAACTGTTACCATCATCTCCAGAGGATCCAAGACTCTGTTACCATCATCTCTAACCGTCTGATAATGCCTTCAAAACTAGAGTCAGCTCCAGTGAAGCCACCAATGTGCTAAAATGATTCTTAAAATAGTGAGGTACACTCTTGGAAACTTGCAAGCGTGTCTAGATATTAAAGTCCATTGTTATGTGAATGAGGACACTGATTTCCTTTTTTTTTTCTAATGGTCCAGAAACATCATTGAGCAACCAAATGAAGGGAAATACAAAAAAATTCACTTTCATACCTTAAATTGGTGAGATAACTTTCTTAGCATACATAAGACTTTTCCAAACACACATAATCTCAAACGAAAGTGACCCACCCAGAATCGTTAGCTTCTATGACTCTATGAACCATAAAAAAATGTAGAATCAAAATTTTGGGCTTTTTTAGCTGAATGCGAAAAGAAAGTGAGAGAGATGTTGTGTTTAGTTCATAAGAATGGAGAAAGAATAAGACTAAATCAATTTTGGGAGCATTAAGAGCTTCAAATTGGTTGTTCATGGTGGTTGGGGTATTGATGACAATGACAATCTTGTAATTATTTAAAGATGATGAGGGTGAGAGAGTAAAAATGTCATTTTCGAAAGAAAAAAAAATTGATGGCATTTTCATGAATTACATGAACTTGTGGGGTGAATAGGGCAAAACTAATTTCCAAAAAAAAAAAAAGAAGTTAGTTTTGTGTTTGACTTTGAAATCTAGGTCAATTTTGCAAAAAACCCAAAAATAACAATTCACATTGTTTAACTGCTCTTAAAAATAAATTAACAACATACCTTTCTTTTAGTCACAACCATGAATATATCTCTAACAACAATATAATTCTAAAAATAACTAAAAAATAATTATAAAAGAATATAAAAATTGTAAAGAGTATAAAATTGTAAAATGTTTTAAAAAATAATTCTAAAATATAAAAAATAATTTTCAAACAACAATATTTAAGGGTTTTTTTCAATTGCTTTTGTAACCTGTGATACAAGAAACAAAGAGAATAATATTTAATTTTTTCAAAAAAAGTCGAAACCCACGTTAGCAATTCTTAATAACCGACGCAACATCACCATTTACCATCGTCTTTCTCTCTCGCCAAAGTCGCTTCTCTCTCGCCAAAGTCGCATAACTGTTGTTCTTGAGTTCAAGAATCACATTTAACAACATGCAGAGGAGTGAAGCGGAAACTATAGGAGGGATTAGCCAAAGTCCAGCTCCAGCGATAGTTCAAGATCAAAGGGGAGATCCATCAGATCAAAGACCATGGATGCAACATCGTTCCGGTGTTCCACAGTCTCTTGGCCAGCAAGGTCAAACTCAGAGGTCCGACGCTCGAGATCCATCAGCCCGGAGACCATGGTTGCAGCATCACTTTGATAATACACAGTCTCTTGGCCAGCAAGGTCAAACTCAGAGGTCAAACGCTCGAGAGTCATCAGCCCGGGGACCATGGATGCAGCATCATCTTGATAGTACACAGTCTCTTGATCAGCAAGGTCAAGCTCGGAGGTCCAACGCTCGAGATCCATCAGCCCGAAGACCATGGTTGCAGCCTCACAATTCACATTGATAGTACGCAGTCTCTTGATCAGCAAGTTCGAACGCAGAGCTCTTACGCTGCAGAGCGATCAGACCAAAGACCATGGTTGCAACATCGTTCTAGTGGTCCACAGTCTCTTGGCCCGCAAGTTCAAACTCACAGGTCCTACGCTGCAGAGACATCAGACCAAAGACCATGGATGCAGCCTCACGTTGATAGTACACAGTTTCTTGGCCAGCAAGTGCAATCTCAGAGGTCTTATGGTGAAGACCATGGTTGCAGCATCAATATCTGCCGCAGCAAATGCAAAGTCAGGGGTTTAATGCTGGAGAGTCATCAACCCAAGGAGGAATGATGCATCATCAAGCACCATATCTGCGCCAACAAATGCAAACTCTGAGACCTAACGATAGAGAGCAAGGAGCAATGATGCAACATTACTTTGGTGGTTTACAATATCAACAGGGTTTTACCATTGGAGAGTCATCAACCCAAGGAGCTAGTATGCAACATCAAAGTCAGGGCTTTAGCATTGGAGATTCTTCAACCCAAGGAGGAGGAATGATGCAGCATCAAAATCAGGGCTTTACCATTGGAGATTCATCAACCCAAGGAGGAATGATGCGGCATCAAGATAGTGGTTACCCATCTCTTTACCAGCAACTTCAAAGTCTGAGTTCTAAGTTCTAACGCTGAAGAACCATCAAATCAAAGAGAATGGATGCAACATGGTGCACAACATGTTCGCCAGCGAAGGCAGTCTCGTCTGTCTAATGCTGCTCCATATTCTAACCAAGGAAGAGGAGGTCGCGGGAGAGGAAGACGTTGACCCTTGATTAGACATGGGTTCTAAAATGAAAACTACTCATCTTCTCCTGTTTGTATCAGAAAAATAAACGTGAAGCAAGTCTGGTTTATACATTTTCGTAAATCATTTTTCTCTCTGTCTAGACGTTTTTATCTTTTTCTCTTACCTATCGCAATACTGATGTTTTGTATCAAATGGATTTGTCTCCGTTCATGGTTATAGTTTTTAAAAAATCTTAGGATAGTTTATGCTTTAGCATCTCTCTTGTCATCTGAAGATGATGTTTCTATTTATTTTTGATCCGTATCCAACCATCTCTTCGCTCTCATCTCAGTTCTTGATGCGCAAGCAACCAGGGCTACTTAGATGGATTCTACATCTCCATTTGAGGGTTTAGTCATTACATTTTTTGCAACAAAATGTCTATTTTCATTTCCTTTTTGGATTATGGGGAGTCGTTTTTTTATAAAACTTATGACATCCCTTTGTATTTGGTTTGGTCAATTCTATGCAAACATACTATGTTCATGTGTACCACCAAAAAGACTAAAGAATTTGGATCTGGTTTAAGTGTTGAAGAGACAAATTCGATCTCCTGTCTGAATCATTATCATTAGGAAAAGGGGTTTAGGTAATTTGTTTACGTAAATTTAAGAAGGTAAGCTCTCTGTTCTTGAAGACACACACTCTTAAATATCTATAAACATAAAGAGTATCGAGGGCTTAAGAGATCTTGCTTACTAAGCGAGCTTGAATCAGTCTCAGTCATTGAATGAAGAAGAGAGGGAGAGAATAAGTAAGAGCTTTTTATGTCTTGGTTTCGCTGGTTCTTCCTCTTCTTCTACTGTTTGTTTGTTTGAAACATTTTAATGTTAGGCTCTACTACGTTTCTTTCTACCATATATGAGCCACATTCAAGAAAACACATTGTGTTTATGAGAAATGGAAAAGTAGGTATGAAAGGGTATCACATTGGATAAATGAAACTCGCATCAAGGGTATAAAAAACACCCCAATGACTCTTGGCTCTGCACCTGTTTATTCTCTTCTGTAATAAACCGAAGAAAACGATACTGATATATGCAACAAAATACTTAAAACTTCAATGCCTAGCAGATTCAGTGAATTAGTATATATACGGTGGTGGTGAAGAAGGCGTATGCGGCTCGCTTGCAATCCCATTTGATTAAAAATCCCCTCCATTACAGAAAGAAAAGGATGATGAATTCTAGAGCTGCGGAATCACTTTTCTTTTTACGCTCAGAGGCGGTGACACCAATGGCCGCCACAATCAGGAACCTCTGTCAAGAGGTTAAGAGCTCCCATGGTAGCTTTTCCTCTACCCTCAAACCGCCGCAAATGGACCGCGCCGATTGTATCTTAAGTGGTTCGTTGATATGCATAAACCAAAAGGTGACAGTTACACTACCAGTA
This sequence comes from Brassica rapa, assembly GCF_000309985.2. Classification (NCBI taxonomy): domain Eukaryota; kingdom Viridiplantae; phylum Streptophyta; class Magnoliopsida; order Brassicales; family Brassicaceae; genus Brassica; species Brassica rapa. The sequence continues at coordinate 3,318,212 of NC_024795.2, read as the reverse complement.
TGGATTTTTAATCTGCAATTTTCTGCTCTAGATTTAATTTCTTATAATTGTCTATATTGATATTGGATTAGAGTTCAGTCACAGCAAAACATATTTGCTGGTTTAGTTGCTTATCTTGCTGAGAAATTTTTGGTAGCTCAGTTTATAGACATGAAGATCTCTGGAAACATTAGTGCAAACTTTAAGGCTTGCAAAGGGTATATGTCATATAGAGGAGCTCTCCCAGAAAATTAGCAGAATAATAATTGATCAATAAACAGAGATCTGACTCTGAAGAAGAAGCTTACTGATAATTAATTCATTTTCTATGCAGCATTGGTATTGACCTCACAAGAGAAGACATGAAGAACTGTTACCATCATCTCCAGAGGATCCAAGACTCTGTTACCATCATCTCTAACCGTCTGATAATGCCTTCAAAACTAGAGTCAGCTCCAGTGAAGCCACCAATGTGCTAAAATGATTCTTAAAATAGTGAGGTACACTCTTGGAAACTTGCAAGCGTGTCTAGATATTAAAGTCCATTGTTATGTGAATGAGGACACTGATTTCCTTTTTTTTTTCTAATGGTCCAGAAACATCATTGAGCAACCAAATGAAGGGAAATACAAAAAAATTCACTTTCATACCTTAAATTGGTGAGATAACTTTCTTAGCATACATAAGACTTTTCCAAACACACATAATCTCAAACGAAAGTGACCCACCCAGAATCGTTAGCTTCTATGACTCTATGAACCATAAAAAAATGTAGAATCAAAATTTTGGGCTTTTTTAGCTGAATGCGAAAAGAAAGTGAGAGAGATGTTGTGTTTAGTTCATAAGAATGGAGAAAGAATAAGACTAAATCAATTTTGGGAGCATTAAGAGCTTCAAATTGGTTGTTCATGGTGGTTGGGGTATTGATGACAATGACAATCTTGTAATTATTTAAAGATGATGAGGGTGAGAGAGTAAAAATGTCATTTTCGAAAGAAAAAAAAATTGATGGCATTTTCATGAATTACATGAACTTGTGGGGTGAATAGGGCAAAACTAATTTCCAAAAAAAAAAAAAGAAGTTAGTTTTGTGTTTGACTTTGAAATCTAGGTCAATTTTGCAAAAAACCCAAAAATAACAATTCACATTGTTTAACTGCTCTTAAAAATAAATTAACAACATACCTTTCTTTTAGTCACAACCATGAATATATCTCTAACAACAATATAATTCTAAAAATAACTAAAAAATAATTATAAAAGAATATAAAAATTGTAAAGAGTATAAAATTGTAAAATGTTTTAAAAAATAATTCTAAAATATAAAAAATAATTTTCAAACAACAATATTTAAGGGTTTTTTTCAATTGCTTTTGTAACCTGTGATACAAGAAACAAAGAGAATAATATTTAATTTTTTCAAAAAAAGTCGAAACCCACGTTAGCAATTCTTAATAACCGACGCAACATCACCATTTACCATCGTCTTTCTCTCTCGCCAAAGTCGCTTCTCTCTCGCCAAAGTCGCATAACTGTTGTTCTTGAGTTCAAGAATCACATTTAACAACATGCAGAGGAGTGAAGCGGAAACTATAGGAGGGATTAGCCAAAGTCCAGCTCCAGCGATAGTTCAAGATCAAAGGGGAGATCCATCAGATCAAAGACCATGGATGCAACATCGTTCCGGTGTTCCACAGTCTCTTGGCCAGCAAGGTCAAACTCAGAGGTCCGACGCTCGAGATCCATCAGCCCGGAGACCATGGTTGCAGCATCACTTTGATAATACACAGTCTCTTGGCCAGCAAGGTCAAACTCAGAGGTCAAACGCTCGAGAGTCATCAGCCCGGGGACCATGGATGCAGCATCATCTTGATAGTACACAGTCTCTTGATCAGCAAGGTCAAGCTCGGAGGTCCAACGCTCGAGATCCATCAGCCCGAAGACCATGGTTGCAGCCTCACAATTCACATTGATAGTACGCAGTCTCTTGATCAGCAAGTTCGAACGCAGAGCTCTTACGCTGCAGAGCGATCAGACCAAAGACCATGGTTGCAACATCGTTCTAGTGGTCCACAGTCTCTTGGCCCGCAAGTTCAAACTCACAGGTCCTACGCTGCAGAGACATCAGACCAAAGACCATGGATGCAGCCTCACGTTGATAGTACACAGTTTCTTGGCCAGCAAGTGCAATCTCAGAGGTCTTATGGTGAAGACCATGGTTGCAGCATCAATATCTGCCGCAGCAAATGCAAAGTCAGGGGTTTAATGCTGGAGAGTCATCAACCCAAGGAGGAATGATGCATCATCAAGCACCATATCTGCGCCAACAAATGCAAACTCTGAGACCTAACGATAGAGAGCAAGGAGCAATGATGCAACATTACTTTGGTGGTTTACAATATCAACAGGGTTTTACCATTGGAGAGTCATCAACCCAAGGAGCTAGTATGCAACATCAAAGTCAGGGCTTTAGCATTGGAGATTCTTCAACCCAAGGAGGAGGAATGATGCAGCATCAAAATCAGGGCTTTACCATTGGAGATTCATCAACCCAAGGAGGAATGATGCGGCATCAAGATAGTGGTTACCCATCTCTTTACCAGCAACTTCAAAGTCTGAGTTCTAAGTTCTAACGCTGAAGAACCATCAAATCAAAGAGAATGGATGCAACATGGTGCACAACATGTTCGCCAGCGAAGGCAGTCTCGTCTGTCTAATGCTGCTCCATATTCTAACCAAGGAAGAGGAGGTCGCGGGAGAGGAAGACGTTGACCCTTGATTAGACATGGGTTCTAAAATGAAAACTACTCATCTTCTCCTGTTTGTATCAGAAAAATAAACGTGAAGCAAGTCTGGTTTATACATTTTCGTAAATCATTTTTCTCTCTGTCTAGACGTTTTTATCTTTTTCTCTTACCTATCGCAATACTGATGTTTTGTATCAAATGGATTTGTCTCCGTTCATGGTTATAGTTTTTAAAAAAATCTTAGGATAGTTTATGCTTTAGCATCTCTCTTGTCATCTGAAGATGATGTTTCTATTTATTTTTGATCCGTATCCAACCATCTCTTCGCTCTCATCTCAGTTCTTGATGCGCAAGCAACCAGGGCTACTTAGATGGATTCTACATCTCCATTTGAGGGTTTAGTCATTACATTTTTTGCAACAAAATGTCTATTTTCATTTCCTTTTTGGATTATGGGGAGTCGTTTTTTTATAAAACTTATGACATCCCTTTGTATTTGGTTTGGTCAATTCTATGCAAACATACTATGTTCATGTGTACCACCAAAAAGACTAAAGAATTTGGATCTGGTTTAAGTGTTGAAGAGACAAATTCGATCTCCTGTCTGAATCATTATCATTAGGAAAAGGGGTTTAGGTAATTTGTTTACGTAAATTTAAGAAGGTAAGCTCTCTGTTCTTGAAGACACACACTCTTAAATATCTATAAACATAAAGAGTATCGAGGGCTTAAGAGATCTTGCTTACTAAGCGAGCTTGAATCAGTCTCAGACAAGTCTTAATTAAGCCTGAATCAGTCTCTGTTTAATATTCTTTTGAACTTGTTTTTGACTTAAAAACTTGCTTAGTATGTGTTTTCCCTGCACCACATTTTTATTGTGTACTTACTAAATGAAGGAGTTTCTTTGAATCATACCAAACCGTACTTGAACCAAAAAGATTTGTCATCGTTATTTATTAGATAGAAGATTGTGGTAGGATATTTTAGAGAGAATCAATATGAGATATTCTCCTATACTAGTAGCAATATACAGCCGTATGTTGTTATCTCATATACACGCAAGATCCTTGAGGATATTTACCAAGAGATACTATATATATATATATATATCTAGAAGCGCATCCATCACCTTGATTTAACAAAGGAAAACAAAAAAAACCCTAGAAGCTGCACCACGCCACAATTTGTTGAGTTGTGAAAATGGTAATCCAGTAGAATTTACTCTTTTTTGTTTTCTTTTATCTTTTTAATGTTCTTTATACAAAGTCAGGTAATAGCAAAAACCCAATTTCTGATCACAGGTATTGGGGCTACAACATGTGGTAATTAAGAGGGGGCAAGAACATAAAACTTTGAAAGTAGGTTCTATCGTGTGGATAACTGAAACTTTAACTCCATATGGTCGTGTGGATGGGTACTACTTTGGATCTGTAACGAAGCCTGACTACATTGTGAGGCTGTTTCCAGATTTCCAATTCCCTTTGGATGATCCACATGTCTCGTTCTTGAAAGAATTTGCAGAGCATATTGATGAAGAGGATCTGTACAAGAGATTTCATGATCCATTAAGTCAAGAGTTTGACTTCTTTGACGAAGAAAAAGAAGAAGTTATTGACTGCGACAGTACAACAACAAAGATGAGTAGTGAAGAAGAAAACAGTAACAAGATGGTTCCAGGAATGACTTTAATTTATCAACATTTGAGGAGCAGGGCACAAGGATCAACGGGCCAGAACTACTTCCACCAACCTGAGACTTATCAGCAGAACCAATTTGGTATTGGGCCCAATCTAGTCCCAAGTCAACAAATCCAAATTGGCGTTGTTCCCCACCTAGTCCCAAGTCTAGCTCCAGTGATGCCAATGATGAACAACCAGCTCCTTGATTCCAGGAGCAGACAGAACCTTGGGCACAAGGATCAACAATGTTTGCAGGTGTTTCACCCTGGGTCATCTTCATACCGTGGCAGAGGAGCTCAACACTCTTCCAGAGGACGTGGAAGTGAGAGGTCGATGCTAAAGTATAATCACCCTATGTGACATGGTTATTTTGAACCCTATTTCATTCTTTATTCTCGCTTTGGCAGTTTATAAGCTACCATTTTTCGTAGAACTTGCCCCAAATATTCTTATTGACTTTTTTTTCTTAAAGCTAGAAAACTGTGGTTTTTAGAGGACAATATTGGTTTTTATTATCACAAGAAGTCAAAACTCAAAAATGTCTTATTCGTAAACTACTCAATATAAAAAAAATATCCAGATTCTTTTGGATTGGCTTATTTGGTAAATGATTCAATATCTTTTAAAAATGTCAGATTCGTTTGGATTTGCTTATTTAGTAAATGATTCAATATATTTAAAAAAAGTCAGATTCTTTTGAATTAGCTGAGTAAGCTTGTGACGTGATCGCCCTTTATGCGTTAGTCTTCAGTCTTTAAATGATCTTCGTTAGCTCTCTGGTGTTAACATACCAAACAAAAATGGCTAAAACCAGGTCTTGTTTCGTCTACGCTATTATAGTGATTGCCCATTTATGTAACTGTGAAGCTGTCTTGTCTGAGAAAGACCAGGACAAGGTCTGGAATTTGCCTGGTCAAAATTTCAATGTAAACTTTGCTCACTATTCTGGTTTCGTTACGACGAATGAGAAAATGGGAAGAGCGCTCTTCTACTGGCTCTTTGAAGCTGCTGAAGATCCTGCGTCTAAGCCTCTCGTTCTCTGGCTCAATGGAGGTAACATAAACCCCTCTAAGACTTTCTCTGGCTCATTAAACATGTTTCGATCACTATGCGTTATTGTTATATGATATGGATCATTGATTTTTACTGTTGTGTAGCTACTTTGGTTTGGATTTGATTACTTATGATTTTATTATTGCTTCTAGTATGATACACATGATAGTATTTCCCCTTTTAGTATGATACACGTGATTTTATTTCCCATTTTAGTAAATGATACACGTGAGTGGATTTTTAATCTTGAATCTTGATTCTTCTTGGTCTGAGATGGAGTTCTTTTTTTACTATCTCTCTTTGCAGGACCAGGATGTTCATCGGTTGGATTTGGCGAGGCAGAAGAGATAGGGCCATTTCACATTAAGTCTGATGGGAAGACTCTTTACCTTAATCAACATTCTTGGAACCAAGGTAAAATTGAAATGAGAGATGTGCATATTATGTTTGCAATATTGGATACAAAGTCTCCTACATCCGTACGTAGTTGAAAAGATCATAAGATGTGTTTTCAACCTAAAAACAATTGATAATAACTGGATTAATATATCTCTCCTATAACTTACTTAGATCTCTTAGAGAGCTATAATTCCGATAAAGCTTAAAGCTTTTGGTGCAACTTGTTTGTGCAGCTGCGAATATTTTGTTCCTTGATGCACCGGTTGGAGTTGGTTATTCATACTCAAACACCTCGTCTGATTTGCTTACAAATGGTGATAAGAGAACTGGTAATTAACTGTTTTAGCTGCCTTAATCTCACTGTCTTCTTCGATACTCTTTTGTTGGTGGATGGGGTTTATAGTTGAGGTGTTATGATTTGCGCAGCACAAGACTCACTAACATTTTTACTGAAATGGGTTGAGCGATATCCGGAGTACAAAGGAAGAGAGTTTTATATAGTTGGGGAGAGCTATGCAGGTACTACTGTACTATAAGCATTGAAGCTTGGTTTACTTTATAATCCTCTATAATATTTGTTTTGTCTTAAAAATCTTATCTGGCTTGCTTGTTATAGGTCATTACATTCCTCAGCTGAGTCAAGCCATTGTAAAACATAACCAAGCTTCTGGTGAAAACACCATTAATCTGAAAGGTTACATGGTGAGCCTATCCTCATTATCTATCCATGTGTGCTTATCAGTCGAGAAGGTTTAAATTAATGTTTTTGATAATTGTTTGTTTTAAAGGTAGGAAATGGGCTTATGGATGATATTCAGGATAGGCTCGGTCTTTTCCAATATATGTGGTCGTTGGGGTTTATCTCCGACCAAACATACACCTTACTGAAACTTAAGTGTGCTTCGGAACCATTTATGATACCATTTATTTACGCCTCTGAAGCGTGTAAAAAGGTTCTAAAGATAGCCGACAAGGAAATGGGTAACATAGACCGTTACAGTGTCTTTACACCGGCCTGTGTTACAAATTCTTCCCAGTCAAGTATGTTGCTAAATAAAAAAAGACCATTTGTAAGTGATCTTAGCCGCGTGTATGATCCTTGCACGAAGAAACACTCCAAAGTGTATTTCAATCTTCCAAAAGTTCAAAAAGCCCTCCATGTCCCACCAAAAGTTGCACCATCCAAATGGGATACTTGCAGGTAATTATGAGGCTACAAAAAAAAGGGCTTAAGGCTTTGTAACAATTCTGATAGGAACAGTTTCTTTTTCGGTTTTGCAGTAAAGTCGTGGGTGAACACTGGAAAGATAGTCCTTCCTCGGTTCTAGACATTTACCACGAGCTTATAGCTGCCGGGCTACGGATTTGGGTTTTCAGGTCTTTTCTCTATATATATCTTTTCTTCAAGTTTTGTGGCGTTTTTGGTGGTTTAAAAAAGTTTTGTTTCTGTGGTGTAACAGTGGAGATGCAGATGCTATTGTACCAGTCACATCAACCCGGTACAGCATAAATGCTCTAAACCTTAGTACAATTAGTCCCTATGGCCCTTGGTACATAGACGGACAGGTAATTAACAAACAAACTCAACTGAGAAAAGTGAGAATCCATTGTCTAGAGGGCCGTCTCAAATTATACTAAGACCCTGTTCAAAAAAACAATTAACTATATATTTAACAATGTAATGAAATAATTTTAAAAGTTAATAATTTTATCTATATAAATTTGACGTTTTTCTTTTAATTATAGATAATAAATTTAAGAATACATTAAAAATTTAAAATTTTAAACCAAATTTATATATTTATTTTAGAAATTTTCTTAAGTATTTTTTTATTTTTAAGTTCGGGCCCTGTTCGACCGCTCCACTAGCACATGCTATTAGACGGCCCTGCTAGACATTGTTATGAAACCCTTTTGAAAATTTAGTCATGATGATTTGAAACAGGTGGGAGGGTGGAGTCAGCAGTATGCAGGTCTAAACTTTGTGATTGTGAGAGGATCAGGGCATGAAGTTGCTTTGCACAGACCAAAGGAGGCTCTTGCACTCTTCAAGGCTTTTATATCTGGAACTCCATTGACTCATGACGAGTTCTGATATGATTAAAACATGTTAATGTTGGATTCTATTAAGTTTGTACCATTTTATGAGAAGTCATACCATCCATTTCCCAGTCCATACATAATTCAAGAAAACACATTTTGTGTTTCTGAAAAGTATGTAAGAACTCGTTAAAGAGTATAATACTTGGGGTAAGAAATAGAAATTGAACTTACTTGCATCAGTGCTTCAATGTTTAATTCTGAACACACCTTAATGATTCTTGGCTCTGCACTGTTTATATTCTCTTCTGTAATAAACCTCTCACCCTCAGTAATCTCTTTCTTTTTCTTTGGTTCTTAGCTAGAGATCAAACGGTTTTAAGTATTTAAAAAAATGGTCCATACACCCGCTTAAACAATAATCATCTATAAAACACATAATCATAGGCTTATCGAATTCTTGAAAATTAGTTTCCACTGTTGTCTGAGGTCATTTCTCTGTTATCATAAAAGAGAAGTTGGTCAGACCGGATTTGAACCGGTTTGATCTCCGGTTTACTAAAATCTGGTAGAGATTGCTCGTCCTCTTCTTCTTCTATCCTCTCACGAAACAAAATCGTTCCGTTAAATCCTAAAGATTGAATCTTTCAACACCAGAAGAACTTGAAACACTCTGTTTTCGACTTCATCTGGTGTACACCGATGTTTTGGTAGAGGAAGCTCCGATGGGTTCGTTGAGACTGTCCATTCCATTGGACCCTTTCGACTCAAAAAGGTTTCATCTTTCCGCCTCTAGAACCTTCATCATCGGTTCTCCGATCAGTGTCAGTAAAATTAGAGTCGCCCGTCTCGATACCGAGGCTGACAACGCCATTGATTCTCATTCTGATTCTCCTAGTGGTGGTGGGAGAAGCTGGAGTTCTAAATTGAAAGGTGGAAACAGAGGGATAAAGAAAGACGTAGCTCGAAAGTTCACCTTCAGAAGAGGAGAAAGCAATGATCTTGACCTTGAGATTGAGGGTTTGTTTGTGAACAACGATGTTAACTACTCTGCTTTAAAGCAAGGTTTGAGTTTAGACCATTACAACGCTATACTGAAACATCTTGAGAGTTGCAATGACACTAATGCCCTCAAGTTCTTTGATTGGATGAGATGTAAACGCAAACTAGAAGCTAACACTGGAGCTTACAGTTTGATCCTCAGAGTTTTAGCGAGGAGAGAAGAATGGGACCGAGCCGAGGATCTCATCAAAGAGCTCTGTGGATCTCAGAGCTTGCAGAAGAGCTTTCAAGTCTTCAACACTGTTATATACGCCTGTTCTAAAAAAGGGAACGTGAAGCTAACTTCAAAGTGGTTTCATATGATGTTGGAGTTAGGTGTTCGACCAAACGTGGCTACAATAGGTATGCTCATGGGTCTTTACCAAAAGAACTGGAACGTGGACGAAGCTGAGTTCGCATTCTCTCATATGAGGATGTTTGGGATTGTCTGTGAGTCTGCTTACTCAGCGATGATAACTATCTACACTCGTTTGAGACTGTACGGTAAAGCAGAGGAAGTTATAGAGTTGATGAAAGAGGATAGAGTGAGGATGAAGCTAGAGAATTGGTTGGTGATGCTCAATGCTTATAGTCAGCAAGGGAAGATGGAGCAAGCTGAGTCTGTGTTGATCTCTATGGAAGAAGAAGCAGGTTTTGCTCCTAATGTCATTGCGTACAATACTCTCATCACTGGTTACGGTAAGGTTTCCAAAATGGAGGCTGCGGAGAGTTTGTTCCGCCGCTTCTTTGATCTTGGGATGAAGCCAGATGAGACTACTTACAGGTCAATGGTTGAAGGTTGGGGCCGTTCTGACAGTTATGAACAAGCAAAACGTTACTATCAAGAGATGAAGAGGTTGGGATATAAACCAAACTCATCAAATCTCTTTACTTTGATCAATCTCCAGGCTAAGTGTGGAGACAACGAAGGTGCTGTTAAAACTATTGAAGATATGGTCAGTACCGGATGCCAATATCCTTCCATCCTCGGCATCGTTCTGCAGGCTTATGAGAAGGCTGGGAAGATTGATGCAGTGCCTTACATTCTCAGAGGCTCCTTCCATAACCATATCCGTTCAAACCAGACTTCTTTCTCGATTCTAGCTATGGCTTACATCAAACACGGCATGGTTGACGAGTGCTTGGCCTTGCTGCGAGAGAAGAAATGGAGAGACTCGGCGTTTGAGTCTCACTTGTACCATCTCTTGATTTGCTCTTGCAAAGAATCTGGTCGGCTTGACGATGCTGTGAAGATATACAATCATACTATGGAGTATAATCTTCATATAACGTCCACGATGATTGATATCTACACTTCGATGGGGGAGTTTAGTGAAGCGGAGAAGCTTTATTCGAAGATGAAATCCTCTGGAGTTGTGCTGGACAGGATTGGTTTCAGCATTGTTATGCGGATGTACATGAAGGCAGGATCCTTGGAAGAGGCTTGCTCTGTGTTAAAGATCATGGATGAGCAGAAAGACATTGTTCCTGATGTGTTCATGTTTCGAGATATGCTTAGGTTGTATCAGAAGTGTGGTCTTCAGGAGAAGCTCGAGGAGTTATACTACAGGATCCGAAAGAGCGGGATCCATTGGGATCAGGAGATGTACAACTGCGTTATAAACTGCTGCGCGCGTGCTCTTCCTCTTGATGAACTCTCGAGAACTTTCGAGGAGATGATTCGCTGCGGGTTTAGGCCTAACACAGTCACGTTCAACGTCCTCCTCGATGTTTATGGTAAAGCCAAGAGCTTCAAAAAGGTCAACGAGGTGTTCTTGCTGGCGAAACGACACGGAGTTGTGGATGTGATCTCTTACAACACCGTTATAGCCGCGTATGGACACAACAGGGACTTCGAAAACATGTCGACGGCGATTAGGAACATGCAGTTCGACGGGTTCTCTGTGTCTCTCGAGGCTTATAACTCTATGCTGGATGCGTACGGGAAAGACAAACAGATGGAGAAGTTCAGAAGCATCTTGAAGAGGATGAAGAACTCTGCTGGTAAAACGGATCGTTATACGTATAACATTATGATCAATATCTATGGAGAGCAAGGGTGGATCGATGAAGTGGCGGATGTGCTGAGAGAGCTGAAAGAATCTGGACTTGGTCCTGACTTGTGTAGCTACAACACGTTGATAAAGGCGTATGGTATTGGTGGGATGGTTGAAGAAGCTGTTGGGTTGGTGAGAGAGATGAGGGTGAGTGGGATAACGCCTGATAAAGTTACTTACACCAATTTGGTCACAGCTTTGCGCAGGAACGATGAGTTTCTTGAGGCTATTAAGTGGTCCTTGTGGATGAAGCAAATGGGTATATAGAAAAAACTGAGTTTTCCATACACATAGCTGGTTCTTTATTTCAATGTTTTTTTGTCTATAGTTGGTGCTTTTGTTGAGGCATGCGTGTACAATCTAATCAGTGATTAATAGTCAATGAATAAATCAAAACAGTGTTGTCTGTCTGTCACTCAGTGAGTATAACAGGTCTTTGTCAATACCGTTGCATTTATCTTCAATACATACTTGCACACAAAAATAATTACAAGATGATGTTTTGGTATATGTTACTCTTAAGACAATCTACAGAGAAGGGTCTTGAGCTTTTTTTACACAAAAAGTTACAGATTCTGGCTTGAAGCAAACAAAAACCGAACACAATACACTCAAAATAAAACAAAAAAAATCTTCTTATACCTTACTTTTCTTTGTCTCACAGCCAGAAATTAAGCATTGCCTGTTTCAGTAAACATGCCAAATGTTTGCTAAGTTCTAATAAAAATACTGAATAGGTTTTACTAATGAAAGATCTGCTTGAATGTACCTCTTGAACGGAGACAATGGCTGGATCAATCCAGGGTTGTAAATTCTCCATTGTATTAGACCTCTTCTCTTCAGATGATTGAACAGATCTTACCTCCTCCTTCATTTCCATGAGTATCACTCCACTAGTTTCAGGTTCTGTCTTAGTTTTTTCCTTCTCAAGCTGCTCTACTCTTTCTCTCAACCGCTGCATTTCAGATTGATACTCTGCACGGTCTCTCTTGCCGCTTCTGTCTCTTGTCTGTTTAGTTGATTTCTTTTTCATCTTTGTCTGCTTTGCAACCTTCATCTTCAGAGCGTCCTCAGTTTTAAGCTCTTTCACTTTCTCATCCAGCTTCTTGATATGGTCCCAGTACACATCAAAGTAACTCTTCTTTGAATCCAAGCTCTCCTCAATAACTTCCTTCTCCACTGGAATAGAAAGATCATTAGCCAATTCTGGAAAGGGTATATGAGATCTATCACTCAATGACTTGTTCTTATCATTCTCTTGAAGCTTCACATCTAAGCTAGTCAAGTCACTATGCCCCAAGCTCAAAAGCTGGCTTCTATAAGCATACACTTGGCACTCAAGCGCAGTGATTACATTCTCTTTCTGGTGAATAAAATCCTCCAAATGCGCAAACCACATCTCAGCGTGAGATATCTCTTCTTCGGCTATCCTCTTGTACTTTCCAGCTTCTCTGGCCAGATCAGCTTTCTCTCCTTGCAGCCTAAGAATCATTGACAAGGCCTCGCTTGCTGATGTGGCAGATGCCTCTCTCTCTGCGTGTAACTCATCTTGGAGCCTCTCAATTACTTCTTTGTGCTCATAAAGAGCGATTCTTAGATCAAGAATCTCAGCTCCAGGTATTCTCAAGCTGTGGCTTCGTTCAAGCATGTCTCTGCAAACACACATACATCGAAAACAGATTTATACATAAATGTTCTGTAATGAGTTTCATTCATCCCATATATAGTTCAAGACAAGAAAAATATTTTGTTTTTCTTTCCACCAAAAGATGCAGCAGAATCTAAATGAGGAAAGAAAGAATCTCATTGTAGAAAGAAGGGAAGAAGAGGAACCTGATTGATGAACCTGTGGATTGTATGAGAGTGATGACTAGTTTAATCTCTTGGACTTTGGAAGTACTTAAAAGTTCAAACAGAAGAGATGGATTAACAAACTTTTATCTAATCAAAGTGGAAATTATCTAAACAAGGAATATAATCACTCACACAAGCCAGGCTAGACAAAACAAATCATTATGGTTCCTTATCAATATCAAAAGTAGACAGGTTACAGAAACATATCAGATCATAAACCTAACAAAGGTCTGTAGGTATTAAAAATACAGTGAATAAACTTATAAAATAATGATGAAATGCTGGAATATCTCAAAGAAAAGAGCTGGAACGTACTTAGTGAAATAATCTTTGAATGATTAAAACTTAATGTGACCTTTAACTTTGCGTGGGGCATGTCATCTTATCTTTGAATTTGGTTTGAAAACTTCTTTGGGGTTAAATTCTAAAATCTTATAAAGAAATGTTAAAGAATACAAAAAGAGAATTTCAAGATTCAACGGCTCCTTACAGGGCCAAGTATTAGTTCCAGTGGGACCAACGGTGGCCGTCTGGCCGACCTCTTTCCGCCACGTGTTAGAGACGGAGACTTGTGTCTGAAAACATATACACACACTGATACAGCGATAGGGAAGGATTCAATCATTCATTAGTAAAGTTCCGGCTAGAATTGCAAATCTTTGAGGTCACAACTTTAGTTAAAAAAGAATACAAACTCTGTTTGTGCATATTGTAATTGATAACTTGTTGACTATAAACACATTCAAACTTGTCTCCAAACATCTATGAACACAATCTCAGTTTCTTTGTTGTGTGCCAGAGAAGAAAACCAGAAACATATTATAATGCAAGTGTGCTTTCGAGATGGATGAATGTCAATGGAGTGGACAACCTGCAATGTTATCATCAAAACAAGCCAAAGATTCAAAACCAGATTTAACCTAAAAACTAGAACTTTAAGAGAAGCAAGTTATGAAACCATTAAGAGAACTAAGAACTCACCAGTCCCCTTTGAGCTACGAGACAGCTTCACCACCCTTCCTCTGATCCCACAACTGCAAACCAAAACCATAACCTCCAGTGACAAACTCACTCGGAGAAGCCCACTTCACAGCCCTATAACCCACAAGCCCATTCCCATCAAAGACCCTTCCCCATTCTCAACCGTCACCACATTCACTCTCCCATCATCACACACTCTCCTGATCTTTCCCTCCAATCCACACCTTCCACGCGTCCCACGTGAAACCCCTCTCCTTCCACCGCGTAAACCTCCTCGATCTCCGCTCCTTCCACAAGATCAACCATCAGCACGTAGAGCGAACCGGAACACGTGGCCGCCGAAACCATAGGTTTGAAGGAGCCACCGTCGTTTCCAGCGGCGATACGCGAGAAGGTGAAGCCCATGATGATAACGACTCGACTAAAGGGTTACTGTTCGGGTCGAGAGACTGTATCTCGAGTGATGAAGATTCATAGTCTGGATCGTAGAAAGCTGCTGTGAAGAAACGATTCATAGCGGAAGCCATCTAACTCCGTCTACGTACTTTGACTGAGGTAATCTATGGACATTGATGGAACGAATCCTGCATCTCGATGGCGAAACATAGGTCTCAAGGGTTTTAGGACCAAACAATGAACTCCGGTCGGAAAATTAGAAGCTTCAGACCTATAACTAGCCTCGTTCCTTTGCTGTAATTAATAAAACACCATTCAGCTTAATTAAAACGTTAATTATTAATTTATTTTTATATATTTTACATTTATATAAAATTATTTTGGTTAATTATAAAAATTATTATTCAAAAAGACAATATGTAAATTTAGACTACATCAAAAAAAAAATTATTAGATGTAGACTAATTTCAAATAATTTTAGCCGATTTAACTGATTCAAAACGATTTAAATTAATTTAAATTACATAAATCAAATTTTAAAAAAAATTAACGATGCCCAATTTGCCACCTAAATAGAAGTTTGCTAAACCCATTTTTAGAACACTGCTTTTAAATATTTTGGGTTGTGTAGTACATTACCAACGCGCATCTTCTATGTAAACACATACATTGTGATACGTTTGAATGAAATACCACTAAATCGTTTTACAGTTTTTGTTACTTGCTTCAAAAGGCACAAGAAGGTGAAGCCCGTCGAAAATCCATGATAAGAAGAGAGGCAACACTATGAGCAAGAGCTCCTAACACTACAAACACATGGAATATCTGATGGCTATGTCCTGCAATATCGAAAGCTCCAGGCTTCCATCTCTCAGGTATACGGCTCACGTAAAACCCTGCTCCCGTTGCATACAACACAGCCATCGCCAGCTCGTAGACTAGAGCGATAACCACGTTAGGGTGATCCTTATGAAGGTAAAGCACGTGCGAGGCGGGTATGACGCCAGAGAATCCCATCGTTAGGAAAAGCGCTGCTCTGAAAGATCTGAAACGCGGAGCTGAGAGCGCTGGAGAGAGGAGAGCGAAGATGGCGAGGAGGCCGAGGATTGAGATTGAGGAGAGGTAGAATAGACGCCAGTTAGTGTGGCAGGAGAAGGCGTAGTAGATTGGTGCGAAGAAGGAGCAGACGATCATGAGGGAGATCCCTGCGTAGTCTAGGCGCCAGAAGAAGAGGTTGAAACGTCTTGAGTGACAAGCGAAGAGGTGTGACATGGAGCTGCATATCAAGCAGGTCATTGCTCCGGTTAAGAAGACTAGCCATGGCCATTTCGGGATTGTTTCGTAGTTAACGTCTCCTTGAGGGTTCAGGAACGAGCTAGTGTGTGTCACGTTCGAGTCCTGCCAAGAGACAACATACTTTTAAACTTAAATCATTTTAAAAACATGTGATTTGGGAAAGGTAGGTAGGCACAGAGAAAGAAGGGAGAGAGAAGAATCCAAGAAAACCGAAACAAATAGTGGGGGCAAGTTACATGTGATTTCAAAGTAGGTGAGGGCATAAAGCAAGCCTAAGAATCTGAAGATAGCCATTAACCAATGTAAATAAACAAAAAGATTAGCCCAAGTAAGCAGTGGCAGATCTATGAGAACTTTTTATTTAGAATATTATCATGAACTTTGAGTTACTAGGGAAGTTTGAGCTAAATATTCAAAGAAAATTAAAATTCTGAGCTAATTATCTAAAAGAAAATCAAAATTTAGTGAGCAAAATGAACATGACATGGTGGGTGAAAGTTACCACCTACTGCAAAATGCAATCACCATATCATATGTTTACATGAGCACAATGACATGCATGTAGTATTTACTTATATTAGTTTAAACAATGTCACAGAATATAAAGGTTATAAGAATCTTACGTGATGATCGCTGGAGAAGTAAACAGCTTTAGCCATTGACGGCCACGGCCAGCGAATTGTTACTCTGTCATTAGAGGACCCACCAAGAAAGTTGAATTTTTTACTAATAAAACAAAAAACAGAGCTTTAAAAGACGACTTTGACCTCGAGAGTTCTTACCTGGAGAAGACGTTGACAAACCCGGCGAGGCCAACCTCCGTCGTTTCCATGCAACTCACCACCATCATCCACCCGAATATCAGAAACCCACCTAAATGCCTATCCATTTGCAAACCGGAAACAAATCTCAATTTCATATTATCTAAACCGGAAAATCACAAACGTGATTAAATACATACGTCCAAATGTTGAGAGTCTCATTGTGCCAAGAGAAAGCGCTGAGGAACGTCTCCGTGAGAGACCATTCACATCGGTAATGATTGTGTATGTACTCGTTGTCCTTGAGATACCTCGGCAACTCCTCGAACTTCATCAACCTCCTCTCAGATCTCTTCTTCTTCTCGCCGGAATCCAAAGCTTTCCCATTTCTCTCCGGTGTTGTCTTCGAAGACTCCCTCACCGGTCTCCGTTTCTGCATGGTCGTTCAAGAAATTGAGCTCCGGCGAGACTTCCGGCGAATCAACCACCGTCCAGTTATCTCTCTTTCTCTCTCTGTTTTGTTTTTTTTTTTTGGATATTTTTGAATCAGTTTTGGTCTAGCGATCATCGTGGATGCTTCCTCTCCTACTTATACGGAGAAGAAACCTCTTTGGATTTTAAAAAACGAGCAAGCTTCGTGAAGATTATTACCTACGTGGCGGCTTTGACCGGTCTTTGTTTCCACGTGGCTTTATTTCGTTGGGTGTAGTTGTTTTGCTTAGTGTGAGGAGGATTACAGGTGATTTATATTTTACCCGCCGTGTCCGTTTGAAACAAAAACAAATCATAAAGTTAGGGACTACAGTTTGGGAAGGTGAGAAATGCAGAAATTGTGGTGTCATTAAACAATTTAGTGTTTTCAAAGTTACACAAGTGGAGTGACGTAATTATTTTAATCCCCGAAAACCTTGTTTTTTTACTCTAAGGTTCTTATGTACATTTCTCGAAACCAACGTAACATGTGATTAACTCTTTGTATCTTGTCGTGTTTGGTTTTTAATCATATATACTGGTCGTATGAATTGTCGTTTACGAAGTTGATAGACTTTGTAGTTCACGTTATGATCAATGCTGAGTTAGAATATGTTTGGTGTTTTCTTATAAACTGTTATAATCATCTCTCTTGATATAGTATTTTACATTACATCAGACCAATTACGACGATAATTACAACCACTTTTGACTTTTTGAGTAATGAAACCTATGTTTTCGTGTCATTTATACCTTTTCCAGACTTGTTTATAAGACAGAGCGTGTTGATCGAAATAATTAAAACATATATAGGCCACAATAAGGTAGATTGCATGAATAAGTAAACTTTTAATTGGTTATAGATTCTCAAGGAGGATTTGTTTCATAAGACAAGACAACACGTACATCTATATTCTTAATTGTATATATATAGTTGAGGTTACTGTTAAATTAAATTGTTTATCAAACTA
This sequence comes from Brassica rapa, assembly GCF_000309985.2. Taxonomy (NCBI): domain Eukaryota; kingdom Viridiplantae; phylum Streptophyta; class Magnoliopsida; order Brassicales; family Brassicaceae; genus Brassica; species Brassica rapa. The sequence goes on along the minus strand of NC_024795.2, from coordinate 3,300,487 downwards.
AACGCGTGAAACATTTTAATATACAGATTTAAAATGAATGGATGGTTCGCTTACCAAAACAAAAATACAGTTGGCCCAGAATTCGACGTTGGCATGTTGCTCCAATAGTTCAATGTTACATATTGAACTGTGCAAAATTAAATAATTTTTTTGGTGTGCATATGATATTAGTTTTTTTAATTTATTTGAATACCTGAATATTCATTTTCTTTGATAAGTATATACCTGAATATTCATGCAAATTTACATATTTTTGAATTAAGGGATAAACGTCCACACTATAGTTTATGTATAACTACAACATCGTGCGTTTCGTATTTTCCCAAATGAACATAAGGGTGTACTCCACTCATAGCCTATGAGAAAAGGAAAGCAACAAAAAATAAATAAAATGGTTATAGCAAGGGGAAAAAAACATTTAAAACATCATTAAATTTTTTGAGAAAGAGCTTACAAATATCATAATTTTTACTTTCTTCCTCTAATGACAACCTTATATATACTTGACTAGTAAATTAGATATTATGAAACAATATCGACATATTTTGGATGCTACGTGAACAACACACGCGCATCAATTCCCTTTAGAAACATAAAATATATGAAACCTAATTGATATGGTATCAACAAATGTTTAAAAACTAATTAAATTAGCGTTTGGAAAAAAAAAACTAAAATTAAAAGAAGAATATGGCGTTTGGAAAACGAAAGAGCTATACAGTGTGTATAAGCTTGGACAACAGAGTTGAACAAATCGGAATATCGGATACATCTCAAGCGAGAAAGATTGCGAGTTTTAACTTTACAGAACGTACCATGCCCAAGTTTATGCTGTATCGGGAGCATGCTGTGGATTCCCTGAGACTACTGGGCTGATAATCGGCGAGTATTATTTGTGCTGTGCTACATTGCATGATAATAATGTCTGTTTAGAAATACATGATTATCTCTTTATTGTTATGTTTCTACTTTCTCTAGAAACTAGATCTTGACCCGCCCTCGAGAGGGCGGGTATATGTTTTGTTTTTAAATTTTTTTGTCTAATATAATTTATATGGTTGTGTGTTTGTAGAATCATATTTTTGTATGATATGAATTTAATAGAATAGATAATTTTTGTAAGTATATTAAATAAATCAAGTTCCATATGTATTTGTGTCTTTCCTTATATCATATATGTATTTTTTTTGTAATCATATTTATGTTTTTATCTGTGATCATATATTCATATTATATACTACATGTAGGGATAAGAGTTCAGGTTCGATTCCGACTATTCAGATATTGGTCTTTAGATGAGAGATTAAAACCTATTTGGATATTTATAAATTTTAGTTCGGATTCAGTTTGGATCATTACGGGTTCAGTTCAAATATGGATATTCATTTAAATTATGTAAAAATATTAAAATACAAATGTACCATAAATTCTATTAATTGTGCGACTGGTTTTTCCGCTACCACCCGCAAACGCTGCTTTTGCGGTTGGTAGCGGTTGTCGGCAGTTTGCAACAATCACTCAAATCGCTCTAAACCGCTTCAAACCGCTCCGAATCTCATAAATTCAAAAGCTGGCTCCAGCTACCGTTTGCGGTTGCGGGAGAATAATTTTTTTTCTTTTTTTAAATCAATATATATACAAAAGTAAAAATGTTTAATAAAAATTTTAAAATTGAAATTATAAAAATATTAAAATATATCTATTATATTTTAATTAATATTATAAAATTTTATAATAAAAACAATTTCAATAAATTTTCAAAACTTTATGGGTGAAAGTAAAAATATTTAATAAAAAATATTAATTAAAATAAAGAATCCGAGTAATAGTTGGGATTATGTTAGGAAAAATGAAATACATGAACATCATCGAAAAAATTGTTGGGATTTAAACAGTAAAAATAATGGTGGTTACATAACAAAAATAAGATATATGGATACAGTTACAAAAAGTGGTGGTTGCCGATCATTAGGCACTTTAAGTGGGGGGTTACATAATATATATATATATATTTCATTGCAGTTATATTAAAAAAGTATGTATTATTAAAATTTAAGTTGGACATAGCTTTTTATCAATGGGTCACACTGCTGTTTTAATAGAATAGATATAACATTTAATAAATATTTTTGATCGAATAACCTATTTTAATCCCGTTAAACTAAATGATTTTATATGAATGTTTATTTCTATTAAAACCGTTAAAACCTATTTTAACATCTTGCTCTTTGTTAATTGATAAACTTAATGTTTATATAAAATATTTAAAATTTGAATAAATTAATGTCTAGTTGAATAAATCCTAATTTTTAGGTGAGATGTAAGTTATAATTAGTTAAAATAATTAAATATACCAAATTTTATTATAACTAAATATTATATTTTAATAGTCGGTGAAAATAGTATATATTTTCTTTTGTAATATTAAAGGTGAAAAAATGACACTATAATAAGTGTTTTTATTTTGTATTTCTTAACAAATATAAAGTGTCTGTGATATAAAAATTAAATTTTATACTTTTTAACTGAGATTATAAGGAATAATTAGCATACAATTATAGAAAGATATGTCAATAATGTAACTGTATACATAATTATATAAAATAATGTGTTCTATTAATAAAATAAAAGGTTAAAATTCTAAAAAGAAAAAGGTTCAGATTATCCAATAACACACAAAAGAAAATTTTGATAGAATACTGTTGAAAGGAAGTAAGCAAACTTAATTTTGATATAAACCCAAAAGAAAAGAATAATTATTATCATTTATATAACAGTTGCCTAATATAAATATTAGAAAGAAGTGGTGTGGCCATCGATAATTATGGAAAGGAGGTTACAAAATACATGGTTTGACCAATAGATGGTAGTTATGGAAATGCAGTTTTAATTTCAATTCAGTTTTAAAGTATTATGTTTTATTTTTTTAGATTTGATAACATAGCAATTATTAGACTGAACATATGTCAATTGGTCATACTTGTGTTTTAATAGAATAGATATAACTATTGAATTAGTAGGGACTTGAATAATCCAATCGATAAATTAAGAACATGCATGCCTATGGGTTAATGGGGTTGGCCAATTATTAGCTGATTAACGAAATACATGTATGTATATACTATACTGTAATAACTATACTTACAAGAGTATTATACAGTTTATACTATACTTACACATATTTTGAAAATTATATAAGAATCCAAACTATTTATTAAGTATATTATTATATCACCAAGTTGTCGTGGAGTGAACATATTTTCTAGTTTGCTTTGTTGGTCCGTTTTTCAACTAAATCAATTCTTAGACGCCATGAATTTCGTGCGAAGAGGATTAAACAATAAACAATACATGGAGATGAGTAATTGTATAGATGGGTTAAAGATTACTCAGTATCAGTATCTTTGTGAAGTGCGCATGAATAAAGGTGAGTATTAAGGAGACGTGATAAATTGCGTAAACTTAAAAGCAAACATCAATATTATTAGTGTTTGACTAACAAAGCAATAGACATACAAATGTTTGATGAACTGATGATATAATTTTTTGGTTAGAGGGATGGACAAATATTTAACAGGACAAGTACAACTGGTTATCAACTAATCTGGGAAGACGTATGCGGTATATTAATAACCCGGTTTTGGTTTCTTCATTTCATTATGGTTTCTTTTGCTTGTTCTCTCTTTTTAATTGCAGGGTTTTCAGGTTTAGCTTTAGACTTTTAGTATAGACAACGGGTACACCAACTTAACATGTTTTAAAAAACACGATTAATCAGATTTACAGATAACAGTAATTATATTTTGAAATTTTATTGAAGAAATATGAACTTGCATGATAAAATATTTAAATCATAAAACTTCTAGTTACACCGCTCTATTATATTGTTATCATATGTATGAAAATGGACAAAAGCTTTGAAATATATTATTACATTGTTAACGTAAACAAACCATTTAACGAACTTATACTTTTTCGGTTGTGTTTTAAGATTATGCAAGCTGTATTTTAAGATTATGCAAGCTGTATTTTAAGATTATGCAAGCTGTACTTATCGAGAACAACTAGCTAGGAACATATAAAACTTGATTTAATTGGAGGAAGTAAACTAATTAAATCAGATAAAACCATATCCAAATATAATCCAAATAATATTTGTTTGTAAACTAACAAACCTAACACATATATCAGATACACTTCCAAATTATGGTTTGATTATGTAAGCAAGTTTGTTCAGTTTGGTTTTAATGACATTTTTAATTGCGTGTAGCACTGTTAGTATGGGTAGATATAATGGGGGCCATTTAGGTGGTAGGGAAGTTTTTTTAACAAACCCAAGAAATTTGAGGGCATTTACGAACACTTAAAAATACAAGACGTTTTCTATAAATTCAGAGAACAATGACAACTCTACAAATCTCCTGGGGAGCAAAACTCAGAAGAGTGTCTCATCGACCTTTAGCCCATAAGTTGCAGCAAGATTAGCTTCAATAAACCCTTGAGAATATCTGTACACAACGTGATTTAATCTGTTGTAGTTCTGTAGTAATCTCTATGGAGTTTTATCATTATAACTTCAATTTCCTTAAGCATACATACACACACGACACTCATGAGCAGAAAAATCTTGATGATTTTATATATATATACTACTCCTATATCTTATTGGAGAGAAGATCCCACATCGAATATATGAAAGGGACTTGAGTAATATATACGGGACTTGAACCAATCCACTAATTGCCAATTGGTTTTAAGTTGGAAGCCCAAGAAACTTATCATGGTATCAGAGCCCAGATCCTAATAAGTTAAACCCCTAATTAATATTAACCCTATCCGACCGGGTATATAGGTCGTAATTGACTCGCTCGACCGAGTATAACTGTCTTAAAGTTCCGAGATTTCTGGCCGATAAGAGTCATCATCTCGAGGAGGGGTATTAAGGGATATGTATCCCACATTGGAAAATCAATGGGACATTAAGTAATATATAAAGGGTTAGGGCCAATCCACTAATTGCCAATTGGTTTTAAGTTGGAAGCCCAAAAAACTTATCATATCTATTGTGTGATTGGCTTTTCATTCTGGACAGTGACTAATAAAAACACTTTTGCTTGTAACAGAAGCTTAGTGCCACACTGCCACATTAATTTGTTCAATTTGGTTCTTCTTTTCATTTTTTTTGGTTTAATGCTACTTTGTTATTTACTTATTTATTTCTCAGACATATGAGGTCATGCATTGGCTGCCCATTTAATTGTAGTTACGAGGAAACTCATCAGAATCTCACAAATTTTCAGGTCTTTTGCCACATGACACCAATAATAGTATATTATTATGAAAAGAAAACAGTAAGCTTACTGTCTCAACATAAAAAAAAAAAAAAAAACTCACATGCAGCACAAACCCAAAGCCCTCAAGCTAAGCAATATATAAACCCTTTGGCCCCCAAACAACTTCCTTCAAAGCCACATTCACTAGATTCAATCCAAAATGGCGACAGGTTCTCGTGTTCTGATCGGTCTAGCAATGATCCTCATAATCTCAGGAGAACTGCTAGTTCCAGGGCAAGGAACGTGCCAAGGAGACATCGAGGGTCTGATGAGAGAATGTGCTGTCTACGTCCAGCGTCCTGGCCCAAAGGTAAACCCATCCGCAGCGTGTTGCAAAGTCGTTAAGAGATCAGACATCCCTTGCGCATGTGGCCGTATCACACCCTCGGTTCAAAAGATGATAGACATGAATAAGGTTGTTCTTGTCACTTCCTTTTGTGGGAGGCCTCTCGCTCATGGTACCAAGTGTGGAAGTAAGTCTGTTATCAATTAAGCAGCTTCATGCTTTTATAGCTTTAATCTTGTAACTATTTTCAATTGTTTTTCTGTATCCTAATGTGTTAATGTTCTTATGTGGCAGGCTACATTGTGCCATGAGGTTTGGGACCAGACCTTAAGTGCTATGGTTTTATGGAATAAAGTGTTTGTACTTTGGAGCCTTACTAGTTACCACTTAAATCTACCCTTGCAATTTCTAATGTATTGATCCAAATAAATATTATTGAGCTTCAATGTTGTTTAAATTGAATAAACCGGATTAATAAAGTATAATCTTGATTGGTTCACCACAGAGTACTTAACAGAGCTCCAGACCATATATAAGACTAATTCAGCTGAATCTTAATAAGTCTGAAATAATAATAATAATAAACGTATTGAATAACATTAAAACATTTCCATCTCAGAGGAATCAAAACAAAACTTTCATGTAATCCAGGTACTCTAAAAGCTATTTACCTATTGAGATTCTCTGCTTCATAGTTTTTATATGAGAATTCCTTTCCCTGACAATGGAAATAGAGATTGATTTTGATTCTCTTACACTTGTTTGTAGAACAGAACATAGGCTTGGTCGTGCAAAACCTGTTTTGGCCCTATAGCAGTCACAGATGCATCATCGAACCTAAGCCACTGATTGTTCTTTCTTCGAGCATCCGCGGTGTAGTGCCCCTTTGATGGATCCCTTCCGTGGTGAGTAATCGTTGCCACAAGCTCATATTTTAAACCCTACAAGAAGAAACCTGAGTAAGTAAAAGTTCAAAGAAGATCACATTAGACAGTTTTGTTTTCAACTTAATACCCCGTTGGAAGGAGAAGCAAGAAGGTAGCGGCCTAGGTTGAGCTCGAGGGGGAAGTGAACAGGTTTATGGAGCTTAGTACTCCCTTGGTTCCCGTAGCTAAAACGCATAAGGTGCAGTATCATTATCTTCGAGAGCTTCTGTATCTTTATCGACTTTCTAGCACTCACTACACCAGCCTGTAATAAAAGAGCTCAAAACAAAGCAAATATGCCAATTATTAAAACAATATTCATAAGGAATCTTCTTCAACCAGTAACGGATTCAATAGTTTTACCTTGCCAGTAACAGAAGCTCGATAACCTTCAAGATCTTCAGGGGCAGAAAACAAATGCAATGCATCTTCAATTGTACACACGGCTTCCGGGTGAATATCGAGGTGGAGTAAGAGATATGGCTGCACAGTAGCAGAATCTTTGTTCCCTGTTTCCATAAATTTAACATATAAGTTGCTAATGAAGCAGAAACTTTATCTTTAACATTTTAATAAGAAAAAAAATAAAATGGCTTCAATGCTAGTACCTTGTGCCTTCACTACGCTTCTGAGCTCCCCACCGAAGATATCACTGAGCTGAGAAGGAACAAAGCTTTGTGTTCTTGTCACAGCAGATTTGTTTTTGGGTCCAACCGTTTCCCATTCATCATCATCGCTGGCAGAAGAAAGAACAGATGACTTGGAACCAGTGAGTCTAGGGGACTCGTCCCTGAGTTTCAGTAACTCATCGTGCATTTGGTCCATTATGAAACTCAAAAACTCCTGAGCGTCTTCCTGCCTGTCGACACAAGCACACAGTGCGTTAGAATCAGAGGGGAGACTAACTATGTAATGTAATAATAGTCACAAACCTTGGGCGGCCAGACATGTTGTTGAGTACATCTGGAGTAAAGTTTCTAAGGACCGTTTCAAACATGGCAGGTGTGAAAGGTCTACCCGACTCAACAACGGTAACATTGTTTCTGAAGCTTGAACTGCTTGGGGCATCTAGTTCAGATATGAACTCGGAGAATGCAGCTAAGGTTGGAGACTCAGCCTGAACATAAACAACCACAATCAGTCAACATATATAGAAAATCTAATCAAAAGCATAGAGAGAAACAAGCAGGCTAGTAACCTTTGGAATGTCTTGGAGTTGTATTCCCTGGAGGAGCTGCACAAACGGAGAACAGGAGAGTAAAGCCTGTAATGTTGCATTGAGGAAGCACAAGTTTCCAGCGTTTATTAATCCTCTTGGTGTAAAGTCTTTAAGAGGCGGTGCAGGTTCAGTATGAACCATCTGGTTGTTCTTTCTTGGTATGCTGGCAGGTGAAGAATCACTTGAGAAAATTTCGCTGTCCAGGGCTTGGAACTTTGAGCTTGTAGCTTTATACAAAGCATCACTTTCACCATCTGATACACACAACTTCTCCAAACTAGCCTTCACCGCCACACCATTGTTGAGAGGTTTTCTTTCAGACACCTCCTTGATTGTTCCGTTTTCTACCACATGCTCCGGAACGCCTGAAGAGTGCTTCACAGGGAGTTTTGCAACTTTATCAGAGCTGGAAGGTCTAGAAGCATCGAGTCTCTTTTGAGACACAGCAGATTGAATACTTCTATCTTCCTTGTGAGAGCTGGAAGGTCTAGGAGCATCGACTCTCTTTTGAGACACAGCAGAATCTTCCTTATGAGAGCTGGAAGGTCGAGATTTAACTACTCCATCAGCAGCCTGAGCCTTCTTCAACTCGCCATTAGTGTTCACTGGAGAGCTTCCGGTAACGAGATTAAAGGAGCCGAATTGTATACTCCCTACAGACTTTTCTTTATGATTCTGAGGAGCCTTGATGGGTTTTTGCTGCTCAAGTAATGACCTTGTTTCATGTTCTGTAAAGGATCCAAACACAAAGACCTGCCACCAACAAAACAATCATAGCAAAGTAATGAACATCATTTATAGCAACTAAATCAAATCTGAAAGAAAAGTATAGTCTCTCTCGCATACACATTGAGCCTCAGAGAGTAACTACTATACAACAACCAAGTAGCAACCAACATAAACAAAGCGGAAGCTACCCAAAAATCACAACTTTAACATCACTTACATAATAGTCACAACTTTAAAATCACAACAAAGTGGAAGCTACAAAAAAAAATCACAACTTTAATCTCACTTACATAAAAATCACAACTTTAAAATCAAAACAAAAGTGGGAGCTACATAAAAATTACAACTTTAAAATCACAACAAGGTGGAAGCTACATAAAAATCACAACTTTAAAGTTCACAGCTCTTGTCGGAATCAGACCAAACACTTCATAAACGACAATAACAAAATCTACACGAAACATAGACTCATCTATTACAACTAATGTCATTGTGTGAGCTCCAAATGCAACTCTGGATCATTCTAGACAATGAGGACTAAACCCTAAACACAAGAGGCAGAGAACAAGTGGGAAAAGTTACCTTCTTGTCACTCATATTCGGCACATACACGTAATAATCTGATTGAGAGAGAGATCCAACGGAGAAGAAGTTTGAGAAAGTAGGGTTTGAGGCAGCAACAACCCTTGATGAGAGTCGGCTACTTGAGAAGACATGAAACGGGGGGAAAGAGACGAGTAAGAAAGAGAGGATTTTTAGAAAGGGAAAGCCCCTTCTCTGTTCTTCTCTGCTGCAAGTAAGTAAGAGAGGGCGAGAGAGAAGAGAGAAAGATCAGACCTTTTTTGAGATTTGAGAAAGATATTATTTAGGGTTCCTTTTCTCTCTTTGTCGGATAGTTTGGTGGGAGAAGGAGAAGGAGAAGGAGGAGAGGACGGGAGCTTGGTTCTTTCGTCAAACGACGTCGTTTCCGTCTTTTACAATAAAACAACCCGGTTTGATTGTTAAAGTACTACTCTTCCGGTTTGGTACGGTCTGATGTGACTTCTTACAATAAACTCCCGGTCTAATTGTTTCATTACAACTCTTCGGGTTTGGTACGGTCTGGCGTGACTTTTTACCACAGTCACCAACTTACTAACTACTGTAGTGGGTTAAGATGTTGTCTTTACAGTTACTAGATTTTTTAACCGCGCTACGCGCGGATAAGATATTATATGTATTTCTCAATTCTAAAAAATAATATATAATATTGTATTATATTATTTAAAAAATATAAAATATGACTACATAACATAAATATATTTTTTAAATTTTCTTTGTGAAAATCATTATGTTGTTTGATTGTTGTACTTGATTCACATATTTGCATAGATATTTGTGATAGATGAATAACTATATTTTTATTATCAGTAAATAATATATATTTATTATATAATATAAGAAAAATAAAATTATTTACTTTTTAAACAAACTTGTCTCATGTTGGGGACTCGGTTATAGACATATCATATACGAATGAGACATTTTTACAGTTATCAATCTTCTTAACATTGAAAAAACAAATCTACATATCAAAACAATATCTCATACGATCTATTTGTGGAATAATTACTCTGAAGAAATTGAATTTAGGCATCAAAAAGGACTGAAAATGTATGTGCATATATGTTATCTAAGTCTGCTTCACAAAGTACTATTCATAGTTCATATATCATTAATGTCCATCCTATTTTTTTGTCCACCATTTCTTAAACATCTTGAAATAACTGATTCTGATTAATAATAAACGTTTTGCTGGAAAAAAAATCAAATTTGTCTAATTATCGCTTAAATATTTTATTAATATGGTCTAAGAAGCTTTTAAGTGATATCATAGTTTAATTTATTAGTTTTTTTGTTATTTTTTAGAGGTTTTTGTATTTAAGATTTTTTTTCATATTAAGCTTTTATTTCTTTCACAGAATTGATATATATATATATATATCATAAAAATTACCATCAAATCAGTTTTACTTATTTATTATTTTGTTTTAACGAAAATACACTTTTTAAATAATTTAATTTAAAATAAAATTATATATTAATATGCTGTATTTTAACAATTTCATTGATTTAATTAATTTGCTTTGGTGGATAACTTAAAAAGTTTTCATATGAATCGGGGAAGGTAAATTTATGTTGTTATATTATATTTATTTTGTGTATATAGAATCTATATATAATGATAATGTAATAAAGAAAGAACATTATTTTTTTGTAACTTCAAAAAGATACATTATTACAATTTAAAATGAATCAAAATTGAATAAAATGGTAATTAAATATTTGTAAATCTAATTGTTTAGTTGGATTCTCATGAAAAAAAAATCGATTGGTTAAACAAATGTTTCAAAATTTGTTGTGGTATTGTTTTGTCTATAAATTATAAAATTTATTTAATTAATATATTTAATTATTGCATCCTTAAATAATATTTTATTAAGACATTAGAAAAATATGTTTTGAGTTGTTTTGTCAAATTGTACAAAAATCTATGCTTTTTCATATTTGTAACTTCAAAAGATACATTATGATAATTTGAAATTAATCAAAATTGAATAAAATGGTAATTAAATATTTGTAAATCTAATTATTTTTTTTATCTTGTTTAGTTGGATTCTCATAAAAAAAATCGATAGGTTAAACAAATGTTTCAAAATTTGTTGTGTTATTGTTTTGTCTATAAATTACAAAATTTATTGAATTAATATATTTAATTATTGCACCCTTAAATAATATTTTATTAAGACATTAGAGAAGTATGTTATGAGTTCTTTTGTCAAAATTTTACAAAAATCTATGTTTTTTCATATTTGTCACGAAAATTTATATGTTAAACTTACTTTTACAAAATTCTTAACTTTGTCACGAAAACAAAAATCTATGCTTTTTCATATTTGTCAACGTTCTCACACTTTCTAAGAATATATTAGCTTAGTCACTTACTTATTTTTTTTTTACAAAACAAAGTATCGGAGTCTTGAAAGTTGAATTCATATTATTGTAAATGTACATAAGAATTTGTGATTATATACTTAGTGGTTCTTGTATATGTGTCCAAGAAAGTTTCAATGGCTTAGTGGTAACTGTCCTATATATATATCATACTAACCCGGGTTCGATTCTCACCTTCGCATTGTTTTTTTATTTTTTACGAAAAAAATGAGATGACATGGCAATTTCGGGTTCTCTGATTGGTTGATTTTTCTATCCTATGTAGACACCCTCTCCATGGCTTATATCCCCCTTTTAGTATAGTATAGATTTTTTTTTTACAAAACAAAGTATCGGAGTCTTGAAAGTTGAATTCATATTATTGTAAATGTACATAAGAATTTGTGATTATATACTTAGTGGTTCTTGTATATGTGTCCAAGAAAGTTTCAATGGCTTAGTGGTAACTGTCCTATATATATATCATACTAACCCGGGTTCGATTCTCACCTTCGTATTGTTTTTTTATTTTTTACGAAAAAAAATGAGATGACATGGCAATTTCGGGTTCTCTGATTGGTTGATTTTTCTATCCTATGTGGACCCCATGGCTTATATCTCCTTTTAGTATAGTATAGATCCTGTGTCTCGGGTTCGAAGCTTTTCAACTTTCTTATTAAAATCCCTTTCGAAAGAAAAATAAAATAGAGAGGGAGAGAGAGAGGGAGAGGCCAACAAAAATAATATCGCCGAAGAGTTCATTACCTTCTCCTCCGACGGTTAGTTGTTTTGCTTCTTCTCCCTCTTCTGTTTTTATTATCTCTCTTTCTTTCTTTCTTTTTTTCCTCTTCTGATTTGATATCTGATGATGCTGTTAATATACATGTAAGCTTAGAGAAAGAACTGTTTATAATTAGTATTATTATTTTTTGCAGGATAATGGTTCCAACAGTACTTTGGTAATCAAAAGGACATGACTTTCACGGTTTTTTCTGGTAAAAGTCATCAAATTTGCAAGACCCAACAAGACCCACTGTTGATAAGAGTCTGTAAGAAGAAGGTTAAGTATCTAATTCGCGCATTATAATATTAAATTAGAATATTTAATAATGTTGATTTTGATTTCTGAGCTGTTTCTCACCTTGAAATTCACCGCTTTGACTAATTATTGAAAACAATTAGTGTAGGTCACGACTATGAGATCCTGATGTGTGAGAGAGAGAGAGACCCTTTGTTTTTTATTCGTTTATTATTACAAAGCCAAAAACATCAGAGAGAGATATAGAAGAGGAAGGAGACAAGAACAATGAGTGTCTCTTTGAGTGTGATGACATTCAATCTTCACGATGATCAACCTGAAGAAAGTCCTAATTCATGGGATAAAAGAAAAGATTTGTGTCTCAGTGTCATCACCAGTTACTCCCCCGTTATTCTCTGCACTCAACAAGGTTCTCTCTCTTTTCTTTCTTCCTATGGATGAATCAGTAGCTTGTTAGATCTCTCTTCCTTCTTCATATTTGGCTTATTGAGTATGAATGAATGCTGTAGTGTAATATTGCTTCATGTGTTTTTGATCTCCTGTTTCCTTTGTGTAGGTGTGAAGTCGCAGTTAGACTATATTCAGCAGGGTTTACCAGGTATACATATTATCTTTTTTTTTTCTATGATGTGAATTCTATAGAGATCTAGATCTAGATTCTATTTTTAGTATATATGTTGATATTGCTTAATTCTGACAGTTGATTTGCACTCTGAGTTGTCTGTTGTATGGTAATGATGTGCACGTTATTCTTCACATGATGGTGGCATTGTCTATCTTGTTTTTTGTTACTACTTCCTTTAGCTAAGAACCAATGAACTAGCTTCTAGTTCCACATGCTTTGACAACACTTCAGATTGCATTGTGTCCTTGAACTTAGAAGAGATAGACTATAATACTCTTCTTTGATTGCAGGGTATGATCAATTTGGCATATCAAGAAAAGGGCATGAGGATCCCACTGATGAATCTTGCACCATCTTCTACAACAAGGAAAAAGTAATTGACTTTTTTCATGAAAATGTCATGATGATTAAATTGAATGCTATACTCTATGTATGCTAATTGAAGGTAGAGCTGCTGGAGGGTGGAACATTTTGGTTGTCAGAGTCTCCCTCGGTCCCTGGAAGCACGGCATGGGGTTCTGAAGTTCCCTGTATAGCGACATGGGCCATATCCTGATTACTGTGTGGGATTGATGTTAGTTAAACAGCTGTTAGCTTAGTATTAATGGCTTGATTCTATTGTCCTATATATATATATCAGGGTCTTGTGTTTTCTTTGACAAAGCTGCCTACACATTCCAACTTAAACGTGTGGAGCCGCCGGGCTTTTCGTTTCAGATAGTCAACACAAACTTGGATGAAATCAGTCCTCGTGCCCGTAGGCGAAGTGCTTTGCTCACGTGGCAACACATGGCATCATTACCTCCCAGCTTGCCCGTTGTCTACTGTGGAGGATTCAACACACAGAAGGAATCAACAACCGGAAGATTTCTCTTGGGCAGATCTAGGTACCTTACTATCACTCAACTCAAAGAGTTTCCTTTCACAACTTCTGTGTGTTGCAATAACAGCTACACTGCAAAACTTGTTTCAACTCAAAGTGTTTTTTTTTTGTATTCATCCAACTTGCAGAGAGCATGGGGTGGTAGGGGACATGAGAGACGCATGGCCAAGTGCCCGAGTACGAAAAAATGTCGCCCTCATAAGAACATATCATGCTTTCAAAGGTACGGATAAAACATTGTTCGCCTCTCACGAGCCATTAGAATCATTTATCTCTGGAGTTTCATAACATATTGAAGACTTTGTGTAGGTGACAAGCAGGGAACGGTCGAGTTTCTGAAGCTAATATTCAGAGCGCTATGCCTCTGCTGGGACCGACAGACACAAGATCTACACACTGATTGGATACTCTACAGAGGTAGGTCTGTAGTTCCCGTGATGTGCGAGGTGGTAAATGACAAGGTCGACGAGTTGTACCCGTCGTCTCACTACCCTGTGTTTGCTGAGTTTATGCTTCCTCGTTCTGTAAGAATGCTTGAACCTACTCCTCCTGTTCCTTCTTCTGCTCAAGAAGAGGAAAGCTAGAACCGCTTGTTCCTGTCTTTGCTTAAAGCTTTGGAAAATATTGTATTGTTGTGCACATGAGCTCTGATTTTTCTCAGAGCCTAGCTTAAACTTATTCAAAGGAAATAACTACTCTGTTTGTTTTGTTATAAGACGAACAAGAAGCTTCAAAATTCTTCTCCAAAAAACCCCAAGTTTTGCTTCGTTGAAATATTATCTCACTATCTATCATAGTAGACGCCAAAAGGAAACAATTGAGAACGGATTAGCCCATCAATATCTAAAGCACAATAATTCGGGGGCACAATGATTGGTCTCTGATCATGAGGTTTCATTTTAAGAAGAAGAATTGTTTTGTACCCACTCGACGAGTGTCGCAACTCCAAACCCAGTCGCAGCTTTCTTCTTCTCGTTCCACACCGGTCCTGCCATATCTATGTGCATCCACTCTACCTTCTCGTCCACAAACTGCAACCATTCACCAAACCCCGGTTCTTCGTTAGAGAACTAAAGTGCAAGTATTAGAATGTGCTCTTTGTTTCTACGCTTCTCACCTGTTTCAAGAAGAGAGCCGCGGTGATGGATCCACCTGCACGGCCTCCAGTGTTAACCATATCTGCAACTCCTGATTTCATCATCTCCCAGTAACTCTCTTCCATCGGCATTCTCCATAGCTTCTCTCCGCTTCTTTCCGATGCAGCAATTACCTCCTTTGCAAGCTCATCACTAGGCGTATATATGCCTGCAGAAAGAAAAAAAATCAACATTCACTCATGATGAGTGAACGTAATTATACACAAACCTATGTACCTGCCATGGAATTTCCAAGAGCAACAATACAAGCTCCAGTCAACGTTGCAAGGTCAACAACCTGCATAAATTATTCAAAAGTTTTAGCAAAAACCGATAGAAACAATGTCTGAATTAGACTCCTCAAGCTTCTATGTATCAACAAACGAACAAAATATTTCAGACAATACCTTATCGACTCCCTGGTTGCAAGCATAAACCAGAGCATCTGCAAGTGTTAGTCGCCCTTCAGCATCTGTGTTGTTAACCTGCACATATACCGCCAACAAATTAGTTTTTTGTAAAGAGAAAACAATAGAAATCTCAGAAGTTTTTGAAGCTGGACTCATATAGGAAATAGTGTTTATGATACCTCAATTGTCTTTCCGTTTGAGGCTGTGAGGACATCTCCAGGTCTCATTCCAGTACCACTTATCATATTCTCACAGGCTGCGACAATGAAGTGCACCTGATTGTGCAAAAAGGTATTTGTTAAGGTACATTCTCGTTAAGTCAGAAGCTCAAGTTTCGTGTGATAAACTTTACCTCAACACCGGGAGGCTTAATTTGACCAATGGCCTTTGCAGCGCCAAGAACAGCAGCTGAACCTCCCATATCAAATTTCATGAGCTCAATTAAGCAACCTGGGCCGGTCTTAATGTTGTAGCCACCACTGCGAACAAAAAGCATATGGTCAATAACCAATAAGTAAACTAATAAAAAGAGATTGATGCAGTAAAGGTAAAGTTAAACAGAAGACAACTGCTCAAGAGATTACCTGTCAAATGTCAATCCTTTTCCAACAAGAGCAAGTTTGGTCTTGACAGGGCCACTAGAAGGTTTGTAGACAAGGTGGATGAAACGAGGTGGATTAGCTGAAGCAGCAGCAACAGCAAGATATGAACCCATCTTCAACTCTTTGCATTGCTCCTCATTCAAGATGTTTGCAGTCATAACATCACTGTACATGGAAGCTAGCTTTGAGGCCTCGTCAGCTAGTACAGCTGTAAGATAGAAAGTCGCAGACTTCAATACACATCATCAATGCTCACATTACACAAACACGGAAATATAAAACTATGATGCTCCAAAAAAAACGATCCATACCAGGGGTGAGAACGTTAGCTGGAGAATTAACGAGTTCTCTCCCGAAAATGACGCCATAAGAAACATCTTCAGCATACTTAAGCTTCTTCTCTAGCTCAGGTCCAGTTCCAAAGCCAATGATATCCACAGATTTGAGAGATGGTTTCTTTGACTCAGACTTATACCTGCTATCTTCAAACAAACCAAGCACCGTGCCTGTCACAAAGTAAACAACGATTCCATCAGTTCCAAAACGGTAATGAAACGAGAATCCTTCTCCTGCTTACATCAAAACAACAAACACCTGAAGCAATAGCTGAAGCAGAAGTGAGCTTCGATTCATTAGACTCTGAAGAGGCCAGAACAACAGCAACGCTGCTAGCTTGAGAAGCCTTTGCAGCTGCAGCAACAGCCTCGCCGAGACTCTGAAAAGCCGAAGGAGAGGACGCAGTTTTACCAAGACCAATCAGACCCACACGCTTTGATCCGAGACCCGGGAGTCTAAGAACTGTTGACTGCCCTGGCTTCCCGGAGAAATCTTCCTCAGAAGAGACATCCGCTAAGAGTCCACCCAAATGAGCATCGAGCTTGTTCAGTATCGCGTTCTGGAACTTGGAGTTCACGTCCTTGGCCATGTCTTTCTCCGTCACGCCAACAGCGAGTATGTCGCCTTTCCACTCCGTCACGTCGACGTCCTTCGCGGAGAAGGTGACCTAATAACAGAACATCGACGATTCAAAATCAGGTCAACGCCACATAAGAAAAAAGTCAAACTCGAACGCAATCGACAAATCAACACAGAATCCACGAAGCAGTGACTAGAATCGAGTTTAACACACACCTTAGGATGATCGGTGGAGTTGGCTTGAGTGAGGCCGAGAGTAGCTTGTGCGAGTGTGTGAGCCATGGCTCTCCCTCTGGAAGAATGGTAAAGAGGCGTTACGGCGAGAGCGAGTCTAAAGCGAGGCGGCAACTGGAATCGGAGGAAACTCGAGGAGAGTGGTGAAGGAGAGGAAGAGAACGAACGGAGATGGAATCGAGCAGAAGAAGAAGCAACGGATGTAACTAAAGTAACGGCCATTTTGAGAAACGCACGGAGACGAAGCCGCCGTGTGTTAGTTATCTATCCGATGACTGGAGAATTTGATTACGGGGCTACTCCACTATTTTTACTTGACTCACCCATTTGCTACTATCCGACTCGGCCCACCCGTTTCGGGTCCGTTTCTGACCCGCTACGACGTATCATGTGCTTGTCATGTGACTATCATATTAACTAGGAAATTATTTCGATTAAGAATTTTTTTTTCAACAGTATGTAAAATGTATTAGCTTGTTGACGGCCAAAATAAAAAAAGAAAAAAGAAAATGTATTATCTGGTTACAATCTGTACCTTATTTCTATACAAAAGAAAACTAATACAAAAAAAATTAAATACAATTTTTGCTACATTATTGATGTTGTTCCGCAAATCTTTTATTTAAGAATTTTAAAACAAAAACAAACAATATGCAGAAGCTTGAGCGAGTTCCATTACAAATGAAGAGCAAAAGCAAAATGAAACAGTGGGGGAGAAATCTCAGATAACCAAGGTAATCACGTTCATATCTTAGGAGCCTAGTAATTACCAGTTACTAACAAAGGCCTTATTCTTTCCCTTCAGCGACTAGTTCTAAGAAAACCTTTTAAAGTATAAGCATCAGCAACAAAAAAAAGGAAGCAATTCTTCTCTCTAACGTTCTAACCAACAAGCTCAGCCTCTGGTTGCTCTGTATCAGCTGCCTTGGAAGGTTTATGGACAATCTTTGGTTCTGGTTTCTCTATTCCTTGTATATCGGTTATCCTCAACTTTGTTAATTCCTGGACATTAAGCGTTAAATGATCAAAAACAACAAACACACATATTGAAAGAGTTCGAAGCAAGGTAATTGCCAAAGCTGAAACACTTAAGGGATGATACCTGTCGATGTCCTGTGGTTCTCCTATAATTCTTCCTTCGTTTCTTTTTGAAAATAAGCACTTTTTCATCCAACGCCTGTCACTCACACAAAAGGTATTCAAACTAGTTAGACGCTATTCTACATCAAGACATTCATTGATGATGTGGCCACCAAACAATAGATGAAGACTAATCTAATAACTTGTAGTCCGTCCATACATTATTCCTAAGGCTTTCAAACTCTTAGCACTAGCTGATTAAGTTTCTCTCACCCATCATCGGATTCAGCAAGCAAATTCTCATGAAAGTAAATGTTCTGTTTTCAATTGTCAACCTTTTTTCCCTTATGCACAGCTTGACTAATATAATAAAACACCTTGCAAAGACACTCACATGCTCTTCCACAACAGCATGAACAGTCGCCTCAGGCAAGATAGGCCTACCAATAATCGTCTGGCTTGACGATCCCAACAGAAGAACCTTAGTCAGTGTCAACTGCCGCAAAGAGACAAGATTTAACAACATTTATAAATCATAAAATAATAGCAAAGATCTTAAACGTTAAAACAATGTTCATGAAGAAGAAGATATACCTTATCATTGATGTCACAGAACTTCAACTTCTCTGTGAAAATGGAGTCCCCGTTGCTCACTTTGAACTGATGCGAACCAATCTATAGGACAGCAGTAAAAAAACAGTCAAACATCAGAATTTGTCTGAAATGACACTATGAGTTTTGTCGAGCAGACACGAAACCTGAACAACGGCAAAGACTGGCTCGTATGGTTTGAAGAGTCGCTCGGAAGTTTTGAGAGGACCCATCACCTTGTACCCTATCTCCGCCGCCGCCTCCACTTTCTCCGCCGGTGAATATTCCCTTTCTACTTCCATCTCCGCCGAATCCTCCTCCTCCTCATCGTCATCTTCTCCATCGCTGCTTTCATCAGTACCGTTTGATTTCGAAGCGAATTGGCGACCTTGGGAACGGCTGTACCAAGGGAAGTAGTCCGTAGTGAGAGATCGATTCTGGATTGGGGCCGCATGAGTACCGGAAAGCTCTAATCCCCGAATTGAAGAGATCAAGCGTGTTTGGCTGATCGATAAAACCGTCGTGGCGCGGCGGCTCAACTCGCGAATGCATCGAAGGCTCGCCATCGGAGCAGGCTTAGGGTTTACAGAGACTAGAGAGGGTTTTTGTTGTCCTTGTTTCGTCAACTTGAAGTTTATGGAAACCCTCCGCACAAGTCAGAGGGTATCATCATATGCATATTACACCATGTCTTAGTGGTGTTTTGTTTGATTATATACATGGAGATACGTAGCAAATCAATTTTCTTAAACCTTACCACTTATCACATTATCACAGTTTGCGATGTTATAATTCATCCATTTTTAAGGAATTCAATTTCCTCGTTACTCTCTACTATAAGTTTCAAGACATTTTTTGGATCAGAAATGAGATGGTTAACTAGGTCTGATACCATTTATAACGATCTGATCCGTCCACGGCTAATGGACCATCCATGCTTGCTCACTCGGTTCATGGACTTCATCCCGTTCCAACGGTCGGTATGTTAATTTTTCCAAAACCTAAAAGTCATGTTTATTAACCTTGCAAATCAGCATTCAACATTTTTTCCGTATTTTGGCTTCACTCGTATAATATCGCGAATTACTTCCCGATATGTCATCTATACTCCAGTCTAAGCACGTTTAGTTTTGGAATTTTAAAAGGATACATGATGCAAAAGGTAAATTAACTTTAGTAACATATGTAGCTAAATCAAATTTTTTTAAGTCTTTCTACGTATCGCTGTTCGGGATGTTAATACTTTTAGTCACAAAGATTATGAAAAGCTGCAGGGAACTAATTTAATTATAAGCCTAAGATAAAGTCCACAGTAACCAGATAAAAATTAATAACAACGTCGATCACTAAAGAAAATGACAGAGAGGCCAGTGTACTTCTTCTCCCATAATATTTCTAAAATATTATTTGTGCTAAATAGTTTAAAATTGTTTCCATTTAGAAAAAAGGAAATTACCATCCCATAAAAAAAGTTACGAAATATTGTTTGTGATATAGATAGTCTTAAAAGATTTTCCTTATACAAAAAAGAAATCAAAATCCAAAAAAAAGCACAAGATGTTTTAGAAATAATTTAATAATTAGAAAAAGGAAATCACAACATCTATATAAATAAACACGTATATCTATGTGATCTCTCCAGTGTAAGCTCTTATTCTCCAACGATCATGACTGCTTGGTTCCCAAAGATCATCTTCCTCGCCTTCCTCGTCTTGCTTTTGGTTGTACATTCACAAGCTCGGTTCTTTCTTGAGCCAACTACATATGAAATAGACGGTGAAATAGTCGAATTTTATAAACATTGGCATGCAAAGAAGGTAGAAGATATTGATGACGTGATCAACGAGGAGGTGAAATCGACTTACATCGGCGACTTGCATGAGAAGCTAATGGTCAGATACGGCGCCAAATTGATGTGGAGGATTGATGTTTTTCTCTGTCTTTGTTTCTCTTTATTGTTTACCGATTTACTTTTCAAGCTTTCCTTTCGTATTGTCAGCAGATGTTCTGCTAGGGTTTCAAAACCCATCATCAGATGTTATGCGTAATAATACAAGTCGATATCTTTGTTGTTATTTTCTTGGGTTATTCAATCAAATATTGCACAAAACTTATTATTTTTAATGTCTTTGAACAAGCGATAAATGCGATAAGTCCAAACGTTGTGATATGTTCTTGTGTAAATTTAATTTTCATGAACTGCTGCAAGCTATAGTTGGTTCCGTATAGAATCCTTAAGTTATGAATTTACTGCTCAACAAAAAATTGGCTGGATGTTAACTTCTTTTCCAAGAAAAGATATGATGTTGCATTATATAGCTTGTTGGATTTACGGGACAAGAATATGGTCTGGTCTTGGCGCGTGATTATAGGGTCTCCGGTGTTGATATGGAATAAATATGTGTGGTGAATGATTTTTTGAGGATTTATCGATATGAGAATGTATGGAGGAGGGAGTAGTGTGAGGTGGTGAGTTCTAGGTTAAACTAAAAGAAGCGACGATCATGGCTCCATTGGTGCAAGGAGTGTGTTATTGTTGAGTGAGCCGACTCTGTCTTATAAGGATCATCTGATGATTTGCAGTTTGTATCTTACCTTGCTTAGTCTGTTATTAAATTTTATGTTTGTAGGTTTGTTAGAGAATAGCAAAGATATCAATATTCAGGAGAATATATAAAAAAGATTTGTATCTCTCTATAGACTGACTTGTTCAAGCTAAGAAAGTGATCATAGAATTGCAAACGGACAGCCAGTTCTCTCTTTTTTTTTGATAAGTTTATAAGATACAGCGTAGAAAAACGTTGGAAAAGCTTTATCGCTTGAAAAGCATACAAGCTAGTGAATATCATTGTCAATTTAAAAAAAATACTAATACAAAGGCTGCCCGCCATGAATCAGGCTGCGTAGTTAGGCATTGCTTTCTTGAGGAATGTTATTGGTTGCGATTCTTCAGGGGCTAACCGGTCAAAAGGAATGTAGTTCTCCTCTTTGTCATAGACATGGCACACAGTCATTATCGTCTTCATCAACCGCCAATTCCACGTAGCCAAGTTTGTATACTGCATCAAAAGAAACCTCAAATCTTCCGCCAGTGTCATATAAATTCACAAAGCTTTATGGGATAAAAAAAGTGGTTGTTACCTTTCCCCAGTTCTCTTGTATAGACTGATGAGCCGCACGAAGATTGTAGCTCGGTATCCTTGGGCTTATGTGATGCGGGATGTGTACGTTGATATCATGGCAGAGAATCTCAATCCTGTCACAACGTTGAAAACATATGAAAATCAAACAAGAGCTATCAAAACTCAGCCAGCAGAGAATTTAAAAGTTGCATTACCAACTCGGGTAATCACAATGAACAGTTCCATTAAGTTGGGCCTGAGCCGCGTTCCACTCATCAGCAGGCTTGAAAGGAATGTGTGGAGCCGTATGATGAACCATCGTGAACGTACTCATCTATAGAAGAAACAGTAAATGCGTTACCATTGTGGCTTCTGATGCTTTATCGAATGAAAAGAGATATAACAGAGAAGAGTAACACATAGAAGCATTTACCCAAAAGTGATAGCCCAACCATGGCATCAGCCAGAACTTTACCCATCCCAGTATACCAACTTTGTATATGATCAGTGGCCATCCAACAGCCATGAAGGCGAAAACACAAGCTAGACTTATCTTCACCCTATTCACTTCGCTCGGTCTGAACTTTCTCAGGTTGAAGTGCCAGTTCACCCTGTTAGAACACTTACTATCATTAACTAAAAAGGTATATAGAGAAAATAAGAATTAAAGAGTATATATACCAGTGAGCTATGGACAACCAAGGCCTAATGGGGCCATATCCAAAAATGATTGCCTTTCTCAGAACAGGTGATGAATCAAACTCCTCTGGCGGAACTGGTTGCCATGCTGTGTCATGAACTAACCTATAGAGAAACAAAGTCATCACATATCCTATAGTGAATATATATATAACAGTCTAGGTAAGCAAGTAAGAGTTACATGTTGGTTTTGGCGTGGTGACGGTCGTGCTTAAACCTCCACGGCTCATAAGGGTACACAAGAGGTAGGAAGGCTAGAGTACCCACAATGTCTTCAACCAATTTGTTCTTTGAAAATGATTTATGAGCACAATCATGACCTATCACAAAGAACTAGAAGAAAGAAACAATGCACTTAGACAAAAGTAAAGTAACAAGGACACATAGAGAAGAGACAGTGGATGATGAGAGGTTTACCCCTGTAACTGCAGTTCCTGTCCAAGCCCAAGCCAAAGGAAGCAGATACCAAGGAGCTTTCGCAATCATGAAGAGCCCCAAAGCGTAGGAAGTCACAGATATCAACACGGACTTCCATGCTTTCACATCATCAATCTCAAACACCTGAAGAAGAAGAAGTTCAGTATCAATCACACTGTTCACACACAACGCTTATTGAAAAAGCTGTATACCTCTTTGGGAAGAGTATCCATGATATCTTTCAAGGTGACGTTATCAGGAAGATCTTGTCCAATTTGTTTGAATCCATAACTGTCTGCTAACTGTTCTCTATGTTCTGCACTATCAGCTGATGGAGGTGCGACAGGAACAGAGACAGCTTTTATGCATCCAATCCTTTTCTTTGCAGGAACAAGGAATGTTCTTCTAGTTCCTTTTAACAAAAGACCAATTGGTCTCACAGCATACACACCTGATAGAACGGTTCACTAACATCAGCATTCATTTAAGAAAGACAACAACTTTGCACTTGCAGAGCAAAAAGATGGGTTTTTGAGGAGTACCCTGAGAAAGACGAGCAGAAGCAAGCTTAGGAGCCCTAGGAAGAGAGTGTTGTGGGCCCTGAGAATCCAATGAGCAAAGAAAAAACAAAATTGATGATGGGAAACTCAAAGTAGTAGTGATGGGCAATAGAGAAGAATGTGAAAGGTGAAGACTTTTTTTTTTACCGTGAAGGCGAAGAGAGAATCAGCAATTCTTGACGCCATGGATGGTGAAGAAGACGAAGCCAAAGGGGATTGAAATTTGAATGGTTGTGAAGAGCCGTCACCTCTTCGAGCTCATAGCACAAGTGACTTCCACAATTTAACTTGGGGTTTTAAATTTTTTTTGTTTCAGAAACAATATTTTTGCATAATTGATCAAAAATATATAAATGTGTATATATTGGGAAAACTATCGTAATATTGAGTAACAAAAAGGGTATAATATTGGCACAATTTTAACAAAAATAAAAGTAATTTAGTTAAGATAATTAATTAATTTTAAACGATAATTCCAAAAATTCGAATTCCAAACGTAAGTTACTAAACTGACGAGTTGTTTGGATCACTAGTTTATTTGGAGCTTTATAGAAAACATGCGTTACGGGTGATACGTGCATATTTATCTATATAACAAATTCTTGTTGAAAAATAAATATATAACGAAAATTGTTTTGTCAAATAGTATTGTTATTTTGTTAATTATATAGGAAAGAGTATAAACTGGACTAATGGTGGTTTAGTCGTTTAAGATTGGCAATGTCAATTTAAAAGCAAAAAGTTTGATGTTTTCATTGCAATCCAGACGTAGTTGTCATGCTTTAAATGATAAAAAATACACAAGACTTTTCATAACCTGAGTTTTTTTTTTAAACCACCATAACCTGAGTCTTATTTACGTTTCTAATCAAAATTTTCGAGTTACAAAACAATATCCAAGTTTGTAGTTTTCCACGGCTACTAAACACAAACACTGAGAATTTCTTTATTATCCTGAAAGTAAAATTGAACATGAAGCTTTGCTCTGAGCCTCTGACTATAGCAAAAGAAAAAATATTATTGTGGGCTTCATTGTGAGTTCAACTCAATTTACGAAGACATGACCTACTAATTAATTACTCGAGACTTGAGACAGAGAATGAGTCTTTGTAAAGAATATGGGCTGAGCCCAACTAAATATAGAAAATATATAATCCAATAGTTGAATCAGAGTAGCAACACATGTGAAGCTGAGCGATTCACATAACCATCATACACTAAATGCACGACAGCTCCATATAAGATGTGATCAAAATCTGATAGTAAATTAGGTTTTGACACGAACCCGATTCATGTCTCAAACTCATGCTTTACCCCTAATTTGATAGATAGTTCTGTGGTTACTGCTTAGCCAACCATAACAGCAATATTAGGCCTAAAGTTTGTTTTCCCACTGAGCATTTAGAAATCCTAATATGAGAACAATCTATGTTTGATCAAAAATAATAATAAGAACAATCTATGATAATGATATTGAGGACTGAGGTTCGCATATTCCCATAGCATGAAGTAACTTTTTAAGGTTTAACCGCGTTAATTACTATTGTTAGTTAAGTTCGTTAGAAATCATTTTCGTTTGTTTGATGTCTCAATTGTCATCACAATCAATGATCTAGTATAAAATACTGTATTTCGAACCAAACACACATTATTATTGATTTTATGCAGAGCTTGCATGTGAATGCCTCTTGTCCGCTAGTTACCGATGTTATTCCCGTTCCAATCAATCAGTTTCTCTCTAATTTCGTCCACCAATAGTTAGATAAAAGAACTTTTGAAAACAAAACTTTGCCACCTCAGTACAAAACTCCATCCATGTTCGGCATTTACTTTCCAGAGTCAGCAAATAACTGAAATAAACGAAACCAATTCAACCCAAAATTGAGTGAAAGGCATGCATCATGATTCATACCATCTATACGCACAGAGTAGCACATACTAATACGAACCTTTTCTTCACTAGTATTCAGGTTTATTATATCTATTTAGCAAAATAATTTATATATTTAAAATAAATATCATTTACATTATATATAAGATACACACATATATGCACATTGCAAACCTGTAAATGATTGCGATATTCTAATAAAGTAAAACCCTAACAAAAAAACTTGATGGATGTGTTTTTAACTCGAGTATGTAAATGTCCAAACATAATTTTTATAAATATACCAAATTTATCTCCATTAGACACTAAATTTCAATCTGCTAAAGTTTGATTTGGAAACAATTTTTAATATACCAAAAAGTCAAAACGGAATATAGAATCATCTCATGAAATGTTATTAACCAAATCATTTTCCGAATATTTTGACACTAAACATACGAATCAAACCCATTGTATTAGTTATATTGAATTTCTACGGGTTTGTCGTTGTCTGTGACAGTGGAAACGTCTTTGTTTGTCATAAGAGAAGAATGGAATTATAGATAGACAGGATAATGGTATGTTGAATGTTAATAATGATCGAAAATGAAATAAAGTAATAACCTTTAATTTGTATAAAATTATTGATAATTCACTGCTAGTAATGCCTGCATGCAGCGTACATGTTCTTGATGGCATTGCCGTGCAATATTGTGTCATACGTGTTCATTTTTTGCTGGCTCTCCACGACCAAAGGATCCGATGGCAATGATGATTACAATAAAATTGATTCATTACAATAGTACTAACTAAGGAGTACATTAGATCCCAATATTGTTAATGCAGCAGAATCAACAAACTTTAAAGAGATTGTGCTATATGTGTATAGTCTATGTATAGGTAATAACAAAACAAACTATGAAATTACAAATGTCGGTAAAATATCAGTAGATAGTTGATATCTATATATTTATACATTATGGCTATAAGATAATTAATTAGTCAGTTTAGTAAATTAGTTGACTTGTCTCATTGCTAATTTTGATTTTTCTTCTAAGAGCTAAATGACATGTGGTGCGAAAATTAATCAAGGAATCTGTAACTTGGCATTGGCATGTTATCAACTTTTGGTGGGACTTGACAGCCTTGAGTAATAATCAATATTTCAAAAATAATAGCTTGGGCCGGGGAGTATACCGTAATTGCTTAAGCAGCTCCCTAAATTGACAGAAATGTTTATATAACTGCGTTACATAATATAAAAAATGAAATGAGAATAGTGATTGTATTTTTTGTTGTACTTTTTTTTATCAAGAAACATATGTTGTTTTTTTTTTTGCTAACTTGTAAATATCATTAGATGATTAAAAGGTTTTTACAAAAGCAGAACCTTAAGGTTGGAACACCCCGGCAAAAGACGAGAAAAAACAGAATGAACCAAAGGAGATGAATTAAGACACCACTGGTAAGAGTATTATCTTAACCATAAGACCATCAAAGAAGAAAACTTTTTCAAGTGCCTTCTCGCCGAAATACCATTCCTCACTTCCCTTTCTAGGCCTTGAAAAACCACATGAGGAGACAATGAGATTTGGTTATGAATCAGATTATTTCTTTGTTTCCAGAGGTGATAGCAAGCGATCCAGTGGCTGCGTTTCGAATCCAACTTAGCAGCTCCGGCCAGCTGATAATCAGGGTTCCTGGTGCTCCACATCTCTGAAAAACATAATACCAAACATCATTACTATACTCACACGCAAGTAAAAGATGATCTCTAGTCTCCACTTCCCTCGAGCAGAAAGGGCAAAGTGGGTTTATGTTCATGCCCCAGGATAGCAGTATGGCTCTAGTTGGAAGCCGATCAAGATTAGCAACCCACATATTGAACGCATGCTTAGGGACAGCACCCTTGTACCAGACTATGTCTGCCCAAGGTTGTTCGTTCTGTCTTGGTCTTAGAACATTCCAGAGACGCCCAGAGCTAAATTCTTCCATACGATAGTTATCAACGACCCAAGCAACAATGTCAACCGTATCAGATGGAAGCGGAAGCATGATAGTGGTTAGATGAGCATGAAGATCGAGTTCCTCGTTTGATCGTGGGTGAGGAAGTCTCCATTGGTTTGAATCAATGGCATCAGCCACCATTGCGTTCCGAGGGAGGCGCAGCCTTCGAGGGCCATCAGCACCGATGTAGTTTATTAGCTGACCAAAAGGTGACCAGGGGTCAAGCCAAAAACTTGTATCTTTCCCATTGTTAATGAAGCTTTTGCAGAATATCAAAGCAAGGGGGCGAAGTTTAAGGAGATTCTTCCAAGTCCAAGAGTCTTGAGGTCCTGCCTTAATTTCCCAGAAAATGTCGTTTTTTAAGCTGTATTCCCAATGCCAATTTGCCCATAAAGAGTCTTTTCTAGATTGGAGAATCCAGATGAACCTCAAACACAGAACTAGGTTCCATGAAACAAAGCTTCTCAGGCCTAAGCCTCCCTCCTTCTTTGGCAAACACACATTATTCCAAGCAACTTTAGCAATTCCTCTCTTTTCGATGTTCCCCGCCCATAAGAACCGGGCACACAAGGCTTCCATTGATCTCAAACACCCTTTCGGTAGAATGAATGCTGAAATCCAAAAATTGACAGTACCGAAGATCACCGATTTCAGAAGCTGCAGTCTTCCTGAAAAAGAAAGCGTCTTTACGGACCAAGACTGGAGCTGAGAAGAGATCTTAGTTAACAGTGGTGTATATTCAGCTACTTTAAGCTTGTTGTTCTTAAGGGGAAGACCGAGGTAGCGAATCGGGAAAGCACCAGATGGGAAACCATAAGAAGCTACTGCAACTGACTCAGCCTGACTTAATCCGGAGGTGAAGATCTCAGTTTTCTGGGGATTCATTTGTAGTCCTGACCAAGAGGCAAAATCATCAAGACATTCTGCAATTCCGTGAAGACTATCACTGGTCCCATCAAAGAAAATCATGACATCATCTGCGAACATCAAATGAGAGATGCCAAGCTCTTGAGTTCTTGGATGAAATCGAATAGAACCTGAGATGTATCTCGAGTTTAGAAGCCTGGTAAAACATTCCATTGCTAGAACGAAGAGGTACGGAGATAACGGGTCCCCCTGCCTTATTCCCTTTGAACTTTTGAAGAAGCCACCAACAGAGCCATTAACTGAGACTGAGAAGGAAGCTGTAGACAGACACTGAGCAATAAGGTCGATGAAGGGTTGGGGGATACCAATAGCCAAAAGCGTAGCTAAGATGAAGTCCCACCTCACACTGTCAAAAGCTTTCCTGAGATCTACTTTCAACATACCTCGTGGAGTAGAGGCAGCCGTGTTGTAACCATTAACTAGGTCAGTAGCTAATAGGACATTTTCAGCAAGGAGACGGCCAGGCAAGAAGGCAGACTGCGCTTTGGATATAACCTGAGGGAGAATGTCCTTGAGTCTCTTCGCTAGTAGTTTGGTGGCCACCTTGTACAAAGTATTCAGACACGAGATAGGTCGGAAGTCTGCAGTAACTGAAGCATTAGGCTTTTTTGGGATTAGCACAAGCGTAGTAGCATTCCATTGCTTCAGCAATTGACCCGATTTGAAGAACTCTAGAATCGCATCAGTGACTTCCGGCCCTATTACTTGCCAAGATGCAGTGAAAAATTCAGCAGAATAACCATCAGGACCACACGTTTTATTTCTTGGTAAGGAGAAGAAAGCATCTTTAATTTCAGCATGAGAGAATCCTTTGGAAAATAGGGCAGTCTGCGCAGGGGAGCATCTGAAATCAAAGAGCAGGTTCAAATCACTCTGCACAAACTGAGCAGGGGGTAACGGACTCCCAAGCAAATGGGAGAAATCTTGCACACATAGGTCCAGAATGCCTGATTGAGAATCAATCCTTTCACCAGATTCGGTGAAGAGATAGTGGATGTGATTCTTAGATTGTCTTGATTTAGCATAGCGGTGAAAGAAGCGAGTGTTATTGTCACCAAGACCTGACCATTGAATTCTTGATCTCTGAAGGAAAAATTCTTGCTCAGCTTTTGAAAGTTCCTCCCATTTATTCTGAGCAGACAGCTCCAGCGACGCATTTAAAGGAGATGGGGAGTTCAAAGTCATTTCTTGAGCTTGAACTAGGCTTTCATGAGCTTCTGCCGTTCGCTTTTCCAGCTCTGAGTAGTTAGACTTACTGAAGCTTCTAATAGCATTCTTTAACAGTTTCAGCTTAGTAGAAACTCTGAACATTGCTGACCCAACTGTGTTGAAGGAGTACCAATTTGAAGCAATAAGGTCCAGGAATCCATGGTTTAGCGTGAGGAAGTTGTAGAATTTAAAAGCTTTCACAGCTTTGACACGAGAAGGATCAATGGTGACGGTGATGACGGAGTGATCCGAGAAAGCCGGTGAACCAAAGTTAGCAACAGACTCTGGGAAATGAAAGTACCAATCGTCATTTACAAGCGCACGATCCAGCTTCTTTGCTACAGGTGCAGATTTTCTCTTGTTCCACCAGGTGTAAGTAGTGCCTCGAAAGTTTAGGTCATCAAGATTAACATCCTGGAGGCACTGATTGAGGTCCCGCATGCGTTTATCTACATTCAGTGAAGGAGGGTTTGAGTGCTCCGCAGGGTTCCTAATCTGATTCAAGTCACCAATAAGAATCCATGGCTTGTTAAGAAGCCCCCGGGAGCCAGCCAAAGCAGATATCTCATTCCATAAAGCCTCCCTCTCAAGCACATTATTTGAGGCGTAAACAATTGAGATAGTTACAGTCTCGGGACTAGAAGGCCAAACCACTTCAGCTGAGATCATCTGAGAAGATTTTTGAACTACATTAACAGTAAGAGACGGATGCCAGAGAATCCAGATCCGACCAAGAGGAGAGAAGAAATAGTTGTCGTCAAAGAGCCATCCCGGGAGAAGCTCACTGATAAACTTATTAATTTTATGCTGCTTCACATGAGTTTCTAGCAGACCACCAAAAAAGGGATTATTATTCCTAAACCATTTCCGAAAACCGCTGCGGTGATTGTATTTATTGAGACCGCGCACATTCCAGCAAGAAACATATGTTGTTAAGACTTGATTTGTTCGAAGGTACGTAAACAAAATATTTACTCTGTTACAGGAAGTACGTTATCCATTTCGTTTTTTCATTTCATCATCATCTCACCTATGAATACATCATGGGCAGCAAAATACGACCGGAATTGATAGTTATGACTGATTATAGTTCAAATGTATCTTAAATTCTTAATGACATTATATGAAATTAATGTTATACAAGTTGATACATATTGGCGACGGAATGGGCCCACCATGGCTACAAAAAGACAAGATACCGCCTACCAAAGTGAGAGAGAGAATATACTATGGGTCCCATGATTACGTCATCATGTAATAGAACCGGAACCAGCAAACGCCTGCCCATCTTCTGTTTCCTTGACTCCTTGTGATTATTTTGTTTTTGCTTCTCCTCTTTTCTTCCTGTTGAACTAACACGAGAACATGCAATAATTATAACAAATTACAGGATTATTAAGGTTTAACTAGATTTCCACCCGCACAACTGTACAGGTATATATTTTCACATTTATTTATATATATATAGATATTTATTTTACATAATTATTATATTTTTTTAATGTTACTCACATATTTAAATATTTATATAATTATGCCAAATATAATAATTTTATAGTTTTCATGCTGTAAATTAAAATCATCACATATATATGTTGCTTATTATATATTTGTCCAATTGAATTTGCATTTGATTGCTAAACTAAATTTTTTAATGCATGAAAAAACATATATGAAAACAATTTTGTATTAAATTTATTATAATCATGATCCGTAATTCAAATCGCTAGATTTTTTTAGTAAATTTTTAATGTTTATTAATTTTATATAATAAATTATTGTATATTAAAAGTTTAAGATAAGTTAAATTTTTATACATGTATTATATAGTTTACTAATATTAACCCGTTCTACCAACATATTATATTTTTAGCATAAATATTTTATATTTATGAAAATAAAATATGTTAACTTATCAATTTAAAATAATTTTATCATATTTTGTTCAATATAACATTTTTATTTTAAAAAGATAGATATTATTATAAAATTGATAAAATAGGATATAATTTTATTCTTTTAGTAACATTTCATTACTAATTACAAAATTTGTTGAAAATATTTATATTCAATTTATGACAATTAAGATCTTATTATAATCTTTTTCAAGAGATTTGTTAGAATTTTAAATTTTTTTAAGAAAAATTAAAAGATATAAAAGATATTATGATTAAAGTAGTTAAAAATATTATATATATTAGCATTAGTGATATACATTTAATATAAAATTTAAATGATGGTCCAAATAAAAATATCACTCATCAAAAAATCATGATTTTTATTTTATTAGAAAACAAATTTGAAAAAATTAAAATAGAAATAAATATTTATTTCTAACAAAATCTTTAAAAATTATTAGTAAATGTATTTTTGAAATTAATTAATTTCATTTTATTTAAATTTTTGTATAAAAACCAAAACTATATTCAATTTTAATTTCTAAATATATTTTATGATAATTTAAATTAAAACTAACTAATTTTTATAAGTAAATTTAAAAAGATTCTAAGAAGATTTTAAAAAGATTTTGTTAGAACATTTTAAATATATTCATTTGTATTTCAAATAAAAAGATAAAGATACAATAATGAACTTATGTAAAATATGATATTTTCTAAAAATGGTCCAAACTAAAAAAATCACACATGAAAAAAAGTGATGACTTCTGTTTTAATATATTAGACTAGATCATGACCCGCGCGGACGTGCGGACTTAATTTTTGTTTTTATACATTTTGAGTTTGTCTAATTCCTTTTTTTGTTAAAATAACAATATTTAAACTGTGTTTTGTATTAGTAGTTTTTCATCAGTGTATTAGAGATATAACCATGCAGTAAAGATACTAACATAATATTAAGTAATACGATTTGGATCGAAATAACTGTGTATTATAGATGTTCTATGAAACACTAACCTAATAGTAACCAATACGATTTGGATTAACATATTAGTGTATTATAAACATAGACATAAGGTGAAAATACTAATCTAATATTAAGGAAAACGATATAGAGTAACATCTCTCAAGTCTTCATTATAATTATAATAAAATAATTGTAATAACAAAATAAATAAACAAACAAAACTGTATATTTTTTTAAAAAAAATAATTAATAGTTTACCCCCATGCGGATATATAAATGTTAAAATTGATAGATATAACAATTTTTTTTTGTTTAAGTAATTTAAATAAAAGTGTACTAATCAAAAAAATAATAGTTTTAATTTTTTTTATTAATAGAATAGTATTTTCAATGTGTATGCAAGAATTCTAATAAATAAAGAAACAAAATGTGTTTGGTTAAGAAATTAAGTGCAATCATAAAATTATTTTTGTTTTATATTTAATGGCAATATAACTATTATGATCCGTAAAGCAAAATTTAATTGTATGATTAATGATTTTCCATATTAATGATTTTCAAATCTGGCTAATCGATTTTTGACAGAGAATTTAAAACTCCATATTTGATTGTATCCGAGATTTTAGGCATATAATGCACAACTTGGGGAAAGGGTTTTGTTATAAACGTTTTTTGTTAGGTATAAACTGATGTTTCTGTTATTGAAATAAGAATATACGGTTGAAATCAAATCCGGAGATTTAAATTGATCTTTATGTTATTGAAAATAAGAATTATACCATGGACAAATCTAGGTGTAACTACTGGCAACTTTCTTGTTTCTTGTTTCCGGATATTTAAATTTATTGTTTCTTTAAATTATATCATGGACAAAATGATTTTGATATATGATCATCTCATTTAAGTAACATAAATAAACCATGATGAAGTTTTGTAACTTCATACGACCATATGAGTTTTGTAACTTATGAAGTATTTTAAAATATAATGACTAATCAATGTTGCTAATCCTGCAATGTGATATGGACCAGTGTAAAGAGAGGGTTTTTTATATATTATAACTTTGATATAATATAAGTATGACAATGTGAGTATATGTATGTTAACGTTTCACATTAAAGCGAGGGTTTTTTAATAGATGTTTTTTTTAATATATGTATAATAATAGATGCATAATGTGACAAAATAATAGATGTAAAATAAAAATTGTATAATGTATAATAAGATAGATCTTACAGTGGATTTAAATAGAGATTATATGATGGAGTTAAATGGACTTTATTGAAACGATGGTTGGTATTGAACCGATAAAAGAAATATTTAAATGTAAGGTTAAGCTATAAATAATAATGTGATGTCCAACTTAAAAATCCACCTAGAAGAAGTTGTAATGTTTCTGTTTTAATAAGATAGATAGTCATAAACCTATTTACGTAAGTACAAATAACAACTAGACATTGTTGCACCAGCAAGATAATGACTTGATCACCCATATAATCTCGTTTCATTTTTTTTTTTTGAGCTTTTTTATCTGCTCACAAACAACGAACTAAACTATAACAGTTCATACAAAATCATACAGTATCCTAACAACTCCAATAGAAGCATTAACTACTATCAGAACATAAAACCAAAAAAAAAAGATTTACTATCAGTCTATCAGACGACATGATTTATATATATGAACAATGCGTGAGGCAGTAGTATTCTTCATAGATGGAACAATATGCAATTAATTATCTAGGTGCAGTAATAATCTTGGGTTGTTGCTATGAAAACTATATTTCTTCCAAATTTAAACATTAGTTTCTTTTTTATCGAGGAACATTAATTTTTTTTAAAATATAATGGACGAACATTAACTTATAATTGCTTTTATCGATTATAGTTTTTTTTTGTTTTGAAAAAGGGTTTTTTTATCGATTATAGTTGATATGATCCATCTCTTTCCATTGCATATGCATCGATAGATATATGTACAGTTCATCACGAAGACTTGAACATTTTGGATCTAGTATAGTCGGAGATGATGCTCAATTGCTCATTGCTCATTGCTCATTCATGTTAGTGTCTGGGTACGAGCGGAAAGCTCTACAATTCCATAACCCTGAGATTAGTATTTCAAAATTTGTTTTAGGAATATTGTTTGTACTTTGCAGAAAGAAAATGATAGTTTGGTGATATTAGTGTTTAAGGAATTATCACATGGGTTGAGGTTAGGGTTCAAATGTTTCCACTGTTGTAAACTTTTAACCAATAAAACACAATCATATACAGTTATTTAATGATATATTACTTGTTATTATTAGGTTTTTTTCAACTTTTTTTGGGGGTTTTCTAATAATTTTTTTTTGGATCTTCAAGAATCTCCTATCTCAATTGTTCACTTTTGAGTAGAGCTTCTCCTTGACCTCTTTTCCTGTTATTACTTTTTTCACCTTTTTGGGTCTTCTAATAACTTCATAGCTCCGCCAAGCATCTGTATTAAAACCGTTCCAATTTTTGGTAAATAAAATTCATATTTTATCAAAAAATAATATTACTTGTTAATTATGTGTTTCTTTGTCTGCTAACGCGTATTACCAAATTCGAATTCCAATTATGCAATCAGAAAAGTACTAGGGTATATTCCTCTGTCTGTTAAACAGCATGTAATAACCTCCATTATTTAATGTCTAAATTTAATTAATGATTACAGTAGCCAATAATGTTTAGGAGACAATTAGAACTTCACATCAACGGTGTTAGTTCGTCTAAAACAATCAAGCAACGTTATGACTAATTAATATCAATGATGAATGAAGATTCTTATTTTCTTGGCTATATTTGGATTATTTTTAAAGTTCAAAATTCTATATTCTAAACAAACCAACTCGATGTGTATTGTTTGTTTGCTCAAACTCAAGACTGGTTTAGGGATGATATAAGACATGCAAAGTTAATTTTGAAAGGAAATTAATACTTTGGTCTTTCCAATCGTTCTCTTAATTTTAATTAGATTTATACGGCTTCATTTGTTTATTTGTAGGTCCTTCTATATTATACAATATTAGTTCAAGGTGTCTCCACAAATTCATGTATATACCATTTGACATTCAATTAGAAATGATACAAGAAATTACTAAACAAACAAACAAACCATATTGGCATTATTCCATGCGCTATTGGCGGTTCAACAACATCAAATTATATTAAAGATAGTTATGTTCCCATGCATGTCAGCAATTTTGCGTGATTGTACAAGTGTATGTGTATCTCAGTCACATAAATTATTAACGAGAAGCGACAGAAGAGGCAGAACAAAAGCCAATGAACGAGTCTCGTGAACGTGAATATGAACAAGCAAGCTGCTTTATTTATTAGATATTTAACTAAGGCCTGCGAGGAAAGCGGTTCGATAGAATGGGATATTCGAGTTTCCAAACTGCTTCAGTCGCACATTGTTTTGTGGTAATGGGATTAACTATAGTTTAGTTTATTAACTGTATAATCAGTGGAACCACTTGACTAAATATATATGCGCTTAATTAGACGGCTTCAAAGTTAAAACTACATTAAAAAAACAAGTGTACTCGTTTAGTTCTTAATAACAAGTATGTTCGAAGAAAACAGTATATGTATATATCGAAATTTGGGTGAATCACGTATTATTTTAATGCACTTCTGATGACATGAAGTTACAAAGTTTCACTGTTTCCGTTTCTATAAGCAAAAGTGATTGAAAGTATGATATGATAGTAGATGACGCAGAAGTTCAACGCTACTTTATAGGAGTATTATTTTTCAAAACTAATACTATTATTATACACTAGAATATAAGGAGGAAGACGTCCACACATGAGTAAAGGTTGGTATCGCTGACGCTGAGAGCCGCCCAAATGTTTCTGGCGGCTGAGGAGGAAAGAGCATCCTGGTGCCCTGTTGGGTCATTCAACGCAGTTTAATTTCTTTTTTAAAAATAATATAATTTTCTCATCAGTGATTAAAAATAAAATTTCCTGATTAAATTCAAAACGGAAAAAGTTTTGGATCGCAGTTCAGTTTGGTATGACCTTATCTTTCAAAATGTAACATAATTTTAGAAAATTATCTAATAGTTTGTATATGAGTTGTCGATCTATTGCTGCATCACCACTCAAATCAGATGCATATAAAAGATACGCATGTTATAAGGAAAAATATATTTTGTAAATGAAAGTAACTTGATTATAGCATTTGTTGTTTGTAATAGTTGCCATTTAATAAAAAAAAAGCAATAGTTGCCATTTATCAACTAATAATCAGTTTAAGACCATCATAATAAAACATGTGAAATATAAGAAAATAGTATAACAGATGTAGAATATATTATCTTAATCATAGTTTATGCCGTATGGTGTTGATATGTGTATACATATTTTCATTTAATTGCGTATAAAGATTTGTATATACGTATGTGTTTTGTACATTTCTGTAACTATACAAAAGTTACACGCACGTGACTTCCCAATTGCTTCTTGTGTGCTAACCAATCCAAATTGTTTCCTTCACAAGTTGCGACTGGCATATGATTTTAGATTAATCCCAGCTATGCTTACTCCTCGGGCACTGGTTAATCGCTGGTTAAAACCGCGAAAACTGTTGAGTGGGGTGTATAAGAGATACTTTGATGCATGATGTATGCTCAATCAGTATATTGACTTATTGAGAATTATTTGTTATTAGTAAAAGATTTTATTGTCCATTATCTCATAATGCGTGTTATGCTTATAAACTGTGCAATTAGCTTTTCATTGGTTTTGTTTTTAGTGTTCCTAACCAGCGTATCTTATACGTATACGTGATACTTTGCTACAAATTTCTACAGCTCAATATATATTTTGTTATGTTAAATTTCAAAGATTAATTACAGAAAGTATTAAGATTAAGATTAGTCTCGGCATGACTAGAAACGAACTTCCCACTTTGTATCTAGTGTCTCCGTGTACAAAAAGACAAAGATATAGAAGTAGAAAACCCTAGAATCAACACATTATTGGTCCACAAGGACCACAACGAATGAAAACGATTAAACAAAAATAAAAGAAAAAAATGGTAGGAATCTATAGAAAATGAGCATGTCCAACATTATATGGCACCAATATCTTTTAAAATGAATTCTTCATCTTTGTAGATACAGAAACTAAATCAAATTAATATAATTAATGATATTTTCCCTCAATTAGCATATGCATTGTATAGATGCAATGCATGCAATGCAAATTGGTCAGCAAGCCGGTCAACGAGAGAGTAATTAACTTTCCAAGAAATGTCTTACCATACTAGTAACAAAGACCAGAGGGGGTAGGATAATAAAACATATCTCAACCGGTGAACTAAGGACACGTGTCCTCATCGCTATCAAATAATTGACAATCCCGATGCCGCAACGAATACATCTCTCGACACCTGTCAGTCAGTGAACGGAGATTAAACGGTGTAGTTATCACTACTAATAAGGGCAGTTACGTAATTAGACAGTCATTAAGACCTATATAAACACTCCTCTTTCGGCTGTCTGAACCGGTGCAAAAAACAAGAAAGGTTCTGTCTGTACAACGAGTTTCGTGTTTCACTCAGATTTCGTTTCTCTCTCTCTCTTATTATCTCTCTTCTGATCTTGAGAAAGAGAATCGTTAAAAACCCCTTTGAAGGGAATGCAGAGAGATGGTCGGAACATCGCCGGTGAAGACTAAGCTGTGTGATCGGTTTAACCGATCTGTCGGCGGCAGGAACTGCCACCGGAAACACGTCGAGGACGGGTGATCCATTTCAACACTCTCGAATTCTCCGGACATCGAAAGCTTAATTAAACCTTTTTCTGTTTTATTTTTCTTTTAATTTAAAATAATCATTGTAATAAAAAAAATATGGTCGGAGCAAAACCTATAGAGAATGAATCTGACGGTGGAGCAAGCACGGGTCTTCTCCACGGACGTTACGAGCTAGGCCGTCTTCTAGGCCACGGAACATTCGCTAAAGTGTACCACGCACGTAACGTAACAACTGGCAAAAGCGTGGCGATGAAAGTCGTCGGAAAAGAGAAGGTGGTGAAGGTCGGCATGGTGGACCAGATCAAACGAGAGATCTCAGTGATGAGGATGGTGAAGCATCCGAACATCGTCGAGCTCCACGAGGTGATGGCGAGCAAAACCAAGATCTACTTCGCTATGGAGCTCGTGCGAGGCGGCGAGCTGTTCGCCAAAGTCGCCAAAGGAAGGCTGCGCGAGGACGTGGCGCGCGTGTACTTCCAGCAGCTGATCTCCGCCGTCGATTTCTGCCACAGCCGGGGGGTTTACCACCGAGATCTCAAGCCGGAGAATCTCTTGCTTGACGAAGAAGGCAACCTCAAGGTCACCGACTTTGGTCTCTCTGCTTTCACCGAGCATTTGAAGCAAGACGGGCTTCTCCACACGACCTGTGGAACTCCGGCGTACGTCGCGCCGGAGGTTATACTGAAGAAAGGATACGACGGAGCGAAGGCGGATCTCTGGTCTTGCGGCGTTATCCTCTTCGTGCTCCTCGCGGGTTACTTGCCGTTTCAAGATGATAATCTTGTCAACATGTATAGGAAGATCTACCGAGGAGACTTCAAGTGTCCTGGGTGGCTCTCCTCCGATGCGAGGAGGCTCGTGACGAAGCTTCTGGATCCGAATCCGAATACCCGGATCACTATCGATAAGGTGATGGATTCACACTGGTTCAAGAAGTCCTCAACGAGATCAAGAAACGAGCCAGTGGCCGCAACACCAGAGGCTGAGGAGGATGTTGATGTGTCCGTGCACAAGTCCAAGGAAGAGACGGAGACGCTAAACGCGTTTCACATCATTGCGTTGTCTGAAGGGTTCGATCTCTCGCCGTTGTTCGAGGAGAAGAAGAAAGAGGAGAAGGTGGAGATGAGGTTCGCGACGTCTCGGCCGGCGAGTAGTGTGATATCGAGCCTTGAGGAGGCGGCGAAGGTTGGGAATAAGTTTGACGTGAGGAAGAGTGAGAGTAGAGTGAGGATGGAAGGGAAGCTGAGTGGTCGGAAAGGGAAGTTGGCGGTGGAGGCGGAGATATTCGCGGTGGCTCCGTCGTTTGTTGTCGTGGAGGTGAAGAAAGATCATGGGGACACGCTTGAGTACAATAACTTTTGTAGTACGGCTCTTAGACCAGCTCTCAAGGACATCTTCTGGACTTCTACTACGCCTGCTTGATTATTAGTATCTGTTTAAATCTTGTGTGTTTTTAATTCATGTCTGTAAAATATTGTTGGGTTCTAGATTCGGTTCTTGATTCTTGTTCTTGATTCTTAAATGAGTATCGTTTGAACTTTAAATCGTGTAAAAAGGTTCGAGTCTTTTCATCATCTGTGTGTGTTTTGTGTCGTTGTTGCCGATTTGTTGCGTCACGAAGCAGAGAATGTTTGTGTGGTGTGTGTTCGTGCGGTGTTAGAAATTTACAATCGTGTCTTAAAAATTCCATATCAATAAATGATACTTATGACTCTTTAAGAATGTTCAAGGGTCAATTTTTATGCATTCTCAATGTCTCTTTTATTTTTCTTTTGCACGTCTCTTACATTGTAAATTAGTATTAGGACATCAGCTTTTTAGAACTCTCCAACTTGTGTCTTAAGATAGATTTGTATACTGAGAACTCATTTGAATACGAGTGCGAATAAAACTTTGAATTTTCTCCTGATGGGGGCACATTAGAGCAATTGATAAATTCATAAGAATTAGGCAAGTCAGCGAATTAGCGATTGGAGAAGGCTTGTTATGAAGTCAGCGAATTCGGCCTAATTAACTTGGCAAAAGGCTATGCTCCAACGTGGTACCAATAGTATGGTATGATTAGGGATAAGATTTTGTTTTCATTTTTTACACGTCTCTAACATTGGAGTGACTAGGACATCAGCTTTTGTAAAGTCTCTTCCTTTTGAGTTATGTAGATCAGTTTTTTTTTTATCTTTTCTTTCTATGGTCCAATTTATAGTGTCTTATTGATCCAGACGCTCTTAGGAGTCATATGTGTATTGAACCGTGTCCACATAACTCCATAAAAAGCTAAACGTCTTAACTCTACAGAGTCTTTTCTCCCTGTATACACACACTAGAAGAAGTATCACACATTTTAACTCACAAAAATTCAGTCTAATAACTTTAGCAATGAGACTATAGCTTACCCATTGTATGATTAGTAACAGTTTTCTTTTTGTCAAATATGAATGGGGACAAGTATTACATGATTTGTTGAAGATAAAAATAGTGGAGTAGAAAAGAAGGTTGATCCTGATAATATTAAAAGGAAAAAGGAAGTGAGGTGTGCAACATAACAAAAGTAGAAGTTGCGTGATTGAGATGGATGTTTCATGAACCATATTATATATTATCTGTTTAACATTTTATTAATAAAGTTTCTTTATCATATTTGACATGTGATCAATTACAGAGAAGCAAAAGGCAACCCATGAATTATTACCTGAAAAAAAAATTGTAACTGATTAGGAGATCATAGTTGTGTTTAGGTTTAGGGAATATCAGCTCAGTTGATACAGAAAGTTGTGGCTCACCTTTGTTCTTTTTCCTATACGAACTCATGTGGTGCTAGCGAGTACTCTAATTATTTTCGACAGCACTACTATACAATTCTGTAACTGGCAATTCGTAATCACTAGAAATGCTAAAAAGAGTAATAATTCTATAAGAACTTTTTGGCATAATGTAAACGTATAAAAACTATACGTATTATTCTTTTCCGTATCCCATCTTAGAGGTTTTTCGTGTATCCATAAAATGCAATCCGGATTCATAAGAGCATCTCTAAAAAAAGTTAGATTTTTTTTGAAATTTAATTTAATTTTATGTGTAAAATTTAAATTTATAAAAATAAATTTAAAATATAATATATAAAATTTTGAAAGATTAAAACATTAAACGAGAAAATATTTAAAAATTATAACTATGATATGTAATTAATTATAAGGACTAAATTTACATAAAATGAAATTTTAAATTTAAAGTTTTGAAATTTTTCTTTGCAGAGTAAAAAATTATATATTTGAAATTATAGAGTTTTTTGGAAATGCTCTAATGGCCTTGCAAGAAAAAAGGAGTGTGATGGGTTTACTTTTGAACTTTAATGGAGCAATCATATGTAATAAAGTCGAATTGGGTGAGACTGATCGATTAGTATGATGCATCCACATGGGTTTTAATTATATGTTTTATACTTTTTTTTTTGATCAAACTATGTTTTATACTTTTACTCGTTTTTTTAATAAGAGGAGACATAATCACGAAGATATTGGCTTTGGTTCTGTCCACAGAACACGAAATGCCACCATATGCATGTGATTACCGTTAATCTTCGTCCATGTGGTTTCTTATCCGATCTTCTTGGAATTGAGATGATGTCTACTGTTCGAATAATGACTAAAAATGGATGGTGCAGATTAAATGGATCATGCCATGTAAGTGTAGTGAAGAATATATTGATCTGGTAGAATAAGCAATGGCTAGAACAACTATCAAATTTCGACTATTTTGTTGTCTTCAATTCGTATATGATATATGTATATTTTGGGATTTAAATGTGAATTAATTCGTATACAACCACTAAAATAGAGTTTACAAAACATGGCAAAAATTAATTTCGCACCGCTCTTAAACCTTATATACGCAACACCGTCTCTCACCGCACTACAAAACAAAATTCGTGAATGGTGACTTAAGGGTGGATAACGTGGTTGGACCAAATAACACCACATTTTCGTAGAACACTGTTTTTTCATCTTATCGTTCATATACACATAATTAATTAGTACCTTCTGTATGTATATAATTTGTAATATTGTCATTTTTAAAGTTCACATCTACCATAAGTTTCTTTAAGTAATAACATTAAAAAGGAATCATGTTTGGATTTAAAAATTCAAACATGATTGTTGTTGTTAAGCGATGGAGTGCTTCAAGTTGC
Source organism: Brassica rapa (assembly GCF_000309985.2). Classification (NCBI taxonomy): domain Eukaryota; kingdom Viridiplantae; phylum Streptophyta; class Magnoliopsida; order Brassicales; family Brassicaceae; genus Brassica; species Brassica rapa. The sequence goes on along the minus strand of NC_024795.2, from coordinate 3,257,852 downwards.
ATGTTGATATTTGGTAAATACAGAAAAAAAGGAACAAATGTTTCTTTTGAACATTAAGAACAAATGAAGTTTGTTTGTTCTGTGATTGTGCTTCGGTGTAACACTTTTGCAACTTGCCAATTTATTATTAGTTTTCCATAAGTATCTTTGTAAATACTCCTTCTGTAAGGAAAATAATAGAGAGGGGAAATTCATTTTATTTTATCAATGGTTGATATCTCTTTTTTGGTCGTGCTGTTGAGCATATGCATGTGGGATCTGTGGGACTAAGTCAGGAATCTGCAGTTGTATATGATTGGATCTGTTCACTAAAACACAAGAAGGATTTATGTACATATAAGATAAATCCAAAAAGTTAATATAGTTTTACCTTTGCTTCTGAAATGGGTTATCAAACATAACCACAAAGCACATTGCTCCTCTGTTCGATACGATTTGTTCATATCTTAAACTTTGGACTATCAATATGGAAAGTGTTTAAAAAAGAACTAGAGTTTATATGGCCTTGTTGAATTTACATAACTTCGTTAATGGGCGTAACTTGGATCGTTCACCATTGTTTAATGGTGAGCCCATTGTAGGTGCTTTTTAATTGGATCGTTCACCATTGTTTATAATTACGGCAAGAGATCGACCACCAAGGCAATAAGCAACGAGGCCGAACAATCGACCGAATAATTAATGTCATGGACTCATGGGTATGGGCATGCGTGTTATTTCATTTCACATACTTTACAAAACGGGTCTGTTTGTAACACTAACATGTTCTTAAAAATGTAGACGACACTCGGAATAATCAAAGTTTGCAAATTAAAATATCACCTTAGGAAGCGAACAAAAACCACCAAGGTAGTATTAACTCCCAAACCCCGAATGTAACACTGTATTGTGAGATGGAACTTAAAAATTTGTTGTTTTGTTTGATGACAAGACCATCAAGGTATTTGATATGAACATATTGCAGTGTCTAAACAAGCATTGTATATGAGTCTTGTGATTTATGAGACGCATGTGATACAGTCTCCTTAGTCCCACCTAAAAGTATTCCTACTCGCATTAGAAACTATAAATAAATATTGATATGCATAATACATACAAGGGAGATGTAGTACCATCATGTTTGTGAAAAAAAAAGGCGAAAATAAAAAACGTGGACAAATGAGATGTAGATAAGTGTTGTCTAAAGCTATTGAAAAAATAAAGTGAATTTGCTTTTGAGTTTTCATAGGTTTTGGAACGCGAGATGTCCCTAACTATTCTTCTTTCCCATCAACATTCCTTCACTTTCTCCAATTTCCGTTCCTTTTCTTGTTTGTTTGTTTATTTTAGTTCATAAGTTTCTATCTTGTCACATACACACACGTACAAGTACAACGCCAAATTTTATCACGTGCGAAAGAATCCAAGGAATAGTTTCTTGTGTTATTGATTCACTGCATATTTAATGTTCATAGAAGCATCCATAATCTAGTTGTTAATCACGAGTTTAGTGTTTATATTAACCAGTATAAAGCATAAAAACAGTTTGCAATGCATATCTCAGAAAAAAAAAAACCTTATTCTGATTTCTCCCGAATTCTTAGTACTTAGGAGATGCATCATATCTTATCTATTGGTTCTTGATGCTATATGTTTCAAACTTTATATAAACAATTCAAACAAAATTTCGTTTTATTCGTACTCTTTGTCATATAGTTTCCCTGTTGTCTTTAAGAGTAAATACACTTCAAATTAATTTTTTGTCCTCGTTCTCACAGACTCATAAAGTAGACTTGGTTCATATTTAATCCTTCAAGATGCCTCCTCTTTTTCATGCTATTTAGTGAAAATTTTGTGTGTTCGAATCCATCTAATATATTTTATATATTTAATCGTTGTGTTACTTTAATGATATATTTAGTTACAAGCTCAAACAGATCTGAAACAAAACAAAAAATTATACCTTCGTGGAGTTGGTTTGTAAATCGAAATGCCAAGAACACCAAATAAGGCTCTTGAGTTTTCTTTTGATCAGTTGAGAATTTGGTTCGGTGAAATTGAGAAAGAATGTACTAAAAGAAAACACGTGGTTGGTGAACACAATAAAAGGCCTTCAAATGTCGACAAAGGTACAAACCAATCCACACACAGTCACAAAACCAAAAGCACAAAAAAGGAAGAGTTTCCAGTGGTGGACATTCAATCTTCTTTACTCTCCAAGTTTAAGCTCGAGACAAAAAAATTCAGCAACTCATATATTAGATTAAAAAGATTAATCCATGGTACAAAAACACAAACCATTTACAAAACGCATAAACAAATCCATTTAAAATAGTTAACATCAAAACTCAAAAGTGGTAAACAGTACATGGAACTTAAGCCATGAAACATGTAGCATTTTGGTCCAGGATCTGGAGGAGATATATCCATCTCTGCCCAAAACATTCTACTCTAAACATTTACCACAATTTATTTAAAATAAATATCTAGTTCTTTTGCCATAATAACTCTAATCTTAGAATATTTATCTAGAGTTAGAAATCTAACCGTCTAATTCTTTTGCTAATAATTTAAATCAATACTATTAAATTAGGAACATGACCTATTGATATAGTTTAGTCCATCTATTTTATCTTTTTTTTTAAGGAGTCACTGGACCTATTTTAAAATAAATCAAATTTCATAACCGTAACTAAAGAAAAACTACTTCTAAGCTGTATGCATATTTTGTAACGTCACCCTTTAATTCCAAAATATTAGGAATTCACTACTTTCAATATATAAAAAACTGTCGACTACTTTTGCCTTTAGTTACAAAACGTGCGAAGTCCACTAAATAGAAATTATGTCGTTTGAAAACAATAATATTGATACTATACTTTCAATAATATTACTTTCACTACAAATTAATGGAAATGAACAATATATGGTCAGTAATTTAATTAACTTTTTTAACATAATTTTACTTTGAACCGGACTACTTTTCGGTCAATGAGTTATTGGATTGACCGTGGAGAACTATGGTTAGTAGTTTAATTAATTTTAATATAATTATAAATATATTGATATTAAAATAAAATAAAAATCCATGTTTAAAAATATAATAAAGTTTTTTTTCATTTCACATAAAATATAATTTAAACAATTTTTATAACAAGTTGGAGTTACAGCATATAACAAAAAATACAATAATATTAAAATTAATAATTATCTAAATATCTAATTTAAACATTGAAAATTTTAAACTTTTAAAGTAAAAATTTAAATAAAATTATATGACATATCGATTACTCATTGGTTTAATATTTAGCCTTTCGTTTTAGCGTTTTTGCGGGTTTTATCAAGTTTTTAATTAATTCATATTTCTTAAAACCTAAATCACTGGGTTTACCGGTTCGACCGCGAGTCCAAATTGGATTTAAAACCGCTAATTTAAATACAAAATATTTTAAATAGATAAAATCCTTACAAATTAACAAAAAATATACAGTAACCACTACGTTAAGATAATCCTACGTTATATAACAGTATATATATTAAATTTCTTTAACATATAAGAAAAAATTACAAAAAATGTTACATATTTACAGTAACATAAAAAACCAAAAAATTACAAACCAATACTATACATGCGGATCAAGATCTAAAACAGACAAATATAATTTAAAAAAACGGGTATACGGACATATGATTACAAAAAACTGAGCGATGCCGGATCAACTTTTAAATTTTTGTTACTTTATAAAATTAATTTTAATTAAGATTTATACACAAATATGATTACAAAAAAAAACACAAATATAATTACAAAAAAACACAAATATAAAAATTAAAATAAAAATATACCCGCCCTTTTAAAGGGCGGGTCAAAATCTAGTTATCTTATTAAAATGTTAAAAAGCCATACTTAACAATTGTTATTTTAAAACATTTAAAAAATATATTTGGTCTTTATTTCTAACGTTATTTTATTTAATTTAGAGTATGTCAGAACTATAATGTTTTGGATTTGCAGTTCTCCCTTAGTATATGGCTATTGATCAAATTAGATATTTATAAAATTTGCAAAGTTAACCACAAGTCTGCAGTATTGTACTACGTACTGGGCTCACTATAGCAATTATTGTTTCAAGTCGACAAAATGATTAATTAAGCTTCGTTATCGAAACTTATATTTTAAGCAGTGGTTAGTACAAACACCTGATTTGATGGTGTAGTTTTTGATTTCCAATGTTTAACTTTTAAGTACTCTACATGCCGAATAGAGGAAACGCTGTTCCGAATAGTCCCTGTGATGTTGAAAGTGTTTTATGTGGTGTCATTCGTATTTTACAGGGGACAATATACTGATTGTTAAAAATGTTTGACCAAAATCAAGTGATCGTTATAAGTTAATAACACATACAGGGGTCAATATACTGATTGTTAACAAATGTTGATTAACATTTTTATGGAGGTGGAAACCAAGTTCCTAGGCAACACATACAGTCATACAGTCAATAAAATACGTTACAACATTATAATAGTTTTAATATAATAAAATATATTTATCTAGTGGCCTTTTTTTGTCAACAATCTAGTGGCCTAATCTTCCTAAATACGGAATGATGTCAAAATTCTATAAGTAATTTAGAAATGAAAAGAAAAGAAAAAGTTGGAAAGGAAAAAAAAAATTCACTGCACATTTGTAGTACTCTTATGTTTAAATTTACTCTATATATTTTCTTAATTCTTACGACGGTCCTACTTTTCGTTAAAATATTTTTATCGAAACACGAAGGAAAAACAGTGTTGAATAGTCGTAAAATACTGTAATTTATTGCTTATTAATCTTGCATAATGATTGTACGGACAGATGTAATTGCAAATATGTATTTGTCAGAATACGGTAAATAGCAAAATGATGATACTCGTTCACAATTCTATAATTTACTAATCAGATTGGTTGTCCAAAACATATCAATAATATAGAAGGAAAATACCGAAATATAGATCTAAAAGTTGAATAGGAGGAAGAGGAAGACAAGAGGATCTGATAAGACTGAGATATCTTACTATTTATCGCCAGTCATCTCTCAAACCAGTTCAGTAGCTTGGTACATTGTACCAATGCCATTAATAATTTCAGTTTAAAATATTCAATTTTTAATTCTGAGTTAGTGGAAGTGTTTTTCACTAGCATCAGTTTATCTGACGTAATTATTGACCACGATAACGAATATATTAATAGACGATAACAACGACTCATCATGAATAGCATCTAAAAGGAAATTTAAAACCTGACCCAATTAAGAAAGAACAAAACTTTTAAAATACATATGTCTGAGCTTTGTGTATACACATTATGTCATTCTGTAACTTTTTGGTGTTTTTGTCAATAATTAAAAACAAAGATGGTCGCTAGTTGATAATCTATCGAAGTCAATGGTAATCTCAATCAAATATTTGCAGATAATTTGTCTAGCTTCATCAAACTATTGGCTAAGCTGAATTATGCGCGCGGTTTTTTCATTTTACTTGATTTTTTTCTATAACCTTAATTAGTTTTTCTTTTCCATGAAATAGTATCCTCCTTTTCTTTTGGATATCATAGAACTTAATTTTACTTTAGCCAAATTAGAGTAATATTTTTCAATACTCATACGTGACAAAAGAGAATGTATATCCAAAAAGACATTTACGAAAAGGAAATTAGACCATATATACAAAGAAATTGTAAATTTACTAAGAACATCTCCAAAAAGAAACTCTATTTTGAAGTTTCTAAAACTCTATATTTAAAGTTTAAAGGTGTTCTTCTCCAAAAGCAAAACTTCAAACTTAATTTCAAAACTATTTGTATTTTATAATATGGTTTTTATATTTGTCATAACTAATTTGAATTCACAAAACTTTGGTAAATAACTAGCACATATATAAACATATTACAACAATATTAATTAATAAAATATAATATTAAAATATAAAATTTTAAACAAAATAACTTAATTAATATTAAACTTCAAGCAAAATACAATATTATTCCATAAAGTAATTTTTGTAATGCATATATAATATTTAAATTTGTGTAATAGTTATGTCTTCATGTAATTTTTTAAAAGCTTTTTTGTTAAGTTTCTTTTGTATACTTTTGTTATCTAAATCTAGTTTTAAATATTTTAAATCTAATTTTAAAGTTTTATTTAATTTTATGTGTTAGATTAAATTTTATAAACAAAACTTAAAATATTTATAAGATGTAATTTTTATAAGGATTAAACAATAAACAAAAACATATTTATGAATTATAAATGTGATGTGTAATTGTAGGGCCCAAAATGCAAATAAAATATGAAACTTCAAATTTGAAATTTTGAAGTTCCTTTTTGAAAAGCAAAAAACTTCATATTTGAAGTTATAGAATGCCCTTTGGAAATACTCTAACTAACTAAAACTTTCCATTTTTTCCACTTTCTATTCCTATCTCTCTTTACTATTTCTTTCAAAATCTATTTTCTGGTTATTTAACTAATAAACCCTTCATGGAATATATTTCCTACTTTCAATCCATAAAAAAAGATTTAATTGATGGTTACAAATTCCAACTATCACAAGTGAATGATTAAAACGCCGAAGAGAGATTTCAAGTAGAAATTTTTTATTTTATCATAAATTTGATACTATTTTATTTTTTTAAAATAATAAATTTTATTAATATCTTAAATTTATAATAGAAACCTAAAATATTCCTCTTAATTTATTTATAAATATTTAATAATCACTTATAAAAGTTTATAAACCTAATTATACATTTTAAATACTAAATCCTAAATAATAATCACTAAATCTTATATTTAAAATGTTATAATGATATTAATGGTATTTTAAAAAGTGGTAGCCAAATTATAATTTTCAAGCAAATTCTAAATCTTTTAACTGTATATAATTATGATGATCTAATAGTAATTAATTATGCAGATCTAGTTTTACTTTAAAAAGTGGTAGCCAAATACTTTACTAAGATTTATCTTGAATTTTTTTTATTGTTCTGTCATACCTCATACGTAGGGCTTAGTTCCCCGGGAACTCTACTTCTTGAAAGGTTCTCGACAGTCCGCACATGATTGAGATTGCTTTCTGACTTAATGGTTGTTGTAATAAGGAAGCTAAACGATTTTTAGGTTGAATAGCGTTCTGATGAATCGAACAATTAATTAGTTTAACATAATGTGCAAAACATTAGCTTGAACAGTTTCAGTTTTAGAAAGTGTTAACGCTTTCTCATAATGGCCAACACGAATAAAATGAATGTTAAACTCTTAACCAAATATTCACCGAAACAACTTTTAATACTCCCTATGTTATTAAATGTAGTATGTTTCAAAAAAAAAAATTGATGTTACAATATATAAGATGTTTTCAATTTTGTAGGTAACTTTTATTTTATTAAAAATTATGTAACCAATCATATTTAATAATTTATTTTATAATTGGTTGAATACAATTATTTTATAGTTTTAGTGATATTTTTTAAATAAAAAAATAATTTTCTTAATATGTATGTTTTTTTCTAAACATGTTGAGGAAAGAGAGAGAGAGAGTAACAAATTAGGTCTCTTCAATATACAAAGGGTGGCTTATAGAATGAAAGGCTGAATTCATCAAATTAATAGAAACGGGTAAAGTTAGGTCTGACAGAAGAATTCATTGGACAAAATAATCTCACACATGACTTTTTCGCCGGCTGTGTTCCTCACGCGCCACCTTTGGAAAGGCCGGTTTAAATGAAGACCAATCTGTTTAGAGATTTGACCCACCAGGTGGCTCTATTACCCAATCACTTTAGAACACGTGTCTGAAACCCTCTAAAACTCTTTACCAAAGATTGTACCCGAAACAAAACAAAAAAAAAAAAAGTAAAAGAAAAACCACAATCTCCGCTGTCTTGGAACCCTCTCTATCTCTCCTTTCGTCTTCTCTCTTTATATACCGACTGTGTAGCCATTACAGGCAAACATCAATACTCATCTCTGAAAATCAAAATACGATGGGATTCAGGGCTCTTTTGTGTAAATCATAGGGTTTAAAGAGATCTGTGAGAATAGGGAGGGAGAATTAAGAGGGTTTGAGTCCACTTGCACATAAAATCCAAGTGGGTTTATTGAATTAAGTTGTAAAAAGACAGAGAAGGAGGTGATTGTAGAAATGCAACAGAGAAAAACTGACAGAAGAGAGTGAGCACATGCAGGCACTGTTATGTCTCCATAACTTTGCGTGTGCGTGCTCACGGCTCTTTCTGTCAGTTGCCTGACTTCTCGCTTTCTCTCTCTCTCTTTCTTCTCTCTCTGAAATTTGTTGAACCTCCTATCATCTACATACCACTTACCTTCTTATCATCTCTTTTGTTGTGCACTTGGCTAGTGATGTGGATAAGACTGATGCCCTTTCATCATCAATTTATCATTTCGTTATGTGTAGATATAATATGTTTTTCCTATTTCTTTTTGTTTTGGTGTTGAAATGGGTGCTTGCTTACGCTTAAGAATGTTTGTTTTCAAGCAATTTGGTGGAGGAAAGCTCAGAATTTTATATTTTTGGGTTTATCATAGAGATTAAATTTTAAGTGTGCTATATATTACTAGTATGTTTGTTTTCTTTTAGTGGATCTAGGAAATGCGCGAGTTTTGATGATAATGAACCCCCCACCAGTACACATTCTTCTCAAATATTTATTAACTGTTTATTGATTGTCTCTTTTTCTTTAATATTTGGGTTGCAGTCTGTGTTTGTGTTTCCTTTTTGGTTTGTTAAAGTTTCTGCATGTTGAAAGTTTCTAATGATGCAACTGTTTTCTCCTTATATTTATTTCTTTTCAGTTTTTAGAAGCCAGATGTGGCTTTCAGGTTTCACCAAAAGCCACAAATGATGGATATTTAGTGATCTCTTTTCAGTTCTATTTCATGTGTACACACTAGTTCTGTGCCGTTTCAATAGGAATGGGAAATTTTCTAATGAGTAAGTTGGTAATGAAGCACTGAATGTAGCTGTTTGTTCTTAAAAAGTCGTTTCTCTATAATTTCCTTTTTGGTGTTAGGTTTGTACGGATTAATGCTTTTATTAATTAGTGTATTGAAGTCCATCTTGGTATATGATCCAGCAGTAGGTGAAGGAGATTCGCTTAAATTGACTACTCTGCAAGTGCAAGTTGTGATCCAAAATAAAAAGGTTGAACCCTATACCTAAAGCTTCTCTATTATATATCCTTTGTTCTTGAAATTCTTGCTTCTAAATTTGCTAGGAATTCGATTTCTTTGCTTGGTTTTCGGTTTCTTACAAGCCAAAGTGTTGTTTTTATTGAAATTGCTATCTTATGTGGTACAAAGGGAAGTTATATGTTATTCTATACTGAAAATTATTTATCTTCTGCTGCTAAAGGATGGTCAAACTGTTATTTTTTACTTAAATTATTAATCTTATGAAAGTTTCTGAACGTTACTACATTTAATCTTATGTTTATTCTTCTTGATTTCATCTTTTTTTGTGTTGCCATAGCTTATTTTATCTTTTAATGGTATTTTTTAAATCAAAATCAAGTTATCAAGCGCTTAGATATTGGATGCCTAGTTTTGCAGTGATTTTGTGTAGATTGCTTTGATTACTAAGCAAAGGCATGAGATGGTGTTTTTCTTCTTCTCCAAAATATTGGCTTTAGAGGGCATTTTGCTAATTTTGTGTCAACCACTAAAGTAAAAAAGGAATCGGTTTGGTTGGGTTTGATGAAACAAATTGTTAAATTGGTGTACCGATACTGGTTTCTAATGTGCTTCACCTTGAAATCGATAGTTGATTTTTAGATAATTGTGGAGATGACAATGTTACAGCTATGTTTTTATCTTCTGAAATGATTGATCTTATGTTGCTTGATTGACTATGTCTCATCAAATGTTAATGCCCGCTGGTTTGATCTTTAGCTTTGTTGTGCAAGATTGTTCTGTATCGGAAAAGGTTTTTGTATTTGTATGCATAGTTTTGCAATTATTTCGCCTAGTTACAAAATGCACTACAGTAATGGGTTTTAAGAAGCAGTGGTGTGTTTTGTTTCCATGAATATGTAGCCGGGTTTACTGTAATCATATTCACAATTCTTATCAAAATACCTTGTGTTGTATGTGATGAAATCTAATTGTAAATCTGCTTAATAGCCTATTCTAGTGTCTTAAGTGCTTCTCCTTGAGATCAGAAAATAAAGTTGAAAACTGATAACGAGGGAGAGGAATAGCTTTTCCCTGTACATCAAGTGTTATCTCCAGCTTCTTTTTCTGAGCCTTGATAGTCATGCATATATAATATGATCTATATATGGCAGACGTTAGAAATTTCATGTACTTGTGTTGGTTTAGGCTATCGTGTTGACTGTGTTGTTTTTGCTGATCTTCATTGGCTTATTTTCAGATATGTTCCTGAAGTAATTCAATCAATGAGTTCAAATAGTCCTTAAACGTCAGATTCTTTGAATGGGATAGAGAGAAGATTCTGTTCGTAAACCATCTGAATGATTCTATATATATCTTGCTTTGATTTAGAGTATCATGTTTTCATAGTGAGGGACTGAAATGTAGAGGCGAAACTAATCAACCATGTCTCTGGTATGATGTGTGATTCACCATCTGATGTGTAAGGCTACGTTGTTTTCCTTTTGTTGCATCACCAATAAAGCTATAGATTCTGATTATTGTTTGTTGCATATCTGCATATGATATAAATATAGAGAACAATTCTGAGGTATTAGTAGATTTCTTCTCTGCATTTTTCTGTTGAGAACTTGGTTCATGTCGAAAAGTGTGTGATGCTCTTTAAATTAATATCTCCTGTTTTGCTTCAGAAGCATATCAACAAATTGGAAAGAATACGGATAAGATGCTAGAGAATGGAATTGAACTCTGCTAACAACTGACTAATGAACTCAGTTAAATGATCTTATATGGTGAGCTGCAGGACTTAAATAGCCCGTAAGAGATTTTAGCAACTAGTTTTATGTATTGCTACCTTGTTTTATTTGGATTTACCATCGGAGTGGACTCATACAGGATTGAGGAAATGTAGATTATTCGTCTTATCATAGTTTCTTCGTGGTATTTTTGTTTTTTTGCCCTAGGTCCATAAAGCTAAACCATTTCATTTGTTTGCTCTAATTCATTCCTTGAGATAACGAATTCAAAAGGGTAGCTAAATTGTTATCATAAATATGTTCTTGTGTGAGCTACGTTTTGCTTGCATACTAATGATGCTAGATTTGTGGTCTTTTACTTAGAACAAGATATACAATGAATTCTATCAATAAGAATGCTTCATCAGCGGTCCAGTTTTCAGAAACAGCAGAAGTTTCAAACCTGCTCATACTCACAGCAACAGGTGCGAGTTTATTATGATCATTTGCTGATGTTAATGTTCTTTTTGCCCTTTTCCCGGAAATTACTCTTATAGAGAATTATGGATTTGTGGATTCTTTTACGGATCTTCAAATCGAGAGATTAATTGTTGAACTGAACGAATAACAACCAAACTAAATGAATAATCTGTATGCTGGCTTAAAGAACCGACTCATCTTAAACCGGGTAGATACAATGCGGAGTATATAGTCGACCAATATTTAGGCTCGTTGACCAACTTTTAGGATATGTGTTTTGATTGCGTTGCTTATAATATTTGCACCTATTGAAGGTAAGTGACAAAATGGATAATAAACTTCTTTAAGGCCGGAGTAGTTTTATTTTGAAACTCGTTACAATCGAACTGTTATAGCTAGATATTGTTGTTAGAAAATCACAAAGAAATGAATGTGTAGTGTGGAGTTAGTAGCCACCCACTCGTTAGATCAAACTGTGTCCCACATTCCTTTTCTTGTAAGCCTAATACTTCCAAACTTCGCCGTGATATCCTTTTCCCATTTGCTTTAATTAGCTCCATTTTTTTTTAAACACGAAGTCAATGCTCATGCATCATAATATAAAGAAATAAGATACTAATTTGTTTTACATAATACTACATTAGCTAATAGTCTTAGACTCTTAGGTTACTCTATAAATGTTTAATAATGTTTCAAACTTGTGGTTGTGGTCCGAGTTTCGAACAATTTTGGTCTGACATTTTGCTAGATGGAATCAGTATTTTTTGTGTGAAAGACATACCAATGCAATATAGAAGTATACAATGTATCCGCATGATTCGCTTCGATTGGATTAGAGTATATTTCACCCATCATCTCGACTGGATTAGAATGATAAATAACTTTATAAACCAAAAACCATTGCAGATATTAGCTTAATACAAAATAACAAAGAGAAAACATGAGTGTGCCATTGATAGTGGTTTGTAGTAGGTAAAAGACGGAAACAAAGTGAACGCAAATACGGTGTTGTATTCCAAAACGCAACCCCTTATTCTTTCTAGACTTAGACCAAAACCACCTATCCCACTTTGCATTGTCTCTGTTTCCCACTCAGCCTAACTCCCGATAAAAGGAAAGTTAATAAAATTTTAACCGCCGTTATCACGGCTTGGAAACTGATGAAGCGTCTTTAACGGTCACCACCGAGGCACCTTTAACGTTAACGAGTGGTGTAGTAGCTGCGTTAGGAGACAAAGGAACGCCGGCTTCTTTAACGGCTGAGATCAGAGGATTACGGGAAGGACAAGTGGCGGTTGAGATGGTGGTGGCTAAGGATATGGGCATGAGGCATAAACCTTTGCCTTGTAGGTACTGCATGGCGGATCCCATGTCCTCTTCCATTAGCTTCGCCACTTGGTGCTCCGTCATTTTCGCCGCCGTCTGATTCTCCCCGGAGGTGTTTTCGTTGGACCCACCAGCATCCTGAAAAAGTTGATAAAATGAATAAATTTTTCTGGCAATAGTAAAAAGCATGAAAAGCAAAACCCTAAAGCTATGATGTCAAAATCGAAGGCTTAGGTGAAAAATCAGCACGCGTGCTTTGCATTTTTTTAGTTTGTTGTTTTGTTTTTTTACTCTTTTTGGAAAACTTTTATTTGTGTTAGAAAGTCGAAACCAAAACTACTTTGAACTTGTATTCTTCTTTAACCAAGACAAGAACCTTCATCATAATAAAAAAAATTATATGTCTGGTCTAGTAGCTGTAACATAAATGATTAAATCTCATTCTAATGTTTCGAGTGATTTCGTCATCTTCATCATCATGTACGAAAATGATACGAACGTGCGAATAATAAAATGCGATTAAAATGATAACTCACCATAAGAAAAAATACATTAGTATTTGACTTAAATGAAAACCAAATTATATCTAGTCTGTGATTCTTTTTTTTTTTTCCTAATCAGCACTAGTCTATGATTAGAACTAAAAGGAAATAAATAAATAGTTGAATTACCTCAGAGATTTGAGAAGAAACAGAAGCAGCACCTCCCAATCTACTCATGCTTAGTACCTACATATATACATTTAAAAAAAAAGGTTACTAAGTACACCGTTTTACATCTTAACAATGCATATACAATAATATGAGAAGATTACAAGTTATAATCACCCAAAAGATATATAACTACAAAATTAAGGAGGGGAGCATAAGGAATTTTAGTTACAGAGGCCCAGGACCCGATTACATATTGTAATATCAAACTCAGAGGTAACGAAGCTTCCATTATTATATGAACAAAAAAACATTTCATTTATTTTTAAAATTACCAGAGAGAGATAGAGAATCACCTTGACTTGGAGCTGTAAGAATTTGACATAATCGATAATCTCATCGAGCATTGATGCTTTGTCTGTCTGTTAATTATTATTTTTAAACAATAGAAAAAACTTGTTAGCTAGAGATCCTACACCTGTTTATTACTACTTGTTATCTTAATAGTTAAATAGTTAATCAGTGTTTAATCATTTGATTGTATAAAAAGTCCAGAGCTCTGTGTATATATGTAGTAGCATTTGTGGTCCAAGTTATGAACTCCAAGACTAAAACACATCACCAATCTGATTCATATGATTAACACATTATTTAATTTATGATGTACTAAAGAAATGTATATACAAACTGGATTGGAATCCCTTATTAATTAAACTTTATTAACCATGGACATAAAGGATAATTAAAATCATGTATGTAAACTTAATTACCTTGTTGCCATTAGGGACAAGTTCTTGAAGAGATTTCATCCTTTCCGCTATCCTCTCTCTTCGTAACTGGTCCATAATTTCAAAATATTTCAAATAATTACCCAAACATATATTATTGCACAGTTTGCTACATACATTTTTCTTGGTAACTGAACACGAATAATGAGGAAAAATAGGAAAAAACGAACCCGTTCCGCGATACTGTGAGGATCAGTGGCTTGACCTCTTCTAGCTCGGACTTTAGGCTTAGTCTGAGGCGTCGCCGCCGTACCCCCGGTGGTGGTTGACGCCGTTGCCTGAGACTGCGTTTGTGTGTGACTTTGTTTCATAACCCCTCCTCCGGATCCCTGAGGGAAGTGGAAAGGAAGAGATCCAGCGGAGAAGCCACTGTAGAGAACGTTAACATCAACGGCGTCGTTTGGATTGTGGTGAGACAAAGGAATCATCGTGATCTGGTTTCTTGAATCAACGTCGTGATGGTGAAAGCCAGCGAGGGAGGAGTCAGAGGTAGGGGGAGGAGCGTCGTCGTCGAGTGCGGAGGAAGGCCAAGGAGCCGAGGAGAAGAAGTTTTGGAGGAAGTCATCGTGGTCAAACGTTGCAGGAGATTGGAGATGATGAGGAGAAGAAGAAGAAGAGGAAGGAGTTAGAAGAGATGAGTTCATGTCTTTCTGCTTCTTCTTCTTAAACAATGTTCCGATTTGAGTGAGGGTTTGTTGAACATGTAGAGGTGGTTTACGGCTTTTATGGTGTGTTTAAGGAGAGGGATAAGGATGATAATATTTGAAGTTTATAGGGTTATAAGCGTAAAAACATACGTTAACATTTTTTGTTATATCATCTTCGAGATAATAAAGCAGAACAACACTTTTGGGAATGACAACTATATTCAAACATATTAAATTCAGACATGTAACATAAATGCGTAAAGTCATATAATCATGTAGCTCTCTGGTTCATCTCGAGATTCTACTGTTTACCAATTGTCGCCAAGATCACAAACATGCTATCCCCATAGACGATACTTGTGTTTAAGAATAAGTATCAACAAAAAGATCACACTTCTTATAGTAGATGGCTTTATATATCCTTTTTTGTTATAAATCAATACGTTAGTTCATCCGATGAACCTTTTGTTGTCCATCGATCGACCTCGTTAAGTTTGAGAAATTTGAGGTCCTCTTAAAACGAGAATGAAACGGAGTATATATCATAATCATCACGAGTACCATCATATCCTTTGATCAAGTATGTAAATCCTGTAATATTCGTGCTCGACCATAATGATAAATATATAAAATAACCATTTTCTTTTGTTTTCTATAAGTCTTAACATTCTATTGTCATATAAGTATGCCATCTGTTGTCTTGAAATATAAGTTATAATCTAACATGTTGATGATCACTGTTATAGTCCATGTACAATAATATTTCCTAAGGTTGTAAACTCCCTCCACTCCATAAATAATTTGATATTTTTTTGGTCATTTGTTAACTTATGGCATTAATTATCAAAAAGAAAAATCTTTATTTCTGTCACTTCGTATAAAATTTGCAAAGAGGAATGCATCGAACAAGATTACATTAATATTTAGTTGCATAGTATATATAATTACAAGCATGCATGATTATGCACATGGGACATTCTGAGTTTTGCACAAACTCACAAGAGGTAGAGATGGGCTTTAATTTAATACACTCCTCATTTATTAATTCCAATGTTGGTAAGCATTAATGTACTACACAACATGCATACATAAGATAGATCTACCATCTCATACACACAATAATCATTTATGTTTTCTGCTTAATTATTAGTGTATACCAAAAATATTCTATCACATGGATGTGAAATAACTCAATAAGTTCTTTATGAATGAGAATCTAAATGAAAATTTTGAGCCTCGCGAAAAATACATATAGACGCTGGGCCCGAGTTTTATTGGGCTTAACCAAATTTTGCAACATTACTGGGCCTCCGTAATAGAATAATTTTTTGAACAAAAGAGAGATTTAAAAGCGAAAGCAACTGCAAACTTATCGTGTGACAATTCAAAGGGGACTATTACCACTCATGTTCAACCACGAATCTTTCGTGTACGATGCGATCTCATCTTTTATTTAATTTGTATCCCCAAAATTAATAATTGTTAGGCCAAACGAGTCAGCGACATGACATGTTCATCATCATCCTGCCCATTTTCTTACAACCACATAACAAGACAAGAACCTTAAACTGTTCATTTTCTTTTGAATCGCGTCAATTTTTTTTCAGATAAGAAAACTACTGTTTTGTGTAAGGGATGAAGAAGTCTTCATGGGGTTGCACAATCTTTATCCAGTTATCTCTCTGTCTCATCGTCTATGTGTCTCTGCATTTTGGTCACCAATCTTTGTCATCAAGCAACGACGGTGACAATGCCGGAGCTCTAGATCTTCATTTTATCTCTGTTTCCGGTGGTTTCAGGCCTCTTCACCGTCAAACTCGTCTTCTCCGATTGGTGTGTGTGTTTCTTCCCATCTTCTTTCAGTGATGAATCTGTGTGGTTCTGTTTTCGGTTGGATCTATGCAATGCAATCTCTGTAATTATCAAATGCATTAGTTTCAGGATACAAGTTTGGTTCTTTATAGAATTTCTAGCCTCCCCAGATTGAAAAATTGAGTCTTTTTTATTATTAGTAGATCAGTATCACACTTTTGTTTCCTTTCCACCAGAAATGAGAGAAAGGTTGATTTGTTTACTTCTTCTTAGTATTGTTGATTAGGCCTTTACAAGCTAGACATTAGATTTTAAGGACATAAGGTATTAAGATTATATGTTACGATTGTTGTACTGAGTTTGTGTTAGTGTTTTGATGGATGAAGATGGAGAGAGTTGCGGAAACTTACAAGGCTAAATTTGTGGTGAGCACAAGTGAACATGGAGAAGAAGATCTACTCCTGCTGAATGTAAGCTCTCAAGCTTTATCTTTGTGTTTGCTTTCTTCAACTTTAGTGGATCTCAACAAAAAGGTTCTGATCTCTTTTGTTCAGACAGTTTATGAGTAATGAGGGTGTTGGTGTTTTGGCAGGATACTCGAGTCTCATCTACACTGAAACTTCCATGGTAATTTGATCATGACGAACCCTTTTAGCTGACTTATTTCAAGTTCAACTGTAAGACTGGTCACTGTTATGCAAATTTAGGTATACTACGAAGAAAGGATCCGGGAGTTTCAGAGAGCACATCGAGATGCCTTTTGGTGGATCCTTGGATGTTGTTTTTGTAGACACTGGCTCGTTACAAAAGGTATAATCAGTTTGTATCTGTGAATTTGAAGGAAATGCACATTTTTTCTTTTGTCTGATAATAATTCCACCATGTTACTGCAATTCAAGCAAATGATGAGTGGATCATTGAATGGCTCGATGATCAGCCAGTTGAAAGAACTTACAAAGGTTCTAAAAGCAGCAGATGGAGACTGGTAAGTCTGCTACTCAGCTCATAGATTCTCTTGATCTCTCAATAACTTGTGGCAATACCGCAACAAAGCTCCTTTGTTTATTAGTTGCTTACCTAATTTTCTTTATGGATGAAACAACATTCTATAGTCGTTCTTGATACAGGCGCATTGTTATTGGATCAGACCCCTTATTCGCATATACACTAAGTAATGGTCCAGAGGAAGCCAAGGGAGTTGCAAGGACATTTCAGCAAATCACCATCAAATATGGAGTGGTAAGACAGTGAAAACCCCATCACATTCCAGAATATTTTTTTTATCGGTGCATCTAGTCAATTGAAATGGAAAACATCTGAGAGAAAAAATCTTTGATGATTCAAGAACATGTATATAAGCGAAAAGGGCTGTACCAACGGAGCCAACGAAGATAGCTTCACTTGCATTATGGTTCCTAATGCATCAGAGAACCGAGGTTTAACGAATGATAGTAAGAGGTAACAACTAACAACATTATTAATCATAAACATTTTTAATCAATCTCAATATCTCTAATTTAAATGCATAATTGTCAGGGAAATGGAAGATGGGTTTCTTCTTCACAGAGTTAGCTTCTCAGAGTTTGTAAGTGTACTTCTTTCTCTAGTTATGACATGTCTTCTTGACAAAAAGTGAAATAATGTCTTCTTTGTATATCATAAAACAGGTTACATATACTATCAACTTATCAGGACAAGTCATAGACACAAGAATAGTTAAGCAAAAGGGCAAAGAGTCCATCTAAGATTATTTTCATATTTTTTTGTGTGTGTGTGTTACCCACCCCCTCTCCATTGTTGTAAACTCTGTAAAGCACCAACATTTTTTATTCATCTTTTAATGACCAAAATACCCTTTGACCGCTCCAACTTGCTAGCTAGAAAAATGGGAAGTATAAAGTTCCTCAAAAAGGAGTGACCTTTAGTGCTTTGCTGTGGATTTACACACTTATTAGTTTAAGTATGAGGTTTTGCTCCCGGAGGGTCTCGACATGGCGGCCGTCTATGGCCTCGCCGTCGTTATCTTCCGGTGGAAGCGGATGCCAATGATTTAAATCTTTCTTGATGAGCCACTTTTTCAAGTGGTGATGAATCATTTAGAACAATCTTGTCCATGGCCATCACAACTACCAACTCTGTCTTTCTCGCTTTCACATGGATTCCTTTTCTTTTATATATATATATATATATATATATATATATAAGGTTTCACTCTCTTCTTCTTCTTCTTCTTCTTCTTGGGAGACTATGATGATTCTTAAGAAGTCAAATAGACCAGAGGTTGCGGTAAACACTCTCTTACTCTCTTACATGGCGGGGCTTTAATAGCAGCCATGGCGGAAGAGTTTTTGTCCTCTAATCTGTCTGAGAAAAGGCGAATCTGAGTCCTCCTCTGTGACATGCAAAGTTTTTTTTATTTCATATAAAAAAGTAAATTTTTATTAGCTACTGTTAAAGCTTTGATTCATCATCTTTGGTTACAACTTACAACACAAAGAAAATGGACAAAGCTTGCATATGTGTTGTTTTGCCTAATAGTGTGTTCTTCTACATCTACCATAGAAAAATATGCGTATGCATGTGGTTTAGATCAGTGTTGCCAACTAAGGATTTCGGATTATAACCCAAAAGAGAGAACTTAAAAAAGGCCGTAGACAGGAAAGAATGAACTTCATCATCTTTTTATAGATAGTAATTAACAGCTGTGAAAGCTCTCACAGCATTATTGGTTGCTTAAAACGTTAATTGTGGGCCTAAACCCTTTTGTTTTCAACTGAGAGAATGAATGAAACAAGAGGTGAATAATCTGACTCTGTGGGGGCAATTATTCTTTATTAAAACTTGCCAGTTTAGTTTGCCTTGTTGTATTTATTACCGATTATGTTCTCTGTTTTAAAATTATTATTGGTGGGTGAGAGAGAACTTTGCCGTTACTACTTTATTTTCCGTACTAATCAAAGAAAAAGATGGTTTCTAGTTTGGTTTCTAGTTTGGTAATGAACTAGCTTACAGCCATGTATTGCTTAAAAATATATACTGGAAAATCTTGTGGTCCTATTGCCAAGTGTGTTACAGTTCTGAAATGTAGATGTGTTGTTCTTCCTAGTATCATAGCCTCAGTGACACTTTCTCAGTTAAAAGGATTATTTTTCTGGATACTAATGTTCTTGGCAGTCACATGTGACAACTTGTTTCAGAACTCTGTGTATAACTGGATCCTATAAAGAACAAATAGATTGGCAGATTATTGTATAGTAAGGTGTTTGTTAAGATGGGAGTCAGTTCTATGTGGATCATACGTCTACTTGTGTTAGTGATTGTTAGTCTTTTTTTTTGTTTGTCAGCAGCATTGTTGAGAGTGAGAGCATATGAAAAGTTATTGATATACAGACAAAATTTCCCTTGTTTTATATCACTTTTGACCTCCACAAGCTCCAAAAGCTGACGCAGACACAAGACCAAACACACATCCTCTTATTTATTATAGTCTGTTGGTTCGAGTTTTACTTTCTCAGTTATGCAGAGAGAGAGAGATATGGAGAGAATGTCTGCTTGTTTATGTCTTGCGTTCCTGTTATTCTCTGTTGTTGCAGATGCAACGTATATTCCAAGACGTTCTCACCATCTTTTATCTTCGAGACAAAACAGGAAGACCTCCAAGTCAAACACAGAGTTGCCCTCTCACTTTGAGACTCGTTACTTCCCTCAGAATCTTGACCACTTCAGTTTCCAACCAGAGAGTTACCAAGTCTTCCACCAAAAGTACCTCATAAACAGTCGTTTCTGGCGCAAAGGTGGCCCCATCTTCGTCTACACAGGCAATGAAGGAGATATAGAGTGGTTTGCTTCCAACACCGGTTTCATGCTGGACATTGCTCCAAAGTTCAAGGCTCTTCTAGTCTTCATCGAGGTAAAAGCTTTACCAAAATCCCATTATGCATGTCTTGTTTGGAGAATCTAACTTACATACTAATTCTTATCCTTGCAGCATAGGTTCTATGGAGAGTCAAAGCCGCACAAGCTGGCCAATACATTGGGATTCTTGAACTCGCAGCAAGCGTTGGCTGATTACGCTATCTTGATAAGAAGCTTGAAGCAGAATCTAACCTCTGAAGCATCTCCTGTCATAGTCTTCGGTGGCTCTTATGGTGGAAGTAAGCTTAAAAAAAAAGTCAATATTAGTTTCTTATTGCTACATTTTGCTCTTGTAAACGATCTTCTGTTGTACTCTGAGACAGTGCTTGCGGCGTGGTTCAGGCTAAAGTATCCACATATAGCAATTGGCGCATTAGCATCCTCTGCTCCGATTCTGAACTTCGATAATATTGTCCCATCTTCAAGCTTCTACGACACCGTTTCTCAGGACTTCAAGGTCTGTATGTATATATCAAACATGGTTGTTAGTTTTGTAAGCATACTCACATTATGAAGTTTCTCATTATGAGCAGGAGGTGAGTGTTAACTGCTTTGAAGTCATCAAGAGAAGCTGGGGAGAAATGGAAGTTTTCTCCACCATAAAAGATGGCTTACAAGAACTCAGCAAAATGTTCAGAACTTGCAAGTAAATAAAGAAATCTGTTTCCCTTCACTGTTGATTCATTGTTTAGTTCCAAGTAATCTAAGAGAACGTTTTTGATGAATGACAGGACCCTACACTCTGTTGACTCAGCCTCTGGTTGGCTAGAGACAGCTTTTATTGAAACAGCAATGGTTAATTATCCAACACCTGCAAATTTCATGGCTCCACTGCCTGCTTATCCAGTGGGACAGATGTGCAAGATCATGGACGAGTTACCTCTAGAAGCTAGCAATCTAGAGCGTGCGTTTGCCGCTGCGAGTTTATACTACAACTATTCAGGTTCAGTGACTTGTTTCGATATGGAAAACCATACTGATTCTCATGGACTCAACGGTTGGGGATGGCAGGTAATTCATGAGAGTCTATATTTTCTCTGTTTCTTCTTTTATTCACAAGGGAAAAGAAGCTAATGGATCAATGCGAATAAAAAAAAAAGGCATGCACAGAGATGGTGATGCCGATGAGCTGCTCGAACCAGACCATGTTTCGACCATTTGAAAGTGATGATGAGAAAGCAAACCAAGAATATTGTCTGAGGGAATACGGTGTCAAGCCTAGACCAAACTGGATCACCACTGAGTTTGGCGGGCAGGTTAGTATCGTCTCTTCTATTTTCTTTTCCAGATAACATACTTCAACTCTTCAAGCTCGGAGTCTTTTTGGCAGAGAATAGAGATGGTGTTGAAGAGATTTGGTAGCAACATTATATTCTCCAATGGACTGCAGGATCCGTGGAGCGGAGGAGGGTGAGAGTTCCTCATCCATATTCTCGGTCATTCTTTATTTTCTTTAGAAACAAAGAGTTGATGTTAATGGTTTTTGTCAGTGTCCTGAAGAACATATCGAGCAGTATCATTGCGCTTGTGACCAGAAAAGGTTAAAAACTTGTGAAATTAGTGAATTACACAGGTCTATTAGAAACAATGAGATATAAACATTGTTTGTTTAAAAGCAGGAGCTCACCATACTGATCTCAGAGCTGCTACAAAAGACGACCCTGAGTGGCTGAAACAACAGAGGAGGCAAGAAGTTGCTATTATAGAGAAATGGATCAGTGAGTATTACAATGATCTGGAACAAGAAGAGCAAGCTAAGTGAAAAGGACTAGAACACCCATTCATTGTCTAATTGTCATGTGTCTGTAACGAGTAAAAACTATTATCCAATAATAAAAAAGGCGTTACTTCGAATTTGGATTCTGATTACCAACAAAAGCTACAATAAGGGGTAATTTTGAACTAATGAAAGTATAGTCCATTTTGAGAAGATTATAAAATTCAAAGGGTATAATCATAATTAGTAAATAAAAAGTATAGCGCCTTTTCAGAAAGATTAAAGAATTCAAAAGGGTCAAAGAGAAACAGTTACAGTGTTACCGTGAGAAACGCACCACCGACATCTGGACCGAACCCATTGAAACGCTGTCGTTTAGCTCTTTCCCTCTCTATAGTTAGTTTCACACTCATCAGCTCTGTTTCTAAATCTACTTTCACACACTAAATCGCCATTGTTGCTGCACTTCCACCACTCTGATTCATTTCGATTGAGCTTTTCTCTTTTTCTTGCTATGGCTCGTCGTTCTGGAGACTGCATGAAATGTCTGGTGATCTTCGCGGTGGTATCTGCTTTAGTAGTGTGCGGACCTGCTCTTTATTGGAGATTCAACAAAGGCTTCGTTGGATCATCCACTCGTAAGAGCTCTGTTTGTCCTCCTTGCGTCTGTGACTGCCCACCTCCTGTCTCTCTCCTCGAGATCGCTCCTGGTATGATTTCGTTTTTGATTGGATCTGAGTTTAAAGATTGGATCTTTCAATCAAGCTCCCTCTTTTAAATTCATTCTTTTCTTGTATAAGGTGTAAGAACGAATCTCAGCTTGTGTATAGATTAACAAGTTGGTATTTTTTCTTTTTCTGCAGGGCTTGCGAATCTCACTGTTACAGGTTAGATCTTGATTCTGAGCTTGTTTTTGTCTAGCTACTTTGCGAGTGTTGTTGTTATGTTCTGTCAAGTTGTAAACATGGGTTGAGGAGTTTTCTTATCTGTTATCCCAAAGTCTTTACCTTTCTGATGTTTCCTGAGTCTTAGGCTTTTACGAGTTATTTGTAGAACTGAAGTTTTGATAATTTAGTAGCCATTAATCATCTCAATTTAAAGTTTCATTGCAGAACAGGCTAGTCACTTTGTCAGTGTTACTCTAATCGTTATCTTGCTGAATGACGTTTTCTGATAATTTATATAGAGTTATAGCTCTTGTATTCTCCTTTGAAGTAGTACGTTCATTCTCTAACTTGTGTTGTGAACAGATTGTGGAGGTGATGATCCGGAGCTAAAACAAGAAATGGAGAAGCAGTTTGTGGACCTTCTGACCGAGGAGCTGAAGCTGCAAGAAGCAGTTGCTGATGAGCATACCCGTCATATGAACGTTACACTCTTAGAAGCTAAGAGAGTTGCGTCTCAGTACCAAAAGGAAGCTGAGAAATGCAACGCCGCCACTGAGATCTGTGAGTCAGCTAGGGAGAGAGCTGAAGCTTTGTTGATCAAGGAGAGGAAGATCACTGCTTTGTGGGAGAAGAGAGCTCGTCAATCAGGGTGGGAAGGTGAGTAAAAAACTGATTGCCCCCTTCTCATGACAAACCCTGAAGTGTTTTTTTGTCTGAGAAAACGAATTTTTAAGGAAAAGTCCTTTATGTTCCACGTTTCTCCATATATGTAGTCTTTTGTTTTTGCCTTTGGATCGTAATGTAGCTAAAGAATGGCTTGTGGCCTTGTATTGACTTCTCTTTAAATATATAATTGTTCATTTCTCTACCACTAAGTTTCACTTCTCTCATTAGTTAAAGAGGTTGGTTCTGTATCTTAAGTTTCATGTTCAGAAGAGTCTGTGAGTTGATCCGATTGCATTGCAGCTAGATTTGATGCCTGTCTGTGATATACTGTGTTATGCTTTAACCTAAGGTCAAGAGGATAAAGAAACGTTGAAACTGGAGACATTTAATTCCTTAAAGACTCTTTCAAACGTGTCAAGACACGTTGAAAGTTTGTGAAGAGAGACAAAAGTGGAGATGTCAAACGCACTGAGTTTGACATAGTTTATGATCACGCGGTTTCGTGTTTTTTCAAGATTCCTTCCATTCACAAAACAGCTGTCTTTGTTTCTGTTCCTTTAGCGTCGGCCATTAAAGTATACTCTATTTTGCATTATTCTAAATATTCAAAGGGACATGATCCATAAAAGCTTTTAGATCTATACCATTAAAAGAACCAGATTTAGGTTCGTACACTCCATGTGGGTTGTAATAAACGATCCATAAAGAAAAGAAAAGACATCTTTATACGACTTCGGTTCTAGATTCAACTAATCTCTGTGCTCTATTATTCTGTGAGTTTCTCTGAAGCTTCCTTGGTGTAGGACTTGTGCTCTTTTCTCCAACGTAGGGGAATTGCATTAAATTCGTATCTCCCTAGGCACAGAGATTGATAACTTATCTTACCTTAAATGGAAAGTTCGATGAGGAAGAGAGGACACAATCAAGAGTATACAGATAACTTGTCAGAAGGCGCAGAACCAAAGAGACAGAAGAAGCTTCCAGCTTTGGCAAGGTAAGTCAATACTTTACATATGTTTCATGCATCGTAACTTAAATTGTTTTGGCTCTGATTATGAACTCCTTTGGAATTGGATAACCTTTCTGAGAGATGCTCATTAAGTATCTTGCATGTTCATCAAAATTGGTCAGAGGTTTTATTAAAACAAGAACTGTGTTTACAGTGTCATCGTGGAAGCTGTCAAGGTAGATAGTCTACAGAGGCTATGCTCCTCTTTGGAACCATTATTCCGCAGAATTGTGAGTTAATATTCTATTTCAAAGTTGAGTTTTCTCGTTAGACCAAAGCTTGATTATGGTGGGCCAATGGACAGGTTAGTGAAGAGGTGGAACGTGCCTTATCTAAGTTGGAGAGCTCCAAAACAACTCCAAGGTAGTTTCTCTAGTTATGTTACTATCTCGTATCTCCTTCCTTGGACTGGTTCCATGATCTTTACAGCTATTTGAGTTTTCAGCTCTCAAGAACCAAAGAAGATTCAAGGCCTTAATGGAAGAAACTTGCAAATTCGCTTCAGAACACGCATGCCTCCTCATTTATTCACAGGAGGGAAAGTCGAAGGAGAGCAGGGCTCAGCCGTTCACGTGGTCCTTACAGATGCAAACACAGGAAACGTTGTTCAAACGGGAGAAGATTCAACGGCAAAGCTGAACGTTGTCGTGTTAGATGGAGACTTCAACGATGAAGATTGGACGAGAGAACGTTTTGAGAGCTTTGTTGTGAAAGAGCGCCAAGGAAAAAGTCCCATATTGACTGGTCACATTCATGTGGTACTTAAGGAAGGCGTAGGAACTCTAGGAGAACTTTCTTTCACCGACAATTCGAGCTGGATAAGGAGCAGGAAGTTTAGGCTTGGTGTTAAGTCTGCGTCAGGGTTTCACATACGTGAAGCTAAGACTGAGCCTTTTGCTGTTAAAGATCATAGAGGAGAACGTGAGTTCCTTAATACTTTGGATATGAAAGGAGAAAGCCTATTGTTTATCTGAATCTTGGTTCTTTTTTGCAGTATACAAGAAACATTATCCACCGGTTTTACATGATGAAGTCTGGAGATTGGATAGAATAGCGAAAGGTGGAGTCCTACACAAGAAGCTAGTAAAATCTAACGTCATTACTGTTGAAGACTTTCTTAGGATACTTGTGAAGGAACCACAGAAGCTAAGAAGTGTATGTGCATCTCTAATACTTGTACTAAAGAAGTTACTGTGGTCTTGCTTTATAATCTTGGTGTTGTGTGTGTTTGCAGTTACTTGGGAGTGGAATGTCAAATAGAATGTGGGACAACACGGTGGAGCATGCAAAGACTTGTGTATTAGGTGGGAAGCTTTACGTTTATTACACAGAGCAGACACATAATAATACAGGAGTTGTCTTCAATCATATATATGAGTTCCAAGGCTTGATTGCTAATGATCACTTCTTGTCTCTAGAATCTCTTAACCATGACCAAAAGGTAAAGACATTTCTCTGTAAACTTAGCTTCTTACTCCCAGTATACATCTCTCTGAGCTGCTTTTGCAACTCTTTAACAGATATCTGCAGACATTATGGTGAAGGCTGCTTATGAGAACTGGCACAAAGCTGTTGAGTATGACGGTAAGCTGTTGAAATGCTTACCAGAGGCAAAAAGGGCACAACCCCATCAGGAGACTGTGCAGTGTCATCAGAATGTAAATAGCTACTCAGCCATTCCTCAGCAACAGATACAGTATCCATGCAATCAGTTAGGAGACTACACATTAATGGAGGGTTCCTCAGTTTCAGGCTCAGACAATGGAGTAGACCGTGAAGATGTTTTCACAGAGGAAATTAGGGTGAGGAGTTCAGAGATGCTTGAGAGCGATGATATGCAGAAGTTGCTCAAGACATTTGGGATAGCAGGCGGGTTTACTCATATTGATGAGTCGTGTTACGGTTTTAACGATCGGTATGAAGCTCAGGTAGATAAGGGTTATGGGAGAGAACGAGGGAGAGGCTCAGGGAAAGCTGTGGTGGGTTGGCTTAAGCTTAAAGCTGCTTTGAGATGGGGTATCTTTATACGCAAGAAAGCTGCACAGAGGAGGCCTCAAATTGTGGAGATTGACTAAGGAGAGCTGTAAATATTATGGGAGCTCTTTGTGAAAAAAGACCAATCTAGAGTTGTGACATAAAGAGAGTAATGGGACTTTGAAATGTAATGTTTTATTTGTTTGCTTGTTTGTGTTATGTTGTTTAATTGTTCCATCCTGGCATTGAACATTGGACTGGTCTATGTGATTACACACATCTTGTTCTCTATGAACTTCTCCTACAAGTAATGATGTTTTACAAAACCTCAAAGTTGGTGCTACATTACATTTTTCTGTTACATGAGACTGAACATCAAGCAAATAAACATGGCTACATTTTACAGTAACCACCTCCCTAGATTATATCTTTGTTCCACCACTGTATGTGGACCCTGTGTTTAGCATTTGGTTTTGATCTCACTAAGGAAATGACTCTCGTCAAGCTTTCCTTGAGTGTTCTGAGTTCAAAGCACATGGCAATGCACATAAAGGAATCTACCAATTGTCTTCTGATTCTGCTAACACATCCTACCTTTTCCGAAATCTCAAGCACCGGCTGTGCTTAGTCTCGGTGACACTAGGCTCATTGGTTAATTGTTTAGGTGGTGGATTGGTTAGAGATAGTTTCTCCATTGCGTTTATGAACTTTCGCAGGTGTTTAATGTACTCAGGGTACGTCTCCAGGTTGCAATGCCCTCCTCCTTTCACCCATAACGGATCATACTTCTCCTTGGCCAGCTCCCACAATCGCTTTCCGTGAGACAAATCCACTATATCATCCTTTGTTCCCTGAAGTTCAACCACACAATCAATCAGCACGTATCAACATAATGAAATGAAGACAGAATCTACAGTTGATTAATAAAGAGTACATACATGTATGACAAGAACTTTGGAGTTGACATGGCGAATCTTGTCTATGTTCTGCAATATAAATGAGATCATGAGATCTAACCAGAGTATATAATATATATAGACTCCAACAAGACACATCCTTTGTGTGTTTTAGACTTACCTTGAAAATATCGAACCAGAGTGTCATTTTGACAGGATACAAGACTCTAATGCCAGAGAGAATGGCGCTGTGAAGAACAACTCCTCTCAGCCTCTTCAACCTTGAAGCCATGTGCAGCGTTGGCCCACTTCCTACAGACTGTCCATACAGTATCAGCTCCTCTTGCTTGATCCCATAATCGCTTCTCAAGCAGTTGTACACTGCCTCAATGTCGTAATATGTGTTGAACTCAGACGGCTATACCACCAAAAAAAAACAAAATTTAAATCAGAAAAAAGCAAATAAAAATATGAAAATTAAATAAAGCTTTTGAAATTTAACTGATTTCTCTTTTTTTTTTTTACCTTTCCTGTTGAAGCTCCATAGCCTGAATAGTCATAACTGTTTCAAAAAATAATCTAATTAAAAATGTAAGAAACTAATAACAAAAAAGTTTTGAGATTTTTGTGATAATTATTTAGTATTTACCTCATGATGTTGACGCGAAGATGAGCACGCAGCTCGATGAAGAGCTCAACCATTTGGCCAAGATCAGCTGCGTTGCCATGAGAATAGAGAAGAGTGAATCTAGCAAAAGGGTGTCTCCAAAACGTGGCAACAACTTTATTACCGGACTTGGTGGTGAGCTGATGGACTTCCATGTTCATGTCTGGAGAGACTCCGGATAAGACCAGCTTCCCGGTCTCCTCGTCCTTCGATACTCCGTATGTTGCCGGATCAGGCGGGAAGAAGGCGAACTTGGCCGCCACATTTGATGTCACATTACCCATTTAATCAAAATCCCACAAGGAGAAGCTTTCAATGAAGAGAAGGAGAAAAAGCACAAACACAAAGCCTCCTTCTCTCTATGTCTAAAAATAAAATAAAACTTTGTTTTTTGGTTGTTGTTGTTTTTAGTGGGTTTGTTTGTGTTAAAACTTCTAGAGGGAGAGGTAAAATGGAGGGAAGAAAATGGAGAGAAGGTTAGGTGGTGGAGGAGAGAAGGATAGGAACCGATCTTGGCGGGGGAAAGAAGAAGAAGAAGAAGATGATGAGTTGCATATGAAACCTAACTTCTTATAGACACCTCTTCGTTTTCTGTTAAAGTTGTGTTAATTATTAACTATGCATTTAATCTTAGGATTTAACTAATTAGGCTATTATAAATTCAAAGGAGAAATAGTTTTGACGTAAGCATTTTCTAACATATGTTCATCTCTTTAGCCTATTGTAAATCAAATATTTAAGTACAAGTTGCATCTTCTGTTGTGTGTTTGTCATTACCAATTTTGGTCGTAGGCTATAAATCTTGTTTCGTATTAACTAAGAAGTTAGCTTATGTTCATCTGTGATTAGTAAGTATTGTAAACGAAAATGTTTAAAATACCTTGTGTTTTGTTTGAATAATCTGTTCATTTGATTATAATCAAATTTAATGTTGATATATCTGGTCATTTTAGTTAGGCCTCTTTCGCATTGAATTTTTTAGTCAAATACATTGAACTATATATCAACTAAAACTCGACATGTTTATTTCATTGATTCTACTTGTGCTTGGAAATTAGATTTACCCCTTTTTAATGATCATATTTTTGTTTTCTGACGAGTTTTTTTAACAAATGTTACACATGTTTATTTTATTTACACATAAGATTGAAGGGCTATGATTTGGTCAAAGGCTGCAAGTTAAAGGCCTTTAATGGAATTGCTGTCAGAGACTCAGACATTCCTCTATATTTTTTTTGTTTCTTCTCTTCCTAGATCTCTATCTTTAATCACTACTGTTTTTCTCTTTTCATTTTGTCACGTTTTCAGTTTACAATTTCTTTGTCCCAGTATTTTTGTTTTGTTTTAAGTGCAATAAAAACAAAATAACAAAGGAGACATTTCCAGTTTGGACAACTCAATTTCTGACAATATTCTGTGTGCTTTGGAGTTTGTCAGCTTCAGATTTTGACCAACAAATTACGAGAGAAAATGGTGTAATGATACAAATAAATTACACAAAATGATGAGGTTATAACTTATAATTGGGCAATGGCCCTTGAACCCCGCCATATTGAATGGGGAAGTTCGAGGTATATCAGTTAACTCTCTCTTGCATTCCTCATAGATAACTTTTTTACTGCAAAGGAATCTCACTCGTCCGATTAAGAGGTCTAGTGAAGCAATGTAAATATGCTAACCTAGTAAAAAAAGTAGAATGCTAGCTAGTGATAGGTAGTGCATTTAATCATTAGTTTTGAATAACATGTAGTAAGATCTATGAAACATATCTAATAAGTATGGCTTGGTTTAAAAATTACCCCATCCGTTCCCGAAAATAAAATGTTTTAGATTTCTTACTTGTACCACAAATATAGATTTTATATATGTTTAAAGTATTTTTTTATACTTTTAAGAAACATTAAATGAAAATATTTGAATTGATTAAATTTCATTGGTGAAAAATTATTAGAAAGTATGTAATAAAGTAAAAGAAAAAATAAATTATAAACATTTATTGAATTCTTAATAAACGTGAATGTTTTAGAAAATTTTATTTTCGGAAACAGAGTGAATATATTTTTGATGAGATCGCTAGTTTTAGATACATCATACATCATGTTTATAGACTTCTAATAGATTTTGATCTAGAGACGTTGTGTCACTTGTGAGCTGTGTATGACCTTCAAGGCTTCAACCACATGATTAAAACCATCTAATGATTTTAAATAATTTACTTTGGATACTGCTTTAGTTTTTTTTGTCAATCAAAACCTTACACATTCGCATGGTCATCTTTCGAAACATTGTGCTTGGACCAAAAGAGAAAGAAAAAAGTGTTTTGGGTCAACAAAGGCATGAGAGTTTTGTGTGGAAGTTTGAGCTCTTAAAAACTTAATCCTATCATCAAATCAACCATCCAAAAAAGCCAAAGGCAAGTCAAAAGGTGACAAGACTTATAATTCTTTCACAACTTTTGTAATTTGTATCTTAAATCATTGGATATATATGTCCTACCAAAAAGATAATCATAAAATTTGAGAACTTAAGCATATTGAAGATAATATTACAACTTCACAAGTATGCATAAAGCCAAAGCCCAAAGGGATTCTTTTGTAGGTTTGTTTATTGTGTACATGACAACGTACTGTTGGGAGAGCCCACAGACTTCTCTCAATTTTTTCACCGACAATTCAGCAAAAAAAAAGAATCAAGATGACAAAAATAGCCTATCTTATGTGTGTATCTGAAATTTAATGAAGCTGAAGAATGGTTTGTGTCATAGCAACAGAGTACTTAAGAGGAGGGTTTTAATGGTGGATACTACTACTTAATGACGTTTCATCTCCTGGAAAATGTTGGAAACTCTCGGAGACAGTCTTGGAAGGAACTTGAACAGCTGCACAAGAGAAAGAGATAATGAGCAAAGAAGAAGAAACAAAAGGAGATACACAGAATGCAAAATAGAGGACACAAAAGGAGAAGAGAAGATACCCATAGCTTAACACAAGCGTCAATAACAACGGGGACGAGGCAGATGAAAATGGTTATAGTAGATTGCTCAACTTCAAGACCATAATGTTCCATTATTATTTCTAACAATGTCTCCCATCCAGATTCAGAATGGTACCTACACAAAGAAACATTAAGTTAACTGTAACATCTTTAACTTTAACATTTGTTATGATCTTCCTTAATGCAATGATTAAGACAGTTACCCCAAGAATATGTCGGTGATAAGGATGATGAGAAATGCTTTTCCCGTGTCTGAAATGTTGTTTATGATCTTGTATCCCGTAAATTTCAACAAGGCTACCTGAAAACATGTTAACACAATGGTCTTAACAGCTACTAGCTTGAAATGAAACTTAAAATGTCATAACAAAGACTTACTCTACCCTGATTGGCGTACAAAAGAACAAACAGTGAGATCCCAAACACCATATCAGACCATATGTTGGCAAATGCTTTCCGGTTCTCTAATCTCCACTCCTCTCGCAGCTCCAAGCTGTTGAAAGAAACCAAAGGATACTAAATGAACTATCTTTGCATAACATATCAAGATGAGAGTTTTCAACACTCAAACATCAAAACTGTGGCGTAAGTTTGTTGTGTCTCTTACGCTTTACCACGCAACTCCCACCATAAGTCATCATCAGAAAGAGGAGGAGTTTTGCCAATCTCCACTTCAAGACGGTACCTAGCTTTTTCTCTATTCAGTTCCTTTACCATCTCTAGCTTTTGGCTTCGTCTCACATCAAGCGTCTGGGCAGCAAGTGGTACAGTCTTTACATATCTGTAAGTAAATAAGGCACATGCTAAACAATCAAACTAGGAACAAACACAAAGTAAATGAAGAAATAAAGATATCACCTGTCTAAAAAGGGCATGAGTAGATAATCATGAGCTAGAAAGTCTAATGCCCATGGTATGAGGATCAACACAGCCAAAAACTTTGCCTGCAAAGAGTTACAATGAGCATTGACAACACAAGTAACAAGAAGCATATGTTATAATTGCAAGATGTAAGAACATAACTCACAGATTTTGAAGATGCATAACGAAACACACGGTCTTCGTATAGAATATCTTCCTCCTCTACTCCTAAAACCATATCCCTCACCATTTTAACCAACCCTCTCTCCGGAACACTCAACTCATCAAGCTCTGATCTTTCTTCACTTCCCTCGTCTCCTCGGCTCCAAGACTCGACTAAACTGTCATCTGAATCCACAATCCAATCCTCCCACTTCTTGCTCACATCCCCAACGCTATTATCACCAATCTCCTCCTGACCTTCCCGTAGCTCCACGATGGCCTCTGCTCGTCTCTTCCAAGTCTCGAATTTCTCTTCATCAGACATCTCATCATCCTTCTCAAGCTCATCCGTCTCGTCAACGATCTCGTCGTCTCTCAAACCAAGCCAGTTCCCATCATCGTCAAAGAAAAACCTCTGCCACCAGCTTCTTCTCCTCTTGTTATTACCCGTGTGACTATCTTCCTTCTCCGCACTGGGAACGAATCTCCAAAGCTTCTTCCTTCTCTTACCCCGCAACGAAATCGACTGAAAGCGATTATAACCAAGAGAGATTGGAGATGATGAAGCAAGAACTGAGTGTTGGCTAGTGAACGATAAGCAGTTGCATAAGACCAAAGACGAGCTCATCAAGGACATGAATCAAACCCAACATTGTTTGAACTGTAATCTAAGTTAGCAAAACAGAATCTTCAACGAAACCCATCATAGTTCTTTGTGAAAGTCGACAACTTTACAATCCTTAAGCACAGAACTCAGTGAAGAACCTCCGAACAGATAAGAAACAGAGGTTTTCCGAGAAAGTTACCGAAATAGAGAAGCAGATGGCAGGACCAAACGATAGATAAAGCCACTCTCTTTTCTTTGTTATCGTCTTCTTAACACGTAATATATCTCTTATCCACAAGATTGCTCTTTCGTTTCAAATATATAAATAAAAAAATTATTTTTAAGTCAAAATTGTAATTACTCTTTTCTTATTGGCTAGAAACTGAATTTTCAGACAAAAGCAAGTTTCAACTAACATCAGTGTTATGGAGTCACTTCATCGAGTAGAAACACTACTCTCTGGGCTCCATCATTGCCCTCGTACGAGCGCCAACAGAAACAGAGTATTCAGATCCGTGAAGGTCTTCAGCAACCCAAGAAAGTAAAGTCTCGATATTTTTTTCTTTGAGGCATTTTCACGAACACCTTAAGTGCAATCACCATCAATTTTATAAAAACCCTTTTTTCTGTCAGGTGTCAGTGTTTTGATCTACACGACAAGTTGGTTCCGTACAAGAAAGCTTGGACATGGCAGAAACGCATCGTCGAACAGAAAAAGACACTGATTGATAGAAACCAAGACTGTCCTGACACTGTGATTTTATTACAACACGATCCTGTTTACACAATGGGGACTGGCAGCTCAGAGGATTATCTCAATTTCGACGTAAAGGATGCTCCTTTCGATGTGTATCGAACTGAGCGTGGTGGTGAAGTCACTTACCATGGTCCTGGTCAGGTAACTAATGTCAAGTTTCTTTGTTGTCCTATGAGTTCTTCAAGCTAATGAATGTGATTGTTGAACAATGTAGCTAGTTATGTATCCTATAATCAATCTTCGGAATCACGAGATGGATCTTCATTGGTACCTCAGGACACTTGAAGAGGTTGTCATTAATGTTCTTTCCTCTGCTTTCTCTATCAAAGCTTCACGTGTTGATGGTTTAACTGGAGTTTGGGTTGGTATGTCTTGAAACACGCAACATTGTCTTTTAGACTGTTGTTTTGTATTTTGATCTTGTTTTTGGTTTGCTAATGTTGTGTAGGCAACCAAAAAGTGGCGGCCATTGGTATTCGTGTGTCGAAATGGATAACGTACCATGGACTGGCTCTTAATGTTACTACTGATCTAACACCGTTTAGTTCGATAGTTCCGTGTGGGATTAGAGATAGACAAGTTGGGAGCATAAAGGGTTTGCTTGGAGATGAAGAACATGGAGAGGTTGGTGATTTGAGGTTGAT
The DNA here is from genome assembly GCF_000309985.2 of Brassica rapa. Lineage (NCBI taxonomy): Eukaryota > Viridiplantae > Streptophyta > Magnoliopsida > Brassicales > Brassicaceae > Brassica > Brassica rapa. The sequence goes on along the minus strand of NC_024795.2, from coordinate 3,223,508 downwards.
AGATATTGCTCATGAGTCTTTGCTTAAGGAGTTCTCTGAAGTTTTCCAGCTTCAAATCGAAAAGGAGACAGTTGCAGATCCTTATATTTTGTAAGCTGAGCCTTTCAAACGTTTGGAGTGAGAAAAGTCTTGCAATCTCTGTAACAATGTTGTAACGTTTTTAACATAAAGATCTTGTCCCGAGAAAAAGGTTTATTGGCAGTTGTGACATCATCTGCTTTTTGTAGATTTTTGTGTGAGATTACTTCTCTTTTGCACTGTTTGTGAGATGGCTTGAAAGGAAGTGTTTGAATGCAGGATTCATGAAATCCCAGGCAATGAAACTGCTCACACAAGTGTTAAAATGAATGATAGAAACTCAGATACATGGAAGATGGCAGTAGTTTAGAAAAGTTATAGTTCAAAATACCTTACTACAAAACCAAGTTTGGTGAATTAAAAGGATAGCCACAATATCTAGAAGCCAGAGATTTTTGGTTGATATTTCTTTTATGCATACCTGTCTTTATGCAGCTTACTGTTTGCTGAAGGAGATCAGTGTGCTATGTATGACGATCAATTATCATCAACGGTCTCATTGTGGAGCCATCCAGGTAATAGTAGAAGATTCTTCAACTGAAATACAAGATTATGCTTTAGTGCCTTGAGCAATGAAGTTCATAACTGCACAATAATGATTATAAGATTCTAGTTAATGTTTCTAACCTTTGAAAATTTGCAGGCTATGTTACCTTTTTTTCTTGGCTCTTTCCTCTTTAACAGTTTGAATAGTTCTTTCCCTTTCAGTGTTGTTAGGCTTGGTTCCTCGGATCACAAGAATACAAGAAGTAGCTCAGGTTCAAGGACTAGCTTCCACTTGAGGTATCTTTTTAACGCTCACAAGACTTGGATCAAATGTCAGTCTGCATTAATGCTTTTACAGATTATCTGGCTGACACATGGAATAAAACTGAAACTCTTATCTAGCCTTTGGACTGATCTCATAATATCTCCAGAAATTGCGGTGGTTCTTACTCGTGTCTCAACTTCTGGAAAGAAACGGACATCTGACTTGTAACAAACCAGTAGGTTCTTCCCCTTCTACTTTCTTTTTTGCGGTGTCTCTCTTTAAAAAAACGTATGCTTGACAGATACCTTGTCAGATACCCGCGGATAAAACTCTCTAAGGACTCTGCTATCCTGTCACAACAGCAGCTTCTTCGATGCCACGTGCTGTTGACAAATATGGCGTGCCTCTTCACTCCATCTCCACCTGCTCCATAGCTCAACACAAATGTTCTTATACTTTACAGTTCCTACAGTCCTTATACTTGTGCATAAAGCTGTTAAACACTAGTCTGAGAAAATCTGCTTCTGTTTAGGGATATGATGCCACCCTCTACTCCTAAATCTCCTTTACTCGAAGAAGCTCATGAAGATGGAAGATTTAAATGCTATAGGGGTGTCAGAAAGAGGTCTTGGGGCAAGTGGGTGTCTGAAATCAGAGTTCCAAGGACTGCAAGACGGATATGGCTAGGTTCATATGATGATCCAGAGAAGGCAGCTCGAGCCTATGATGCTGCTTTGTTCTGCATTAGAGGCGAGAAGGGAGTTTTCAATTTTCCCACTAGTGAAAAGCCTCAGCTTCCTGAAGGTTCTGTCAGGCCTCTCTCCAAGCTTGATATACAGACAATAGCAACAAACCATGCTTCATCAGTTGTGTCTGTGCCTTCCGCTACCACACCAATCCCGGCAACAGATCAGGTTTCTGCATCCCCGGATGTAGCTGTTTCTACTGAGATTATGGAGATGGCTGACGAACATTATCTCCCAGTGGATGCAAGTGTAGAATCAATATTCTCAGTAGAAGACTTGCAGCTGGACAATTTCCTCATGATGGACATTGACTGGATAGACGATCTAGTCTGATGGTTAGTCACTTTTAGCTTTAATATGGTTTAACTATTAGCTACCTCTGTCCCTCTAGCTACTTATTTGTGAGTATATACTTGCATCCTTGTCTTTAAACTTGTTTTGTTTAGCATGCAGATGCAGTTTGTTTTTCTTTTGCCTGTCTGTACTTCTTTTTTTCTCTGTCTTCCAAGATGTTAGCATGAATGAAATGATTAGGAGTTGGCGTCCACGCTTAATCTTCTGTTGTATGTATGCCATCACAGTTAAGTTACATATAAACTCAACTACATGTCAACCGAAAATTATAAATACATAACCTCAAACACACACAAATACAAAGACAATGTCTTAAATTCAAAGCGAAAACTCAGAAGTTACAACTTATAGTCTTACCTTTTTTTACTACTAGTACGTTTTTCACAAGATTGTCAAATTTATTCACCGTTACTAGTTACTACATTCTGTTTGAGTCACCATGTCAAACGAGGAAAAAGTGGTTCAATATCTGAAGAAGAAGGTGAAGCATCAATACCAAAGGCTGGAGCAGTCACGCCAACGCTCCAAGAATCATCTCCCTTGTTTATCATATTTCTAACTTCTTCTTCTTCTTCCTCCTCTTCATCTTCTTCATCAATGTGAATATGCACCTTGGAATCCTCAGGAGTAGTACATATCCTCTCCAACTCCGTAAAAACTTCCCTCATATTTGGACGTTTCTTTCCCTTCGAGCTCAAGCACTTCAGCGCCAGATTTGCAACTGCTGTTACTTGTTCTGGTTTGCAATCATCTTTTATCCGAGCATCCATAATATCAGAAAGTCTCCTCTCTTTCATTGCAACCTTGAAATGCTCTGCCAAGCTTATTATTTCTTGAGTGTTTTGTAACATTACAACAGGTTTATCTCCAGTAATAAGTTCGGCTAGGATGACTCCAAAGCTGTAAACATCGCTCTTATCTGTATACTGGCTGGACCGGTAATACTCTGGATCCACATACCCAACCGTACCTGATACAACCGTTGTCCAATGAGTTTGATCTATGGTTATTGACCTTGATGTTCCGAAATCAGCCACCTTGGCTCGGTACTTCTCGTCTAATAGTATGTTTGCTGACTTGATATCTCGGTGATAAATGGGAGAAGTTGCAAAAGAATGAAGATAAGAAAGAGCTCCTGCAACATCCACAGCAACGCGTAGACGCATTCCCCAAATCATAGCGTAATCATCAGACTCTTCATGAATATGCTTGAAAAGGTTTCCGTTAATGATGAACTCGTAAACCAGCATAGGAACTTCTGTCTCAAGACAACAACCCAAGAGTTTGACTACATGTCTATGGTTGATCTGGGAGAGAATCACCACCTCGTTGATGAACTCTTGTAGTTTATCTTCATCGATAACTTTGGATTTCTTGACTGCAACGGTCCTACCATCTAGGAGCATACCTTTGTACACAGTGCCTTGACCTCCATGTCCAAGAACTCTGTTCTCGCTGAAGTTTTCAGTGGCTTTCTTTAGCTCTCTGGAGCGAAAGATTCTTGTCGTTTCAACATTGCCTTCTCTTGTGTTCAACTTTTGTTGCAACAGTAGTCCCCCATTACGTTTAAAGAACTTCTTCTTCCTCTTTTCCATCCTTTTCTTTATTAGAAACTTTCTCAACCACCAAACTCCACCAACTAAGGCTAAGGCACCAAAAGCTGCACTCACCCCTACGAACCAACCGCACACAAATGTATTTAAAAATATACAATATTTGTTACTAAAAATATATTCTATATCCTTCTATAGTTGATCCATCAATTTGCTTATAAAATCTTTTAAGTTTTGAGACTCAGGCTTGGGGAAAACTCACCTAATACTATTGCTTTGGTTTTATCAGCACTGCATTGAAAGCTCCCAATGGTATTCTCACAAGTGCCTCCTTTTCCACATATTTCGGGTATAGTTTTACATTCGTCAATGTCTGAATCGTGACGTTATAATCAAATGATGACAACAAAGAACAATCTATAAACATCAATAAATGATTTATAAAAACTCAATCCACAAAATATTTACTGACCTTCACATCCTTTCTTATCGTATGGGTTGCCCTTGTAACCTTTGTTACACTCACAATTTGCATAAATTATCCCAGATATGGTGCTCTTTCCGCACGTACAATTTGTCTCAGAGTAAGTGGTTGAATCTTTTCCTAACTGGCAGTTCAAGGACTTGAGGAACGAAGTCTTATTCGTCTGGATCACCCATCCTAGAGTAACCGTGGCATATCTCTTATGAAATAGCTCTTGTGGTTTAGTGCTATTGGACAAATCGTAGACTTCATCCGTCAAGAACGCAACTCTACAACTTGCCGAGTTCTCATCATTACTCGTTATATTGATACCAACAACTTGTTGAGGCTCGCTTAGTCCAACCCGACAACATCCGTTACCATCACATTCTATTTCTTTTGCATCTTCTTCGGTACACTCCCCGTCGTTGTAAATATCCGGAAAAAGGTCGACAAAGCACTCCGTTTTCTTGAGAAAAGGGATGTTGTTGATCATATGAGAGTCTCTTCTCGTGTTGCAGTTCAACTCGCACACCACCGTGTTGGGTTTTATTTGTGTCAACGACACTCTGCTGTTGCAACCAACCGCGACGAGGCTGTTTTGGTCGTCAATAAAAAAAGGGCTACCGGTCAAGTTCATTATTAGTTCTTCTCCGGTCTTGTTTCCATCGTTGGGACATCCTGTTGATATTGTCGGAATTTTGACACGAACTGAACCGTACCGTCTAGAAGTCTCCAACAAACCATTCCTATAATCTGTTCTTGGATTAGGAAGAGTGATACTCACAACATCGAGATCAAATGATGAAAGGACAGGGACGAGCTTTCTTGAAGTAGGGGTCTCTTTGCATTCAATTTTGTAATGTTCGTCCAGATAGCAATCTTTTCCGATTCCGAAAGGGAAAGGGATCGCGATACCTCCACAATCATGCAAGCAATCTGAAGCAGCGAGACATGCGGTATAAAGGATTGTCAGCTTGAAGAGAATCAAGAAGAGAGAATAGTTTGTATTTTTGTAGCTCATCGTATTTTCTCTACTACTTCTTTAGCATATGGCCTTGGTGAATGGAGACCGAGGATAAACTTCATCCCACTAATGGTCTTCTTCATCTTTGAATATTTTATTGCTACATCTCATTGTTTTTCCTTGCTTAAGATCAATAATATGTCGGGAAGCTTTACTTTTGGTTTTAATATGGTGTAAATAGCTTAAAACTTAAAGTGGTGATCACCGCTTTTTGTTTTTCCTTTTGCAAATAATAAAGAATGTTCATGCACCATAAAGGATGAATATTTTGCTTTTATAGTCTCAATGCACCACATGCATTTTCTTTGTTGCAAAAGTCACGTTCATATAAAACCCAAAAGTAAGCTTTCCGACACATTATTGATCTTAAGCAAGAAAAACAATGATCTAGCAATAAAATATTCAAAATATGAAGAAGACCATTAGTGATGATCATTTACTTTTGCATAGAAGGAAATGATCGCTGTGAAGCCATTAGTGCCTAAAGGATGAATATTTTGCTTTTATAGTCTCAATGCTTCATCGTGGAGTTGTTCCGACACCAATAGCTTCAGCTTATTGCCGAGCTCAAAGTTTGGGGGAGAAGAGAATGATTTTGCCATTGTATGAAGGCTAAGAAATCTCATAAAACATACAATATAATGTTCATTAGGCCGTGGGTGCTTGCTGTTATTTCTGTTGATCTCCAAGTTTACGCGGGAAGAGAAAGAACTTGCCATTATAACGAACTTTACTATCGTAGTACATTACGTAGAAAATTTGAACTCATGAAAAGGTAAACAACAAGCACCCATGGCCTAATGGATAAGGCGCTTGACTTCTAATCAAGCGATTGTGGGTTCGAGTCCCACTGGGTGTGTTTGCTAACTTTGTAAAAACAATTTTGGTCCTTTTCTTCTGTCGGTAACTACTTTTCTCTTTAACTTTTTATAAACTGAATTTATGTCGCATACTATCTTTTCAGGAATAGTTGGACCAAATCACAAAGTTGTTATAACAACAGGTACGACAATTTTAGGAACATTACTGTCAAGTGTCAATGCAGAAAAGTTAAAGATTGATGATACTAATTAATCTTTTTTAAAGATAAGGTGGAAGATATTTTCTAGAAATGGGAGAGATTGTGTGTGTATGGATGCGAGTATTCGTTCAGGTAATTCTCCAGCCATGAATTACAGTTTTGATTCTGGTCTTTATACAACAACAAAAAAAAAAGTGTTTTGGTGGGGTAAATATTACGATTCCAATGTCGTAAACGGTGATTGTTATACGCTTTTGGGGTTTAAACTTTTGGATTTGGATCATATTCAATATTAATACTATAAACTGCATGTGCAGGATACTTGTTTTATTAAACTCTATTTCGTAACTAAAGCACTTTAAAGTTAATAAACTTTCCACTAAATGAAGCTTAACGCCAAATTAGTGTTCTGAACGATGAAAAAACAAACAGAGATAACAATAAAAAAATCATCAAGACAGATCACTAGTCGAGGGAACTTTATCCTGTCTCCACTGTCTGCTTTAGCAAGAAGAAGATCAAATTTTCTTTTTGAGTTGAGGAACATGATGAGCTGCAAAAATAAAACTTGCTCTCGTTTCTCGATTGTCTTTAAGCTATTCTTCTTGCTGATCCTTTATTCTGCTGCTTCAAGCTCTTGTCCAACTTAATGTGGAGGAATCCAGATCCCATACCCTTTTGGAATTGGAAGTAATTGCTACCTGGAGAAGTCTTACGAGATCAAATGTCGGAGTACCACTTCTTCAAGAAAACAGGCCCCTTTCCTTTCTCTAAATAGCCAAGAAGTAGAAGTTGTGAAAATCTCTCTTCCGTCTGAAGGAAGTTATTATACTTTTTTTGCTTCTTATGTCTATAGGTTAGATCGGTTAGTTCCGTCTCTATCCTTTGGTTTAGTTCGTGTGAAAATTCCAATAACTTCCGCAAGAGAAGCGAGTCTATAGAATCAATTATAATGAACTTGACCAGTAGCCCTTTTTTTATTGACGATGTAAACAGCCTCATAGCGGTTGGTTGCAACGCCAAAGTGTCGCTGACGCATGTAAAGCCGAACATGGTTGGATGTGATTTGATTTGCAATACGAGCAAAGACCATCCTAGCAAGACCATCCCTTTTCTCGACAAAACCGGGTGCTCAAGCAACAGTCTGTCATATAAGTATGCGGATTGTACAGAAAACAAAATAGAAGAAGAAGAACCAGAATGCGATGGTAATGGATGTTGTCAGGTTAGGCTAACTAACGAGCCTCAACAAACTATTGGCATCATGATAGAGAGAGCAATGGTGGAAACTCGACAACAACAACAACAACAACAACAAGAGAAGAACATTGTAGAGTGGCCTTCATGACGGATGAAGTCTACACTTTGTCCAATGCGACAAGACCAACACAGTTACTTGGTAAGGGATATGCTACCCTTACTCTAGGATGGGTGATACAAACAAAGAATCATTCATTCCTGAGTTCCTTGCCCTGCGACAACAGAAAAGAGTACCGACGTAATACTTCCTCGACTAAATCCCAAATGAAGCGACAAAACCACCATTTCTAATATTAGTTATGCACATTGTGGTTGCACACAGGAAACGCATATACACCGGACGGATGCAAAGGTCAGTGCATATGCTCCTTCCTTAGTCTCTCCTTTTCTTCTTTTTTTTTGTATGTGCAAATGCATCCTTTTGAATTTACAAATCATCTCTTGATTCCAAACTTTCATGATCTTTGATATCCAGACGTTGATGAATGCAAAATCACACCCCCAATATGTGGAGAAGGAGAAGGATACACTTGTGTCAATACTCAAGGAAGATTCCGCTGCGTGGCAGATAAGAAAAAAGCAATACTCATAGGTAAAATAAAATCACTGAGTTTTTCTTCAGATGCAAAATTTAAAGCCTTGATAAGCAAGTATAAATTTATATCATATTGTTGTGCGGTTTTCAGGGGTGGGTGCAGGTTTTGGTGTCTTAGCACTAGTCGGTGGAGTTTGGTGGCTGAGAAAGTTTCTAATAAATAGAAAAATTACAAAGAGAAAGAAAATGTTCTTCCATCGTAATGGGGGCCTACTGTTGCAACAAGAACTAAGCACAAGCGAAGGCAGAGTCGAAAAAACGAGAATCTTCAGCTCCATAGAGTTGGAGAAAGCCACTGAAAACTTTAGCGAAAACAGAGTTCTTGGACAGGGAGGTCAAGGCACTGTGTACAAAGGTATGCTCGTAGATGGTAGAACAGTTGCAGTCAAGAAATCCAAAGTTATAGATGAAGACAAACTACAAGAGTTCATCAACGAGGTTGTGATTCTCTCCCAGATCAACCACAGACACATAGTCAAACTCTTGGGATGCTGTCTTGAGACAGAAGTTCCTATGCTGATTTACGAGTTCATTGTCAACGGAAACCTTTTCCAGCATATTCATGAAGAGTCTGATGACTACGCTATGATTTGGGGAATGCGTCTACGCATTGCTGTGGACGTTGCAGGAGCTCTTTCTTATCTTCATACTTCTGCAAGTTCACCAATTTATCACAGAGATATCAAGTCGACAAACATATTACTAGATGAGAAGTACCGAGCCAAGGTGGCTGATTTTGGAACGTCAAGGTCAATAACCATAGATCAAACTCATTGGACAACGGTTGTTTCAGGTACGGTTGGGTATCTAGATCCAGAGTATTACCAGTCCAGCCAATATACAGAAAAGAGTGATGTTTACAGCTTTGGAGTCGTCCTAGCTGAACTTGTTACTGGAGAAAGGCCTGTCATCAAAATACAAAACACTCAAGAAACAAGAAGCTTGGCTGAGCATTTCAGGGCTGCAATAAAAGAGAAGAGACTTTCTGATATTATGGATGCTCGAATAAAAAAAAACTTTCTGACTCTAGTCCATTATTTTAACACCCTGAAATGCTCAGCCAATGTAAGCATGAGAGAGACGCGAGCACTCCCAGGCACGTTGCTCTAGAAAAGTTCCTATCCGGTTGACTTTTGCACTTGCAACCTTTACCCAGCGGTTACTTTCCTGTTTTGGTCTAAATCTTCTGAAAAGTCCCTCTGTTTTTTCAAATTGTTCCCCGACTTGGCTTTACCCGCCAGGTGCTTGACTCCTCTGGTTCTTTATCCCCCGGGTTCTTCCCCCGACCCGGGTCGGAGGGACCACCTCCGCCTTTCCTTCCCGCCGGAAGCCTCCCCGGAAGTATCATGACGAACCCCGACAATCTCGTAACTCCTCACCGCTTCTCTGCCGCTGCAAGAAGTGAGTCTTAGCTGCTACCGCTGGACTGCAACAAGCTCTTCAACCTTCTGAAACTGTATCCCTTCCATCCTGTGGCTACGGAGGTTTTTCCACATCTCGTCTTAACAACACGCTCCACATCTCGCTCTCTAAACCTTCAGACAGACAGATTTGCAACTTTGCTAATATACCCTCTGGACACCAAAGCCAGCGACTGAATCTTAGAAGAGCACTACCAAAGCTACTTCAAAATGCATCGCCGCTTATCCTCAGCTGAGAAGGGAAAGACGGTGGCCCTTGAGCACCGCCCTGCGCCTAGGGTTGGACGAGTTCGGGTTTCCGAACCTAGCAACCAGGTAGACACTCGAAGACATGCTCTCACTCTGATCGGAAGAGTGACGAACCCTTCGGTTCAAAAAGTCTGGTCCTTAATTCCTTTCTTTACTGACCACTGGAAGGCTGATATCTCCCCTGTTGGATCAGACCTTGGAATGGGTATGTTCCAGTTTCAGTTCGAGAGGGAATCGGATCTGCTTACGGTCCTTGACAAACGACCGTACCATTACGCTCGCTGGATGGTTATCTTGCAAAGATGGGAAGCTACTATCTCCCCTGACTTCCCTTCGATGATTCCATTTTGGATTAAGATCCAAGGAGTTCCGATACACTTGTGGTCGGAGGAAATTGCTCAGAACATTGGTAACGATATTGGGACGTTTGAAGTGGCTGAGATCACGGCGCAAACGTTCCGTATGAGGGTTCACATAAACGGCAGGTTACCACTCATAAAGGCCTCAGTGGTAGAGTACCCAAATGGTGATGAACTTGATGCTACTCTGGTGTATGAAAAGCTGGAAAAACATTGTTTGCATTGTGGAAAACTTGATCACGAAATTCGTGACTGTCTGGAAGCTAAACACCAAAAGAAGGCCATGCTTACAGGGCATGAGGAAGCTCAAAAAAGCCTTGCTTCTGGTACTAATAAGGATCCTCCTACACCTTTGGGTCATAAATCATCTGGTGGTCCTAGAAGACGCTCACCTCAGAGAGAATCCCGCTATAAACCTTACTCTCGCTCCCTACACTCCAACTCCAGAGAGCTACCCTCCCACTCCTATCGTCGGGGGTCATATGATGATGATAGGCAGGGTAACAATAGATATGAAAGGGAGTATTATCGTAGTAGGGAGGAGAGGAATTACCGTCACAGGAAGCAACCTGTTCATCAAGCTCGAGATACTTTCAGTGGGGTTTCCCACACATCGGCCTATCAGTATGGGAATGCAAGAACAAGGACCCCAGTTCGTGATGGAGAAAGGGGGTTTCCCCTTTCCCCGCGAAGTCTGGCTGCGCACTCTCGGGAATCTCCTCATGAGAGAGAGGACTCCCCACTCCCCCTGGCGGCTTTGGAGTCAGCTAGAGGCAAGGTACGAGAAGTTATGCTTCAATACACTAGCTGTGCGGACCCTTCGGAAAGTGCAGCAAGGAGAGAAAGGCTAAGGCGGGCAGAATTACAAGGGCAGCTCGAGGAATCGGCCGCACAAATAGTTAGAGCGTCATTAGCACGTAAAGTTGTCGGAGTTTCTGCTACTGTACCTGGCCCGAGTGCCTCACCAACGCCAACGGCTACAATGCGGATTCCAGCTCCCAAAAGATTAGGACTGAACGCCAGCAAATCTCCTGATTTTATTGCTAGAGCCCCTATAATGGATCGTCTTGGACCACTACTCGATGAAGCTAACTCGACGGATAAAGACTCAACAGGCTCACTGGCGCAGAAGAGAAAGCCAGGAAGGCCACCGGGAAGAAGAACTACTAAGGCTAGCCCTATCCAAGGTGCTGGTTCGAAACGTCGTATTGCTAATGCAAAACCCCCAGTGTGCAGGCGTAAGATCACTGGTGAAGTAGGCAAATCAGGTACATCCAAAGGACGAAAGAACACTAAGGACTCGAGTAGCGACGGGACTCCGCGCGAGCCGGAAGGCTCAGGTTCTGATAACATTCCCATTTGTAACATGATTCCACGGGCGGCTAGGCGCAGGGGGGATTTTCGGGTCCCACCCAATCCCGTTCCTTAGCTGTAGTTAGCTGGAACTGTCAGGGGTTGGGGAATCCCCGGACAGTTCGGAGATTGGGAGAAATATCCAAGAAATTTGATCCGGATATTGTCTTCCTTATGGAAACTAAAAACTCCAATGAAGTCGTTCTCAAGAAGCTTGATCACCTTCAGTTTGAATGTCACCATCTAGTCCCGCCAATAGGCCACGGAGCCGGTGGATTAGCTCTGTTCTGGAAGCCGGAACTCAACCTCCAGATTTTAGATTCCTCTCCTAATGTAATCGAAACTGTTGTTGAGTTTGAAGGGAAAAAATTCTATTCTTCATTTGTGTACGGAAATACAGATAAAAAGCTCAGACGCGAGCTTTGGGATCAACTACTCGGATTAGCCAGGAACCGGGATGATGCATGGTTCGTCACAGGCGACCTTAATGACATAATGTGTGGCGATGAGAAGGATGGGGGAGTCATTAGACCGGAAGGCTCCTTTTCAGACCTAAGAACCTTTTTCTCAGAAGGTGATCTCTATGATCTCCAGCATACGGGTGATCCACTTTCTTGGAGGGGGAAGCGTGGAGACGATGTTGTTCGGTGCAGGCTTGACAGAGCTGCTTCCAACACCCTATGGGCGGAATCCTTTCCAGCTGCGAGATGCGAATATCTGGGCTTTGAGGGGTCAGATCATAAACCTTTAATCTCGCTGTTTGATAGAGGTGATAAGAGACGGAGAGGGATGTTCAGGTATGACCGACGGCTATGCAAGAATGAAGAAGCTAGGAAGGTTATAGCAGAGGCCTGGAGAAAGGACCCTCTCTCTACTGTTGCTGAGAAACTGGCTAGTACAAGAAGTGCCATTTCAGCTTGGAACCGAATTCAGCAGCGAAACAGCATGAAACTAATAGAGCAGAAAAAACTGGAGCTCAATGCTGCCCTTTCTAGCCCAGTTGAAGACACAGCCTTGATCCAAGAGATCTCTACAACGCTAAGTTCGGCCTATGCTGCTGAGGAAGAATTTTGGAGACAGCGCAGCAGGCTTCTTTGGCTCAAGCTTGGAGATAGGAACTCGGGATTTTTCCATGCGGTTACAAAGGCTAGGCGAAGAAGAAACGCGTTCTCGGTGATAGAGAAGGAAGACGGACAGATGGTCTATAAAGAAGCGGAGATAACACAAGCAATTGGTGAGTACTTTGAAAAGCTCTTTGAGTCTACCCCGGGGGAACGAGCGTATGCTGTGAATCGAGGCCTCCACCCAATCATATCTGAAGAAGATAATGCTGCCCTAACAAGCATTCCCACAGCTGAAGAGATAAAGGAGGCTGCTTTCTCTATCCATGCTGATAAAGCCCCTGGACCGGATGGATTTTCTGCGGGATTTTTCCACACGCATTGGGAACACATGGGTCCGGATATAGTTGCAGAGGTTCAGGAATTCTTTCATGGGGCGCCCCTCCCGGCAGAGATTAATGATACTAACATCCGGCTCATTCCTAAGATCATCAACCCACAGAAGGTATCAGACTACCGTCCAATTGCGCTTTGTAATGTCCAGTATAAAATCTACTCTAAGCTGCTTACAAGACGCCTGCAACCTATGATGGACAAGCTTATTGCGGAAAACCAGTCTGCTTTTGTGCCAGGCCGAGCAATTGGCGATAATGTGCTCATAACGCATGAGGTTCTTCACTTCTTGAAGACCTCCAAAGCAGAGCAAAGATGCGCAATGGCGGTTAAAACCGACATGAGCAAGGCCTACGACCGGCTCGAATGGGACTTCATAGCTCTAGTGTTAGCTCGGTTGGGATTCCACCGAAGTCTAATCAGACTGATTATCCAGTGTATCTCTACTGTTTCATACTCCTTCCTCATTAACGGCTCGCCTAGAGGGAAGGTAGTACCGAGCAGAGGTATTCGCCAAGGCGATCCCCTCTCTCCCTACATATTTATTATGTGTAGTGAAGTCCTCTCGGGATTATGCAACAGAGCTCAAGAGGAAGGTTTAATCCAAGGGATAAAAGTCGCTCGTGGCTGCCCCCGGGTGAACCATCTCCTCTTCGCAGATGATACTATGTTCTTTGTCACAGCTAATGAGAGCAATGGTGAGGCGCTTAATGCCATTCTACACTGTTATGGGGAGGCTTCGGGTCAGTCAATTAACTCGGAAAAGTCAGCTATAACCTTCTCCCGGCGAACCCCGACTGCAATTAAAATTGCAGTAAAAAACGTGCTACAAATTCAAAAGGAGGGAGGTGTCGGTAAATATCTCGGACTTCCTGAGCTATTTGGCCGGCGCAAACGTGATCTCTTCTCGGCCATTGTAGATCGAATCAAACAAAAAGCTCGAGGCTGGTCCACAAAGTTTCTTTCGTCGGCAGGGAAGCTGGTCATGTTACAGAGCGTGCTATCTCCAGTCCCTTCCTATTCCATGACGTGCTTCAAGCTCCCGGTGTCTCTTTGCAAGCGAATACAGTCTGTCGTCACGCGGTTCTGGTGGGATAATAATGAAAATGTCAGAAAGATGGCTTGGGTTTCTTGGGACAGCATAGCAACGCCTAAGTCCTCTGGAGGCTTGGGGATGAGAGACTTTCAACACTACAATGACTCTTTACTCGCAAAGATAAGCTGGAGATTACTAAATAGCCCGAACAGCCTTCTGGGTAAGATTTTGCAGGGGAAATACTTCCCTGATAGCAACATTCTGCTGGCTTCGGAATCATCTGCTATGTCGCATGGATGGCGGAGCATCCTCATAGGGCGGGACCTTCTCCTGAAGAATCTGGGCTGGTCAGTAGGTGATGGAAGATCTATTGAGATATGGCGTGATCCGTGGCTTAATGCACACAAGCAGGAAAGACCCATGGGCCCTCCTATGGAACAGAGTGCGGAACTGAGGGTGGCTGATCTAATGATACCTGAAGAAGGGCAATGGGATCGCAGGAAAATTCAACTCCTACTCCCGGAGTACGAAGACAAGATCCTCTTCATCAAACCGAGCTTAACTGGCGCTGCAGATAAGTTAATCTGGCTGGGAACGAAGACGGGTGATTACTCTGTCAAGTCGGGTTACTATGTTGCTATTGGAGCTGAGGGAGATGGACCAGAAGCTGAAGGAGATTTTAAGTGGACAAATCATGTATGGAAGCTGGACTGTGCGCCTAAAGTGAAACTATTCGTCTGGAAGGTTTTGAAAGGTGCGGTTCCGGTAGGAGAGCGATTGCTCGAGAGGCACATTGACATCGACCCTAGGTGTAAACGATGCGGAAGTAACGAATCTATCACTCATCTCCTCTTCCACTGTCAGTTTGCACAGCGGGTGTGGCATCTTGCTCCCCTTGCAACTGCCCCGGATTTTAGAGGAATGATAGATTTAATGGCCGACTGGCCCGCACTGAGCAATCTAAAAGCCTTACCACCAACCGGCATAGCATCGGGTAATCTGGTCCCATGGATCTTTTGGAACATTTGGAAAGCAAGAAACAGATTCGTATTTGAAGGTGTCTCTGCCTCTCCCGAGGATACTCTATCCTCTGCAATCCGTTTGGCTCGAGAATGGAGCATAAGTGGAAAACCGGAGAAGACTGAAGGCAAGAAACATCGACTGATAGAGGTGCCAGTGTTAAGCGGAACGACGAGGATACAGACAGATGCAGCGTGGTGCTCAGCAAGGAAGATTGCAGGTATTGGTGGAATCATTCATCTCCCTCCTCGCAATAGGGAGATCCAGTTGAAGATGGAGTTTATTGCATCGCCCCTAATGGCCGAAGGATTAGCGCTGCGGGAAGTTATGCTTAGATGCCAAGACCTGGAGCTCCATAACCTCAGATTTGAGTCGGACTCTTCCCTTCTAGTTAATTGCCTCAATCAGGTTGTTTCCATTGCAGAGATGCATAGTGTCGTTGCAGACATCATTGAACTGTCTCGTAGATTTGCTTCTGTTGCTTTTGTGTGGATTCCTCGTGAGAGGAATGTTGAAGCCGATATGTTGGCAAAGAGAGCTTTAAATGTAGCTGAACCTTTGTTGGTTGGGAATGCTGTTATTGCTCCCAACTAAATTTCTCTTTCAATTAATATAAGTGTTCCAAAAAAAAAGAAATGCTCAGCCAAGCTTCTTGTTTCAGCACCCATAATAGTGCTAACTCTTTTTCTGACTCTTACAACATTTTCTGACTCTTTTTCATATTCGATATCATTCTAAGAAGCTACAGTTTCTTAGTTTTTGTATATTCTCTTCAGAATTGATTATGCTCTAGTTCATAATGTGAACGTGACTTTTGTAAGAAACAAACTGCATGTGCAAGACTGCAAGTTGTCTCGCCATAATTATAGCTAAGAGCATCTTTATCGGGGGATCTTATGGGGGTTTTTAATAAAATTAGGAATTAAAAAAAAATGAAAAAAGACAATTATCATTGAAGACGTATCTTAATTAGGCCACACAAGCAACGTCTCTTGTATGCCACGTGTAGCTTTGATAGAGTTTTGGGAGGAGAATACGAGGAAGGCAAAATCACTTTGCGAAGAACAAAATCATCGACGACGACGACTCCTCCTCGGGAGCTTCCTCACGATCGTCATCCTCGGCGTGGGACTCAACGCGAAGTCCTGGATGGTTTATCAACCGCAACCGTCACCGTCTTCTGACTCTTCCCCGTCGCCGACTGATCGTTTTCCGGGAATCACATCACCGGAAACGCCATCGAACAATCAGAACCTCGAGATTGAGGACATGTTTGCCAGCTAGAGAGCTTCAAGCCATCGACCGCTCTCCTCATCCTTCTCATCAAAGTTAGTCCCTTTTTTTTTTCTTATCTCTTTTGATCTTCACTTGGAACCATACCCTTCACCATTCTTAAAGTCTCAGACTTTGATAAGTAATTCAAGTTTTAGTATAAGAGTTGACTTGATTTAGTAAAATCAATCCCAGTTCCCCTTCTAGGGGTTGGTTTGTGTGTTTCATAGTATTACTGTAACTCGTTGTTAGTTTGTGAGTCTTCTTGTGTGTTAAAAAGGCAATGGCATCTTGTCTGATGATTGATACTATTATTGTAATTCGTTGTGAGTTTGGAGTCTTCTTGTGTGTAAAAAAAGCAATGGGTTCTTGTCTGGTGATTGATATTTGATAATTTAATAAGTTGTCTGTTTCTTCTTCTTGGTTTGGTCTGTGCTATTGAATACTATTACTGTAACTGTTGTTAGTTCATAGTTTTATTGAGTGCAGGAAAGGCAAGGGCTTCTTGTTTGGTGATTTATAATCTGGAAGTTGTCTGTTTCTTTCTGCTAAAAAATATCATTTTAGTACAATTGCTTATCTTTCTAATTCCCAATTCCATCTCCATCCCCATCGTCTGCCTCTCCGTCATGTCTCTCGGGGCCGTCATCACCACCGCGGAGGCGCAGGAGATTCTGTGGATACGATGAAGGAGAATCGGAGATACGGTGCGGCCGGGATGTTGGCAGGTTTATCTCATTTCCCTCTTGTGAGGTTAGTGTATCTCGTTTTACCATGCTTTGTTTAAGTTGGACTGCTTTACGTTTTAACAGATTCATGATTATCATAATAATCACCGAGAGATTCCTATCGTTAATTCATTCCCTTGAGTTGATGAATAATGAAAGTGTATTCACAAGATCAAATGTTCTTTCTCAGGTTCTTTCTTCTTTCTCAAGTTTTTTCAATTTTTTTTTTAAGAACCTACTTAAAAAACTTGCAATGGAGGACACAAATTTAGGTGTCTCTTAACTAAAGGTTTTAACACAAATTTATTACTAAACAATTGATTAAGAGACCCTAATGGGTTCTAGGGATAAAGATGCTCTAAGAAACTCTACTGTGTAATCTGATGGAGAGAGACATGTCAATAAAAGACGAAGACCATTATTAGAGGGAACTGTATTCTCCGTGACTCCGTCCCACCCACTGTCATAAGCTCATATGCATGTTTTTGTATTTTTGTATTTGAGTGTGTTTGAAACTAAACATGTTTTTATATTTATGTTTGTGTTTGAGATAATGTATTTGTAATTTATGTTGACATTTGATTTTTAAGTATTCGGTTTCTTTATAATAATTAATTGTTATACGTATTTGGTGTTTATATATTTTCATTCTCTTTACTTTAGAGATTATCAGCTGCAGTTTCCTAGTTTTAGTTAACTTTTTTCACTCTGCAAGTTTCAATTCATCACCACGATACAACCACTACATTTTCATCCCCAAGTTTTGTGATTTTTTGAATCTTTTTAATTGTCTTTACTTTTACAAACTATCTCTGTCTTTTGTTAATTTGGATCATTGTTTTCTCTTAATTGTTAATACAATGAGCTGCACTGCATATTCCTAATTTTATATATCATCTTTAATTTTAAATTTTGAATTTATCCACTCGATAATTTTTTTGTATTTTGCTATGAACCTGACTTTTGCAACAAGGAAACTGCATGAGGACACAGGGGCGAAGCCAGACTCTCTCTTCACTGGGTGCAAAATAAATATAGATAATAAGAAGAGGGGAATCCTTGAATAATTGTGGGTGCATAATAACCAAATAAGCCACTTTCACCATATATGTTCAAGGTAAAACACTAAATATCTAAATAACAGTGGGTGCACTTGCACCCATAGTCTTCAAGCTAGATTCGCCACTGTGAGGACATGTACTTTTTTAATTATTAGTAAACAAAAAAAAGTGAGGATCGACACTTTAAACTCTTAAAACTTTTTACACCATATTAAAACCAAAAGATAAGTCATATTATTGATCTTAAGCAAGAAAAGTATCTGGATCTTACCAATGTTTCTCTTCTGCACTATTTCTCAATGTTTCTCTCTGTAAAAAATGTACGGTTGATCGCATAGATCAAAAAACCTTGGAAAAGCTTCGACTGGAAAGGTTGGCTAAAATCAATGAGCTTGAAAAACGGACCAATTATTATACCACACTACAACTTATTCAGGTGAGACCCTAGTCTTCAACTATATATGTGTCTTTTTAAATTCGGTTAGGTTTCTGCTGCCTTGTATTCCAATGTTTTGCTGCCGGTCTTTGTTACTTGTATTACTTTGATCAAGCAAGTACTGATGCTTTCAGTAGCTATCATTTATAGGTTGTGGATAGTAACTGTGTTTGAAGATTTTTCTCAGTATTATTATGAATAGAAAGTTGGAACTTGGAATGTTAGCGTGACAGTTACAATTCATTGTGTTTAACGCCACGCTGACAAGCATCCATGCCTGAATATAGCAAGAGAAAGACATAAACTAATTTTGTGAAAGTACTTCCGTTTGGCATATCCAGTATGTTCGATATCTCGAAAAAAAGGAAGGGACAAGAGCTATGTAAGATCGACTGAGCTAAAGAGAAGAATGCTTTCTTGTGTTTGTGCTACAGAGACACAGATTGAGATTATGTGTGTGTTTGTGGTCATTGTGGATGCTGAGTGCTCGTTCGAGGTACCATGAGTTCCTAATATCAGAAGGTGCTGACAGTTCTGGTTCTGGTTGGTAACTATTCGATTCTGATGTCTCAAACGATGATTGTTAATACGTTTTTGGGGTTTAATTTTTTTTTAAAGAAAATTGTTTGTACCTTGAAAAATTGTCTGTTTTCGTTAAGTGACGAGGACCATTATTATTATTTATTTTTTTGTAACTGGACGAGAACCATTATTGCATGGAACTTTATTCTCTATCCCCCACTGACATATACTGTCATAGAATGGTACTATGGTAGTCGACAAAACAAAACAAAAAAAAGAATGGCAGAAATATACTCCCTTGTTTATAAAAACGTGGGAGATAGAGGGAACCAAACTTCCATGAAACCACTAACGTCAACCTCGCGTGGTAAATGCACAGTTTGATTTAACGAAATTGTAAAAAAAATGATAAAAAATACTAACAGATTATTAATAAAAGATTTTACATTAATTTTTTAGTTAATGATATGAGTGTGACTTTTGCAATAATATTCACGCACAAGACTGTGTTCTTTAACTACATTCCTAATTAAATTACCAAATTTCTTAGCAAAAAATGTGATGATTTAAGTTCTAACCTATATGCCATATTTAAACCAAAAGAAAAGCTTTCCGCCATATATAAAGAAAGAGAGACGAAAAATCAGAAGAGAGAAAACAAAAAAAAAATTCAAAAAATGACTGAAGACCATTAGGGGCGGGAACTTTAACCTCAGTCTCTCCACTTAAATTGTTCTTCCACTTTAGCAAGGAACAAACTCCGGAAGATCAAATATTTCTGAGTAAAGAAACATGAGCGACGAGAATACAAAATGCTCTATCTTATTGATTCTCTTGAAGGTGCTGCTTTTGCTGATCCTTTATTCTGAAGATGTTGCTGCTTCAAGCTCTTGTCAAAGTCAGTGCGGAGGTGTCACGATACAATACCCTTTTGGAATCGGAAAGGGTTGCTACCTAGAGAAGTCTTACGAGATCAAATGTCTTAGTTCCACTACTTCAGGAAAGCTTGCTCCTTTCCTCTATATAACCGACAACAACAGAGAAGTTGTGAATATCTCTCTTCCAGAGATAGAAGCTTATTCTCCTAATGAACCACTTTATTTACTATCATTTGGGTCAGTTCGTGTTAAAATACCGATAACATCATCCGGGTGCGGTGTAAAAGAGTCCCCAGAATCATTACTGAATTTCACTGGTACCCCTTTTTTCATTGACTACCAAAACAGCCTCGTTGCCGTTGGTAGCAATGCCAAAGTGTCGTTGACTCATGTAGAGCCAAACATAGTGGGATGCGAGCTGACTAGCAATACAGGCAAATACCAGTCTAGCAATAGTGTTCCTTTTCTCAAAAACACGCAGTGCTTGGCCAGCAGTCAGAGCTATTTATACGGGGCATGTCCACTGTACAATGAAGATGTAAAGGAATGCAATGGTAGCGGATGTTGCAAGGTTGGACTAAGAGAGCATCAGCAAGCTATTGGTATCAGGATCGAGAGCAACGATTCGACAACAACAAGAGAAGAAAAGTGTAGAGTCGCCTTCTTGACAATTGAATCGTACACTTCCTCAAATGCGACAAACCCACAAGAGTTATTTGATAAGGGATATGCTACGCTTAGTCTAGGGTGGGTAATCCAGACGAAGAATCATTCTTTCGTGAGCTCCTTGTCCTGTGACAACAGAGACGTCTACGAAAATACTACTTATGCGGCTGTATCCCAAAGGAAGTGTATCTGCGGTAAAAGCACCATTGCTAAGATTAGCTATGCACATTGTTCCTGCAAAAGAGGTTACACAGGGAACGCATATGACCCTCACGGATGCCAAGGTCAGTAAATGCTCCTTCCTTTTTTCTCCTCTTTTGTGTGTGTGTGTTCCTTTCATGATCTTTAAAAATGCAGACGTTAATGAATGCAAAACCGAACATATCTCGTGTGAAGGAATGAACACATGTGTGAATACTGAAGGAGGCCATCACTGTGCGGGCGATAAGAAAAAAGCAATACTCATTGGTAATATCACTGATTGTCTTCTTCTACTAATTTAATTTGAAAGTATAAGCCATCGATGATGATAAAACCTACCAAATTCTTGTGCGGTTTGCAGGGCTGGGTTCAGGTCTTGGTGCTTTAGCTCTAGTTAGCGGAGTATGGTGGTTGAGAAAGTTTCTAATAAAGAGACAGATGACAAAGCAGAAGAATAAATTCTTCAAACGTAACGGGGGACTACTGCTGCAGCAACAATTATACACAAGAGACGGCAATGTCGAAACGACAAAAATCTTCAGCTCGGGAGAGTTGGAGAAAGCCACGGAAAACTTCAGCGAAAACAGAGTTCTTGGACAAGGAGGTCAAGGCACTGTGTACAAAGGTATGCTGGTAGATGGTAGCACCGTTGCAGTCAAAAAATCCAAAATCATAGATGAAGACAAACTGCAAGAGTTCATCAATGAGGTTGTGATTCTCTCTCAGATCAACCATAGACATATAGTGAAACTCTTGGGATGTTGTCTTGAGACAGAAGTTCCTATCCTGGTTTATGAGTTTATTCTCAACGGAAACCTTTTCCAGCATATCCATGAAGAGTCTGATGATTACAGTATGATATGGGGAATGCGTCTACGCATTGCTGTGGACGTGGCAGGGGCTCTTTCTTATCTTCATTCTTCAGCAAGCTCTCCAATCTATCACAGAGATATCAAGTCGACGAACATATTACTAGACGAGAAGCACCGAGCCAAGGTGGCTGATTTCGGAACATCAAGGTCAATAACCATAGATCAAACTCATTGGACAACAGTTGTTTCAGGTACCGTCGGTTATGTGGATCCAGAGTATTACCGGTCCAGCCAGTTTACAGAAAAGAGTGATGTTTACAGCTTTGGGGTCGTCCTAGCGGAACTTATTACTGGAGATAAGCCTGTGGTAACAATACAAAACACTAGAGAAACAATAAGCTTATCAGAGCATTTCAAACTCGCCGTGAAAGAGAAGAGGTTGTCTGATGTTATGGATGCTCGAATAAAAGAGGATTGCAAAATGAAACAAGTCATGGCAGTGGCAAACCTGGCGGTGAAGTGCTTGAGCTCGAAAGGGAATAAACGTCCAAATATGAGAGAAGTTTTTACCGAGTTAGAGAGAATTTCCGCGTCTCCAGAGGATTCACATGTACAGGTTATGATTGATGAAGATGAAGATGAAGAAGACGAGGAAGAAGAGGTTACGAATATGGTAAACAGAGGCAATTCTTTGAGAGTTGGTCTGACTGCTCCAGCCTTAGGTATTGTCGCTTCGCCTTCTTCTTCAAATGCTGAATCATTGATTCCTCGTCCCACATGGTGAGTCTATCAGATTTTAGAGTAATGGTGAATAAATGTGATGATCATCATCTTTAAAACGTTTGGTAATAAATTTGCAAATCTGAGTTTCAATTCTGGATTTAAATGATTTTGTTTTGTATTAATGTGTGTGCTTGAAACTACATGTTCTTGTATTTATGTTTGTGTTTGAGACAATGTATTTGTAATTTATGTTGACATTTGTTTTTTATATATTCGGTTTCTTGATAAAAATAATTAAGTGGCCTTCAAGTCTTTAGTTCTCTTTACCTTTACAGATTATCAGCTACAGTTCTTAGTTTTAGTTTACTTTCTCTTGAAACTTGAATTTTTATGATTACGATGTTAAGTGTTCTTGCAAGGTCCATAAGATTTACTGTATTTAAAATGTACTACATATGTACATGACGTCTGCAGAGTCGAGTTCCTCAGTTCATCTCTTCTCTTCTCATTCTATTTCTCCATCTTGTTCTCTCTTCTCTTCCGTGCTTATTTCTCAGCCGCAACTCTAGTGGTCACCAACTCTTCCTCAACTGTCCTCACTCTACTAATCAAGTTTTGCCGGTTTGGAATCATTTTTAATTTCCTTTACTATTACACACTATGTATTTTTGCAATATGGATCATTATTTTATCCAAGTGAATGCACATTTTTATTATTGACAAAAACAAAAAGCCAAAAAATAAATAAAAAGATTCATGCTTAACTTTGCATGCTTTTTACGTAGGGAACACTGCATTCCTTCTCGTGGAAGACGATGATCGTGGAAAAGAAGCGATAAGGTTCTTGTTCTAGGACGAATCAATTCTTAGAAGTAAGGTCAATAGAGAATTGATTCACTTGTAAACTTTTCTCTTTTGTTTAGACTCTTCTTAGTATCCTCTGATCCTAAAGGCCGACCCAGTAAGAACGGCCATTGGTGTTGTGCATCGGAGATAGAGTAGGAGATGACACCGACCATTCATACCAAACCTGAACCCGAACATCAGCGAATCAATAATGGTTCTCAAAGACTTAGAGACTCAACTGCCTACAATACTACAATCATTATGGTTATGACATTTAGTTTTACCTTGGAGGAACCACAACACCTCCAAAAGTGTAGATGTGGAAGGAGAGAAGAGAAGGAACATATATCGTCGGAGAAATCAGTCTCAACGCTGCAGTACCTAGACTCGCTCCTCTCCCATCCTCCTCTCTCTCCGAGCGGCATCTCTTCTCTCTTTTGAGCTAACAAGGAGTGACGGAATCGCAGATAGAAATTGAATCTTTTTGAAGGAGTCAACGACCAAGGCAAAAGGTTTTTGAAGGGTTTGACTTTATTGGGCTTTATGTTATGTCAGGTGTTGATCCATTTAAACGTTTTATACTGTTTTGTTTTCTTTTGCGAAATTTTTTTGTAACTTTTATTATATTTTTATAATTTCAATACATGTTTTAATTTATTTTTTTATTGATTGAAATGAAATATGGTTAGATGTTTTCTTAATTGTATGCCCGTAAAATGACCATTAAAATAAAACAGATAAATATTGGTTAAAACGGATAAATATTGGTTATTGAGATGGCATTAAACATGGCTTAAACGGATAAGTATTGGTTATTGAGACTGCAATCTTAAACAGCTTGAAGGGGTTTGCAGATTGGAGAGTGGAACATGTGGTTCCTGATAACAATAAAGTTGCCTCTCTAATCGCTGCAAGTGTCTCTAAGGAACAACGTTATCAATCCTATGTCGCTTCAGGAGGTCCTTCTTGGTTGCGAGCTATGTTGAGTCATGAAGCTGCTGTGCCTCAACATTAAGGAGCTTCTGATCGTTGTGGAAAGCTCAGTCCTGCTTTACCGCCTATTGGTGGCCTTTCTTTTCTTTTCTTTTTCGATTATCTAGCTTATGGCTTTCTCCCTTTTATTCATTTGAACTCTTGCTTTATTGTTGTGACCGTTTTTGGTTTGAGTCTTTCTCAACCTATTTTGAATGAATCCAGAGTTACAAAAAAAATATGAATTTCTTAAGGGATTTTGACCCAAACTAACAGCTATTATAACAATTGAGAGATAAAACCAAATAAAAAAAGATTATTTGATCAAGAATCTGACTTGAGTAGACATATATATACAACTTTAAGAATCGCAGTGCATTAAGCTGCTTCATAGAATCTTTAAAATCATATGTATTTAAAAACAGGTAGAAGAAACTATTTGTATTTTCCTAATCAAACAAGCAGTAGAATAAAAACACTTTAAGTACACTCCAATACCAGTAAGCAGATGAAGATTATTCACTCAAGCATCAATCTTGAGATTAACATCCCTGGAGGAAGAGTTTCCATCGCCGTTTCTGCTATCAGCTTCATCAAAATGGTCTTCACGGGCGTTATCAGCGAGCATCAAAGCGACCAACCAGAAAAGGCACGAGTCCAGTGACACAAAGGCGCCTCCACCAAGGAGGCCGGTCTTAGCCGTGGGGCAGCTGGTCTCTAAGTTCCGGTGAACGTTACGGGTCAAGTGAAGTTGCTCTGTAATGGTTGGCCATAGCAACAGAGACAATGCTAGTCCAGATGTTATCCTACAAGACAAAAAACAGCTCTGTTAATACAACCACACACCAATGAAATATGCACTGCTGAAAGTAAGATTGAGATTTTAAAAGGAGAGTAGTATGCTTACAAGGCGATGTTGAAGAAGACAGAGAAGGTGGTGCTTTTGAACAAGACAGAGTTGGGAACAGACCTTCCCTTGTAAGAGATGAACAAGGATTTGTAACCAGCTACGGTGCAGGCAAGGAGAAAGGCAGCAGAGAGGTAACCCAAGGCAACAGTTGGATCAGATGGGTATTTGCAGATAACTACTCCCTTTCCATTTATTGGAGTCCCAGACGCAGGCTAAGCAAAAAAAAAAAAAGACTGAATACAATTACGGAATGAGACTAATGTAATACGAACAAATCTAACTTGCGATAATCAGCAGCATTCAATTTTTTTTTCTGAGAAAAGACTGGCGGATAATAATCAAAAGGAGAAGACTGAGAGATATTATATACCTTCTTGTTCTCAGCGATGACTCCAAGAATAAACGACAAGACGCCAAACAAGGAGACGATCAACGACATCTGTTTCATAGTTACCGCCATCTTTTTCTTCTCTCCTAACGGATCACAAAGATATAAAATTCAATTTTCCCCCAAACAGAAAAACACACAGGGAGAATAATTGGAGACACTTACCGATGCGACGAATCTGGAGACTGGAGGATGTGGTTTGGTTTGATTGTGATTTTGGGAGATGATGATGATGATAACTTGTCAAGTTGCACTGAGAATTCGGATGATCCCTCAAAAGTCTCGGCGTTCACGAGTGTCAGAAAGATTCTTGTTGACCTTTTAATATTTCTTTATTCAAGGCAGATTATAGCGAAAAGATTCGATAATTTATCTACATACTATTTCATTATCATCAGTCCAAAAATGCAAAGAAGCCCATTTTCATATATATATAATATCAACAAGTCAGATCGTCAAATTTAGGCCCATTTAGAGACCCAATGGGTCAATCAAGAGGAAGTTGTTAACGCGCTTGAGCAAAAATTCGCGGGAACATCAACGATCGACCTCCGGGATAACTAACGTCTTGAGCGAAGATCTCGGGACGATACGGGATAGTTAGACACAAGTAACCATTGTTGTTTTTGAGATATAACTATGTACTAGGATAAGACCCGCGCCTTGCGCGGGATTAAGTTATTATTTTTATTATATTTTGGAGAATGAAACAATAGTTTGGCTTCATTTGGATTACGGGTGTTCAATCCGGATATCGGGTTGGTTTCGGTTCGGTTCGGTTTTTTCGGTATTTGGTTAGTAAAATATAACTACTATTCTAAATCCATATTTACTTTGACTTTAGTCTTTCACATACTTTTGAAAGATTTCAACTGGACGACTAAATTGATCAGCCAATCTTGTTGCTTTAAATCATTAGTGTTTATATATATATATATATATATATATATATATATATATATATATATATATATATATATATATATATATATATATATTATTTAGTTTGAATATTTATTAAATAAAATTCATAAATCATTTGTAACTTATTATAACAAAAAAATAATCTATTGATCACAAAATTTTCAGAGTGGGAATATTCAAATTTCTAATAATATATAGACGTTTTGAAAAATTCAAATATAACATATAAGAAAAAATATAAATGTTTTTATTATATATTTAATGTGATTTTTAATATCTTTCAATAATATAAAATTAAAAAAAAAGAACTAAGATACCAAAATTGTTATCAAATATTTATTATTCATAATAATTAATTTTCATATATACGTTAATCATATTAGGTAATTTCGTAGCTTCTAATTAAGGAAAGTGCAAAAAAAAATTTGGTAGATTATTTATCAATTCGATAGTTAGTTTAATAAAAAATATAATGTAAGTCAAGATGGACCAACCTATTTTTCTAAGAATAGTATGTTTTATATAGTCATTTATTAAATGAGAATTTATAATCATACAGTTCTATGATCTTTCATATCATTTTATAACTGAATATTTAAATCATCGATAACAAAATTTTCAATGTGAAATCTTTAATAAGTTTATAATTTATAAATGTTTTTGAAAATTCATTGAAAGTTTTAATATTAAAATATTTATGTAATCTTATGGTATATAGTATAATCTATATATATATATATATGTTTTATTATTAAATGATATTTTTTACTCATATGGTTTTAAAATAATGTGTATCTTCTTATAATATTAAATAAAAGTTCATATTAATACAATTTTATGATTATTTGTAACTTATTATGACAAAAAAATAATCTATTGATCACAAAATTTTCAGAGTGGGGATCTTCAAATTTCTAATAATTTATAGACGTTTTGAAAAATTCAAAATATAACATATAAGAAAAATTAAATATGTTTTTATTATATATTTAATGTGATTTTTAAATATATTTTAATAATATAAAATTAAAAAAAGAACTAAGATACAAAAATTGTTATCAAATATTTATTATTCATTATAATTAATTTTCACATATACGTTAATCATATTAGGTAATTTCGTAGCTTTTATTTAAGGAAAGTGCAAAACATTTTTTGGTACGTTATTTATCAATTCGATAGTTAGTTTAATAAAAAGTGTAATATAAGTTAAGATGGACCAACCTATTTTTCTAGAAATAGTATATTTTGTATAGTTATTTATTAAATAAGAATTTATAATCATACGGTTCTATGATCGTTCATATCGTTTTATAACAAAATATTTAAATCATCGATAACAAAATTTTCAATCTGAAATCTTTAATAAGTTTATAATTTATAAATGTTCTTGAAAATTCATTGAAAGTTTTAATATTAAAATATTTATGTAATCTTATGGTATATATTGTTTAATATATATATATATTTATTATTAAATGATATTTTTTACTCATATGGTTTTAAAATCATGTGTATCTTCTTATAATAAAAATGTTAAACCATTGATCATTAATTTTTAACATAATAATTTTAATAGTTTTAGTCATTTATTGTCGTTTTTAAAAATTTAAAATATAACATATACGAAAAAATCTAAATTTTATTTTTATAACTAATTTGATTGTTTAATTTATTTTAATAATATAAAATTAAAAAAAAAATGATGAAGGAGATATACATTGTTATCAAATCTTTATTATTAAACTCATTAATTGTCATATATATATTAGTCATTTATGGTAATTCCGTAGGTTTTATTTAAGGAAAGAAAATATCATATCATATCATTATATCATATAGTTTGACCAACTTATGTATCTAACAACATATACAAATCGAATGTGGACCTACTTATTTTTCAATTGAATGTAATTGACTACCTAATTGAGTGCCATCTATGCATTGGGGCCTCTTTTAATTAATACAAAATTGAGGTTACATCTTTTCAAATGTTCCTCAATTAATATATAAGGGATATCTTTCTTATAATGGATCGTCTGCGTTTGTATTTCTGACATCCAAAAAGAGCAACTTGTGTTTTACATACAAGAAAATATATTTAACATCACTATATATATAAAAAAAAGTAACAATTCACCGACCAGAATTGGCCACCACACGGTTAACGGTCCACACCAGTGGATGCTATCTCTCTCTCTCTCTACACTACCCGATCGACCTTTTTACTCTGTCCCTTATCACTTGCCTTTTTCATCTGAATCATTATTTCGTTTTTAGTGATGCTTTTATCCTGCACAATCAAATCAAATCAAACCAACCGGTCAATTTCTCTTTTCACTCTTGATTACGAGTATGATTATTTTTAAAAATGGGCTTTTGTTGTCCCCCGGAAAAGATGACAGCTTTTTTTCTTTCTCTTGCAAGATTGCGAAAGTTTGTATGACCTACGATTGAGTGGATTAAAATGATTTTGGTTTGACTTAAATTGTTTTTGGCTTGGTTAATACTATAAAGCATATATATATATCGGAGCTTTCTTAATCATACCGTGTGGCGCAGGTTGAATCTCGCTATCCAAAAGTCGAACCGGCTTTTCAGTTTCACACCAGTTTCTCTCACCAATCGACCGACGTTTGATGATGCTTTATATCATTCACTTGTTCCACATCAGACTATCCAAACAAAATAATGCGAACTTATAAATAATATTTGTCTTCTTTACAAGTATTGTGTTGTTTTCGCTTATTGATTAAGTTATGGAAATGAGTAGGGTTTGCCTAGCTCACACGTGTAAGAATTGAAAGCATTACTTTAGCTGAGAGATCAAAGATTTGATGACTGATATTGTGGTTGAGAACGAAGAACGTCGGTGAACATATGTTCACCACTGAACAATCTAAATGCATTGCATAGTTCTTCCATTTATAAAACGTCGAAAAGTATTTATTGCCTTCTTGACTTGTTATAATGGTTCTCTTAAAAACAAAATGGATGTCCAAGTAGTTATAGATTGTTGTTCAATGCTCCAATATTTCACAACACCTGAACAACTAAAAAAAACTTATAAATCTTCTAGACATGTCCTTTATATTGTCTTAGCTTTCATGTCAATTTAGATATGAACTTCCTAACATAACACAATATTATAATATAAAATCGGGCTGCTGGTTTGCGACTTCAAATCAACTTAATTCTAGTTCGGATTGAGGTACCATGTGTTGTTGAACCTAATACCATCATATTAGTTTTTTTATGAGTTTTCAAAATCAATTTAAAGTTAGTGAAATTCTTATTTAGAGTACTTTAGGTTTCATTTATATACATTTGTTTTGCAATATCTTATTTCTCAGAAAGCAAAAGAAAGGTTTGCAACTTCACCTAAAAATATGGAATGGGCCGAGAAATGGGCCCATTCCAGCTACACGATGTTTACTATAATATGGTGAAAACCATCTAGAGTATGAAAATGTGTCTATAACTACACGAAGTATATGATAATACATACCACATGTATGAAGTAAATAAAAATATGATGCCAACATCCCAATTGGTTTTAACTGATTTTAATGAAACATTTTGGGGTCAATTCGTAATTAAGAAACTTTATTCCGATTAAGGCAAAACCCGACCCAGCTCCATACGTTAACCCGACCCAAGTCAATTCCTTTCCCCCCAAATCGATTTCCTTAGGGTTCCAACCCGAAAAAATTAGGAGATTTCGAAGAAGATAGAGATTGAGAGAGATTTCGGAGTCAGAGAGAGGGATTCTAACTGGGTTTTGTGAAATCGAATCCGAATGAGCTAAAAGAAGGAGGGCGACGATGAGGTAAGAACATGTGAACCCTTGCTTGTTTACTTCGATGATTGGAATCAATCGATGTCTTTACCATGTTCTAATGGTATTTTATTGATAACAGTGATACAATTTCGGTCCAAGCTTGAGCTATCTTGGCCGGTAGTCCACAAAAACAAAGCACACTGCCTGCAATTGCCTTGCCCCGTCTCCTGTTGTTGGATCCTCCACCCAATTCCATCTCTCTTTCTCTCTTTGTTTGAAATCGATCCTATTTTCCAGATATGAACCCTAATTTTCAAAATTGGGGATTGAAACAAGAGAAGTAACAAAACACGAGTCGGGTAAAGGAATTGATTTGGATCAAATTAGTTAAATCAGAATAAAGTTTCTTAATTACGAATTGACCCCAAAATGTTTCATTAAAATCAATTAAAACCAATTGGGATGTTGGCACCATATTTTTATTTACTTCATACATGTGGTATGTATTATCATATATTTCGTATAGTTATAGACACATTTTCATACTCTGTATGGTTTTTACCATATTATAGTAAACATCGTGTAGCTGAGAAACTTTTTTCCTCAATAATAATATAAGGAGGAAAAAACGAGAGCCGCTTGAATGAGAAGAATAAATGTTCCTTCACCAACCGTACCTGCCGACCTCTTTCATTTCTCTGTTTCACAAAGAAAATATTTTTTTTTTCCATATACTATCATTCAACTTTAATTCCAGAGAGCATCACGTAACACTGCTCCTCAATCTTTTAAAGATTCTTTTTTCTTCTTTTTTTCGCCTTACACCTCTGCTTGACCTCATCCACATGCCCCTGCCTCACATCAAACAAAATCTTATTTAGCAGTAGCTAAATCTAACAGAGACAAAAAAATACAACCAGTAGTCTTTAAAAATAATACTATTAAAATTTAGTATAAAGCATCAAATTTAACTGTATTATATACTTTCCAGTCTATCAAATTTGGTACTATATAAAAATAAAATCAATTAAAGTAATTAAAATTAATTGATATACTTTAAGCAAACAAAGCAAAACCAACACCTTAGTGGAAACAAAAAACATTAAAATGTTTCTCTTCAAGTTTCTTTTTTTTTTCTTATTTTAAAATTTAACATACTAATAAACTGCTAATTTAAGATTTAGTGTACCAATCAACACACCTTTCAGACATTGGGACAGACTCCAATAAAAAAGGCATTCTCCTAGTTTATGTTCGATTTGCGCAACAACAAAAAGAGAGAGAGAGAGAGAGAAAACAAAATAACATTCTCAAGTATCGTGTACTTCACCGAGTTTCATTTTTAATTTCTTGAAACTTCTGCCTTCTTCTTGTCCAAATCCCACCCTATAGTAGTATTAAAAAGAAAGAAAACAATAATATCTCAGGTGACTGAAACAGCTTCGAACTCAAGCTTCCAACTTCACTGATTCATACATCTTAGAGCTCATCTCAATCCAAAAAATTTCAGATTTTTTTTGCTGTTCTCGAGTGTCTACGTTTTGTCTTTTTACTCCCCGATGTTGTCTAAAAGTGTTGTTGCTGTCTTTTTCTTAATCATTTTACTGTACGGTAACTTGTTCATCGAAGTCGAAGGGATCGGCGTGAACTGGGGCTCACAGGCGAGTCATCCGCTGCCTCCAGCTACAGTAGTCAGGCTTCTCCGCGAGAACGGAATCCAAAAGGTGAAACTTTTCGAAGCCGACTCTCAGATTCTCAGAGCCTTGAGTCGGTCGGGGATTCAGGTTATGGTCGGAATCCCTAACGACTTGCTCGCTCCTATAGCCGGAAGCGTTGCGGTTGCAGAGAGATGGGTCTCTCAGAACGTCTCTGCTCATGTCTCATCCAACGGCGTCGACATCAGGTTCGTGCTTATGACCCTAAAGCTTCACTCTTTTAAGATTTTTATTACAGTTGGATGAGTAAAGCTAGAAACTTTTTATTTCTAAAGATAGAAACTTTTTTAAGATATAAGGCCGTGTTAATGGGACTAAGATTTCTGTTGATTTTGAAAATTGAGATTTGTTAAATTTGTAGAGAATTTTGTTTTTTTTTTTTTTTTTTTTTCACTAATAGAGAATTTTGTATATTGTGAAAATTTATGAAAATTAAGTAATGTAATAATTCTAAGATTAAGGGAAAAATGTAGCATTTTCAAAATCTTGTTTTGTGAGTTAAAATGTTAAAGAATTCAACTTCCAATAACATTTACTTTAATAGATTTGTAGAATCATTAAAATCTAAATTTTCTTAATAACAAATGATTTTGTATAGAATTATCTAAGACTCATTATAAATCCAATTCTCAATAATACTCCCTAAAATTTGAAGATGATTATTGTTAGAAGAAGTTGAAGTAACAAAACCGTGTTGTGTTGATGTTGTGGTTGAAACATAGGTACGTGGCAGTTGGGAACGAGCCTTTCTTGAAGTCATTCAACGGAACATTTGAAAGCATAACACTCCCTGCACTTCAGAACATACAATCAGCTCTCATCAAAGCCGGTTTAGCCTCCCAGGTGAAAGTCACAGTCCCTCTCAACGCTGACGTGTACGAAAGCGCGTCTAACCTACCTTCAGCCGGAGACTTCAGAGCCGAGATACGCGACCTCATGATCAGTATCGTCAAGTTTCTAAGCGACAACCAAGCTCCCTTCACTATCAACATCTACCCTTTCATCAGCCTCTACAACGACCCTCACTTCCCAGTAGAGTTCGCCTTCTTCGACGGAACAGGCTCTCCTATTAATGACAACGGGAGAATCTACGACAACGTTCTTGATGCGAACTACGATACATTGGTCTGGTCTTTACAGAAGAACGGGTTTGGTAACATGTCCATCATCGTTGGGGAAGTCGGGTGGCCGACGGATGGAGACAAGAACGCGAACATGCAGTACGCGAGGCGGTATAACCAAGGGTTCATGAACCGTCAGAAGGCGGGGAGAGGGACGCCTATGAGACCAGGTCCTATGGATGCTTACTTGTTTAGTCTTATAGATGAAGATGCTAAAAGCATTCAGCCGGGGAACTTTGAGAGGCATTGGGGGATTTTTTATATTGACGGGCAGCCTAAGTATCAGCTGAGTCTTGGTAACGGTAACGGTTTGGTTCCGGCGAAAGGTGTGCGTCATATGGCGAAGAAATGGTGTGTTCTCGCGGCTTCGGCTAATCTGCAAGATCCTCAGCTTGGACCGAGTGTGAGTTACGCTTGTGATCATGCTGATTGCACTAGTCTTGGGTATGGTTCGTCTTGTGGTAGCTTGAATCTAGCGCAGAATGTTTCGTATGCGTTTAATAGTTATTACCAGGTGAGTGATCAGCTGGATAGTGCGTGTAAGTTCCCGGGTTTGTCTGTGATTACTACGAATGATCCTTCTGTTGGGAGTTGTAAGTTTAAGATAATGATCAAGTCTGATTCTTCGGGTGGTGAAGCAAGTGCTCCTTTTAAAAGATCAGTGGCAGTGTTGCTACTCTTGTGGATGTGTGTGTATATTGTTCTGTGAATACAGTTTGATGGGTTTGATTATTTCCTTTTCTTGTTTTTTTGGATAACTTTGGTGTTTATTGATAAACATTAAAAAATAATAATTGAGATTTATGTATTGCTTACTTGTTTGATCTCTTATTCCCTGAGAGCTGTTTTTGGTGCTCATCATCTTTACTTTGCTTCTCCTGTGTTCACAGCCTTCTTCGTTTCTTTTAATGAATAGTGTTCAGTCTGCTAGACAAAAGAAAGTAAAAGAGTAGCAAATGGACATGTTATTTGCTAAAAGACTTATAAGAATGAAGGAAACATCAAAAGTTACCTATTCAGAGTGGTCCCGAATCTTCAAAAAAACGAAGTTGATGCTTTTCGAGATATGCTCTTGATCTTATAATTGCCTACAGATAGTAGATGGTATAGATATTTCGTTTTTTTTTGGCATATTAAAGTGCTGCAGTTTACCTGTCTAATAGATTCCGGAACATGATGCTTGCTGGTCATCTTACAAACGTTAACCGCTGAGTCAAGTGATATGAGATGGCCAACTGGAACGTATATGGGCTCAGGAATTTGTGAACCTTGACCATGAATTCACTTTCACATAAGATTATGGAAACCACACCTAGGGAACTTTGTATTCTTACATCAGATCAAGAAGACATGTTCTCCTTAGCCAGGTTGTATTGTATGAGATTGGCAGACGGAAACCAACAGATGATGGTGTGATAGAGGATGCTAAGTAACTTTGTATTTAGTTTATTTGATGATCAGTATAATCATGATTTCTCCTGTCATACTTAGTGAGATGCTAGATACACGAATTTAAAAGAGAGCGAGATAGAATAAGGCATGCATGCATCATCAGATTCACCACACATCAAATGCTCTTCTGTCCACAGTAGAAGACAATGAATTCAAGGAAAACTAAACCAAACACTTCAGACAGTCGTCGCAGTACATCTTTTTTCTTACTTCATACAAAAGTATTAGTGGTCTAAAATGGTTGGGTTACTTCTCCTATCATTTGGAAAAGAGATACAAACAGGATATTAAATATCAATACACACACAAACTTACATATATATCTAAATCCATTTCTTGCTTCCTCTGTTTTCTTCTTTTTATGCCCTCTCTCTCTCTTACTTTCACACAACAGATCAGTCGATTGTCATTGGTTGCGTCATGCAGCACCTGAAACGAGCTTTCCTCACAGTCGTCATTACCTCGGTTTCAGCCCCCTCAAGAAGATTGACAACCTCTGCGAAACAAGGACGCACTTCAGGGTCCGCATCCCAGCAACGTGTCATGATCTCTCCAAGCACAGGGAGACAATCCGCTGGAACCGTTGGACGCACTCCTCGGTTCACCACCGCGAAAGCAGCTTGAACAGCCGTCATGTTCTGAAACGGTAAAAGGCCCGTTATCAACTCCCACAGCACGATTCCAAAACTATAGACGTCTACTTTCTGAGTGTAGGGTCTATGCTGAATCATCTCTCTGCATAGATCCACAAACAAGACTTTAGTCACTTGCAGAGACTTAAAGGTTATAAAGGACAATAATATTCAACTTACGGGGCCATCCATCTGTAAGTTCCTGTCTCTGGAGTCATCCCTTCGGTTTGAACTTCGATTCTCGCAACGCCAAAATCAGCAATCTTGATGGAGCGATCAGCTGATATGAGGAGGTTATCCGACTTCAGATCACGGTGTATAAAGTTCCGCTCATGTACATACGCCATGCCTCTAGCAACATCCAACGCTTGCTTAACAGCCAACTTCAACGGCACAGCTCGGTTCTGTCTCTTAGTCAAAAACTGTCTTACAGAACCTCCTTTTGCATATTCAGTCACTATGCACCACACCATCGGTTTAATACACGCGCCTATAAACCTGACGATGTTGGGGTGTTTCAGATACGAGAGCATAGAGACCTCCTGCTGAAACTGCTGTTCGAGAGCTTGTGCCTTCTCCGGACTATTCTCTGGCCTCTCGAGTATCTTGATGGCTACGTCCTCTCCATTGTAAGTCCCTCTGTACAGCTTACCAAACGCTCCTTGAGCGAAAGCGGGGCCCATGTGAAGCTTCCTCAGATCTATCGTCCACTCTTCGTAGTTTGCGAGTCCTTGAGTCGGGTAGCTACTGTCCATCAACGCTTGTGCTAAGGCATCGTCGTTGAGCGCGTGTGTGACTCTTCCGGGGCGGAACACGCTTTGTCCAACGGAGAGAGAGTAGGGGTGGCGCATAGGCTTTAAACCGGGATGGCCGATGAGAGCATCGCTTGAACCGACGCTACTGTTGTCCACAGACATTGAGACGGACCCTCCGGCGTTACTTGTCTGCATACTGTCCGTGGACATGTTTGTACCTTCTTCTTCACCGAGCTTTTGGTAAAAGTCCTGCGTGAATGGGTAGTAGTTGTGGTCGTTGTTGTGATGGCCAGCAGCGAGGACATCGAACCTTGGTCCCTCAAGCATCGTTTCTAATCTTGTGTTACTTGTTATGTCTTTCAATCACTCCAATATACACCTGAAACAAATAAACAAAACCATAGTAAAGGAGACAAAAAGAAAAGACATGAGGAACACACAAAGGTCTTTTTCTTTCGTTACAGTAAATAACATAACGTTGTTACAGCAGAGCAAGAAGAAGCTAGAGTAAATGAAAGATCATGCTGTCCTAAACCTGTATCGAGACTAAGGTTGCTCTAACACCTTATTCTCCCTAAAATAGAAACATACAAGTTATGTTACTTACTAAAAAAAGAAACTTTTCGTGAACTAAGATGAAACCAGATCCTTGATTCTCTCAGCTTTGTAATAAAAAGTATCAAACTTTCAATTCAAAGAAAACACAGAGTCGTGAACAAACGAGGTCCACAATCCACAAACTCAAAACACAGATCCAATGATAACATGAGGGGATAAGCTGGAGGAAGGTACCATGGTTTTACCTAGAGCTTCATAGACCTCAAAACCAGTAGATTTGAGCTGGAAGAAACACAAACACGAATCCCCTGACTTCGGATAAGTATTGAGCTGATCAAGAGATATCAGAATCTAACCCGGAGGAATCAAATCCGATCAATTTCAAAGCTAACGAGGTGGAGGAGGAGAGATGAGTCAGTCGTCGTTGCTTCCCATTTACTTTAGTCTCCGTCGTTCTTTGCTGTCAAAATTCGTTTCTTTATTTATTGAGACAGCTTCCCCGACCCACAGACTCTCTTAGAGAAGCTGCTTCCCACGCGCTTTAGCGTATCGACACGTGTCCCACTCACCAAGTCATTTCGCAGTTCGTATGAGGCGGCGCGTAAGTAGCTTTAAAGTTACGAGCAACAGTCTTTTCTCTCCTTCACGCTTTGTCTTCTTCTGTAACTTTCACTTTTCCTTTTGTCAGGCTTTTTATATCAAAACCCCAAATGGGCCTAATTTAGCCAGGCCCAACCCAACATTAAATTAAACTAAACAACTTGTATCGCGTAGGGTTTTCCACATTTCCACATTTCTCGTTCCATCGCGTGAAAAAGCTTATCGATTTGAGTTGCAATCATGTCGTCGGAGCCGGAGATTCAACCGCCAACCACCGAGACACCGGACGAATCCGGAGAGAAGATCAGCAAGAAAGCCGCCAAGAAGGAAGCCGCGAAGCTCGAGAAGATGCGCCGCCGCCAGGAGCAAGAAGAAGCCGCGCGCAAGACCGCTTCTCTCTCTCTCGAGGATGAATCGTCTTCCAGAAACTACGGTGACGTCACTCTTACCGAGCTACAGTCCACGGCGGATCCCAAAGCGGGGAAGTGGAGAGAGGCTGTTGAGGGGAAGAAGTGGACTAACGTGAGCGAGCTGGTGGAGGAGATCGCTGGATCGGAGGTTCTGATCAGAGGCCGTGTGCACACGAATCGTCCGGTTTCTAATAAGTTGGGGTTTGTGATCTTGCGGCAGAGTGGATTCACGGTTCAGTGTGTGGTTACTGAGTCCAAGGAGAGGAATGTGAGTGTTAACATGGTTAAGTTCCTTAAGCAGCTGAGTGGCGAATCCTTTGTTGATGTCATTGGTGTTGTCGTTCTCCCCAAGGAACCTCTGACGGGAACTACTCAGCAGGTACCTTTTTGTTTGATTTGATTAGTTCATTGTGACATCAAAAGACGTTGACTTTAAATTTTATTTGTAGGTTGAGATACAAGTAAGGAGAGTGTATTGCGTCAACAGTGCTTTGCAGAAGTTGCCACTTAATGTTGAGGACGCTGCTCGGAGTGAAGCAGACATTCAGGTAGCGTAATGATGTTGTGGAGATTAGTTGTGTTATTCTGAATGCTTTAAGAGTTGTTGTTTGTTTCTATGATTGTTGCAGGCAGGGAAACCTGGTGCCAATCAGGATACGCGTTTGAACAATAGAGTGATCGACCTCAGGACACCGGCTAATCAAGCTATCTTCCGCATTCAGTGTCATGTCCAAATTGTAAGACATCTTCTATAAGGATTTGTTTGATATGCAACAAGATGGAGGATAAGGGTTTTATCATTTGTATTGTTAGTGTATGCATCAGAACTGTGCTAATCCTGATCCTTCCATGATTTAATTGCTTTCTTCTATGTTGCTTTTGTTGAACATGTGCGATAATTTTTGCAGGCATTCAGAGAATTCTTACTATCTAAGGGTTTTCTTGAAATCCACACACCGAAATTGATTGCTGGTAGTAGTGAAGGTGGTGCTGCTGTATTTAGGTTGGAGTACAAAGGGCAGCCTGCTTGTCTGGCTCAGTCTCCTCAGCTTCATAAGCAGATGGCAATATG
Source organism: Brassica rapa (assembly GCF_000309985.2). Classification (NCBI taxonomy): domain Eukaryota; kingdom Viridiplantae; phylum Streptophyta; class Magnoliopsida; order Brassicales; family Brassicaceae; genus Brassica; species Brassica rapa. Next base: position 3,185,333 of record NC_024795.2, on the reverse strand, counting down.
TGGTGACTTGGAACGTGTCTTTGAGGTTGGTGCTGTTTACAGAGCAGAAGATTCGTTCACTCATAGACATCTGTGTGAATTTATTGGTCTTGATGTGGAGATGGCGATTCACAAGCACTATTCTGAGGTAAGTTTGTGCTGTTTGTAATATGATTTTCTCTCAAGTATATATGTTCTGCTACGGGTGCTTAATACTTGTTGTTTGTGCAGGTAATGGATATTGTGGGCGAGTTGTTTCCGTTCATATTCACTAAATTAGAAGAGAGGTGCTCAAAGGAACTTGAAGCTATTAGAAAGCAATACCCTTTTCAGCCGTTGAAGGTAACCGTACAATAGAAGCAAGTAATATACTTGGAAGCTGAGTTTTTATTTTTGTGTATTACTGTATTCTGATGACTTGCACTAAACTTGCAGTTTCTTCCGAAAACATTGACTATACCCTTTGCAGAAGGGATTCAAATGCTGAAGGTAAGACTTGTCTTTTTGCATTTGACTTGATGAGTTATTTGAATGGAATGTTAGTAACAATTGGTTATCTTGAATTTTAATGTGTTTACAGGAAGCTGGTGTCGAGGCTGATCCTCTTGGAGATCTAAATACAGAAGTTGAGAGAAAGCTTGGCCAGCTCGTTCTGGAGAAGTACAATACGGAGTTCTACATCCTGCATCGCTATCCTTCGGCGGTTAGGCCATTCTACACTATGCCCTGTGCGGACGATTCTAACTACAGCAACTCATTCGATGTCTTCATAAGAGGTGCATCTTTGAGTTTTCTGTTTCTATCTTATGTACTTTCCTCGCCGATTAAGTAGTCTTCTTAGTTCTCACCAACTAAGTTACCACACATTCTAATACTTATGTTTGTGGTTTCTGTCCTAGGTGAGGAGATCATATCAGGAGCTCAACGTGTCCATGACCCAGAACTCTTGAAGGAACAGGCAATACGATTTGGGATTGATGTCGATACAATAAAAACATACATCGATTCATTCAGGTAATAAATAAACCACAAACTGAGCCAGTTTGGTTTCTAGCATTGGTTATCAGAGTTGACGGTGGCTACAAATAATAATGTTTACAGGTACGGTGCACCACCGCACGGTGGATTCGGTGTGGGGCTGGAGCGAGTGGTTATGCTCTTCTGTGGCCTCAACAACATCCGCAAAACATCTCTCTTCCCTCGTGACCCTCTAAGGCTCGCTCCTTAATATCTTTCCATCACAAAGCTAAAGCGTGGACAATTTGCCAGACTCTGCAGATTTTTCTCATATGAATACTTGCCCTTTTACTATCATTCTTGCCCTTTTGTGCAAGTGAATCTTGGTTTAGTTCTGTGATACTTGTGTTTCTGTCACATTACCGAGTAATCTAAACCCCTTTTCTTTTTTATCAAGGCTTTGCATTAATTACCATAGCAGATGTTCAAGAGCACTAGTATATTTTCAAACCTGAGTAATATTACATGTCATTACATAAGAATGCTGTATATGAGGAAAAAGGATAATAATATGATGTTTTCTTAACTTTTCTTTATTTATCAAGGTTTTGTTTTACCAGTAACAAAAATTCAAAGTATCTGATGTCCTGATGAAAAGATGAAATGTGTTGACCAAGTTTGGTTTAGTGCAAAAAATTAACTGAATAAATGGATGTGCTGATATGTTACAAAAAAAAAAAAAAAATGGATGTGCTGATAAGTCTTTTCCAAAGCTGAGAAAATCATATTTTTGTCACAGTAATAAGAAGACAAGAAGGTTTACTTTCGCAACTCTAAACAGACTGAAGTAGAGAGTAGCCATTAGAAGATGAGAAGTTGAACTGAATCTCATCTGGCTGTAGATCTTGCACTCATGGTTGTGTGATAATTCGTACTTCTGTGTTTCCTGTAAGATGTATAAACATCATCATACTGAGTTGGTTCGTTGGGATCAGCTGTTGCTCCAAGTCCCAATCTCCCGGACGTGCTCTTTTTATCAGTGCTTCCATCCGCATACGTTCCTGTCTCAGGGTCCACCTGTAGATTAGCAGGTGGAGGAATGCATGCACCTCCTTTGCGCACCGGACTATCCCGCTCGTAATCATCATAGTCATCTTGCGATTCAGATCCCATGGGACCTTCACTCGGGTTGACCTCACCTATCTCTTTGAAGAACTTTGATACTCTCTCGAGTACTTGAGATTGAGGTGTAACAGACGGTGGTATGACGGTGGGGATGTCAAGGGGGCTCAGTGGGGAGTAAGGCACACCACTTCCGACCTGCATCTTCCTGACCATCCCAGGGATTAGACCAGGAGGGAAAAGAGGATAAGGAGCCTGCTTCTCACCAGCAGGTGGTTGTGTTGGAGGTGGAACAGAGGGCATGGAACCGGGAAAGGCACCAGGAGTAATCGCATTTGGGATAAACTGTTGGCCTGCGACTGGATTACTAGCCAGATGCTCTAAGTTCATTGTGCTAGGAACATGGCTGCTTTGTGGCTGTTGCATCATTCCTGCAAGTGGATAAAGATAGAAGAGAACTTGTTGGTGTGTGGTCGAAATCTACAACCGAATTCAACTTTACATAGGTTGAGTTATGTTTAATGTTTCTCTCAAGGAAGAACAGGAGTACCTGTATGCTGCAATGAGTTTGCTGCTATAATAGGTGAACGAGAAAAGGTATTTGGAGGAGGTCCACTTCTCATCTCTTTATCAAGGGAGGAGATGGTATCTTGATCAAAAACCTCCTTAGAAGCCCAGAACTGCAACAGGTTCTCCAGACGTGACTGGTTTGCTTCCTTGTTATGTGGACAGTGGTAAATCTTTCCCAGCATGGAACCCAAAACAGGTCTGAATGCAAGCGCTTCGTTGTCAAACTCGTGCAAGTTTGTCCTCCGTTGCAAACTGTGTTAAAAGAATCATAATGTCGCAAACACTCATATATCAAATGAACCAGAATATGAAAGCATAGACTATACAATAAGCCTCTTGAATTGTATAAAAAGCAACCAGTGATTTCATTTAGGTACCTGTCAAAGAGAATGTCATTAGCGAGATAAACAATGTGCATCTGCTTCTCAGAATCATCCGTCGCAAAAACCCTGTCTCTAAGCGCCTCTGCCAAAGCCGGAGCAAAGGGAGATCTTTGCATGAACCAAATCTTAGCACTTTTGATAGAATCTTTAGTACCATTAAGGTTGGCCAACACACTATTCAGTTCCACAGCAACATCAGCAGGGAGTGGACCAGAAAGACCTCTGAACGCATGAACTGACTGATCAAAATCAGGACGAGCATGATGAGGCGGTGGCGGCGCAAACGGATGAGGCTGCGGAAGATGATGCTGCTGCTGGTGGTCATGGAACGGTGGGAAAGGAGGCTGGCGAATCGGCTGAACTCCCAAAGCACCAGGACTCATCATGGGATTCGGCGGGGGGTGATGCATCATAGGCATAGAAGGTGAGGGAAACTGAGGATCAAAAGGTCCTCCAGGGGGATGATGCATAGAGATAAACTGCTTATAACGGTAATAACCATGCCCTTCACCGCCAAAGAGAAACGCGTAATCAGGGTTATCCTTCTGTCTATCACGCATCATAGCCTCAAACTCAGGACCGTTCTTAACGGAATACTCAACAAGCTTATCGATACGCTTCTGCAGCTCAGGGTCAGCTGGAGGAGGAGGAGGAGGAGCTGAGTCATAAGGTCCAGGGAATGGGGGAGGAAGGTGGTGGTGATGTGGAGGGTGCTGTTGATTAAACATCTGTGGGTGAGGAGGGTGGTGAAGCTGCTGCTGGTAAGGGAACTGCTGCTGCATAGAAGGATGAGGTGGCATGAAATTAGAAGCGTTCATTGGTGGTGGTGGATACTGTTGATGCTGAGGATGGAATCCAAATTGCTGCTGTTGTTGTTGTTGTTGAAAGTTGGGGACTTGTTGCTGAGCATAAGGCAGCCCAGAAGGTGCTGCGTAATCGTGCTGTCTTCGATCCATCTATAATGCACAAAAAAAAAACAAAAAGCATCGAAATTTATTTATCATATGAATCAACAAAAACAGCTTCTTCTACACTAGCGAATCAGTATCTAAGAGTGAATCGAGGAATCTAACAACAACAAAAAAGCAACATCGAGTAACGAAAGCTGAGATCACGAACAAGAAAACAAAAGTCGAATTGGAGAGAGCGAGAAACAATACCTAGTTCTTCTATCGCTTGGGGGAAGATTGAGCAGAAGCTAAACTTAGCTGAAGACGAAGAAGAAGAACGAAGAAGGCGAAAGAAAGAAAAGACAGAGGGGAGAGACCTTATTGGGCCACGAAGCCCATGTACAAGACCCGTACCGGGCTTTATATAGATCCGACCCGGATTTATAAACAGATAAACCCCCCCAGAGAGGTAAAGTAAACCCTTGTTAGTCTCTCTCTCTCCTTGTTACTCCGCCATTAGGCAAAATCATTCTTCTTCTTCTTCTGGTTTATATGAGAAGCATCAAAATCACACTCGTGGGACGATTTGAAACCTTCTGAATCAATCAGACTGTTCCCAATGCAGAGAACGCTCTCCCTTGCGGCTGCTAAGTCTTCTTCTTCGACTTCACCTCTGTCTCTTCGTCCCCTCATGGCTAAGGTTTGTGTGTTTCACTCTTTCCTCTCTTGGGCTTATCAGTTTTTCCATTTTCGATTCAAATTTGTGATCTTTATGCCTAAAAGTGTAGACTTTTGGCTAAAATCATCACTAAGGTTTGTGTTTTTGACTCTTTCCTCTTGTGGACTACTCAATTGCTCCATTTCTAGATTCAAAGTTTTTTTCTTTATGGCTAAATGTTTAGACTTCTGACTAAATTCATCACTAGAACTCAATGGAGACTCTGTTGATTACTTGTTGCAGTTGCAGTTCAGGGCGATTCAGAGTCTCCCATCTTCATCTTCTTCCTCCTCATTAGTTAGAGTCTGTAGAAACGTATGCCAGCTTCAGTTCAAAAGAGAGAACGCAAGTTGTTTTAAATTAGCTTGCGCACTTCCTTCGTTCGGTTCAGTTAGTTATGCAGCTCGTTTGAGCGGTTCAAGTTTAAGTTCTTTTGGGAACAGTTTCAGACTGTTTCGTGGGAGGTATTTTTCTCAAGTCCCTAATACTGGGAATAAGGATAAGGTTGTCAAGAAGTTTAGTAAGAACTGGAATCAGAAGAAGAATAAGAAGAAGAATGAGGTTTTGGCTTCCTCAGAAGCTGAAGTGGTGACTGCTACTGAACCGGCTATTGGAGATGTTAGCAGTGGAATCAAAGTGGATTTAGCAGCTGCACCTGTTGGTAATGTTAAGCAAGCCTCTACTGTCAAACCAAAACGGCGCCCAAAGAAAAAGAAAGTTGAAGATAAGGATAAATCTTCTTCAACTGTATCGGCTTTGGAGGAGGTCTCTGTAGAGGAGAGTTTGAAAACCGTTCCCAGGACTAAACATTCTGGTTCTGGAAATCGGAAGTCTTCATCTGCTAAGGTATTTTAAAATTTTGGGACTTAATAGTTTCACCGTTGCGTATTTTACCTAACAGTATGGTTCTCAGAAGGAGGTGGCAAAAGATCCCAAAAGTTCTGCTCCAACAGAAGCAAGCAATGCACCGAAACAGGAGAAGGTCTTAGCTTCTTCAGAACTATCAACTGAAGCTTCACCGGCCAGCAATGGCAAGCAAGCCTCTACTGTCAAAACAAAACGGCGGCCAAAGAGCAAGAAAGCCGATGATAAATCATCTTTAGCAGTACCAGTTCTGGAAGCGATCTCTGTAGAAGAGAGTTCAAATAGCGTTACCAAGCCAAAACATTCTAGTTCTAAAAATCGGAAGCCTTCGTCCGCTAAGGTATTTTTAATTTTTTGCGAGATAATAGTTTTGGCTTTGCTTACTTTTTACCTAACATCACACTTCTCAGAAGGAGGTGGCAAAGTCTCCCATTGTGGAGGCGCCCAAAAGTGGAAAACAGAAGCAGGTTCCTCAAGCTCAGCCCATGAAAAACAGCATAGAGCATCGAGGTCAAAATGCTTCTAAACCGCTTTTTCCACCAAGTGGAAAATCTGTTATTGTGGTCGAGTCAATCACAAAGGCAAAGGTTATTCAGGGCTATCTTGGTGACATGTATGAGGTTTTGCCAAGTTATGGTCATATCAGGGACCTGGCCTCAAGGTCTGGTTCAGTGAGGCCGGATGATGATTTTAGCATGGTTTGGGAGGTTCCATCTTCCGCCTGGACTCATATTAAGAGCATAAAGATGGCATTAAATGGGTACGGTCTCTCGCCTGTTAAGCTACTTTTAAAAATCCACAGTTACTATATTTAGAATAGTATCCGGATGTGTCATTATGCTTCTCTATCTCATTATGTTCACCTTATTCCTCAGAGCTGAAAATCTGATTCTTGCATCGGATCCAGATCGTGAAGGAGAGGCAATCGCCTGGCACATCATTGAGATGTTGCAGCAGCAGGGTGCCTTACACGAGAGTATGACAGTAGCAAGGGTTGTTTTTCATGAGATCACTGAGTCAGCCATAAAAACTGCACTTCAGTCCCCACGAGAAATCGACGGGGACTTGGTACACGCATATCTCGCACGGCGTGCTCTTGACTATCTAATCGGATTCAATATTTCACCGCTTCTTTGGAGGAAACTTCCAGGTTGCCCATCAGCCGGACGAGTCCAGTCTGCTGCTTTGGCTCTTATATGTGATAGAGAAACTGAAATCGACGGGTTTAAGCCTCAGGAGTACTGGACTGTAGGGATCAAAGTGCAAAGGAAGGATAGTTCATCCGCTGTTTCAGCTCACTTGACCAGTTTAAATTCAAAGAAGTTAAATCAGCTTTCTATCAGCTCTGAAGCAAAGGCTCAGGACATTGAGCAAAGGATAAGATCAGACAGTTTTCTAGTGAAGGGCATTAAAAAGAGCACTACACGGAAAAATCCACCAACTCCATATATAACTTCAACCCTCCAGCAGGACGCTGCTAACAAATTGCATTTCTCATCAGCATATACCATGAAGGTTGAGAAACTGAAACTGTATTTTTTTTTCATTTTTATCATTGAGTGCATATTTCTCATAGTAAGTACATTTCAGCTTGCTCAAAAACTATACGAGGGTGTCCAACTGTCCGATGGTCAATCAACTGGTCTTATAACATACATGCGGACAGATGGTTTACATGTGGGTGACCTCTTGATTTTCAATATCATTACTGACTCATTCATCTTGCTATCTGTTACAACTTCATTTATAATTTTCCTGGATTTATTTATTTTGTTTCTGTTCCCGTCAGATTGCTGATGAAGCTATCAAAGATATACAGTCCTTGGTGGCAGAAAGGTAAGACATATAAATGCATCTGGAATTCCATTTGACTCGAGAAAATTTTAGCAACCATTAACCTACTATCTGCAGGTTTGGGAAGAACTTTACAGCAGACGGTCCTCGTAAATATTTTAAAAAGGTTAAGAACGCTCAGGAGGCCCACGAAGCTATTAGACCTACCAATATACGTAGATTACCGTGTAAGTAAAATCATTTACCAGTGTTTCTTCAGATCATAGGAATTATTTTATTCATCATCAGTTTGTATCATAGAATTTACTGTCATAACTCCCAACATCTTTTGTATGCATTTCCAGCAACGATTGCTAGCCTGCTTGATGCGGATGCTCTAAAATTATATACCTTAATATGGTCGCGAGCTGTGGCATGTCAGATGGAGCCTGCTTCTGTTGTTCAGGTACTATATGTGTTAATTTGCCCTTTAATTCATGCATACAGTGTCTGATCGGCTAATATTGAGTTATTCAAGGTTAAATTTTGTAAACTAAACATATTTTTCCATTGTATTCTGACTCTTTTCTTTCTCAGATACAACTTGATATTGGAAATGCATCTGAATCCATTATCTTCAGATCGTCATGCTCAAAAGTCGATTTCCTTGGATATCAGGCAGTTTACGAGGTGCGGCCTTTTTTCATATTTTCGATGATTCACTAAAGTTTGGCGTTGGAGCAGCTTTTCATATTTTTTTTCCTTCTTTTCTCTAGCTGTCATCTGCAAGTTAAATTTTAGTTCTGTTTGTTATAAGCTAATGAGGGATCCTTCTTCTGTTTGGTGCTAAAGAAGTTATTTGTTGTTTTTTGTGTTGTAGGACCCTGAAGCTAAGGCAATCAGAACCAAAGACGATGATAAGTGTCGTGAGCGGGAGGAAACTTTTGAGAGACTCAGTTTGTTGAAGGTAGCATTCCTAATATCACGAGTTTTTTTACCTCTGCTTTGTACTGTGGTGGTCATTTCTTTCTCATCTTTTCAGGATGGGGATCTGCTACAAATTGGTGAAGTGGAACTCAAGCAGCACCATACTCAGCCCCCACCACGCTATTCCGAGGGGTCACTGGTATAGTATTCCCATTTCCCTATTGTCAGAAGTTGTCTAAGATCCAGTTCCACACTATGTTTTCCATCAGTGTAGGCTCTTTTTTGGAATAGTAGTGACGGTCAATTAGGACTGACACATGATTAGAAAAATTGGGACTGACACAGTTTTGTTTACCAGAAAAGATCCGTTCGTTTTTTTTTTTTGCCTTCTTGATTTAAGTTACTGTTCTTAAGTCAAAACTGAATTATTCTGGAAAATGGGTACGCCAGACGGGATAATGAAATTTTAATACTACACATCTTAGTCTCCAGTAGCTCATTTTGGTTCTCGTTACATTAATCTCTGTGTCAGTAAGATGGTAGCTAAACATGAACTTATAAAGGGGTTTCTTCTTTGTGTGATTGCTGAATCTGGTGGTTACGCAGAAGTATTAGGCATGAAACTTTTTTATTGTACTGTTGCCAAGTGTTACAATACATAATTTGTTAAACATGTTTTAATGTGATTCAGATCAAAAAGCTCGAGGAGCTCGGGATAGGTAGACCATCGACATATGCATCCATATTTAAAGTTTTACAGGTATGTGCTTGTGTTAAGAAAGTTGTGGGGTTTTTTCTAGTGCTTCTGTTGTTGGAGATTAAGAGACTCTAAAGTCACCTGAAATTAGGAATTTCTTGTATATTTTCACAGGACAGAAAGTACCTAACAATTAAGAGCCGAGTACTGTATCCGGAATTCCGTGGGAGGATGGTATATTCCTCATTTATTAAGCTCACTAATTGATGATTTTGTAAACCAACCATAGCAAGGTTATCTTGCTAACCTCTGTACTATGTTTCCAGGTTTCAGCCTTTCTTACCAACTACTTCACGGAGGTCACAGACTACAGTTTTACTGCTGATATGGAGACTGAGGTGGGTTTTTAGTTTCTTCTTTACTCGGCTCTGTATTCGCTATAGCAATTTCAACGTATCCCATAGATATTTTACAATATTGCAAGATGAGATAGATTTTCATTTCAGCTTGACAACGTTTCTGGTGGTGTAACTGAATGGAAAGGTCTCCTAAGAGACTACTGGACACGATTCAGCGCGTACTGTAAACGTGTCGAAAATGTCCAAATCCAACAGGTACTTTCTTTGACTCTACTTTCTGCAACAACAAAAAAATGTCTTAAGACTTTTACATTCATACATTTTCAGGTGGAAAAAATGTTGGAAAAAAGATACGAGGACTTCCTGTTTTCTTCCCTTCCCGATCCCACACGGACTTGCCCGAGGTCTGTATACCTTCTTACCTTTCACATAATCTATGTTAGAAATCCTAATCAATTTCAGGATAGAGCATCTGCTTTATAAACTCCCCTCATACATGGCAACCCATGCTATCACTTTCACGTGTAGTAATGGCACACACTTCTGCAAGATTGTGCAGTGATTCATAGTTCGAAAGAGTGTATGATTGGGTTTCCTGTCTACATTTCAGTTGTTCGGAAGGCACCTTAGTTTTCAAAGTTAGCAAGTTTGGTTCAGGGTATTTCATCGGTTGTGATGGCTACCCTTCGTGCAAGTAAGTTGCTGCCTTTTGAATCTCTTAACCGTTAACCTTTGCTCGCTTATTCATGTATTCTCGCCAACACATTTTACGAATTTACGTTTTTGCGTTTGTTTATCACCTATATAATTTGAGCTATGTGGTTCATATGCAGGTTCGTTGCCAAAACGCTTTATGGAGAGGATGAAGATGAAGATGAGACTCCAAAGAATACCTGCGTAGAAGAGCCCAAATTACTAGGTGTTCATCCCAATACCAATGAGAAGGTATCGCTGCTCTGACCCTCTTCTTTTTTCTTTTTCTTTTTTGAACACCAACTGTCTGACCCTCTTCTGTTGACAATTTATCTTAAAACTTCAATTTGCTGAATCAATTTCCTTGTTCAGGTTATTTTAAAGTGCGGCCCCTATGGGCATTATGTACAGCTTGGTGAGGACAAAAAAGGACACGTACCACAACGAGCAAATGCGTCCCATGTATGTTTGGAGTTTTATCAAATTAAACATTCCCTATGTTTCTCTTACTGAGTAAACGTTCAAGTGTGTATACGTGCGCCAGTAGTATCTTGGTAATGTAATGCTTGCCTTCTCTTACTGAGAACCTTATTTTTTCAGATAAAGGATGTGAACTCTATTACGCTTGAAGGTGCTCTCGAATTATTACGCTATCCTCTGACACTGGTAAGACTGATATTTAAGGTTACAGCTATTGCGTTTCAACATTTTCGAGTGTTGACGACTCTGTTTACTCATTTCTGATCAGGGGAACCACCCTGAAGATGGGCAGCCTGTGTTCTTGAAGCTTAGCAAATCTGGATTTACTGTTCGACATCGCCGCACTATGGCTACTGTTCCCAAGGTACTATGTTATCTACTGTTATATGAATATTATATAGTTAGAATAAGAGGAGCATTTGTTAGGAGATGTTGGTCTTGTATTTGATAAGGAAATGAGATGTGGATCTGCATCCATAGTATGATAGGATTTACTATTGTTTAAAGGAGTTTTCATTGAAGATAACTTTGTACTTGGCAGAACGTTGAACCAAGTGAGGTGACTTTTGAGAAAGCAATGAAGCTCTTGTCTGGCAAAAATGTGAGACTGTGCGGCAGACCTAAGAGGGTCAAGCCAACAGTAGTTGATGAGGAAGAAGAAGGAGATGAAGAAGCTGCGGAGGCTATTTGAATATTCTCAGCTTTCATAAAAAAAAGAAGAGCATTAGCTTTGATGGAAGACTATTTGAATATTCTTTTTGGTAATCAGAGTAATAATCGTCATAGAAAAAAATATTGGATACTGTTGTAAAACTATAACACATTTGTTAATGATATGAAAGTTCCATTAACTGAGTCTTAATTTCAGAACATAACAGATCTTGATTGTTTACTTACAAAATCTTTAAGACAAATCACTGTTCTTCTTGTTCTTCCACACAAGTAGGATGAAGATCATAATCACAAGCATCACAAGAAAACGCCCAAAACTTACCTTGCTTCTTACAAAAATCACACACATAACCTTTTGCCATATCCAGCTTTAGCTCATGCTCATGTTTCTTATCTTTCACTTTCCTCGGAAACGAGTCACCTTCTTTCTTCAAACAAGCTTCTAACTCAGCAACCCTGGACTCCGTGAATGGATAACTCCTAGATCCATACAGCGACACCATTTCTCTCGCGTTTGTGCACACTGTTTTCTCCTCAGGTCCTATGATGACCAATGCAGGTATGAGTTTGATGTTGAAGATTCTACAGAGATCTTGTCTTGTTCTGTCCTCGTAAGGGATTGCAAGCCATGGCATGTTAGTCATGTTGATGTTGAACTCTCTTGCGTCTCTGTCTGTTGAGACTAAGATGACTTCAAAGGAGCCTTTTGTTGAGATTGTAAGCTCATTGTAGACATCTATGAGCTGAGAAGTGAATGATCGAAAAGGCGGACACCAGTGTGCACCAAAGTATAAACCTATGGTCTTCCCCACAAGGTCAGAAACTAGTACCTGCATATCGTTCATAGACATAATCATCATAAAGGATCATTTGATCAGAGACCATGTAGAGATGAAGTTATAACTCGGGGTCTGAATGGTATTATGCTGAACAACTGCGGTGTGGTTTTAATAGTAACAAAAACATATAGATATATATATATGTAGAAATTTTTGTTATTAATTGCGGTGCGGTTCTATCTGGTTTTTCTTACCTTACTTCCATTTCTAGAAACAACATAACTCCGAGTTTCATGTGTAAGGAGTTTCTCCAACTGTCCTCCAACGCGCTTGGATTCATCGATGGCTTTGAGTTCTTCTTTTCTCTTCTTAGTGAAAGGAAATGCTTCAGGACCATAGTCTTCAATCAGACCAATGACGTCATCAGCGACCGAGATTTCATCTGGATATAGAGGCACGAGTGATGGGATACGGGCAACCCTATACTTGTCAGTTAATTTGTTGCGTAGGCTTAAACTGAAGGGAACTGCGAGCCATGGCATGGACCAGAAGTGTTCATAGAACAAAGTCATATCATGATCAAATGAGACGAAGATGATCTCGAGTTCTTCTCCTCGTTTCTGGAGACTCTCGTAGAGCTTTACCAGCTCTGGAGTGAAGTCCTTGCATGGCCTGCACCAGTTTGCAGAGAAGAAGAGACAGATCGTTTTCCCGTGAATATATTCCAATGGTACCTGATAGATGTGAGCTTATCGTTTAATAAAAAGTTCCTTAGTATAGAAAAGTCTGAGAGGGTATAAAGCACAGAGAGAATGACTGGTACCTCTCCACTATGTGACAAAAGGAACTCAATCCCTTCAGCTGCTAGTATAGAGTAAATATCATCATTTTCCGGAAACTGGACTTGATAATCTGCTGTTACTGCCATCTCAACTGCAACACCACTGTGCTCTTTATGCTTCTTCTATTCAGAAAGAGAAACCTAAACCAATATGAGAATAGACATGCTTCTGCCTTAGTCTTATGGTATGAGTATGCTATATTATTTCTTTTCCAACCCAAAGGGTTCTAAAGCAAAGATCACATGCTTTGTGACTGAGAGACACATGAAGACTGAGTCTAGAATTAGACTAAGTATTTGTTTCAGGTGATTAAAACCCCCAAAGTTCCATCTTAGATGATCAAACATACAAAAATATCAAGAAAAGTTTCAAAACATCAGAAACCCAAAATAGAACTTCAAGGATATACAACTGAAAAAAAAAACTGTAACACAGACCATCTATAACAGGTTATAAAGACGATGAACTGTATCAGAAGACCTGTTCAGAGAAAAAGTAGCAAGCAAAAACTCAACATACCTGAACCAGAGAGAGATAGAGTGATATAACCTTTGGTACGAGGAAGATATACAGAAACAAAATTCAGTACAGAGTAGATTTTAACAAGATTTCACCAGAGGTTTAATTCTTGTTGCTCAGAGCTTGTAAATTCCAAGAAAAAGGGATAAAGGAAAGTCACATGGGGACAAGAAATATATATAAAAAGATATAAATTTTATTAAGGTCTCTATCAAACAAACTTGTAAAAGTAAAATCAAAATATCCTCAAAGAATATACTACCAGCTGGAACGTTACCCAGAGTAGCTAAAGCAACAAAGCTTGTGAATGAAACCATAAATTAATATTCTTGCTTATCTCAACAGTATACAAGTTGAAGAAGAAATCATAAAAAGACAAATTCTTTTTTTGCGTCTAGATGATACCAAACAAAAGGGCACGCGTATTCACAAAGAGAAACAAAAGCTTACTCATCAACCATAACTAAGAAAATAAAAAAATGCAAATAAAAAAGGTGATCAGTCTTTTACCTACAAACATAGACACAACAAACATCAATGAGACAGAGAAGCTATTACACGAGGGAGAACTCTCCAGTCATGGCTCTTGAAAAACGATTTTCACCATCACTAGCAGTCACGTACGAAGATCGAAAACTCTCTTGACTTCCACCTGCCTCTCTGTGATCAACTTCTTCTATCCGATCAACAGCCTCGTGAAGCTCCATTCTCCTCTCTACGTCCCAGTCACAACACCTCAACCCAATCTTGAGCAGCTTCAGCATCTGCCCTTCTTGTTCTTTCCCTGCTCTCATCTCCTTGTCAAACACGTCAGCATTCCACTCAGTTCTCGCTACTGACTCGACCCATGCAGCTAGCTCGTCATCAGCTCCCTTCCCTTGGCGGAGATAGTTCGCCGGAAACTTCCCCGTCAGTATCTCGAGGATTAAGATTCCTAAGCTCCAGACGTCAGACTTTCTTGATGTTCGGTCTTGCTGAGTGAACTCTGGTGACTTGTACGCCACCATGAACTGGTGAGATTGATCCTTGTTGACCACTGGCACGAGGGCGTAGTCTGTTAGTAGCGGCTCGAAGTCGTGGTCGAGCAACACGTTGGATGATTTGAGATGGCCGTGAGGGAGGTTCAGATCAGGGAATGTTCTGTAGAGATAAGCTAAGCCTCTTGTGACTCCTCTTGCAATCTTTAACCGGATTGGCCAATCCAAAACCACTTGACCGGGTGTCCGGTTTGCTGTAAAAAGAAACAAATATAATTATAGGCATGGGCAAAATAACTGAATACGGATAACTAAACCGAATTCGAACCAAAAATAACTAATCCATATCCAAAGAGAAAATTTACAAGAATGATCTTGTAAGTTAAACTATAAAAGATATCTAAATCTGAAATGTTATTAACACCAAACAGATGTCTAATTAATTACTTAAAATTTTAAATTAAAATTTTGAATAATCTAAAAAAAAATTGAAGAAGATTTAATCAAATAGTATGCAAAATAGATAGGGAATAAATATTCAAAGTATAAATAAATATTTTTAATATTCAACTCAATTGTTATTTTAATACACTATCAAACATAAATATTTGAAATCTAAAGATGGATTTTAGTTATATCTTGAATGAAGCAAATCTGAAATGTTATCAACCAAAACCAAATATAATAGAAAGTTGAACCAGAAAAGGCAAAAAACCGAACAGAACCAACCCAAACCAGCAAAATTTAATCAGAATAGTTGGGGAAAAAAAAACATCAGAGAGGAAGAACACTAACCATGGAGGAGATTGGCGAGGCTGCCATTGGGAATGTAATTGGTGACGAGAAGCTTCTCATCTTTTCTGTAGTAGAATGCTATCAACGGAAGTAGATTAGGGTGCGATAACCGTCCGATCTTCTTCATATGATCGTAAAACTCCTCTCTCCTGATATTATTCATAAACCTAAACCGTTTCACAACCACCGCGCGGCTTCCCGTCAGAGCCGCCTTGTACGACGATCCGAACCCCCCGCTGCCGAGAACCTCCGCGGACGCACGGAGCATATCCTGGAGCGTGAACTTCTCCTGATCATTCCGAACGAAATGCAGCTTCCGCTGATCTTCCTCTCGAGGCAGAGCTCTCTGGGATAATGCTGATGATGTTGCCGTTGACTCTCGCTGCACAGCTTCGCTGGCTAGCTTCCTGTAGACCTTGGAGTCCTGCGAGCTCTTCTCGCTGTTTTGTTGCTGTTGCTCGCTTGGTCGGTAGACTGTGCCGAGGCCGAGGCTGGGGCTGTGGCCGTGATCGTGTTCGGGACCTTTGCGTTGACGACGGCTGAGGATGCAAACGGAACAGAAAACGGTAATGAGGACTATGACGGCGAGGATGGTGAGGGCAAGTAGGAACACTGCAACCAACGGTGGACGAGGGTGTCTGCAGGGAAGCAAAGGCGGTCCACACAGTCCCTTGTTACCTAGGTAAATGGGAGAATACAGTTGATGGAAAAGTTACTATTTAGAGAAAGATTACCATATGAGTATTACGTTAATGTAACAATAATATATTCTGATATCTTAATTATGTAGTTAATTTAAAAAATAAAATAAAATATAAAAACAAATGAAATGAAGTCATATGTTTTAAGAATCTAATATTTTTTTTTAAAAAAAACTTAATTTACTATTTTCGTACATGTTTATTATTTTAGTTTTAATAATGAAAAAAACTTATTGAGATATCATTTTATTTATGCTATAAATTATTTTTCACATATGATTCTTAGAAGAAAACTAATTATATCGCACATTGTGTCAAACTATAAACGTGCTGCTCACTACTTGCAAAGAATCCAAATCCATGACCAAAAAGTTCAATGTTTCTGCATGGATGGTAATAATCAGATGTTCATATAATTCCATGACTTTCAAGTTTTCAAGGACTAAATGAATTAATATAGACATGCATTACTGATCGATATTTTGTAAACTAAATTCACAGCCGTAAACGTGGAATACAAGTAACTATATTATGATTACCTAAGAAAAAGGTGATGTTCATGAGGCCGAGAGCTAACGGAATACGACCCTCTAAACGATTATTAGCGACGTTAACGGTAACGAGATTCTTCTGATTAAACGGCGGTATCTTCCCGGTGAACAAATTATCCTCAAGATTCAGTTCAGTCAGCTTCGGTAACTTCCCCAACGACTTGGGAATCTCACCGGAAAATCTGTTTCCTTCAAGATGAACCTTCACCAAATCCTTCATTCCATCAAACAAACCACCGTCAATCTCGCCGGAAAACCGGTTATGCGCCAAGTAAAGATGCACAAGAGATCCAAGCCCGTCGAGTCCACGTGGTATTGGACCTTCGAAACCGTTGCGCATGAAGCTAACGCTCTTGAGACCGCGCAAGGAGCCTAGCGCTTGCACGTCAAGCATCCCCGCGAGGCTCATGTTCTCTAGACGGATAGCGTAAACGACGCCGGCGGAACACATGACTCCTTTCCATTTCGAGTTGCTTCCTTTTTTCCCCGTGCATGGAGGATCACCGGAGTCCCCCCATCCGGTGAGGACGGTGGCGTTCACCAGAGATGACTTGAACTTCAAAAGCGCATCGGCGTCACCGTCCCCGGAGATAGGAACGACGAATCTGGCAGCGAGGAGTAATAATAAGAGATAGTATACCACCCCAGGTTTGTTGTCATGAAGAATCATCTTGAAGAAACAAAAACAAAAATGTAATGTTTCAAAGGAAGAAAGAAACTATATGGTGAAAGCTTTTTGTCGGAAGGATAATGAAAGGACGGCTGATGGCGAGATGACAGCAAAGGTCACCGCAACAAATCGTTCTCGCTTGCTAATGTGTGAGTTTTCTGTTGGAAAAAGCTTCAAGAACGTGGAGCCAAGTAAGTCTAAGTTTGGATGTGGCTTAATTACAATCTTGATTACGTGTATCGATGTTTCGTTTTATAAGATTTTTAAATGAGTCTTATTCAGTATTTGACATTTTTTTTGTAAGAGTAAATCTTTTGAAGATTACATGAAAGTCAACGATCTCCATCAACGTGGAGGCAACCAAGTAAGTCTTGGAGGGCATAATCGAATGCCAATAAAAGTGGTACGTCTTTACCTACAAACAGAGACAAGAAACTTAATCAACAAACATCAATGAGAGATTTAGAGGGACACGAGCGAGAACTCCCCAGTCGTGGTTCTTGAAAAACGATACTCATAATCAGCAGTCACGTATGAAGATCGAAAACTCTCTTGAAAACTTTCACCAACGTCTCCGTGATCAACTTCCTCTATCCGATCAGCAGCCTCGTGAAGCTCCATTCTCCTCTCTACGTCCCAGTCACAGCACCTCAACCCAATCTTGAGCAGCTTCAGCATCTGCCCTTCCTGTTCTCTCCCTGCTTGCATCTCCTTATCAAACACATCATGTGTCCACTCGGTTCTCGCTACTGACTCAACCCAAGCAGCTAGCTCGTCGTCAGATCCCTTCCCATGCCGGAGATAGTTCGCCGGAAACTTCCCAGTGAGTAACTCGAGGATCAAGATTCCCAAGCTCCACACATCGGACTTTCTTGATGTCCGGTTTTCCAGAGTGAACTCTGGTGACTTGTAAGCCACCATGAAGTGAGACTGATCTTTGTTAACCACAGGGACGAGAGCGTAGTCCGTTAGTAGCGGCTCGAAGTCGTGGTCGAGCAAAACGTTGGATGATTTGAGATGGCCGTGAGGGAGATTCAGATCAGGGAATATTTTGTAGAGATAGTCCAAAGCTCTAGTGACTCCTCTTGCAATCTTTAACCGGATCGGCCAATCCAAAACCACCGGGCCGGGTGTCCGGTTTGCTGCAAAAATTAACAAAATAAAGTATCAACAAATCAGTGTTTTCAAAACCCAACAGAACCGAAGGTTGAACCAGGTTAAACTGTGAACCATTCGAATTTATTTATAATTCATTATCAAAAATTAATTTTATTTTAAAATCATTAAAATTATTTTTATTTTATTCGATTATTTTACTTTTCATAACTCACAATCATTATTAAATATCAAAATATCTAATTTTCATTTAGTTTATATTTTAATTTTATTAAATAATTTATTTTTATAAAAAAACTTTACTAACTAAACTTAATTATGTTTATAAAAAACTTACCTGAAAACTAAAAACCCCACTTGTAATTCTGTTTTTATTTTTTGACTGAATTTAATTGATTGTAGATGAAGCCATATTGATTCATAATCCAAAACTTTTTATGTTATGACAGTCCGGTTTTAAAATATTGCAACAAATTGTTCAAAGAACACTAACCATGGAGGAGATTGGCGAGGCTCCCAAGGGGAATATAATCAGTGACGAAAAGCTTCTCATCTTTTCTGTAGTGGAAGGCAATCAACGGAAGGAGATTAGGGTGAGATAACCGTCCGATCCTCTTCATATAATCATACAACTCTTCCCTTCCAATATTACTCATAAACCTAAACCGCTTTATAACCACCGCACGTCCGCTAGGTAAAGCCGCCTTGTAGGATGACCCAAACCCCCCGCTTCCGAGAACCTCCGCAGATGCACAGAGCATTTCCTGGAGCGTGAATTTCTCACGATCATTCCGGACGAAATGGAGCTTCTTTTGATCTACTCGCTTGTCGGCTTCCTCTCGAGGCAGCTCTAATATTGATGATGTTGCTACTGAGTCTCGTTGCGAAACTTCGTTGGCTAGTTTCCTGTAGACTTTAGAGTCCATCGAGCTCTTCTCGCTGAATTGTTGCTCCGATGGTATGGAGAGTGTACCGAGGCTGCTGCTGTAGCCGTGTTCATGTACTTCGCTTGCTTTATTTTTACGGCGGCCGAAGATGAAAATGGAGCAGAAGAAGACAACGAGTACTACGACGGCGAGGATGGTGATGGCAAGGAGAAACACCGGAAGCAAGGGGGGAGTGTTTTTGCAGGGAAGCAAAGGCGGTCCACACAGCCCCTTGTTGCCTGTTTTAAACCCAAACAAATTATTTGAAAGTTACAAATCTTACTTACGTGGCACATTTAGTCATAGGCAAGGAGAGATTACAGCAAATACTATTTACCAGTTCGGTTTATTAGGAAATTACTCTGGCAAAAGAGAAATGTTCACATATGATTTCTACAAGAAATCTATTCATTCTGCGCATTATGTCAATTTTTGAAAAACAATTTTGTAAGTTCGCATGGAAAAACTCAGCATGCTTCTCAGTACTTACGAAGAGTGCATGGACCAATAAATTCAAAGTTCCCCATGGTTGGTAATAATCAGATGGAGTTTATTTTTTTTCATTTGTTTTTTTTTTGTTAAAGTAAAGGATTAAACCCATATAGACACAGATCTAACCTCCGGGTGGGAGGTGCAACCCACGACAAACCATTTCTCGAGTTTTTATACGGACGTATCCGCAGCTGAAGTAAACAGAACAATGTGAATTAGTTTCCGCAGTAGGAATGTTTACAACCAAGGTCCATCTACTGCCACTGGACCACAAGGTCCGCTCAAATTTAAAATTTGACATGAAAACTAACAAGGATCAATCCTTTTACAACGAGAAGCCGACAAAATTTGAAATTCGTAGTCATAAACTGATAAAGATTCTAATAGTGTACGAACACAAAATTAGATTATTTTTGTATCATAAAACCTTAGAAGAACTAGTGTTGGTGATATATAAACCATGTTAAATTTGATTAAAAAATATGTTAAATTAATTTTTTAGAGTAGATTCTTGTTCTTTCCACCGAAAATAAAATATATATAACTTATTAGTCTTTTTACAAAATGATATAAGAGTTTTTAACCATTGAACTAATTCATTGTTGATAAGTGATTGCACTACTGATTGATATTCGTGTAAACTAGAATAAGTAACAATGTTATGGTAATTAATTAATTAAAGGAACAAGACATGATATGATTATGAGGATGATGATGATTACCTTGGAAGAAAGTGGTGTTCATGAGGCTGAGAGCAACCGGAATACGACCCTCTAACTGATTGTTAGTAGTGACAAAAAAAAAAAAAAAAAAAAAAAACTGATTGTTAGTAACGTTAACACTAACGATACTCTTATGTTTAAACGGCGGTATTGTCCCGGTGAACATATTATCCTCAAGATTCAGCTCCGTCAGCTTCGGCAGTCTCCCCAACGACTCCGGAACCTCACCGGAAAACATGTTTCCTTCGAGATGAACCTTCACAAGATCATTCATGCCGTCAAACAAATCACCGTCGATCTCACCCGAAAACTTGTTATGCGCCAAGTAAAGATACACAAGAGTTACAATCCCATCGACTCCACGTGGCATCGGCCCTTCGAAGCTGTTATACATGAAGCTCACGCTCTCGAGACTGGGCATTGAAACGAGCGGTTGCAAGTCAAGCGTCCCCGTGAGGCTCATGTTCTCTAAGCGGAGAGCGTAAACGACGCCGTTGTCGCACATCACTCCTTTCCATGTCGAGTGGCTTCCTCTATCCCCGGTGCAAGGAGGGACACCAGAGTCCCATCCTTCGGCTTCGAGGACAGTGGCGTTCACGAGAGATGACTTGAACTTCAAAAGAGCATCAGCGCACCGTCGCCGGAGATAGGAAGGGCGAAGCTGGCAGCGAGGAGTAATAGTAAGAGAGAGTATACGAAATGACAGGTCATTTCGATGGTTGGAGCAAAGTTCTTGAAACAAATACAAAGATGTGTGTTTGAGAGGAAGAAGGGAGATATATTAGAGGAGGAGGTGAAGCTTTTGGCCGGAAGAAGAATGTAAGGACGGCTGATAGCGAAAGAACAGCAATTGTCATGCACAAATCATTTTCGTTTCTGCTGATATGTGAAGTTTTCTTGCTTCAAGAACGTGGAACCAAGTAAGTCTTCTCTATGCTTGGATGGCTTAATCACAGTTCTGACCTTGGATTGATTTATGTATTTCTATTTTTTGGGAAGTCTTATCCAAGTACATTACGTATTAAAAGTCTTATCCCAAGTACATGGAAGTCATCATGTTGTCAAAATATATGAGTTGTGAGATTTACGCCCCTAGGCGTTCGATGTGCCTTTAGTTTCTCTTCTGTTGACTTGAATTTTTTGGTTTTTCAATACTATCTTCATAAATCTCATTCAAGTTTTACTAGTTTTCGGATAACATTTAGTTTGATTTTTTCCAGGTTTAGTTTATATCGGATTATAACAATACTTAAAATCGTTCAAAAATATTTTACAAACTAACCAAAAATACTTAAAATATATAAATTATTTAAAAATCTAATTAAAATTAATTAAACTATATAGAGACCAACTAAAACAAAATATTTGAAGTAACGAATAAAACTCTATCAGAATAATAAATAAATTAAAATATCTAAATTACTGTAACATATTTAACTAATTTCAGATATTATCAAATCCTAATTTAAATTTCAGTTCGGTTTGAGTTATATTTGAACTTAGAAATATTTAGCTTTTAAGTTTCGTTTAGAAACAATTATTTTACAACAATTCGGATTGGGTTAAGGTTTAGACTTCGGTTTAAGGTAAAAACGCTCAAATCTAGTAAGATCACCACAAATTCAGATTTTGTTACATCATAATCCCTACATTTGATCTACCGTTTAATTGTAGTGAGTAAAGAGAACTGTTGTAGTAAGGCCAAAGCCCAAAAAAACTATGAGCTGTATAAGTCCGCCCCATAGATAAAACATTTTATAAATATTGTTTCAAAAGTTTTATCAGGACATTTTTGTGTTAGGATTTCAGGATAGATAAATTCTCCAAACTTTTATCATTTGGTAACATTTGGAAATGAGTTCTAAAATGTATCTCTCTATGTATCTCTATTTTCGTTAGGAAATTATTATTTTTTAATAGATTTTGAAGAAAGGGCAGAGACAAGCGTCTTCACCGGCCCGTCACGTGACGAAAGGACCATGGGACAGACAAAATAACCAGACGAAACTTGAAACAACATGCCTACCATGAACACGCGGCTCTATAAATGCTCTCCTTTCTCCACATCGCCTCCTCCTCATTTTATTACACCTCGAAAGCAGAGAGAGAAAAATAAGAGAGAGAGAGAGAGAGATTCAGAGAAAAGGAGGGAGAAAGGAGCTGAGACCATTACCAGCTCCATACGAACATAAACGACGTCGTTCCCTCGACCATTCTCTGCAATCTCTCTTCCCACGAGTTTTCTCAGCTTTTCTCGGGCTGTAATCTAATCTAAATACCAGTGGAGATCTTGTCTCGCGGTGGGATTACGTTTATCGTGCTCGACGGTAAAGTTCTGATTTTTATTTCTTTTCTCCTTCCCCGTTTCGGTTTAGGTAGCTCTAATGTTCTATCTGGTGAAGATTTAATGTTTCTCATAATAGGAGGAAATGTTATTACTGTTTGATTATCGTTATTGCACCAAGCTTCTATAGAAAAAGTTAGGCCCTTTTTGGTAGATTTTGTTAGCACATGTCCACTAGGTTTGGTGATTCATGTCTTTTACCTGCATCACTGCTAGGTAAACCCATGAGTTCCTAGTTTTTTTGCTCTTTTTTTTCTGAAACTGAAACCAAGAAGATTTTGTTTGGGGTTAATCTTGTCTGAGCTGTCTTGAAGAGAACCCTGAAACTGGGTTATCTGCTGACGTTTAAAGCTCAACAATTGGAACGGTGGTCTACTTGTGATTTGTCTTAATTGTACATTGCACATGTTCCTTTTGTTTCTTGCCTTGTCTTTGTTTTATACATGTTGTAGCTTTTTCTCCTGCATTTACCCTCCACTAAATAGTTTTGTCTTTTGGTGGTTATACAGCATATAACTGCAGAAGATGGTGATGTGGGTCTTTGGCTATGGGTCTCTTGTGTGGAACCCAGGATTTCACTACGATGAGAAAGTGTTGGGTTTCATCAAGGGTTATAAACGTGTCTTTGATCTTGGTAATTAACGCTTTTTTCTATTTTGTTTAAGTAAAAACAATTTGATTGATTGAAATTGATTCTTTTGTGTTTGATGTGGCTTGTTAGCTTGCATTGATCACAGAGGTACACCAGAACACCCTGCAAGAACTTGCACACTCGAGAAAGATGAAGAAGCCATATGCGTAAGTTGAAACTCTTGGCTGTCTATATGATTCAGGAATCTTAGAGCATGTTCATGAGGTCTGCTTAGTTACTCATACATTCTCAATTCTTTCTTGACAGTGGGGTGCTGCATTCTGTGTCCGTGGAGGACCAGAAGAAGAACGTCTGGCTATGGAGGTATATGTCTCTGCATCTAAAAGACTAGTTCGCGTGATCTTCCATGTTCATATGTCTTTGTGTTGATCGTTCTTTCTATGTATAGTACTTGGAACGTAGAGAGTGTGAATATGATCTCAAGACATGTGTAGACTTTTACAAGGTTAGTCCACAACATGCCTGATTCTATTGAATTAGCATATTCTCTTTTGCTCCTAATAATTCAACCTCAAAACGTTTCTCTTCTTGACTTGCACAGGAGGATGATCCCCTGAAGCCATCTGTAACTGGAGTGATAGTGTAAGTTGCTTTCTCTTCCGTTTTCTGTGGCAATGTGTCTTTTGATTTTCTTCTAAAAGTCTGTGTTATAATTTGTCATGGATGCATTTTTTTTTTACAATCTTCAGATTCACTTCTACTCCAGACAAGGTCTCCAACAAGTATTACCTTGGACCTGCGCCATTAGAAGACATGGCAAGGTAATCACTTGAGTCTCCACATCAACTTCTTCGATTTATATGTCAGATTCTTGTCCTCACAGTAGCTAGTTGTTTTGTAAATGTATAAAGACAAATTGCAACAGCCAATGGACCATGTGGTAACAACAGAGATTACCTCTTCCTGCTAGAGAAGGCAATGCACGACATCGGTTAGTCTTGATTACCACTCTTCAAAATCAACATAAACGTTGTTTTTGACGTGTTGAGCTTTTTTGTTGTTGTTTTACACAGGGCATGAGGAGGATTATGTAATAGAGCTGGCCAACGAAGTGAGGAAAGTTCTCGCTGAGTACTCGACGAAGAAAGTGACACCGGTGAAGGAACCAAGAGCGAGCCGTGTAGCTAACAAGTCAAAGAGCAATGTACCTACGGCTCATCAGATACTTCCTCACCAACCTGAAGCTGTTGCCACTACGATATAGCTATTGCATTCGTCTTTTAATTGGCTTTAAAGACGAGTGAAAACAGATTGTTTTGTTTCTATTTTAACAAAATTCGGTTGACTAGAGACACGTGATCCAATCGTTGTGCGTTTGGAACTTTGTTGTCTTCATTTAGGAAACGAGTGCTAGCTTTGCAACCTTTTCAAGAACCATAAAATATATTTCAAAGTAATTTAATAAATTTAATATGCTACCATCTAGTACATGAGAAAGTTTTCAGTAATCAAGAATACTTGTGTTGTATTTGTACAATTGTTATATTATGAACAAATGATTATCTAGATGGCTAAATCCTTCACACCAAAAACCACTTGAAATCTTCTGTTATTAAATCAACAGTTTTCAAAACCTAAATCAAATCTATGGTTATTCAAAACAAATCATTTTTTCGAAAGTTTGTTAAAAAAAAAGTTTCAGAAGACTTTCCACCAATCTTTTACGTAAAAATAGGCGTAGTGAAATCTCACATCTACATATGTTATTTGATGAAAATTGTTTTGGAAAAATTTGTTCATTTAGGAAAACTGCAAAAAGATTCAGATTTAATTATGATTAAATCTGATTCAAATTTTCTTTTTTTCTCTATTATCATCTGTTCTCATTTTCATATTCTCCCTCGGTCTTTCAATAGGTGGTCTAACTAAATTTTAGGATACATTTAGATGTATATATTGCATTTGTGTGTTCATTTGCATTTGATAGAGGCTAAAGTGCACACGAATTGTAAGTTTAAATTAAAAATATAATTTAGGAGATATTCTATGGGTTTGAATGATTTATTCAAGTAAAAAATGTGAAATGTAGAACCGGATTGCTATTGATGCTGGCTGCAAAAACTATATGAGAAGACAATTTCGATGATTCAAATTTTAATACTCGTGGCCAGTGTCTTTATGTCTGATGAGAGGATTCTATGATTCACTTCTGCATTTGAATTTTATCATTTAAGTATATAAATCTTGAGAGGAAGTAAAGATCTAAAGATTTGTATATTATATAAGCGTAATTTGTATCATCGAAATTGTATATTTTTAAGCGTAATTTGTATATTTTTATTGGAGATTGTGGAGAAATTCAGTTTCAATTTCCTAGAATAACAAATTTTTAATCAGCCCGCCTTCAAAAGTTCGATTCCATTTCTCTATCATTTTGAAATTTACCTCTTCTTCAGATCTTACCCGTTAAATTTTTCTCTCTGATGAGCATTTGTTTGGTTTGGTAACTCAGGGTATCTTATCCCCATGTTCCTCAACTAAACCCCAACAATCTTATCCCATCTGAAGATCGTTATTCCGTCTTGTTAACCCTTTCACTAGTTATTGGACATTCATTTGCCTGAACCCAAGTGAAGCTTTTGCTATTAAAGTTGAGTCTGTAACCATTGATGGAGATGTTAAACCGGTGTTGGGCTTACCACATTCTCTCTACTTTCCCAATAGTGGCCATGTGTCTTGACAATTTTGTTTTACTCTTTTTTGTTTGTTTTTGACTTTTTGAATTAAATCTAGAAGTTATGGATTTAAAGCTTATGTAAAAAAATGAAGGTTTGCATTGATTCATAACTCCGACAACTATGCCTGAATTTCACATTGAAGAATATGTGAAGAATATAGTTGTGTTACTAAATTACCCAAAACACTCTAAAATTGAAATGAGATATCTTATTTTTAAATATCCAAACAAATGTACTAAACTATCTCCTGATTTCACTTTAATCCCCAAAATTGTAAAATTCACCAAAACATTCCAAATCATTTGTTCAACACACCCCTTTATTTTATTCAATAAAATTATAAAATATTTATTTAGTTACTTTTTATAAAATATAAAATAAGTATTTCATTTAACATTATTTAAGTGTTGGGCTTGTAATTGAAAGGTCCACCAGGACAGTTAGAGCTTGAACTTTTGCGTAAATAACGTTTCTGTCACGGCCCAATAAACAGCACCCAAAACAGAAAGAGAGAATCCGACCCGACTTGGGGATTAAGTCAGTTCTCCTTCCTTTTCTCATCAGTGTTCATCACCGTAATCTGAGATTT
The DNA here is from genome assembly GCF_000309985.2 of Brassica rapa. Lineage (NCBI taxonomy): Eukaryota > Viridiplantae > Streptophyta > Magnoliopsida > Brassicales > Brassicaceae > Brassica > Brassica rapa. The sequence goes on along the minus strand of NC_024795.2, from coordinate 3,158,896 downwards.
TTACTCTCCTTAACTTAGGGATTCTTTTCGTCTCACAGAAGTTTCGAATTCGACAGCGATGGATCTCAATCTCGATGCGCCACACTCTATGGGGACGACCATTATCGGCGTCACTTACAATGGAGGCGTCGTTCTCGGAGCCGACTCACGTACCAGCACCGGTGAGATTCCTTCTAGTGTTTATTCTGTTAATTGAGCCTGTGTTGAAGTGAGCTTTCGTTCGATTGTTTTATTTGGGGAAAGTATTTTGAGAAAAGCTGATTAAATTGGGATCTGTTATTATTATTACTCGCGCAGGGATGTACGTGGCTAACCGGGCTTCAGACAAGATCACGCAACTAACAGACAATGTCTACGTCTGCCGTTCTGGTTCGGTAATGTCTCTGCTTGCTAAGACTTCTTACTCAGATGTTTGTTACTCACGAATAACTTGCAATTTGGGTTTCATTGATTTCCACATGCTCTTATCGAAAGTTCTTTTTTTTTTTGAATGAATGTTAAATTATATTCAAATTAAAAAAAAAAAAAAACTTTTTTACAAGAACTGCAAATGTCTGTCATGTAGCTAAGATAATAAACAAAAAAAAAACATGAAATTTGAGTAGAGATTGTATCAGCGTGATGCAAGCCAAATGGTCAGTGCATCCTTGAAGCGGTTCCCTTCACAGTGGGGGGCACTGTGGAGAGTCTATTTCTGATTTGTTTATCGAAAGCTTTTTGCTTACTAGGTTTCTTGTTTCTTTTGCAGGCTGCTGATTCTCAGGTTGTATCGGACTATGTCCGCTACTTCCTTCACCAGCATACGTGAGTGTTTCCTTCTTCCCTTTATTCGAAGTAATTAAATTACTTGATTTTTTATGTTGTCATATGTACTTGGAGATAAGATCAATCGTTTGCTTATGGCTTTCAGAATCCAGCTCGGACAGCCTGCCACTGTAAAGGTTTCGGCCAACCTTATCAGGATGCTCGCATATAATAACAAGGTATACTAGCTTTTCTAAAGCTTGCAGCTTCTTTAGTAGGGAAATGTGTGTGTTGTTTCTACGAGGGTCGTTTCTTGTAGAGAAAGCATGCTGTACATAAGTCTGACCTTGTAATAATGGCAACTTGCTTACGTTTCATTGCTTTATGACTTTGGGGGCCATAGAAAGTTTGATATTGATGTTACATGTCCTAGCTAGGTTGCTAGTATATATGAAGAATGAATGATTGTTCTTTAGTCTGGAGAAAGAATATTTTTAAATGGAAATGCAGAAAGTTTATGTTCTAAATGCCACATTATCCAGTGGTCAAGATGTATGTATATGTATATCCTACGATTTAGTTCTCTGTACTAAGTCATATCTATCTTTGTCTTTTTTAACAGAAATGCACATCCAGTGCGTTATTGTATGGTTATTCCCTGTTTTGATTATTTGGATTTGTTGACTGAAGCATTGTATGTCTTTGGCTGGCAGAACATGCTGCAAACTGGCCTCATAGTTGGTGGCTGGGATAAGTATGAAGGCGGAAAGATCTACGGGATTCCTCTCGGTGGAACTGTAGTTGAGCAACCGTTTGCTATTGGAGGTAAAAACTAACTTTTCTGCGTCTTATGACGTTTGGGCTTTGGCATAGATTTATGTGTTTAAGTTCTTTTTGCTATTTGCTTATATGGTACTTAGCTTTCCTGCTAATAACTAGTGAAATCGTGTGTGTTTGTGTTAGGCTCTGGCTCTAGTTACCTTTACGGGTTCTTTGATCAGGCGTGGAAAGAAAACATGACCAAAGAAGAAGCCGAGGTAAGGCGGTTCAGATCATTATATATGCACAAACAAAAATCTCACGAACCCCTATTTGTGCTGTAACTGATCCTTGCTATTGTATTTTGCAGCAACTTGTTGTGAAGGCGGTTTCACTTGCCATAGCCCGTGATGGAGCCAGTGGAGGTGTTGTACGGACTGTCATAGTAAGATCTCTCGCTGACCATAAACTCTCTCAAGCTTAACTTATATAACCTAGTTAATAAAACTTTGTTTGATTTATTTTTGAACAGATAAACTCAGAGGGAGTGACAAGAAACTTCTACCCTGGGGATAAGCTGCAGCTTTGGCACGAGGAGTTGGAGCCCCAAAACTCCTTGTTAGACATCCTGAACGCTGCTAGTCCTGAACCAATGGCCATGTGATGCAAACAAACAATCATTCTATTACTCTGTTCAAAAACATTTTAAATGTTTCGTTACATTTACCAGTGTCCTACTCTAAACGATGTTTACTTATGGTTTTAATTCCTCTGTGCTCAAACTCGGTTAGTAGAAATTTTCCATCTTTCAGCTTCTTGTGCATATATCTTAGATCGTTTTGTCATTTGTGGGTTCAGTTGACTAATGATTTGTGGCCCATAATAGTCCATAATAGACCCAATCTAGGCCCATTGTGGCCGGGTTGTAAAGAAAAACGCAAATGGCCACGTAAATAGTAATAACTGCTTTGTGTACGAAGCCAATAACAGTAACTACCATCATTTTACTACACGTAATGTTCAAGTATCAAAACCGGTTATGAAAAAACTTATAAAGCTCTTATTTAGAAGGTCAGATTAGGGTTTGGAGATAGATTCTATATGATGCCAAAGCTTCAATCACAAACCTAGATCGGTTTCATTACCTAATTGTGCACAAATCAATTTGGTTTAGCTTAAATTCGATAAGGCAGCGCTTTGGTCGCCATAGAGGTTAATAAGAAAGCGCACAAAGCGAGCTCAAAGCGAGCGCTTTGTGTATGTTGCCTTGCCTTGAGGTGTCAAGTCGATGAGGACATCGCAAGACCTCGCTTTGCGCCATGGCGACCAAAGCGAGCGCTATTTTAAACCAAGCTGATGTACATGTTCTTTTTTGCGCAACGATGTACTTGTTCATGTGATCTGTTTAGCTGGCTTTTGCTCAAATAAGTATCTTTACTGTCTGTAATGATTAGTGCCTTGAGTGAACAACCAAGACTTTCTTTTGTTTCTCTTATTGTCTTTTAGTTCATAACTTTTGATACCAATCTTCATAAAGCAGTAAACTATATGAGTCACGGACGTACGATCACCACGATCTTTTTAAAGATTTTCTAGGATAATGGTTTTGTTCATGTTAAATTTCTTGCTGGATCCTGCTGTCTAGTGTCGTATATGGAACCTGCTCATATAGTCAATATTACAATTAGTATCCTCGAGATCAGGTGCAGGAGATCATGACACATGTGTTATTATGTGATTGCGTATGATGATGGGTGTTAAGTCTCAGGGTACATATGTCATGTGACCTTTCCGTTTTATCAGATCTCACTGCTTTAAGCATTGACTTTGACCATGAGAGAGAACATATCATTCCCTAAATACTCATCCTTTTTTTGTGAATCTTGATTGATTTTGGGAGGATACCAAGATCATTCCTTTGGATTTTGCCGTACTCTGTTAGGGATAAATCGCTTAATTGCATGTGGTTTCAATAATGAAGGGTGCTTAATTTAGAGAAAATGTTGCATGTGCTGCTGTGAGACTGTTATTCTATTCACTAATTAAGATACTTATTATAGCATTAGGTTTGGTTGTAAAAAGCATAGGATACTGTACATTTTCTAATCTAGATAATTTTAACAAGTCTCCACTTGATGATTAAAAAGTACAATGGCGTAGGTACTCTTTTATCTTCTTTTCACACTAATATAACTGATGTTAGTTACTCCATTAGTTTATGTTAAACCTCTGATTACTTGGCATAACTGCAACATCAATACACATGGGGTAGTTTCCGGTAAAATGAACAGATGATGCGTAGTTAGAAACATTTTGTCTTTTTGTATCAAGGTCTCCTAAGCCTAACCATGTGACCAAAAACTGCCATATGAATAACACGGTGTTGGAGTGTAACTTAAGCGGATATGGACTTTTGGGATGCCCAAATATGCTCTAGTCACTGGAGCATGCTTACTATTGCACCACCACTTCCTGTGCTGATGTGAGTTTGATTTCTACTTAGAGTTAAAGGACAAATACAGATGTTGAGAAAGAAACTAAACCATGTATATGTTTGTGATTATTCATTCACTCTTACACTACCTATGTGATACATTCTCCTTCACGTTCATTTGTACGGTGTTGTCCTCTTAGATGAAGGATTAACTTTTATGATATATCAAAATAACATAGATCTAGAATTTGCATAGAATGGAAGATACATGAACATGATGAAAGAAGGAGGTCGTATTGTGAAATTGCTTTGAATGCATCTACTGATGAACAAGAAGGTTTAACCTTTACTTTCTTGATTCACTTTATGAAAAAAAAAGAAAAGAGAACATTTCATGTTTTAAAAATTTTCAATCATCCGTTTATACATTTCATTATTCAAAAATCTCGTCTCTCATTCTTTGAAGTTGCAGAGTACACAAGTTCAAATCCCCAAGTGAAAAAGTTGGAACATGGGGAAGAGGAAGAAGAATGGTTCAAAGCAATCAACAAGCAAATCAAAACATACAAAAAAAGTTATCTGCACATTGGACTGTGAGGTTGGTGAGATGGAGTCCTAGGGATATCCGAAGGATGACGGTAACTTATCACTTCCTCAGTCGTTGCATTGAACCTACACTCCTGTGTAGTAAGGTACACATCAGCCTTGTTGTCCTCCATAATCTTCAAAATGCTCTCGAACACAGCAACTTCACAAGGAATCTTCAACACGCCAGCTTGTTGAAACCCAAACTCTTCTTCTGCTTCACGCAACAGCGCGTGGAAAGCTTGGTGGCTAAGGTAGTCCATTGGTATCTTGTATCTCTTCTCCTCCTTCCCCACCGAGACAGCTAAGTAGCCTTTAGGAACAGCTGTTACATCAGTGAAGGATAGTGTCCTCTTCAGAAACTTGATGCCCTTACTTGCACTTCCACTTCCTGTTCTGTTGAGTTTATTGTTGTTTTCTTCATCGTCGATCTTGCTGCTGGCTTGTTTTGATGCATGAGCTGCTTTACGCCATTTCTTGAGAATCTGTTGGAGCTTTACGATCTCTCTGATTTTGTTTGACTTCTTGGCTTCCATTGCGGAATCAGAAGAAGACATTGTTCTGTTTTTTTTTTTTTTTTGTGTTTGATTATCTATGTGTTGTGTAATGATGGAGACATGGTGGGTTTAGGAGGTTAGGGGAGATATATAGAGGTGGTGATGACATTTGGGAATCTTGTTTGATTATTTTATAAAATTCATTTTAAAATTAAATGTTTAAATTATTTGGCTAATCATATGCTTTTAGGTTTCTTAATACACCCAACTTGGAAAACCTCGAGTTGGGTTATCACTCTTGTAGTTTGACTTTCTCTAACTTAAATTGTAATTAAAACCATGTTTGTTTATGCTTTTAGAATGAGAATTCTCAAATCCACAATTAGTAAACACTTTTGTAATTGATACACCATGAAATGTAATTTTCAAAAATTAGATTTATGTGAGTGTTGTAATTTATAAAGTTAGTATAAAATAGATATCAAAAGCCATGATATAATATTCCTTTTTAAACAACTAAAGAAATAAATTTATTTTTACCAAACAATGCCCCGGTAAAATATTAAAATGTATTTTTCCATTAATATGCGAAAGGCCTGAATGATTTCAAACTCAGGTTTTAAAAATAAATGTAAATTGTGATATCCAAGAGCTTTATACTATACTGTTGGTATTAAGTATTAACTACGTATTATTGTGATGGGCTGGTATTGGCAATGTTGTGGGGTGAGAGAAAAAAGAACATGAAACATGGGGAGGGCTTCAGTTTCCAAAGCAGATGACTTCACACTTTAACGACGGATCAGTTCAGTTAGTTGTTCAAAAAAGAAAACAACAGATCAGTTCATGTGAATCTAACAATTGGATCTCTTCCTCTTCCTCATTATTTTCCTTTGAGTCATTCTTGGGTTCACCCCATAGAGTGAACCTCTAGGTTCACCAACCAATAAGATTTTATTATTTCAAATTTGATATCTTTTAAAAAAGGAAACAAAATATTCTCAAACTATATTATGTTTTTAAATTAAAAAAATAAAAATAAATAATAGTTACAAAAAAAAGAATTAAAAATATATATATTTTTAATATTCTCAACAAAACACTAAACCCTAAATCCTAATCCCTAAACCCTAAATCCTAAATCCTAAACCCTTGGATAAATCCTAAACTCTAAATAAAAACACTAAAATCCTAAACTCTAAACGCTTGAATGTTTTAGTGTATAGTGATTTTGATTTAGAGTTTAGAATTTATCCTAGAGTTTAGGATTTATCCTAAAGTTTAGGATTTATCCAAGGGTTTAGGGTTTAAGATTAAGGGTTTAGGGATTAGAATTTAGGGTTTAGGGTTTAATGTTATGCTGACGACGTAAAATATTTTTTTTTGTAATTATTACTATTTTTTTTACCTTTTAAATTTAAAAACATAATATAATTTGATAATATTTTGTTTTTTTTTTAAATATCGAATATAAAATAAAACAATTCTATTGGTTGGTGAATCTAGAGGTTCATCCTAGGGAGTGCACCTAAGAATAAGTCTTTACTAATTACAAGCTTTATCATATATATTACTCAAATGTACTTTTACTTTTTTTTACTAATTACAAGCTTTATCACTAACGACAAACAGAAAAGGAGTTTACAGAATTTATTGTCCTTACAGATGCATCCTCAGAAGTCCAATTCGAACATGGAGGAGAGTGTCGGTAAAAGACTTCTATTTCCACGTCACTGTTCATGCGGTTTCGGGTTTCAACTCCACTTCCTCATGTGAGCTTCTTTTTTACTTTTCTTATTTTATTTATCCAGATCTGATCATTTCTAACTCTAGTGACCCAAGTAAAATTTATAAGTATATACAAAATATCAAATAAATAACATTTTAAAATATATACAAATGCAAATAATGATTGGTTTCAACGACTAAATCATATGTTCCAAATGGTACAATTATTTAATTTATTATCATACCAACAACAAAAGGTCGGTTTAATAGTACGTGAAATACATAATAAAATGTTAACGCCGATTTAATAAAATAAGATACTTATCTTTAATGCATTATTCAATATTATAGCCTTCAAATTTTCAGACTGGCGATGGTTTGCATGTGCTGGTGATGAACTAGCGGGCAAGCAATGAATCTATCAGCATCGATTACGCAAAAAGCATAATAATTTTTTTTATAAAGTTTTAATAATATTGGTTTATCAGAATTTTAGAGCGGACTTTTTAATAATGAATTTAAATAATTGGAAATAACGCTAAAACTTATAATTCGTCTAACTTTATAATACACATAAAATATATGATTTTTCCATCCGGTCTCACATTCGTTTAAATGAACTATTATTCTAGCATTTTAAACCAGGAAAAATAACTTACAAACAAAAAATCTCCACTTTTGCCAATAATGCAAAATTTCGAAGTTCTCAAAACCACGAGCACCCATAGCTTACAAACTAACTAGAAGAGATATGGTAAGTGTGGAAACAAGTTGAAACATATAGTAAGCATAAATAGTTGATGAATAATTCAACTCACTATAGTTTCTGACAATTCAAGCCTAAAACTTGTTATATATATTTGTTATCTGTTGCATATGAGACTATCATAAAAAATCATGTATGTATCAGATAAAAAACAATCGGTGGGTCAACTACTAGAGAAAGCCGTGTCCACCGGTTTTGTCTACCAATTTGATCCCCGTCGTAACTGCTATCCACGAGACCAATCAGAGGCCACCAACCCACCATTTACTTTTATATTATTAAACAATCAATCTCTCTAATGATTCATTTACGTAGTAGCCCGTACAACATGGCCTTTATAACACAATTCACGTTAATTCATTTAGCACGTATTAGTAGATGTACTCTTGATTATCTATACAAACAGTTTAGTTTGCTCTAAATTCAAATGGTTGATTACTTTTTTGTCTTTATAGGAAAACATTCACAATGTTTTGTTTGAGGTTAGTAGGTTTTATACATTTCCCTCCGTGCATTCTTCATTAGTTAGTTCTTTATATATATTTAATGGAAATTTTGAGTTTAAGTTGTAAAGGTGGTATACTAACCACCATGCATGAAGAAACAAACATGTATGATTGAGCCCCTATGATGATTAAGAAAATGTAATTTAAACAAGCTGGCTTTATTCCCTGATCTTTCTACGTGCCATGAAGCAATAATGATTTTCATGATTGTAATTTTGTGTTAGATGATTAATAGAAAATAGTATATAAAATCTATTTATTATATGATACAGATTCCAATTTCCGATCTGTGTTAATCTGATCCTGCATTTGCTTTTGCTTGATCTGATTGCCAATGTCCACAAGATTTGATTTGCTGTTTTACAAAATGGATATGTGTGAGTGGCTAGAATTTTTAGAAATCATTTTTAGTTTACTATGTTTTTTTTAGATTCTACCAATTCTGTTATTGTCTACTAGATATGTCAATTTTTTTTTTTTTTGATATGATAATATTCATTACCAGGTGAAATATAAAGTTTGATACAAAAACTGGTGGATAACATGAAATCACCAAGAACAAGAACCGAAAGACATGCCAACTAAAACCCATAACGGGAAACTTACGACCATAACATAAGCAAGACATAGAACCTGAAATCAGCAACTAAAAGTTTAAAACACAACAGACTAAACCGTCTACACAAACCATAAGATAATTCAGTCGATAGATTTCCTAAATAACAGAAAGCAGTGAACTAGATAAGACAGTATATTGAATGGCTAAAAACTAAGATTCTTTTATAGAAAATCTAGAAGGTATTTTTTTTGTCACATCAAGATTATTCACCTTTCAATAAAAATAAAAATAAAACTAGAAGTCTTCAAAAAAGAAAAAAGAAAAAAGCCAAACACTAAAAATCCAACCAAGTGAATATGGTCGGATGATACGGCAGACTTGGAAATGTGTTAAGCACTCCGAGTTTAAACCTACAATCTAGATTATTTATTTATGTGGCCAGGGCGGGTTTACGCCATTTGATAGTATTACCGAGTGCTGTGCCCGGTTTATGGGAAATAGTCAGGCCCATGGATCTTGAACACCTCCTCGTTGTTTAGAGAAAAAAAATCTAAAAATCTAAAAATCCAAAAACTCATATTTATCAATTATCAATTATCAATTCAGTGCTCGAGAATTTATTTGGTGGTCAATAGTCGATCAGATGTGCCGATACCAATAATCCACTCTAAACAATAAGGCCTTGAAGGTTAAATCAAGCAAATCATAATATCTCATTGATATTGAAAAAGCATGTACGCCTAATGTCACAATTCTCAAGCCCAAAATCATCTTGTAGTTTATATTGGGCTAAGAGTATTTTGAGACCAAGACACATATTTCTAGTAAAAATTGTTGAAGTATATAGCTCAAATCAAATGGTACTAAATCAAGCTTCCAAAAGAAATGATCAAATATGTCATTGTGATAGCACACGAAGTATGAATCCACCACTAAGTAGTCGACCTTAACACCGTAACAGAATTATCTTTTATCAGCAAACGTCTTTCATCTTTCTTAAGAGTGACGTTGTTTGTCTTCGCAGGTGAACCAAGTTTCTAAATTAAAAATGGTAGAACGATATCAAATTGTCTTTTGTTTTATTGTCCTTTATCTTCTTTTTTTTGGTTCAAATATCCTATTTCTTATGATAAGTAAAAGATAATAATCACTTTCTAAATATTAGTTGCCCAATAAATTACATTGTTACTCATTACTCGACAGCATTACTTTAAAATATGGGTTCCAGAAATGGACAGCATATTTGTTTCTTCCATATGTGGGAAACATGATTCGAACATCAACGCATACACATATTGTCGGATCTATGGCGGATGACTAATAAGCTAAATAACACTGACATTGAAATTTGAAAGTCATAATACTCATTATCATTGAGTCGATCTCCAAGCCTCACAAAAAAAAACTATATACTAGTAAACTAAAGTTACTAGCTTGTATTTGTCTAAAGTGTATGGAAATTTAAGGGCCGATATCAAAATTCTATGTATGATAATATAATGCTCGATATTTAACAATTTCTAAATTATTAAAGAACTCAAGATACTGGTCAATGACTGATCATTCTACTTTTTGAGTTTCCTTTGGTGCTAACTAATAAGAATCTTAAGAAGGAGCACTATAAATTAAGTCCGAATCAGAGGACTGAAAATACGAACCAAGCCGCACTTCCCGTCCAAGAACGTTGGACCAGAGCTTAATTATATTTTTGACATTTTAAAGATTGTGGAAGTTTTGGTTACTGGTATGCATGACATATTTTACATAGTCAAACGTCCGACCCAAAATATTTAAATTCTTAAACACTTTGGGTTACATGTCTTGATATCCAACATATATGCTCCAATAATCCACACATCGTATCTGAAATATATATTCAGCATACAACCAGTATTATAAGTCGGACTAAACTACATGCATGATAATGCCCGATTATGGATGTATATCATATGTCACCAAGAGCCAATGTGGTTTTAAATTGGTCTTAATGGGTGTTCTTACTATGCATATCCCTCCACTCTCCATAATGAGCTTTCAAAAAAGATTGATATGAGAATTCTGAATGTATAGTTAGTTCAACGTGTTGGAAGATAAAAGGAGTAGGTAAAATTATCACACAAAGACCAAAGAAATAAGTCATGAAAAAGTTTGAAATGGTTAAAGGTCGGCCTCATGTCTTATCTTATCTCATATGATATGGTCCTCGTCAGATTTCACTCATTTTTATCTTTGAGAAACCATTATGTATACTAGTTATCGGGTTGCCAATGTTCTCAATTTATAAATAAAAACTTTGATGGTCTTAATGTACAATTAAATAGATAATACAGGCCTTATTCAAAAACTATGACTAAAAAGAAGAGTGGAAAAGAGATTTAAAAGATATAAATCAAAAGCGTGAAGAATTATAAAACATTATGATGGCCTCCAACTAGATATCTTGACAAAAAAAAAAAAAAAGAGAGAGATCACTATGGAAACTATAACAATGGCGAACAAAAGGACAAACATGCGACGTGCACCATTTTTTTTGACGTGCTCAATTTTATTTTGGTATTCATTCTTCATTTTTTTTCTTATAAAATAGGGTCTTTTCTACTTCAAAGTACCTTCCAATAAGGCAATAAGTCGTCACACATAGAGAGGCGTTACAAAACACACACAACAGAAATATTGGGCTTTGATAAGTTTTTGAACTAGTAATGGAGTGGAAAGAAGGTTACTTAGATGTGATCTTAGTGCCGCTAGGGCTAATGGCATATGCAGCTTACCATGTTTACTTATGGCACAAGTTACGTACACAGCCTCTCACCACCGTCATCGGCACTAACGCTAGAGCTCGCCGTTTTTGGGTCGCTTCCATCATCAAGGTAATCCTCGACCTCTTTAATACATATACACACATATATAAACTCATAAGTATGTTGTATGTATTTGAACTAATCAGGACAACGAAAAAAAGAACATATTGGCCGTTCAAACGCTAAGAAACTGTATAATGGGATCGACTTTAATGGCCACAACATCAATCCTCCTATGCGCGGGTCTAGCTGCGGTTATAAGCAGCACGTATGCGGTAAAGAAGCCTCTAAGCGACCCCATTTACGGAGCTCACGGGGAGTTCATGGTGGCTCTTAAGTATGTCACAATCCTCATCTTCTTCCTCTTCTCTTTCTTTTCTCACTCTCTCTCGATCCGATTCATCAACCAAGTCAATATCCTCATCAACACTCCCTTTCCTCCGGAGGATTTGGAGGAGATGATGATGATGATAACGCCGGAGGAGTACGTGGCGGAGTTGCTAGAGAGAGGGTTTGTTTTGAATACGGTGGGGAATCGGTTGTTCTATGCGGCGTTGCCTTTGATGCTTTGGATATTTGGACCGGTGCTTGTGTTCTTGTGTTCGGTCATGATGGTTCCTCTTCTTTATAATCTTGATTTTTTCTTCTTCGGCAAAGAAAGAAGCAAAATCGATAGAAAATCTAGTTTTGGATCCGTGTAGAATCATGTTGATAAGCAATATACGTTATACTCTTCTTTAGCCTTGTGAATGTACAAACAGCTTCATTTTTATGATAATTCAAATACTTATCAAAAAAATAATATATATATACGTTATACTTGCATGCAGATTTCGAAAATTTATTTAGGTTTCGGTCTAATATCTTTTGGTTCAAGTAAATTTCTAATTATATAATGCGTGATAGTATAGTTATCATATAGTATTGATTTGATGGAAGAGTATACAGAGTATGTACATCCCTACATGAGAACTTAAAGATTAAGTTGGAGTAGGTGTCTTGTGTAATGTGTCACGTTTCGGTTTGTTGAGATTTGACGCTATAATTGGCATTTCCATGTGGGTAGCTTTATAACTTATACGCGTATGAAGATATCTGTGTGCGTTATTTATTTTTATAAATCATGTGACATACGTCGACCAAGAAATGGGCTAAATAGGTGAAGTACATCTTTTATTCCGTGCACTAGTATCTCACTTAGTTTGTTGTTATGCGTCAGAACTAGTCGTGACGATCGAGCCTATATAAATCCTCCCAGTTGTTAAAAAAAAAAAAATCCTCCCAGTCTGCACAGCTGTTTTCCTATGCGTACGTAGTATGGAACTTAAGGATTTTTTGGAACACCAATTTCAGTAAAACTTAAAATCTCCGGTTGCAAGAAAAGCTTGTAAGCTACAAGCATAAAAAGATACAACATAAATGATACGAATAGAAAAACTTCTAAGATAAAAAAAATAGTGAATTCAGAACAAGCTTCGAGTGCGTCAAAACCAGATTTACTGTGGATCTTGACGTTAGTATCCGATCCGAGGTTTATCGGAATAAAATCCGTTCCATCTTCTGATCCCGAACGAACCGCTACACAAAATAACATAAATTGTGAATCTCACGAGTGATGAGACCTCAACTTGCGAGTTAATGTCATTGCTTCTACCGAGCTACCATTGTCAGTTTATCCAACTGTTTATTGCTTTTTGTTAATTAAGGCTGTTTACTAATTGTTGGCAAAGTACTTCTCCATTAAGAAAGTGGTTAATTATTGGTTTGATAGATCAGAGACCACACACATCCGTGAAGATCCACCCATACTGTCGTATTTCTGCAATCTTAATGAATATATTAATCTACTTGTGATTGTGAGTCGTGTTGGATCAAGCGTAAGTATATAAAGTATTAACATGAGGTGTTGCTTAGAGAGAGAAACAAAGATTCTTCGCTCTTAGGCAAATGTTTGTTTATACATCGAGATTTCGTTGAAGAATAAAAAATGAGTATTGAAAATTTAGAATACAAGTTGCTTGATTCAACTAGAAATTAAATGAAATGGCCACGGAGCATGGTGCGCATTGATTATAGATGGTAATACACATTTCATAAATACAGGCTAGCATGGATCATCATCATGTTTTGTTATATTAGTGTAAATTGTACGCCTAGATTCAGTATCTGTCATTTGCCAATGTTCATTTGGTAGCTTATTATATAACCGATAAAGTAAATGGCAAAACTGGACTTTTTCTACGAAAGAGATGAGCTAAGTCCTAGATCCATGTTTTGCCAGTTGTGAAGATTATTCACCAAGACATACTGCCATGTTCTGGATCTAATTCTTCTATTTGCCAGATTAATAATACGTTGCTTTGCTTTGCTAAGTTGATTTATGTAATTTTAGATGAATATTATTCTTCTGATGACTAAATTTATTTTTGAAAATAACACCGGTAGGTAGTTGAACCAAAAAAAAAAAAAAAGTTAGACCGGTCAAAATGTTTTTCACGTTTTAAAATAAAAATAAAAATAAGAAATAATCTTCAGCCTTTGGATGGTTGCCACGTGATTAATATAAAAGCAAAGAAGTAGATCCGATGATCACCACGTGTCGGTCACGACACACCCACGAAGACATTAACCTCACGATGTCTCAAAAACACGAACCTTTCTTCATCTCTCGTCGGTCTTTTTGTCCTCTTTGCACGCTCTTCTTGTTTTTTTTTCAAACACGGTGAAAAGGAAAAATTCTACGGTCCCGTGGTCAAAAAAGAAGCTCCATAAATATAAAATAACACATAACGAGAGAGAGGAAACGTTTCTTTCTTCATTGTCTTTTATTGGAATCTCCGTCCCTTTTCTTTGTTGATCGGTTCGGTGGTGTGAATCTAGACATGGCTGCCGCCAAGCTCGTGGCTTTGTTACTTCTCGCCTTGGTTTTCACCACCACTGTCTTCGCCGATGCCGGTGAGAAGCCGGAGGTTGTTGACGCGGCTGGATCCGACGGCTCTTCTAAGATCCAGCTGGATCAGCTTAACTCCAAGATCCGAGCTTTAGGTTAGTTCAACGAGTTGCATTCTTTAGACTCTTCCTTCTAATAGAAACATTGCAAGTTTTGATTTTGATGTCTGGACGCTGATAGATAGACTGTTCAGCTTGTTTTGATCATTGACTTTAAATTGTCAAATTGCTTGCTATTTTTTGTGTGATTGTTTATTTTGGGAATGGAAGACTTTGGTTAATGAGATTTATTTATGTGTTGTTGTGAAGAAACCCAAATCGATGAGAAGACCCGTGAAGTTAAGGGCAAAGATGAGTTGGTAGCGGAGAAGGAGAAGCTTCTCAAACAGAAGGAAGACAAGATTGCTTCTTTGCAAACTGAAGTCTCATCACTACAAGTATGCATCTCTTGGTTTATTTTATTTTATCCACTTGTTATAGATTGTTCTGATTTTTTGATATGTTGTGGCTTACTACACCTTTTTTCAACCCTTTCCATAAAAAGGGATCATCTGATTCTGCAAAAGAGTTGGGGAAGGCTCAAGAACGTGTTGTTGAATTAGGGAAGCAGGTGAGTGAGACATTTAAGTTTGACAAATCAAATCTTTTTAAATGGGTAGAGTACGCAAACAGTAGTCTGATTTTTTTTTTTAATGCTGCTTCTGCCATTTAGGTAGAGGTACTCAGAAACTTCCTGGAGCAAAAAAACAAGGAGAAAGCTTCCAAAGAAGCTCGGACCAAGGAAGCTGAGAAAAAACTAAGTGAAGTAAACTCAAGCCTAGGAAAAGTATGTTTACGTTACTTTCCCTTGTTTTCACTTTCCTTTTACACATGATCCATTTGGATTATTCTGAATTGCTTAGCGACTAGTGCCAAGGAGCGTGGTGAATGATTCTTTACGTTCTTTATTTCAACTCTGGCCTCTAGCTAGACTTTGTTTAGGTTGAGGTCAAGTATCTTCATGCTCTAGCCTTGGCATATACGTTAAGGTCTTTCTTTAGTTTCCATTCTCAGATATACTAGATCAGTATCAGCTCCTTGCATGATTTGATACTTTATTTGATCTAAATCCAGCCTGGAGTTGAATGTAAATTCTCTAGAACATGTTTCGTGATGTAGTCTAGTTATACCATCACAATTTTTTTCTCCTTCCCTGCTTTATACGTGCTTGTATGGATATGTACTTTGGATTGAGCTGACTTTTATTACCAGTAATGTCTTGAAGATGTTATAATCATAGTTAATGATGTCTTGCAGCTTCAGAAGACAAATGAAGAGCAGAAGAACAAAATAGGCAAACTTGAACGTGCTATTAAGATGGCTGAGGTATAAGTATCCTCTTCTTAAGTTATACTCCCTACGCTTTTAGTTTCCGCCTCACGTTTCACTTTTTACCATGTCAGGAAGAAATGTTGAGAACAAAGCTTGAAGCAACCTCAAAGGCTAAGGCACTCCTGGAGGTATTGGTTTGACATAGTTTTGCATTTGGTTATCTCTACAACAAGATAGGCAAACTTGAACGTGCTATTAAGAGATCTAACGCCAATTATTTGTTCGGTCAGGCTCATGGTTCGTGGCTTCCCCCTTGGCTTGCTGTTCACTGGAGTAGTTTCCAGGTATGGTTAATGCAGGTATCTTTTTTTACTGTTTTGTAACATAGCCAGTTAACTTTGCCTATTTCATTTACCATAGAGTTATACCGAGACACACTGGGAGGCCCATGGGAAGCCTGTTGTGGAGACAGTCATTCTAAAGGTGCTGTTTTAACCTGTGCCTCTAAACAGCATTGGAGCATCTGACTGATGAATTTTACTTATTATCTATTAGGTCACGGAAGCAAAAGCTCAAGCTGATAAGTGGGCTGAACCACATGTGGAAACCATTAAAACTGTAAGCATCTTATTAGCAATTTAATTTATTTTCTGGGATTAGTTAAATGGATCCATCTTCAATGAACCACCAGTACTGAGTTATAATTGGCTTTCATATTATGTGTGTTGATGACGCCCCACTCGCAGAAATATATTCCAGCCGTGAAAGAAACTGTTGCGACGCATGTTCAGCCACACGTCCGAACACTATCCATCAAAGCCAAAGAGGCTTACCATGCATCCAAGAGTGCTGTTTCCCCTCACATTGTCACGGTTCAAGAAATTGTAGACCCTTATTATCAGGTATAGTGTGTGTTTTATCAGTTTATTCTTTAAACCGATAATTCAAATACACGTTATTTCAGCTACTAACTTAATGTGTATTTACCCTTTCCAGGAGGCTAAAAAGTTTAGCAAGCCATATGTTGAGCAAGTGGCAACGGCTACGAAACCACATGTTGATAAAATCAAGGTTGCCGTGAAACCTTACACAACCAAGGTGGTCATTGTTTACACAGAGTTCCTTGAATCCGCCACGACTTATCATAATCAGGTCTGTAACAATGAGTATTTTTACAAATATGAATCAAGTTATTTCCACTTGTTGATTTAAAAGCTAAATTTCACATCATGTCTGCGAAGGTCCAAGCCCATGTTGAACAAAAACTGAAGAGCCATGAGCTCACAGAGGCTTTTGCTACCAGTGAATTTGTTTGGTTTGCGGTATGTATCAACACTTTCTTGTACATTTGATTTGCTTCCTCTCTTAGCAACTTCATATAAAACCTTTTCACTGCAGGCCTCTGCGTTGTTGGCGTTACCTATCTTCTTTGCATACAGAATACTTGTTTCCCTCTTCTGGTGAGTCTCCTAATTAACTCTTATAATTTTTATAGAAATTCTTGATCTCCAAACCATGGAGAGATCTCATGTTATTGTTTATTGCAGCACAAAGGCAAAGACGCCTGTTAAGCACCCTCATCACCATGGTCGTCGTAAGACCAAAAAGGGTCACAGTCACGTTGAGAAGTGAAAATTCATTGTTCCACGTGCTCAAAATAGTTGAGGTACACTCACGTTCTTCTGACTAAGAATGAACATATTTGTTTCTTTTTTTCCGCTTAATACATGTCATGCTTAGTAAGCCATTCGAGGGACATCTTCTCTCTTTGGAGGTAGTTATTGTTATTTTAGTTTCTAGCCACAGAAGGAATCGTTTAGTCTAGTTAGTGTCAAGATGAGCAAAGCGTATATAGTGTTAGTAACAGAACCAAACTCGGATTATGGTTTGTCCTTCTCCGGCTGATATGTGTAGTAAAGAGCTGTGTGTGATACTATATAACATTATGAGATTATGTGTGTTTGTCCATGTTTATTGCTTCTAAATCTATTGGTTATTTACTGTGCCAGGTAAGAGATTAAAACGCCTTTGTCGCGGACTCTTCTAAGATGATGTGGTCACCGATCTGGTTGCTTGTTACCTTGTTGGACTCTGCTCTTTGTGCAAATGTGTTGGCTTCTTTCTTTTATTATTTTGTGCTGTTTTGGACAAACATTCAGTCTTTTTACACAGAATATTACTATTAGACAATACTAGAGAAAATCTAGCAAAGCTTGGTGTAATTTTAGTGTATTTTTACATTTCACGTGGATATTTATATTGGGATTTGTTTCACGTTGTTTCTTTCTTCTATTCAAATGATAGTTTAACATTTTCTCTTTCTTGTGAAAACTACACACCTTTTTTTTTGTAAAAGAATTAAACTCTTGTTATCTTGGCTGAAACATCCGTTGTCTTTTCTTCGAATTTGTTCTTTGGGAAAGGTTGGGAACAGACAGTGGAAATAGAAACACAGACTGTCAAGGATTTAGTAGTTAAGTTGCTTAGCATGTTCTCTTAAATGTTATACTGTTACTTGGTCTGATCAAGAAAACAGACTACATTAAACCATAAAACGAAACAACACAAAACATGGATAACAAAAGACTTGCCCTAAAAACATCCTCATAAAGACTGAACCAAATGAAAAAAAAAGTAAAACCATGGACATTGTAAGATCCTTATTACTTCTGATCACCAGACACACTAACTCAACCTTCATCACCCTAACGACGGTCGTTCACGAATTGCAACTCATGCGCCTTAACCGCATCCACAAACTGGTTCCTATGCATAGCGACAAGAAAGTCTTCATCAGACAACCTGGAACCACCGGCAGTCCTCATAATCTGCTCGGAAACAGCAACGAGCGTAGGGAACATTCTTCTGTCAACCAAATGGTATTTAGAACCATCCACCAAGATCCTAAAAAAACGAGGCATCTCAGAGCCAGAAACTGCTTTAACCGCCCTATGCAGATTTTCAATTTCATGCGCTAATCCATGAAACTTAAGAACAGGGGAATCAGAAAGCACAAGGGTCTTGTAGACATTATAAAACCCTGTCATATATTTCCAAGAGAGGGCTTTGGAAACATAAGAGCACACGTCACCAAAAGAACCACCGTCTTTCTTATGGTTGAGAATACCCTTCAGGACTGATTCTTTGATACGTCCTAGCTGAGCATGGCCCAAGTAGCAAGGGAGTTTCAAATAATCGAAGAGTGACAGAACATATGCTGCCTCACCTCTCAGAGGAACATAACCAGCTACGTCAAAAGGCGCTTTGAAATCAGGATCAGTAATCACGTTGGCGAGGCCTTCGTTTGTATTCTTGTAAAGCATGGTCACCAGCCAACCAAAGTACGCGTTCGCCTTCTTCTGGCGTGAGATGGCCACGTCATCTGATTCAGGAACTCTTACGATACGAACTCTCCAACCTTTTTGACGAAACCCTTCAAGGACATCATCCGTTACTTCGGGCATTAAGCAACAGATCCCTCCGATGTAATAAATAGCTGCTTGGTCTGCACTCGCCACGTCAGCATTCTTTCCACGCTCGAGACTCAACTCAAAGGCAGTGTAGTTACGGTTGGTGGACACTGTAGAAGAAGAGGGTTCACCTAGAATCATATCAACATCTTTGATTACGGATGATAGGCGGCTTTGATTTCTGTTCTCAGCACTCGCCTCGTCAGCATTCTTTGCACGAACAAGATTCAACAGAAAGGCAGCGTAGTTACTGTTAGGGGACACTGTAGTCAGTTCACCTAGAATCATATCAACATCTTTGATTCCAGGTGTTGGATTCTTGACGTATGATGGGAGGTTTTGATTTCTGTTCTCAGCGTCTTGTTTGTCACCAGAGTTCGACATTCTTTCTCAAACCAAAAGGTTTTTAGAGGTGATATGGGAAAATGGAGTTGGAATGGGTTTATAAATAGGAGAGATGGAAGTGGAAACGTTATCGATTAATAATGCCGCCCGAGTGGCTTAAGACACGTGGCACTGTGTTATAACTGTTGGTGCTAGTCCCAAAATCGAACTCATTGTCCTTTCCAAGTTTAAACAACTACTTTGAGACTGCCAAAGAAAGAATAACAATGTCGCGCCATTTGCGAGGAGGGAGGCAACGCTGCTTCATACTTCAAAGTAACCACATGTGTGAACTGGACCAACTATAGCTTTTGTCTGGCCCGTAACCTATAAAGCCCGAAATGGTCCAAATTCAGATAAAAAAGTAATTTCAACTTTTTATTCAAGTCTTTATTTTAATTTTAATAACAATAGGAACTTGAAAATTTGATACTGGTGAGTCTTTTATGGAAGAGTGGCTGGCACATGTATAAATAATGTTATCAAATGAAGGATAAAGCATCAGAAAAGACGAATACACCTTTGTGAATGTTTCACCTTTCATTAAAGAGAAAATAAAATTAAAATCTCGTTGGTAAAATTATAAGTATACAATTAAGTTGGATATATTATTTTATACTTAACAAGAAAATCTAATTTATTGATGACAAAATAATAAAATCTAATTTATTTGATTTGTTTGCGATTTGATGGACATATTATCATAAATAAATTGATAATTATACGAATTAATTAGCAAATAAACAAAATCTAATTAATATGGATAATGAGTGTAATTAATTGAAAAAAAACGCTTTAATTGAAAAACGAGAAAAGAGAAGGGACGTTCGTTCGTTCCTCATTTGGAGCTACAGTGACCGTTTCTAGTGCTTATAGAGAGAGTACGAGAGAGACATATTATCTCGCTAACTAAGCCCTCTCTGTGAGCGAATCTTTCTTCGATCATCAGATTCTCATCCAGGGGTTATCTCAATCGCTCTCCTGCCTCCACTTGTTCGTATCCTCCGCTTCTTAAGTGGCTCTGCGCCACCAGCGATTTTTTATGGTTCGATCTTTTGATGCTCTGTTACGCTTTGAATCCTGTGTCTGTCTCCTTTCCTTGATGAAAGTGATGATCTTTGCTACGCATCTGAAACTGAATTTTCATTTCCGATTAAAAAGACTGCATCTTTGATCTTATAGTATGTTGAATCTCTCGATTGGCCTTGAATGATTTGGTTGTCTTTACATTTGCTTGATCTCCTGTTTAAACAAAAATTGAATTTTGAGTTATGGGTTTTGTGGAGTTAAGTTGTATCCACATTATTCAATGAATAATAATCTATTAGACAACCATCTGTATATTATTAAAAAACACTTTATGAGCTCTTAATGATGTAAAGGTTGTTACTTTTGATCAGGGAATGAAGACTAAGCTGAGTTCAAGGTTAGCTTAAAGAGAAAATTTTTGCAGCTATGTCAGAGTCTCGCCAAAGGCCTCCTTTTAAGGGCCCGAGATGGATCATCACTTTGGTTGCTCTTGTTACACTCGTTGTCATCACTGCACTCATTTATCCTCCCCGGAACTCTGTGACTTGCTACATGTTTTCTGGCCCTGGATGTCAGTTATACCAACAGTTCTTGTTCGTGCCTTCGAGGGAACTCACTGATACCGAAGCTGCAGCTCAGGTTGTGACGAATGAGATCATGAATCTACCTGAATCCAAGACAGCGAACCCCAAGATTGCTTTCATGTTCTTAACGCCAGGGGCTTTGCCTTTTGAGCCTCTCTGGGAAATGTTCCTCCGTGTAAGATTCTCATTCCATTACCTCGTTTTGAGCCTCTGTGGGTTCATTCTCCTTTTGTTTGTTTCAGGGACATGAGAACAAGTTTTCTATTTATGTCCACGCGTCAAAGAAGAGTCCTGCACATACTAGCAACTACTTTGTTGGTCGAGATATTCACAGTCACAAGGTGGATCTTTCAGTTAGTTTCATGTAAAAAGTTTTGACTAGTTGTGACGATATATGATGATATATGGTGCAGGTTGCTTGGGGTCAGATATCGATGGTTGATGCTGAAAGAAGGCTTTTAGCTCATGCTCTCATTGACCCTGATAACCAACACTTTGTGTTGCTTTCAGATAGGTAGGTGATTGAATTAAATCATTTTCTTATAATATTGTGTAGGTTTAAGGTCATCATGATGTGATTAACTAAATCATACTTTTACCATCTTCTTTGTTTGTTTTTTACTGGCAGTTGTGTACCGCTGTTTGACTTTAACTATATCTATAATCACTTGATCTACGCGAACCTTAGCTTCATTGATTGGTAAGTTTAACTATATCTATGTCTCGCTATCACTTAAGGCCTCTGGTGGTATGTGTTCTCATCTTTCATGTTTTTTTTATCAGTTTTGAGGATCCTGGACCACATGGAAATGGTCGGTATTCTCAACATATGTTGCCTGAGGTTGAGAAGAAGGATTTTAGGAAGGGCTCACAGGTATGCGTTATGTAATAAGTTTGCTTCTCATTCCTGATAATGATTATTGCATTTATTTTCAAGTTGATTCTAATTAAGCTTGATGTTTTCTTCTGCGTCTCTGCAATCATGTTTTCCAGTGGTTTTCAATGAAGAGGAGACATGCTATAGTCGTCATGGCTGACAGTCTTTACTACACAAAATTTAAGCTTTACTGTAGGGTAAGCAAGCTTTTTGTTTTCAATGGTTTCTCATACTGTGTGATAATAGCTTACTATACGATATTGTGTAGCATGTGCTAATATTCTATCTGATCATAGTTCTTTCTTCCAGCGACTTTGTACCTAACTGCTTACGTTTTCTCACAGCCGAAGATGGAAGGACGCAACTGCTATGCGGACGAACATTATTTCCCAACTCTCTTCAATGTAAAGTGTACTCTTTACTTGCATCTTTCTTTTTACTACACTTTCCATCATAAAATCTATATGCTTAAAAGATCTCTTTTCTTTCAGATGATTGATCCAAATGGAATAGCAAACTGGTCGGTGACACATGTTGACTGGTCAGAAGGAAAATGGCATCCGAGATTATACAATGCAAGAGACATCACTCCTTACCTCCTCAGGAAAATCAAGGTCCCTCTTGCTCTTTCTCTATGCTCGGTTAAATATTCAGCGACCTAAGTTTGCTGTTTTGATCTGATGTGCAGTCCATCCAACTTGCTTACCATGTAACAAGTGATTTAAAGGTAAAGTATCAGAGTCTTCTTCTTCTTGTTAGTTGTTACACATGGTTCTTGGAGATGTCTTTTCACTGATCCATTAACCATTCTGTAAAGCAGAAAGTGACGACAGTAAGGCCGTGTCTATGGAAAGGAGATCAACGTCCATGTTATCTATTTGCTCGGAAGTTCAATCCCGAGACTCTGGACCGGTTGATGTATCTCTTCCCTAACTACACCTCGCTGGTTTGAAAGGGATACATTGTCCTGTTATGGTCCTTTGTCTAAGCTCTTACCAAAGCATCCATCCGCCTTGTGATTGATAAATACTCGTAAACCATTCATATTGCTGTGATTCAAAGTTGGGTCTTGAGCCTGGCACAGACACAAACAAGAATAGCTTGAGTGTTTTTGATTTTGTTTATGATAACAAACATTAGCGTTGAGAAGTTGCTAGCTTATTTATTAAAACTTTGAATTTCGATTCATAAAGTAATGTTTCTTTAGATCTTTTAGCATATCTATACTTATACAACCGCTAACATATTTGATGGTTATATCCACAGAACTACAAAAAGCTTTTAAAAAAAAAAGTGTGAATCAAAAACGGCAAGTAGTCATATCCTTTAGTAAGCAAAAAACGGCAAGGCGTTTGGAAACCCAACTGTACCGCACTATATAGAGATCATAATCAAACGTCGCTCCTGGTCCCTTAAGTCAAATCGAACGGTCAGAAGTTCTCAACCCTTCCAGAACAAGTGGGACTACATCTTAACCGTCCGTTTAAATCAATCTACCAAAAAAAAAAAAACTAAAAGAGTCAGAGAGACAGAACATCTTCACTTCAGGTCTCAAGAGTTGTCTTTCAACGAAAGCTTGTCTCTTTGTTGTGTTTCGTTTTCCTTACAATGGCGCCGAGGAAGAGTAAGGGAGATGGAGAAGAAAAGGCGAAACCTTTGACGCAGACTTCGACGAGAGTGACTCGGAGCATGGATCGCCAAACTCGAAGTGCTACTAAACCAGACGGTGCTAAAGCTGCTGGATCCATCACCAAGCAAGTGAAGCTTGCGTCGCCGAAGAGGAAGAAGCCAGCGACTGAGACTGGGAGAGGAGCTAAGAAGGCGAAGAAGGATGAGGAAAAGGAAGAAGAAGCTGCGGAGGTTGAAGACCCGACGAAGCCCAAGATTGTTATAGAGCACTGGTAAGAGCTTAAGTTTAGGGCTTTTCATTTCTGATTGCTATGGTTTCGTCTTGATTTTCTGCATAATGTTTCTTATAAAGTATGCTGAGGAAATGAAGTGAGCTTGCTTCTCTGTCTTTTATGTAATGATAAGATGGTCTTATGGGAAAGAGATAGGATTTGCATCTGGTTGTTATGTTTTGTTTTCTCATCGAAGATTTTTTTTTTTTGTGATGTTATTGAAGTAAACAATGCAATGCTTTCAAGACAAGGGCCATTCAGGTGAAGGAAGGTCTGGAGGGAGCTGTTCCTGGCGTCACTGTGACTCTTAACCCTGAAAAGGTATTTATTTTACTGCAGTTGTTGAATGTATTGTCATGAATGTCACCATTCTCGATTATGTTAAAGCATGTTTGTCACTTATGGTTGCTAACAAATCTTGTCCTTGGCTTTTCTTTGATGTGCTTAAACAGCCAAGGCGTGGTTGCTTTGAGATCCGGGAGGAAGGTGGCCAAACATTCATCAGTCTTTTGGTAAAAATTCCAATCTATTAATAACAACAACAAATCTCAATTTATATGCATATGAGAATGAAAATCAACTATTCATCAGTATTTCATGATGCTATATCTACTGAAACAACATAAGTTGGCTTTTCATGATTTTACATTCATCAGGGGCGTGTTTAGTATGTTAGTTAATAGTTATTGTGAGTATACACTAATAATATGTTTGCCTTTCGATCTTAGTTTAGAAATGTATAATTAACATCATTTTTATCTCACTATGTAGGCGATGAAACGCCCATTTGCTCCAATGAAGGCTCTTGATATGGAAGAAGTCATCGAGGACATCATTAAGAAGATTAAATGAGAGAGACATCTACAGACCTGCAAAGAGCCTCTTCTTGTGCCGAATCTGTCCTTTGTTTCTACCAATCAGGATTATGTAGTAGAAGACTTTCTAGAGCAACTTCGGATTTGTTAGGTTCACTTTTATTTTTTCGGTACTGTAAGTGCTGCTGTCTGGTTTTTTTTTTTTTGCAATGCATGATTGGCTTAGTTTGATCTGTTTTGTTCTGTGAGATTAACCTCGTATGTGTAAGGCTACTTTGATTCATCTCGTTGCTTAAAGCAAACCGATTCGTGTTTTCTTTGCTGGGATCAGGCATGGTTTTAACATTTTGTGCATTAGAAATTTAGAACTATGTTACAAGTTGAGCAAGACAAACAGAAGCTAACAAAACAAACTTCGGTTAGGATGGTCGTTTTGAAACTATATAAATATGAATTAACAAGTAAAGTGTAAGTTATAAACATAACATGATTAAAACATTAAAACTCTAAAAACGAAAAACACTTTCAAGTAAAAGTAAGAACCACGAAAACTTGCTAAAAACCATGGAAAAGGCCTAGTGAAACTGATATGTCCACAATATACCTTGTTTTCACATCACTAATCAACGGATTACGTCAAAGAGGTTACTCAGCTTATCATTCAAACGCGTAGTATATATTTTATTCTTAGTATTATTTTTAATTTTTACCTAACATTGATGAGCACGTTTTTTATTTGTCGAACCTATGTTCTAATTAAGTATATATTGTTCTTTTCAACATACTAAATATACATAAACACGAATATTAAAAAGTTTCGGCTTTTTACCAATTATTCGAATTGGCAACTAGGAGTTCGTATTCTCTTTGCTTACTTACGGTATACGACATCTCATAATTGAGGCGTTAATGATATACGTATATATTTTTAACGTGTGCCCCAAAGTATATAAATTTTAATAATTAATTAGCGTGTACTCTTTCGGTTTAATATGCTTAAGCCTAATATGAATTCATAAATGGCTACACGCCCAGTAGATAGTTGATACAATTATCAATAAAGAGAAATTTAGATCATGATCATATCTTGATTCACTACTTTCGAGTCAAATGCGATATCTATTCTTGACAGAATTATTCTAATAAGTTGTATAATTGATTTGGCACCAGTCGATCTTTCATTGGCTACTCGAGTATATCTTCCATAACGAGAATACCACTAGAGCTACATAACCTTTATATATATGTGCGTCTGTGAACATGATTCTGTTAAAGTTATTTCAATGTATTAATTTTTAGTTTAATAGTGCAGTGTATATTGGCTTATCTTTTCCACGTGAAAAAAGATTGTTTTTAATTTTCTTTAAAAACATAAACCATTAGAATGATGACACATCTAGAGTATTTGTTAGAACATGTTCTTGGTATAGAACACTTCTACATTCTCTCTCTTAATTTATAATTAATTATATTTATTTTAATTAAGAGAGCTTGTGTGAAATTTTTTACAGTATATCAGAACACTTTCACATTTAGAACTAAATTAGGTTATATATTATATCACTAGAATAGTTAGAGGAATAGTATAAACTTGTTTAGTAGTAATGCAATAACAATAAAAAAATAGAAACTATTATCGGTCGCAGAATGCTAGCCTGATTACCACAAAGTAAATTATCAGCAACATGTTCAATAAAAAAAATAGATTAAACGTTGCACGATCAAGCATAATATAGATCTGTCAACTTAGGATGGACCTTATAAAACGGTAAATGAAAAGAGGAACAAAAGGACTAAAAGTTTGTGGTTGTGTTGAGTGGTGAGTGCTGAAGAGAATGAGGGCTGAGTGAGTGTGGCTTCGCATCATCTCCCACGAGGGCCTTCGCTCCCACTTCCCTTATTTCCCCATCAATGTCTCTCTTTTCTCTTTCATTTTTCTTTTTGTGTATACTTTTTGTCCATCTTTTTACAATTTTATTAAAAAAAAAAGAATAGTATATAGAATATACATTGCATTATTATGATTTATTGCTATATACTAGACCCATCTAAAAACAGAATATAATATTGATGTTGAACCTAGTCATTATCACATGCATATGTGAGCGAGGACCAAAGTATCTATTACCTACTATACAAAGATCGATAGAGGAAATAATAGACCGAGGGGAAATATACATAATATATAGGGAAAACAAATTACCCACCCTGACAAATCATTTGATGGTTTAAGAATTACTCTTATCCGCCCAAGCTCTAGAAAAGAAGAATTTCGCAAGACGAGACCTTAATTGTCTAAGACTAAAGGACAGTAAGGATCATTAGAAATTCACGTGAGACCACGCCTTCTGGCTTCTGCTGCTATGTTACATGACTACAGAACAAACATAGAATTTTATACTTTACAAGAGAAAAAAAGGGAATAATAAAAACTTAAAAATCATAAAAGAGAGTTTCTAAAGTAATTTTCTTAAAAAAATAAAAGGATAACTGAATTAAGATGAAGAAAAAAGTTAATTTGTTATGTAAGAAACTTTGGTCTATAAGTATGAAGCACATATACAAAGTTTAATTAAGGCCACATTATTTTTCTATAAAATGAAGCATTAAATTGGTTATATGTCTTAGACTCTCATTTAATCAATATCAACTTATTTGTGTATTATTCGCAAACAGCAATTATAGAAATAATATATTAATTATTAATTAAAATAACAAACCATTTAATTTCGTTAATATGTGAAATAATATTTTCACTATATAGAATTATACAAAAGTCGATTGGATCCAAACCGTCTTTAAATTTAGTTATCTATATTGGATATCGTAAACCTCAAGTATTTTTTTGAGTTGGATCAGATTGAATTTATGATCAGACAATGGATTTTGGATATTTTTCCCATCCCCTTGTGGAAGTATAAGTTACCTACATCTGGTTTGGAAAAAATAGCTTTAATTTTATGGAATTAACTATAGTTATTCTTTTGCGCCCAAATGTGATATATAAAATGGTGGAAGATTGATAGATAAGATTCCGTCCCTTTCGAGAATTCTGGAATTCTAAATTTAACATATAAATATATTAATATAAAATATATCAGCATCTAGACATGGCCCCTTTACTAACATATATATAACCCTCTACACAGTTTCCTTGTCCTCATCAAAAATCAACAAGCTCATTGTGAAGAGCAGGCATACAAACAAATTTACACACACACAAAAAAAAACTAAAACCTAGTTCATAAACAATCATCATCACAATGTCTGGTGTGTGGGTGTTCAACAAGAACGGAGTGATGAGGCTGGTTGAGAATCCTTACAACCAATCCTCCGGAGATTCGTCGGACTCTACCTCCTCCGGTGGTAGCCAGCAGCAAAGGATGAGGAGGAAGATCCTTGTCCATCTTCCGACCAGTGAGGTTGTCTCTTCGTACGGATCTCTTGAGAGGATCTTGAAGGGTCTTGGATGGGAGAGGTACTACTATGGAGACAACGCCGATCATCTCCTCCAGTTCCACAAGAAAACATCCATCGATCTTATCTCTCTCCCACGAGACTTCTCAAAGTTTAACTCTATTCATATGTATGATATCGTTGTCAAGAACCCTAACGTCTTCCATGTCCGAGACATGTAGTAGCCGATCATCAAAACTGAACTGGGTCAGTTTGAGTCTTGATACTCTCCAATCATTCTCGCTGATATATCTATATGTATCATGTATAAATTTGTTCGTGGTTTGTTTTATTTTGTATGTGTTTTGTGTTAGGTCAATTTATAGTGGTCTCAAGCTAGAGCCCTTCTAATGACTCGTATCATTTTATGATTTTAATGTATTTGAATGGTTGATTTCAAAGTTGACTGTTATATAATGCGAAACATATTAGTTTTGGTCCAATATTAGCATTCAAATAATATGATGTGCGGAATATAAGTAATTAAATTAAATATACATATGAGAAATTTGATATCTCAAGAGATTTGATATACAATAATTTTATACATTAATTCAGTGTTTTGTAATTAAAAATTGTATACGTAATTAAAGGATTAAATCATATTCCATGATAACATATTGTCATAAAAAGTGACTGTTAAATGTAATTAACAATATGTTCTAAAAAAAGTGAAAGACCAATAGATGCATGATTAAATGCATAAGTATTATGATAATATAGATACATCAATAATGAAATACAATGATAATTTCAAGCAGGACGAAATCTAAAGAGGGAAAGTAAAAAAGATATGCAATTAGAGAAGGTCCCCAATAGTTTGGGAAAGACAATGGATAAAATGATGGGCGCACGTGTTCTCTCATACTTTTCTACCGACTTTGGACAGCTGTCAGTTACTGATTGCTCGTTTCTCTACTTCATCACATATTAGAATGATGGGCGCACGTGATACCTAGCCTTTTCACTTGGAATCAGGGCACGTGTCAATTCCCCACTGCCCATTTCCCCCACATTGTCACTTCCTTATCCATATCGAACAAACTTTCTTTCTTCTCCCAAATAATTTAGCACGAATCCTTCTCGCCTGAGAGCATCTCCAATGGTGATAACACCATTGGAGTTCTTAGCATTATTTTAATAATTTTTTTTTAATAGTTAAGAATTCTAATAAAAAATGTTTGTCCAATGGTATATCTAATTAGGAGTCCTTCGATATAATTTTGTCCCATGTTTCCTTCACCTGAAAGAGATTTACAAGATAAAAATTAGACATCAAAAGTAATCAACTTGTTCTCCTATACAATCGAACTTGTTCTCCTATACATTCACAACATTAAAGAATCTGACTTATAAACAATCTGAAAAGAATCTGAAACCGTAAAGAATTCACAACATTAAAGAATTCACAGAGCACACAGTAGTAATACTAATCTATGAGAAGAAGATAGTACTTCTGGGTAAACAATCTGAAGAACACAACACTCCAATCGTAATGAATCACAGAGTCGAAATCTTAACAACACAACACAACACAACCCTCTTTGAACTACAAACAAAAATCGTTTTCAAACACTAACTACAAACGAAGACTTTCCCAAATCAATTCAAACACAAATCGTTTTGAAACCTTAATAGATTCAGGTGAAGGAAGGTCTGGAGGGAGCTGTTACTGAAGTAAACAATGCAATGCTTTCAAGACAAGGGCCATTCAGGTGAAGGAAGGTCTGGAGGGAGCTGTTCCTGGCGTCACTGTGACTCTTAACCCTGAAAAGGTATTTATTTTACTGCAGTTGTTGAATGTATTGTCATGAATGTCACCATTCTCGATTATGTTGAAGCATGTTTGGAACGTTATGGTTGCTAACAAATCTTGACCTTGGCTAAAAAAATTTCTTCTGATGTGATTGAACAGCCAAGGCGCGGTTGCTTTGAGATCCGGAAGGAAGGTGGCGAAACATTCATCAGTCTTTTGGTAAAACTTCCATTCTATTTATAACAAATCTCAACTCGTCTCACTTATCTGATTTGTTATGTTTGGGTGAGGTTTATTAGTTGTACTAATTTGCATAACACATCTTGTTTTATATGGATATGAGAATGAAAATCTACTGAAACAATATAAATTGGCTTTTCGTCATTTTACATTCAGCAGGGTCATGTTTAGTATGTTAGTTATTGTGAATGTACACTATTATTATGTTTACCTTTCGATCTTAGTTTAGAATGAAAAATTAACATCATTTTTTATCTCACTATGTAGGAGATGAAACGTCCATTTGCACCAATGAAGGCTCTTGATATGGAAGAAGTCATCGAGGACATCATTAAGAAGATTAAATGAGAGAGACATCTACAGACCTGCAAAGAGACTCTTCTTGTGCCGAATCTGTTCTTTGTTTCTGCCAATCAGGATTATGTAGTAGAAGACTTTCTAGAGCAACTTCGGATTTGTTAGGTTCACTTTATTTATTTTTTTCGGTATGAGCACTGTAAGTGCTGTCTGGTTGTTTTTTGCAATGCATGATTGGCTTAGCTTGATCTGTTTTGTTTGTGGGATTAACCTCGTATGTGTAAGGCTACTTTGATTCATCTCGTTGCTTGAAGCAAACCGATTCGTGTTTTGTTTGCTGGGATCAGGCATGTTTTTAACATTTTGTGCATTAGAAATTTAGAACTATGTTACAAGTTGAGCAAGACAAACAGAAGCTAACAAAACAAACTTCGGTTAGGATGGTCGTTTTGAAACTATATAAATATGAATTAACAAGTAAAGTGTAAGTTATAAACATAACACTAGCCTTTGACCCGTGCACCCGCACGGGTTTATTCATGTTTTTAACTTTTAACAATGTCATAAACAATTATTTTTATTTTCTTGTTATAAATTCATAAGTTTTGTCAATGATGTGTTATGTTCAATGTGTTTTGCATCTATTTATGAACTATGAGATTATGTCGATTTTGGTAAAATAAAAATTAAATTGTAAGATATTAACGTTTTTTATAGTTTTACGAAATTATACTATTAACATTGGGATTTATAGTTAAATATAAGTTCAAATTTTATATTGATTTTTTAAAACAAATAAATTATTTAGACAGAAACATAAAAAATAATGAAAGCAAGTAACCGAAAAAAAACAATTGTACCACAATTTTTGAGAAAAAAACTTCAGTATAGTTTTGTAAAGAACAAAAACACAGTGGCTATTTGGAAAAGAATGACTCAGAGTCCATCATGTGTTTTTTTTTTTAACTTGTACCACAGTCCACAAGCAATACAATTACCGTCTGCTCTAGAACTTTGAAGATCACATACGGCTACTTGAGCCAGGCTTAGAGCTTGGTCAAGATCATATAAAGGAGCAAGCTTTATAACAAACCCGTCAAAGTTACTTGTTTTCTCCAAGATTGAATGTTTTAGAGCTTCCTCACGTTTACAAAAATATATATGTGGTTCATATATATTAGGAAGGTATACCCATGGGTCAAAGTCTATGCTTAGCCGGCATAGTTACTTGTTTTCTCCAATAAGTCCGTGATATAATATTCCCTCTGGTGGAAGCTGGATACTCTCTGCTGGTTATAGTTGTTTGGAACATGCTAAAAGAAGGAGAGCAAAGGGAGCACAAAAAGGTCTTTCTCATCCTCTAAAACGAAGTTGTCCAGATTCTTTCCTACCACCAAGTCCATCTCCTTTTCCAGAGAAGAATAACAAAGATTAATCTAAGGGATGATGAAGACCTAACTCTTAGGGGATAGTAAGAGAATGGCACTCACCTGATCATCCATCAAGGCATCAATTGTTGCCTCTTATAATCAACAATAATCTCTCGACTATCAATAAATGAATGATGAGCATCCTACAAGAAACCATCACAAAAGAACATTTCTTTCCGACAACTAAACTCCACTGTTGATACAGAAAATGTACATTTCAAACAGCTTTAAAGAACAAAAAAAAAGTAAGCATCACCTAGTACCTCGTAAGCACGACACATCTCCTTCTCAGGCTCATACTCCACAAAAGCATATCCTCGTGAAGCACCCTCACTAATCGAAATGTAACAACATAATGTATAATCAACACAGTTATGCTAAGACAATATGTGTACAAACCAACAGAAGTAAGATCATAAAGCAGAGCAATTGCAAAGCCTTTACCAATGTGTTTAACCAGCAGAAAGCTCTTAACTTTATCGTATTTATGCATAGCCTGTAAAGAAGAGCCTTTATCCTCACTCCTACAACAAAAGTGTAATTCCACGTATAAAACACATACTCTTACCTCACGAAGAGTCTCCTCCGACGTAAGATGAGAGGAGATTCGACCCACGAAGAAAGTACAGTAAGGATCTCCAGCTGCTTTGGATCACCAGGGATCATCTTCAAAACCCCAAATCACATATCAAATAAATCAACTTTGCGACTTCAGAGACAAAAAAGAGAGAGAGAGAGAGAGAGAGAGAGAGAGAGAGAGAGAGAGAGAGAGAGAGAGAGAGAGAGAGAGAGAGAGAGAGAGAGAGAGAGTACATAGGCTGGTGTTATAGCTGAGGAGAGCTCGACGAAAGCCGCCGTTATTATGTGGGGCAATGTCGTAGGTTTAATCACGTTTAGTAAGGAGATAAAACTACTGTGTTTTAATTCCAGTGGCATTAGAATGTAATTTTTGTGCAACTTTAAGGAGTAAGTATTATTTGTACTTCTGCCTTAATAGTTTAGATGATTAAAACATTAAAATTCTAAAAACGAAAAACACTTTCAAGTAAAACTAAGAACCATGAAAACTTGCTAAAAACCATGGAAAAGGCCTAGTGAAACTAATATGTCCACAATATACCTTGTTTTCAAATCACTAATCAACGGATTACGTCAAAGAGGTTACTCAGGTTATCATTCAAACGCGTAGTATATATTTTATTCTTAGTATTATTTTTAATTTTTATCTAACATTGATGAGCACGTTTTTTATTTGTCGAACCTATGTTCTAATTAAGTATATATTGTTTTTTTCAACATACTAAATATACATAAACACGAATATTAAAAAGTTTCGACTTTTTACCAATTATTCGAATTGGCAACTAGGAGTTCGTATTCTCTTTGCTTACTTACGGTATACGACATCTCATAATTGAGGCGTTAATGATATACGTATATATTTTTAACGTGTGCCTCAAAGTATATAAATTTTAATAATTAATTAGCGTGTACTCTTTCGGTTTAATATGCTTAAGCCTAATATGAATTCATAAATGGCTACACGCCCAGTAGATAGTTGATACAATTATCAATAAAGAGAAATTTAGATCATGATCATATCTTGATTCACTACTTTCGAGTCAAATGCGATATCTATTCTTGACAGAATTATTCTAATAAGTTGTATAAGTGATTTGGCACCAGTCGATCTTTCATTGGCTACTCGAGTATATCTTCCATAATGAGAATACCACTAGAGCTACATAACCTTTATATGTATATATGTGCGTCTATGAACATGATTCTGTTAAGTTATTTCTGTGATATAACAAACTAGGGGTGGGCGTTCGGGTACCCGTTCGGATTCGGGTCGGATATTTCGGATTTTCGGGTATTTCGGTATAGAGGTCTAGAACCCGTTCGGGTATTTCTGTACTTCGGGTCGGGTTCGGGTATTTTTAGATCGGATTCGGTTATTTCGGATCGGGTTCGGATATTTAGATTTTGAAAAAAATATTAAAATTTTTATTTCTCAAGTTTGTTGTATTTAAAAATATAACTTTTAGTTAACTAATTTTCTATTTTTAATAGATTGAATGGTTAATAGATTTGGACATAACATTTTAAAACTAAAAAGGCACTAATTTAAATTTTTTTATGTAAGTTTTTGTTAATTTTTGAAATAAAAAACTTGACATGCATTTTAAGTGATTAACAAATTATTTTTTCTGTAATTGTATGTATATCATATGAACTTAAAGTATGTGTAGTATCAATATAAATATTTTATATAAAATGAGAGATATAAACTAGAAATATAAGGTTAATTATACATATGTTCGGTTATCTTCGGATATCCATTCGGGTTCGGGTATTATCCGTTCGGGTTCGGGTATCCAATCTCTCCTTATTCAATACTCGTTCGGGTATTTTGCTACTTCGGTTCGGATTTCGGTTCGGGTTCGGATGCCACTTCGGATATCGGGTAAAGTGCCCACCCCTATAACAAACTAAGTCCCACATAGGAGAATTAGACAAGAAATGTCTAATATATAAAGAGATGTCCAACTCTAATAGTACGAGGCCTTTTGAGATGGAAACCAAAAGTAAATCCATGCGGGCTTGCCAATTAGGCCCAAAGTGGACAATATCGTACTAATCAGAGAATATAGAGTTGGACATGGGATTTCGCAATCCCAACAATTGGTATCAGAATAACTCTCTTATTATCTTAAGGAAAAATAACTCAAAAACCTTAAGCTCACAATCTCTCAATCTCTAAACCATAAGTTATGCAAGACTCTTGCATCTTCTTATATAGAGATTAATAACTCCTAATCCTATTAGGTAATATATCTAGATAACTCCTAAACATATTAATATTCCTAATTTTCATAACTCGGTAGGATTAGGTCTTTAACTTATTTCTCAAGTTTCCTTTTCTTTCAAGCTTAATCCAACATTCTCCCCCTTAAGCTTGAGATCCATTTTCGACAAGTCTTCATCAATACCTCTAATTTCTTTGAGCTTCAGTTTCCCAAATGCTTTCATCACAATATCGCTTCTCTGTTCACTCTCAGCTGTATGCCAATATATCTCTTGAAGCCATATAGCTTGTTCCATAGCTTCAGTCCCTGCTATGCCTTCGGCTGCACATGACGGTAACACAAGAATCTCTTATTTGCTTGAACTCCACATAATTGATTTTTCATTATCATAAAATATATGTTCTGCCACGTTCTTTCCATCATCCAAGTCAGTTCTATGACCTCTACCAATGTCTCCAACAATTGGTATCAGAGCCGGTTGACGAGAAATCTGCAAGAAAGACCGAAATACCCTTTGAGTGATGAATGAGTGATGAATGGGTATCCTATGAGTTAGGAATGAGAGGTGTGTGGCAGAAATCAAGTCAGAAGATTCTGGAAGTCAGTTGTGGAACACGAGATGAATGTGATCCTTAGTTTGAAGGGGAGAATGTGATATAACAAACTAAGTCCTACATTGGAGAATTAGACAAGGAATGTCTAATATATAAAGAGATGTCCAACTCTAATAGTACGAGGCCTTTTGGGATGAAAACCAAAAGTAAATCCATGCGGCTTGCCAATTAGGCTCAAAGTGGACAATATCGTACTAATCAGAGAATATAGAGTTGGACATGGAATTTCGCAATCCCAACAATTTCACTGTATTACAGTTTAGTTTAATAGTGCAGCGTATATTGGCTTATCTTTTCCACGTGAAAAAAAAAATAAGAATTGGGAGTATGAGAATTAATATGATATTTTCAATAAAAAATAATTTGCAAAGAGCTTCGAATCGTGATCTGATATTCTGATGATGACTAGTTTTTCTGGTTCCTATTAAACGATTGAAAGTCTGGTTGGTTTAAACTAAAGAGAACATCACGTTAATTTGTATATTAAGGCTGGTTATCTTTGACAAAAAACATAACACTTTCGCATTTATTAAATGCTATACGAAAAAAGTTATATCTTATCGGTCTATAATTTAACATTTAGTAAATGCTAAACGAAAAATTGATATCATAAGAGCATCAACAATGGTTTGCTCTAACACATAGACCTGGGACAGATCGGATATCCGGATCCGGATCTGGATTCATTTTATCCGTAAAATTGCTATCCGGATTCGGGTTTTCTGGATATTTTCGAATATCCACGGATATCCGGATCCGTATTTTTTTTTTAAATAAATTAAATTAAAAACTAGCTAATTAAAATGATTTATTTAATTTATTTAGTCTATTAATTTTTTAAAATAAAAAAATTATTAAAATTGAATAAAATTTTAATAAAATCATTATTTTATAAAAAAAATTATATACAGTATACATATATAAATATAAACAAAATTTAAATATTTTAAATAAATAGTAAGTTCGGATCCGGATATCCAGACCTAAATTTTCATTATCCGGATCCGCCGAATCCATAAAATCAAGATGCGGATCCGGACGCCTTGGATATCCATTTTTCGGATAGGATCGAAGCAAATCCCAGATTGGATAACGGATCTCGGATATAAGTCTCATGCACATATTCTTAAATAATATTGTTTAATTAATTATTTGTTTTTAATTTTCTTTAAAAACATAAACTAGGCATGGGCGTTCGGTGGACCGTTCGGTTTCGGTCCGGATAATTCGGATTTTCAGATTTTCGGTGTTATACTCAGAAGTACCATTCAGATTTTACTAATTATCAGATCGGTTTCGGTTCGGTTTCTTTCGGGTTCGGTTCGGATCGGATGTAACCAATGTTTAAAATCGTCCAAAAATATTTTTTTAAAACCTTAAAAATTGACAATTTTTTTTCTAAATATATAAATTATTTACAAATCTAATTAAAAATTAGTTAAATTATCTAAATTAACTAAAAAGTATTCAAAATAACAATTAAAACAAACTAAAAAAATATTTTGAATATCTTAAAATATCTAAATCATCTTAAATATATACAAACTTTAACATATTTAACTAATTTCGGATATCTTCGGATCCTAGTTCGGATGCCGGTTCGGTTCGGATTATAACCAAACACCAAAGTACTAAGCTCATAAGTCCCGTTCGGATATTTTTGTATAACAGTTCGAATTCGGTTTTGGTTTTTCTGATTCGGATCTAGGTAGATACTTCGGATTAAGTTAAAAACGCCCAGGCCTAACATAGACCATTAGAATGATGACACATCTAGAATATTTGTTAGAACATGTTCTTGGTATAGAACGCTTCTACATTCTTTTTTTTTTTTCCGTCAAATATATTATTATTCCAACATAAAATACAAGAGTTCATACATAATACATCGGCGACAAAACGAGATAGTCCCAGAAACCGAAAGCCCATAAGAAGCGGCGACTTGAGTCCACATCGGGACAACTAAAGCCCACACCGGAGCAACTTACTGAAACAAAGCTGAAAAATAGTCCGAAACTCATATAAACTACCACAAAAGAATTTTAAACAACAATTTCACAAACTTTCGAACCGAGTAAAGACCAATGATCGGGGAAATATCGTTGCTGCCCATAGCACGCCATACGATAACCTCCACTTCTAACACCCACACCACACGACTATCGCTGCTGCCTACGCCCGTCAAGCGATAACGTCCAACAAAACAAATACCTGAAACTTCATAACCCAACAGGGGGAACACTCACTCGGTTCACCTCCTTCGGATACGGATGTGCCGCATTCATACGACCACTCACCCTCGATAGAAGCTTTACTCTAATACCACAGAATGAAGTCTTGCCAATCAATCTCTCCTGACACGCTCTAAACACACGGCAAGCAATCACTGAACTCAACACCATATATGAAAGTCTGCTAAATAAGTTTAAAATTCTGTATTTTCAAGAACCAAAACATGATACCAAGTTTCAACAACCAGGAAATCGAACGCTCCACTCCACAACAACCCAATCCGCAACAAAACCACTTGGAAAATAAAGAAGAGAGGCAACCAACCCGTCACGCGCCGTCACCGCTATGACTCCGAATAGATCTAGAAATGGAAAATCAGATCTGTCGAAAGTTAAACCCATAAACACCGACTCAACCTGCTTTAGAACCTGCGATGCCTCGTAGTTACACCAGTGAAAAATCTCAAGACACCGGAACAAGCTCTCCCCGTAGCAGTACTAGGGAGCCGGCGGCGAGACCTTAACCAGTGCTTCCAACATATCAGCACCAACAGAAAAAGAAAGAGATGAGCAAATAAAAATGAGATAGGGAAGAAGGAGGATGGCCGGCAACGGACGCGCAGGTCACGCGCCGGCGGACTTGAAACTCTGAAAAAGTCGCCTTTGGAGAGAAGAAGGTGAGAGGATATTACGGTTTTTTTTTCAACGCTTCTACATTCTCTCTCTTAATTTATAATTAATTGTATTTATATTTAATAAAGAGAGCTTGTGTGAGAGCACACCATTGCTGATGCTCTAACACTTTCACATTTATTAAACGTTATGAAATTTTTTACAGTATATAGAACACTTTCACATTTAGAACTAAATTAGGTTATATATTATATCACTAAAATAGTCAGAGGAATAGTATAAACTTGTTTAGTAGTATTTAGTAATGCCATAACAATAAAAAAATAGAAACTATTATCGGTCGCAGAATGCTAGCCTGATTACCACAAAGTAAATTATCAGCAACATCTTCAATAAAAAAAATAGATTAAACGTTGCACGATCAAACATAATATAGATCTGTCAACTTAGGATGGACCTTATAAAACGGTAAATGAAAAGAGGAACAAAAGGACTAAAACTTTGTGGTTGTGTTGAGTGGTGAGTGCTGAAGAGAATAGGGCTGAGTGAGTGTGGCTTCGCATCATCTCCCACGAGGGCCTTCGCTCCCACTTCCCTTATTTCCCCATCAATGTCTCTCTTTTCTCTTTCATTTTTCTTTTTG
This sequence comes from Brassica rapa, assembly GCF_000309985.2. NCBI lineage: Eukaryota > Viridiplantae > Streptophyta > Magnoliopsida > Brassicales > Brassicaceae > Brassica > Brassica rapa. The sequence continues at coordinate 3,120,087 of NC_024795.2, read as the reverse complement.
TGTATACTTTTTGTCCATCTTTTTACAATTTTATTTTAAAAAATAAGAATAGTATATAGAATATACATTGCATTATTATGATTTATTGCTATATACTAGACCCATCTAAAAACAGAATATAATATTGATGTTGAACCTAGTCATTATCACATTGCATATGTGAGCGAGGACCAAAGTATCTATTACCAACTATACAAAGATCGATAGAGGAAATAATAGACCAGAGGGAAAATATACATAACATATAGGGAAAACAAATTACCCTGACAAATCATTTGATGGTTTAAGAATTACTCTTATCCGCCCAAGCTCTAGAAAAGAAGAATTTCGCAAGACGTGACCTTAATTGTCTAAGACTAAAGGACAGTTAGACCAACCGCAACAGCGGATTTTATGCCAAAATCCTTAACAAAATAATATTAAAATATTTAGTGGGTCCCTCATTTTATTAAGGATTGTGCTACAATGACTTTTCCAATCTTTATTTACGGATCTCACTTTTGATAATCTCTTCACTGTTCGCGGACTCCACTGCTGCGTGGAAATCCGCAATTGGCCAATTTTTTTTTTTTAATTCGGACAAAAAAAGAAAAAATAATAAAATATTCTAAAAAGTGTTGTTAAGGATTTTCTGTTAAGGACTATGGTTATGGGTGCTCTAAGGATCATTAGAAATTCACGTGAGACCACGCCTTCTGGCTTCTGCTGCTATGTTACATGACTATAGAACAAACATAGAATTTTATACTTTACAAGAAAAAAAGGGAATAATAAAAACTTAAAAATCATAAAAGAGAGTTTATAAAGTCATTTTCTTAAAAAAAATAAAAGGATAACTGACTTAAGATGAAGAAAAAAGTTAATTTGTTATGTAAGAAACTTACTTTGTTTTGGTCTATAAGTATGAAGCACATATACAAAGTTTAATTAAGGCCACATTATTTTTCTATAAAATGAACCATTAAACTGGTTATATGTCTCAGACTCTCATTTAATCAATATCAACTTATTTGTGTATTATTCGCACAAACAGCAATTATAGAAAAATTATTCGCAAACAGCAATTATAGAAAAATTCTTCGCAAACAGCAATTAAATTCTCTTTTAAAATAGTCATTCACTTTAATTTATCATTTCTGAAACTATGTAAAACCATCGTACCAAGACTGATAATTTGTATGTAGACTTGTATTGATCTCGAAACCAACATTATGAAATAATGATGAATTTTTATAAACTAATACATGTCTCATGTACATGAGATAAAAATTATTTTTACGGCATAAAATATAATGTATATATATGTTTTCAGATAATCAAATCTTCGGTTATCTTAGTCTTTTGTGGAAAATGATTATTTTAGTTTATATTTTCATATTTTGAATAATCTTATGAATTATAAATATATTATGTGCCACAACCATTTAGTTACGTAATAATAAGTTGGACCGATGCTACGTCACGCATGAGCTCATGCAAACTAGAAGTAGTCTTGCCATTCCATTTAAGATCCCTTATATATTAATTGAGTAAAATTTGAAAAGATGTAACCTCAATTTTGTATTAATTAAAAGAGGCCCCAATGCATAGGTGGCACTCAATTAGGTAGTCAATTACATTCAATTGAAAAATAAGTAGGTCCACATTCGATTTTTATATGTTGTTAGATACATAAGTTGGTCAAACTATATGATATAATGATATGATATGATATTTTCTTTCCTTAAATAAAACCTACGGAATTACCATAAATGACTAATATATATATGACAATTAATGAGTTTAATAATAAAGATTTGATAACAATGTATATCTCCTCCATCATTTTTTGTTTAATTTTATATTATTAAAATAAATTAAACAATCAAATTAGCTATAAAAATAAAATTTAGATTTTTTTCGTATATGTTATATTTTGAATTTTTGAAAACGACAATAAATGACTAAAACTATTAAAATTATTATGTTAAAAATTAATGATCAATGGTTTAACATTTTTATTATAAGAAGATACACATGATTTTAAAACCATATGAGTAAAAAATATCATTTAATAATAAAATAAATATATATATATATATTAAACACTATATACCATAAGATTACATAAATATTTTAATATTAAAACTTTCAATGAATTTTCAAGAACATTTATAAATTATAAACTTATTAAAGATTTCAGATTGAAAATTTTGTTATCGATGATTTAGATATTTTGTTATAAAACGATATGAACGATCATAGAACCGTATGATTATAAATTATTATTTAATATATAACTATACAAAATATACTATTCCTAGAAAAATAGGTTGGTCCATCTTAACTTATATTACACTTTTTATTAAACTAACTATCGAATTGATAAATAACGTACCAAAAAATGTTTTGCACTTTCCTTAAATAAAAGCTACGAAATTACCTAATATGATTAACGTATATGTGAAAATTAATTATAATGAATAATAAATATTTGATAACAATTTTTGTATCTTAGTTCTTTTTTTAATTTTATATTTTAAAATATATTTAAAAATCGCATTAAATATATAATAAAAACATTTATAATTTTTCTTATATGTTATATTTTGAATTTTTCAAAACGTCTATAAATTATTAGAAATTTGAAGATCCCCACTCTGAAAATTTTGTGATCAATAGATTATTTTTTTGTCATAATAAGTTACAAATGATCATAAAATTGTATTAATATGAACTTTTATTTAATATTATAAGAAGATACACATTATTTTAAAACCATATGAGTAAAAAATATCATTTAATAATAAAACATATATATTTATATATATATATATAGATTATACTATATACCATAAGATTACATAATTATTTAATATTAAAACTTTCAATGAATTTTCAAAAACATTTATAAATTATAAACTTATTAAAGATTTCACATTGAAAATTTTGTTATCGATGATTTAAATATTCAGTTATAAAATGATATGAATGATCATAGAACTGTATGATTATAAATTCTCATTTAATAAATGACTATATAAAATATACTATTCTTAGAAAAATAGGTTGGTCCATCTTGACTTACATTATATTTTTTATTAAACTAACTATCGAATTGATAAATAATCTACCAAAATTTTTTTTGCACTTTCCTTAATTAGAAGTTACGAAATTACCTAATATGATTAACGTATATATGAAAATTAATTATTATGAATAATAAATATTTGATAACAATTTTGGTATCTTAGTTCTTTTTTTTTAATTTTATATTATTGAAAGATATTAAATAATCACATTAAATATATAATAAAAACATTTATATTTTTTCTTATATGTTATATTTGAATTTTTCAAAACGTCTATATATTATTAGAAATTTGAATATTCCCACTCTGAAAATGTTGTGATCAATAGATTATTTTTTTGTTATAATAAGTTACAAATGATCATAAAATATAACGCATATGAATTTTTATTTAATAAATATTCAAACTAAATAATATATATATATATATAAACACTAATGAGTTAAAGCAACAAGATTGGCTGATCAATTTAGTCGTCCAGTTGAAATCTTTCAAAAGTATGTGAAAGCCTAAAATCAAAGTAAATATGGATTTAGAATAGTAATTATATTTTACTAACCAAATACCGAAAAAATCGAACCGAACCGAAACCAACCCGATATCCGGATTGAACACCTGTAATCCAAATGAAGCCAAACTATTGTTTCATTCTCCAAAATATAATAAAAAGAATAACTTAATTCTGCGCAAGGCGCGGGTCTTATCCTAGTAATTATATAAACAAGAATCTAATTTTTTCTGAAATCATACCAAAGATTCTTCGACATTAAAAAAAACTAACCACACAACATATACATATAAATTAAAAAACAAATTCCAAAATAAAACCTAGTTCATCATCAGGGTACGTGGACTAAGCACGAATCAAACACTTAAAACTTTAGGACGTCCAAGTTTATCAGATCTGTAAGATAACCATCCGAGTTCGGATCTACGAACATCCTTAGAGTTCATCTAAAATAACAAAATACTCTTAACTTAAAAATCAAAACAGCTAGTTCGCCCTAAAGGTTTCTCTCTCTGACGCTCTTCCCTAGGTGGCCTCCTCCATGGATTTCCTTTTCAGGTTCAATCCAGTTCTCCAGCCTCCAACACTCTGAAGCAGCTCTCCCATGGCTCCGATGGTGATGGTGCCCCGTCTTTCATCACTCCGGCCCTCGTCTCCTCCGTTGCGACCCCGCCCTCCTCCAGATCCGCCGCCGTCTCTGCCTTCTCTGGTGCCGTTCGAAGCTCTCTCTCCGCAACCGTGTTCGTCGTCTCTTGCGCAAGCTCTCACTCCGCACGAACCACCAGATTCGCCGCGGTGTTTGTTTTCTCGGGTGCCGTTCCAAGCTCTCTCCCGGCCAGAACCACCGGATCCTCCCGACGCTTCATTCCGCCTCGTTGTTCACCTGCACTTTAACACACCATTCACCCTCTCTCAAGCGTATATTCAGAATCTGGAAACTCGATTTCCAAATCTGGCCAGTGGTGGTGTTGTTTCTTTTGTGTTCTTTGGTGCCACAAGATTTGGTTCTAAAAGTTTATATCCAAATCTTTTGGTTCGTGTTTGTGGAATCATCACTGTTCTTCGGCCATTCATACCATCTCTTCAAGTTCTTACCCATATCTTAACTCTAAAGCCTCCATCTAGGATGGCAACAAAGAAAAGTGGTGGTGGTGGTCTCCCGGTGTCTGCTAGCGACACTTCCTTCGCCTACGGGCTCCTTTCTCCTGTGGTATACAGGTATCTATTTGGGTGTGTCGATGACACTTCTTTCGCCTACTGGCTCCATTTTCCTGTGATATACAGGTCTCTATTTGGGTGTTTCGACCTCCATACCAGTCGTCCTTGTAAGGTCCTTCATGCTCATCATAGTTCTTTATTTACTATTTATTCTGCTACTGTAAAATGGTTTAGACAGCTATCTGTATGGGTGATGTTGGAATTGAGGTTCATGATCTTAGCTGGTGATATACCGATGGGCTTAGTCTCATTTGGTTCTACCTTTGTGACCTTTAGTAGCATTTATATCGCCTTGGCGCGAGCGTCTGCAGTATGCAGTTCTCTTATGGGTTTCATTCCGGATGTTGGTGTTGTGTTTGTGTATCTCTCTTCTTGGTGTTGGTGGCAGGTAGAAGAGAAATTCATTGTCATCTTTATCCCAATGAATATGGATGTGGCGGGTTTTAATTTCCCGCTTGTCCCTCGTTTGAATCAGTCTTTTTTCCTAATATTTCTTCCTATATGGAGTAAATTGGATGAACAAGTTTCGTTGGTATTGCAAGGATCTTCCTCCCATCGAATGCTCTTCTCTGCGTATGGTGCAGTGTGTGTTGTCCTACGGGTTACACTAGATGCGGTCTTTAAAGAAGCTTATGATGTTGTTGTGGTACGATTTCATATGGCTCCTTCTTGTGATTTGTGTCGCCATTCTATCCCTTATGTTGTTGTTGTTGTTTGTTTGGCTGTCAATAGCCCTTTTGTACTCTCCTTTGTTGGAGTGTAAACACATTTAAAATTAATGCAAGTTTAGTTTGATCAAAAAAACAAAATACTCTTAAACTATCAAAATAATAATATATAAATTATTTATTAAAATAACAAACCATTTAATTTCGTTAATATGTGAAATAATATTTTCACTATATAAAATTATACAAAAGTCGATTGGATCCAAACCGTCTTTAATTTTAGTTATCTATATTGGATATCGTAGACCTCAAGTATTTTTTTGAGTTGGATCAGATTGAATTTATGATCAGACAATGGATTTTGGATATTTTCCCATCCCCTTGTGGAAGTATAAGTTACCTACATCTGGTTTGGAAAAAATAGCTTTAATTTTATGGAATTAACTATAGTTATTCTTTTGCGCCCAAATGTGATATATAAAATGGTGGAAGATTGATAGATAAGATTCCGTCCCTTTCGAGAATTCTGGAATTCTAAATTTAACATATAAATATATTAATATAAAATATATCAGCATCTAGACATGGCCCCTTTACTAACATATATATAACCCTCAACACAGTTTCCTTGTCCTCATCAAAAATCAACAAGCTCATTGTGAAGAGCAGGCATACAAACAAATTTACACACACAAAAAAAAAACTAAAAACCTAGTTCATAAACAATCATCATCACAATGTCTGGTGTGTGGGTGTTCAACAAGAACGGAGTGATGAGGCTTGTTGAGAATCCTTACAACCAATCCTCCGGAGATTCGTCGGACTCTACCTCCTCCGGTGGTAGCCAGCAGCAAAGGATGAGGAGGAAGATCCTTGTCCATCTTCCGACCAGCGAGGTTGTCTCTTCGTACGGATCTCTTGAGAGGATCTTGAAGGGTCTTGGATGGGAGAGGTACTACTATGGAGACAACGCCGATCATCTCCTCCAGTTCCACAAGAAAACATCCATCGATCTTATCTCTCTCCCACGGGACTTCTCAAAGTTTAACTCTATTCATATGTATGATATCGTTGTCAAGAACCCTAACGTCTTCCATGTCCGAGACATGTAGTAGCCGATCATCAAAACTGAACTGGGTCAGTTTGAGTCTTGATACTCTCCAATCATTCTCGCTGATATATCTATATATCATGTATAAATTTGTTCGTGGTTTGTTTTATTTTGTATGTGTTTTGTGTTAGGTCTATTTATAGTGGTCTCAAGCTAGAGCCCTTCTAATGACTTGACTTGTATCATTTTATGATTTTAATGTATTTGAATGGTTGATTTCAAAGTTGACCGTTATATAAGGCGAGACATATTTGTTTTGGTCAACGATTAGCATTCAAATAATATGATGTCTGGAATATAAGTAACTAAATTAAATATACTTATTAGAAATTTGATCTCTCAGGAGATTTGAAATACAATAATTATATACATTAATTCACTGTTTTGTAATTAAAAAATTGTATACGGATTATTAAATCATATTCCATGATAACATATTGTCACAAAAAGTGACTGTTATAAAAACATAATTAACAATATGTTTCTAAAAAAAGTGAAAGAGCAATAGATACATGATTAAATGCATATTATGATATAATATAGATACAGCCATAATGAAATACAATGATAATTTCAAGCAGGACGAAATCTAAAGAGGGAAAGTAAAAAAGATATGCAATTAGAGAAGGTCCCCCAAAGGTTTGGGAAGACAATGGATAAAATGATGGGCGCACGTGTTCTCTCATACTTTTCTACCGAATTTAGACAGCTGTCAGTTACTGATTGCTCGTTTCTCTATTTCATCACATATTAGAATGATGGGCGCACGTGACACCAAGCCTTTTTTGTGGAATCGGGGCACGTGTCGATTCCCCACTGCCCATTTCCCCCACATTGTCACTTCCTTATCCACTTCGAACAAACTTTCTTTCTTCTCCCAAATAATTTAGCACGAATCCTTTTCGTCTAACACTGCCTATGTTCGGTTTATTACATATAATTTGTTGAACTAACATCATTGGCCTAAGATGCTTGACAGCTTCGTGTTTTTTTTGCCATTGGATAAGTAGTTTTCTGCTAAAAGATTTTTCAGCATTTGGATTGTTCTATATCCCTATTTGTGTATTTGAGTGTTGATCCCCAAATCTTTTTACACAGCTACACCAAACAATTGAACTGATCATATAAGTTTTTTCCTTTCAAATGCTTGAATATTACTCTTGTATATATATACGGATCTCACACCCTAACCTAAACTGATATTGAAAACATATTTACTAACTAAACATCATAGTTAGTTTGCCAACACCTTTCTATAGTAGTAATTAAAGACAAAAAAGTATTTAATAAAGAAGTGACTGGACTTGGGGTATAATAATCAATGACCATATGCATGCTCATATTTAGAGTGGTCTTTCAAGTCTTAATTAACCGTTAGAGATCGTATTGGTCGAACCTTGCAAGAGTTAAAGTTCAAGAGTTAAGAAAAAAATGCACTCGTCCAGACAGAAGCATGTTTGTACAACAACTTATACAAGTCACTAATGCTTGTGCAACAACTTCGAGTGGCTCTAATAAATTAAAACCATATTCTTTAATAGGGATAACGAAACATGTTTCATAAGCAAGATAAAGATTATATGTGTGGAAAAGATGAATCATGACACTGGTGAAACCTAATAAAATGCCGATGTGAAAATACCATAATAATACAATATTAAACTCTAAGACTGAAGCAAAACAATTAACAGATTAACACAAAATAAAGACATAGAAACCAGATGTGGATCATGATTAATTGCATGAAACTAAATTTTATGATCATCTGCAATATTACTATGGGTACTAAATTACTAATTTCTTATAGTAAGTAAGATATAACTACGTACTCCTATAAATATAGTGCCCAACTGTGCATGAGATGGCAAATCATATTTTTCTTACAATATTTTTATAAATTGGGTTTAGAGAAAAAGAGCAAAAAACTTAGTTCATATATATCAAAATATTATCGATAGGTTAGATATTCTTTTTTTTTTTTTTGAAGATAATAGGTTAGATATTCATAATGTTACAATTACATAAAACATGTATAACATTATATATAGTAATCAACATAGACCATAAGGTCCACAGTGCCATTTATTTACAAAACACCACAAATAGAAAACTGTGGAATGGGCAAAGATTATAAATTAAAAAGTTTTGGGGTCGTTTTGCTAGAAATTACATTTTATATGGACTTTCTGTGGAAACGTGAGGTGATAAAAGTTCTGTAGCTTAAGGGAAAATAGAAATAAAACAAACAATGATATTTTGTGGTTGGCAGTCGATTATTCCATTTTCGGTAATATTTATTTATTTTAATTTTCCTCCAACGATTACGTATCCACTACTGTTCCTTCTTCTTCATCCACATCGCTTCGCTGCTGATCGATGGAGTCGATCCACTGTAATAGCTTCGTAAAACCTAATTTCTCCCTTAATCACACTCTTCGGAGACGAAATCTCTCTGTGTTTGATCGGAGAGATGCTCCTTCGCGGACGTTCTCAGCTGTACGGACTTCCAACTTCTCCGTTACCTCCGCGGCTGCGTCGACGGATGTTTCCACTTCCACTCGAAACGCCTCGATTGGGAACCGGAATCCGAAAGACGCTGCGATAATGACGACGGGGATGGAGAGAGTAGGCAAATCGAGCGCCGCGCTGGAGCAGCTCGATATCGAGCGAGGCGTCTGCATCCCTTTCCGAAAGTACTCTCCAGAGACTGTAATGATTCATTAATCGCCTCTTAAAGTATTTCGTTTCAGTTAATTTCATTGTTTGATTCACTGATGATGTTTTGGTGATTTAGGTGAGGAGTAAGGTGCTGGAATCAAGAGGATCAGTCGTCTCTCTTGCTTCACGAGGTGTGGAGATCGTTTGGAACCTGGGGCTGTATTGGTCTACCTTAGTGTATGATTTTTTGGTTGGGAGGGATGAGGAAGTCGTCCCGTTCCGTGCTAGGCAGCTTAGGAACCTCTTGTGTAACTTGGGGCCTTCTTTTATCAAAGCTGGACAGGTTCTTGCAAACAGACCTGATATCATCCGTGAAGATTACATGAACGAGCTCTGTATTCTTCAAGATGATGTTCCTCCGTTCCCCAACGAGGTAAAGTTTTAAACTTTTGGAGGAATTTGTTGAGTGAGATGTTTTTTTTTTCATGTTAGCATGTGGCTTTGTGTGATGAGGATTGAGGCTAAGTTGTGGAGTGTTTTCCAGGTTGCTTTCAAGATTATTGAGGAAGAGTTAGGCCAACCTCTTGAGTCCCTGTTTAGCAAGATTTCTTCGGAGACAATAGCGGCTGCGAGCTTGGGACAAGTTTATAGAGCTACTCTACGTGCTACTGGAGAGGATGTTGCTATCAAGGTTCGAAATGGAATTATTTTACTGTAGTTTCTTCTTCGAAACTTGTGTGATTTAATATGGCTGTAATAAACTGAAACTGTCCTAAAGTTTGGTTCTGACATTTGTTTTTTTTATGTATATACAGGTGCAGAGACCACAGATAGAGCCCATAATTTACCGGGATCTCTTTCTTTTCCGAACCCTTGCCTCATTCTTAAACGGCTTTAGTCTACAGAAACTGGGTTGCAACGCAGAGCTGATAGTTGATGAATTTGGAGAAAAACTTTTGGAGGAGCTTGACTACACCTTGGTATTCTTAGTTTGACTCTATTTGCCTGGGTTTACTTAATGATCTGAGATAACGAGTCTTTCTATAATCCTGGTTAACCATAACAGGAAGCCAGGAACATTGAAGACTTCCTGGAGAACTTTAAAGATGACCCCACTGTCAAAATTCCTGGAGTATACAAGAATCTTTGTGGTCCAAGGGTTCTGGTCATGGAATGGATTGATGGTATTCGATGTACTGACCCACAGGTACGACTTTCAAATAGGGGCCAGACCAATATAAATTCTTTTATACCCTCTTAAAATGTCAGAAATAAAGTACACTCTTGAGTATTGACTCTTACGAATTGTACTCAGGCCATCAAGGATGCGGGACTTGATTTAAATGGATTCTTGACCGTTGGCGTGAGTGCTGCTCTAAGACAGCTGTTGGAATTCGGATTATTTCACGGAGATCCACATCCTGGAAATATCTTTGCAATGCAGGATGGGCGTATTGCTTATGTGGACTTTGGTAACGTTGCCGTTCTGAGTCAGGTAATTTGAGTTCAACGGTTCTAATGTGTCTAGCAATCTTAACAAGTAACATATGCCTCCTTTTCATAGTGATTTTCACATCTGTATATTGACTGTCACTCATAGTCTAACTAAATTCTTTCTTTCTCAGCAAAACAAGCAAATTTTGATTGATGCTGTTGTCCATGCGGTTAATGAGGACTATGGGGAGATGGCAAATGATTTCACTAGGCTCGGATTCTTGGCCAAGGGTACCGATGTTTCTCCTATTGTTCCAGCTTTAGAAGCCATCTGGCAGAATTCTGCCGGGAAAGGACTTGCAGATTTTAATTTCCGAAGTGTTACAGGTATGTACTGTTTCATGAATTCCCAGACAAGATAAAGTGCTTTTCCTTGCACATCTGAGAGAACGGTGTCACGTTCTTGTTGTTGCAGGCCAGTTCAACAAGCTTGTGTACGACTTTCCCATCCGTATCCCGGAGCGGTTCTCTCTTGTTATTCGTTCTCTGCTTACACAGGAGGGTATATGTTTCACGCTGAAGCCTGATTTTAAATTTCTTGAGGTGAAGTCGCATTTTGATTCCTCTCTTCAAATATAGAGTTCACTGAAGTGACAGTAAAAGCGAGCAGATACTAGCTATATCAGTTCACTGACTTTTCCCTTCCCACACTAAAAGCTGGCCTTTTTTTTTGTCTAGGTTGCTTATCCATATGTAGCAAAGCGTCTCCTAACGGATCCAAATCCTGCACTTCGGGAACGCTTGATACAGGTTAACTGATAATTCTGATGTCATCTCTCTTAAATGAAACGTCAAATTGTTATCCGCGTTAGCTGAAATGAAAGATATTCTTGCCACCACCGTTTCAGGTTCTATTCAAAGATGGTAATTTCCAATGGAAAAGGCTGGAAAACCTAATATCACTTGCAAAGGAAAACGTCGGCCAAATGAGTAGCAACCCTGCTCTACGAGTTAAGCGTGTGTAAGTAACCAGAATGATGTAGAAGCATTCTTCCCAAATCGTTCCACCCCTGGAAGCTTAAGTTATTAATCCATATTTTCTCGCATAATATATTTTAGGGAGAGTAAGCTTGACTTGACAGATACCATAAAGGATGGAGCTCGTCTTTTCCTCCTTGATGAAGGCATCCGCAGGAAACTAATTCTTGCACTCACAGAGGACTCAAAGCTTCATGTAGAAGAGGTTTATACATTAAAACATCACCAGAGTTATCGTTTCATTGACGCTTGGGCCTCTAAAGCTAAATCACTGACTGTACTTTTGATCTTTCAGCTGGTGGACGTATACAAATTGGTTGAAGAAGAAGTAGATATTCCCACACTGGCCATGCAAGTCGTGCAAGGTAGTATATTCCCCCATCTGACATTCTTATTGTCCCTGTAAACATGGGAACCTTGGGACATTGATGTATCACTTACCAGTTACCAAGTAGTTTTGTATGATTTTGAAGAAAATAAATAAATATACCCTTTGGCTTTGAATGCAGATTTACCGAATGTTTTTAGGGATTTCGTGCTGTCATGGAGCAACTCGGTGTTATCCGACAGATAATGAATCGGCTTCTCACCTTTGTAGGGGATCTTATGAAGAGGAAAGAGGTAGTTTATCAGGGAGGAAAGCGTAGATTAATACAGTTTAATCTTCGGTGCATTATACATATGTTACAAGTAATCTAAATACAGCATACATGTAATTATATAGAAGAAGAAGCACACACAAACTTCACTTGTTGCTCCTTGTTTTTGTCTTTGACGTTGTCAAATGTAATTGTGGGATACATACACTAACATTAATCGACGTCATTCAAATCAAAGCTGTGCCCAACACTGATTCACATAACAATCACTGGACGGGCTCGAAAGAATTGTTATTAGTGTATCTTTGCACTTTATGGCACGGATCTAAACTGGATCCCTTATCTGGCGAGTTGCGACTACCCTCACATACTAAAGGGCCATGAATTATGCAACTATCCATTGTCATTCGAACATACATATTTGATTTCTTATATTTTTAATTTATTTTCAACTTCCTGCATCAAGCTCAAGACCGTATAGAGGCCCAGTTAAAATCGCTCTTGTTAAAAACAGTTTTTTTAATATAGTCAAGGATTGACATGAAAAGAAGAAGGCCGCACAGAAAGATATAAAGACTTTTAAAATAATATATACTGACATTTTCTCTTTGTAAAACAAGAATCAAATATTATCCGCATTTCACATTCCTATGTAGTTTGAACATTGACTAAACTATTATCATCAATAAATAAATAAAAACTATACAAATCAATATAATACCATTTCAAGAAAGTGAAAAAAGTAAAAGGTCGTCACAAAATAATTCAGACCAATCAAACCCCCTCTTTTAATATTGATTAAAGTACTTAAGTGTACTATTTGTAAAAAAAAAAAAAAAGATCGGCTCGGCTCGGCTTGTTCCGTTCCCTCTACCAACTGCGAGAAGCACTATCCCCACAAGAAACCCCATCTCGTCCTCTTCCCCTCGAAAACTGCCAATCTCAAAAAAGGTCAGCCTTCCTCTTCTTCTTCTTCGACTTTTCGATTCGATCATACTCCTCAAATCTCGCTTCTTCTTCTTCTTCTTCTTCTTCTTCCTCTCTCTGCTATTGTGCATATACTTAATACTTAAATTCGATTTGGTTGGTTAACTATTTGCTTTACCAATTCGCTTACTCGGATCCGCTCGCTTTAAGGTTTGGATTCAATTTTTTTTTGCTATGTGATCTGTTTATTGAAATCTCCATCCGAGTTGTATTCGCATTCTTTATCCATAGAATCGTTTCACCAGCCTCGTTTACATTATACAGAGCTAAGGAAATGACGTAGAAGAAGGGTTTTGAATCTCAAGTTTGGAACTTTATGGAACTTGTTTGCGAAAACAACCTTCAAGCAAACACCTTTTGCAGCGTGACGGCGACCATCATCAATTGGGATGATTTAGTTTGTCCCATTTGCTTAGACTCCCCTCACAACGGCGTCCTCCTCCAATGCTCTTCTTACCAAAACGGATGCCGTGCCTTCGTCTGCAACACGGATCACCTCCACTCCAACTGCTTACACCGTTTCATCACCGCCTGTTCCACAGACTCACCTCCCTCTACCTCTCCTGCCGCTCCTGAAGATAATGATGAGACACTGTCTAAGGTTTTAGAAGAGAGCTGCAAACCAGTGTGCCCGCTCTGCAGAGGAGAGGTCACCGGGTGGGTTGTGGTGGAAGAAGCTCGTGCTCTTCTCGACGAGAAACACCGTTCTTGCGAGGAAGAGCGGTGTAGATTTATTGGAACTTACACCGAGCTTCGCCAGCACGCTAAGTCAGAGCATCCGGACTCTCGCCCTTCCAAGATCGATCCCGCGAGGAAGCTAGACTGGGAGAATTTCCAGCAGTCGTCTGAGATCATCGACGTGCTGAGCACGATTCACTCTGAGGTTCCGAGAGGTGTGGTGTTGGGAGACTATGTGATCGAGTATGGAGATGATGATGGTGGTGATGGCACTGGAGATGAGTTTGAGGAGGGTCCTGGCAATGAAGGGAGTAGTAGCTGGTGGACCTCTTGTATACTGTATAAAATGTTTGATAATATAAGGAATGCGAGGAGGAATAGGAGGAGGGCGAGGATGATGGGTGAGAGTAGGAGTAGGAGAGGGAGTCGCCGCTTTAGCTATGATAATTCGAACTCTGATGACAGCTCGGTGGCGTCGTTTGAGTTCCCGGTGTATAGAGTAGATGAGATCGATGATGAGTTTGTAACAACGAGTGGACTTAACAGAAGTAACGCTATGCATCAAAGGTTAGAATCATTTAGAGGCACCACTAGAATTTGAATTTGTTGTTGTGTCTACTACATGATGGTTACATGATAGACGTTTGCTTGATGTTATAGGTTCTCTCTGGTTTACAATTCAAGAAGGCGTCGTTCTCGCTTCTATGCAAATTAGGTATTATTCAATGCTGTCTCTATGCTCTTGATTCTATCTTCTTGTTGGTTTCTTACGTTTCTATTGATTTCTTGTTTTGTTTTTCTTTTATCAGTCAGCTGGAAATTGAAGTTGGAAGCAAATGAAGCAGACCAGACTATTCGTAGCCAGTGTTATTGGTTTTGGACCTCTGTTTTCTTTAATTTCAGTATAAATTTTATTTAGGTTTGTTTGTCTTGTGACATGTACTCGCAGTTGCAGCCTTGTACAAAAACGTAAACAAGAAAAAAACCAAAAAAGTTTTTTTTGGATATTGTACATTGTTTGGTTGTCTCTTACATGCTGTCTTTCATGCTCTTGTACCTGAGTTTACCATCTTCAGTTAACGTTGCTGCAGCAGTGTTTAACATTTACTATTTTACTGAACATGTAACTTTAATATTCATGTTTAAAAAGCTCACTCTTATTGTCACAAACACAACTTTGTCAAAGTACATGGAACAGTCCCACAATTCAAAATGACAAGCTCAGAGAGCTAATAAGGAACATTATTGGGCAAGTTTCTTATGACGTTACTCTTCATTGCCATCTTGGTACGCATTGTCTCGCCTCTCTTGTTCATCTCCTTAAGCGCTTTCATTTTCACTCTATCTTCTTTCGATGGCACTGTCTTCAGACCCAGGCTCTTGTACCTGAACATTAACCATTTATGGAAAATAACCTTAGTTAAGATTAACCTGAAAATTCTCTAGTTTAATAGGTTGAATGATCGATGGGTTTGAGAGACAAACCTTGAAGACAGAGAGGCAACAATCTGGTTACTGTCTTGAGAACTTGGACGAGGCTTCTGTCTATAGTAACGCATGAATTCACGTGAACCCAGAGTCCTGGACGTTGTTGTGTTCTCAGATCTCTCGGTGATCACGAGCTCAGAACCACCAACGAGTTCTACAGCGTTGTCTGTTTCACCAGCCACGACTATCTGGTCTCCAGTTTCATCAACATAACTGCTCAATATTATATACATTCCGAAGGAAACATGCATTAAGATTTGGCATAAAAAGAGGAATACAAGAATAATAAGATACTAGTAGAAACCTGCTGCTGTAGTCGTAAAACTCTTCTAGTTCAGCATCTTCCTCGTCATCACCATCACCATAATGCAACTTGCAATGACTCTTTGCTTCCATATGCTTTCTTACAGCCTCTAAGCTGCTGAATGCATGGCAGAGCTCGCTGCAGTAGAGACACATGAAGTCTCTCTTGACCTGAATGATGGATCCATGGTATAAAGAGTAAATAGGAGTTGCAAAAAGTCCAAAAGCTTTACAAGAATGCTAAACTGATGAGAGTCCGAACCTTAAGACCGAGGTAAGTGAGAAGCCCTTCAGGATCTTTTAGATACTCAACATCCGGAACGAAGAAACCATGGTGCTTATGCATGTGAACCATACAGGTCTCCAAGGTCTTATGCTTCTTGTCACACATCAAACAGCAGGTTGGATCCATATCTTCTCCACCAGCTCCTGACTCGTTCACATTCAACTTAGACAAAGCCTCAGAGGCCTCTTCTTCAGCATCAGCAGCCAGTTCCTCATCTGAATCAGCCTCCACCCACTCATCATCACTCTCCTCATTCTCTTTATTCTTGAAACGGCGAGTAAGCGGCGTGACAATCGCTACATCCTCATCACCATTGCTTGTTTCCCCTTGCGAAACACGCAAAACATGGCTCCGTGACTTGAGATGCTGCTCATGAGCCTTGGAGCTCCTGTAGCCTTTACCACAAGCTCCGCAGGTGTAGAGCATAGGCGCTTCATCTGATTTGCCTTTCTCTAGAGCAAGAGCAGATTGTCTCGCCTCAAACAACTCTTCCGTAACTCCAGGAACTCCAGCTACCTAAACGATTCAGATGATACACATCAAGAACAATGGTAAAGTGAAACCATTACGATAGAAAAATGATAAAGTTTTGATTTTTTCTTCTCAGAACTTTCATCTCATCAACGCAAAACCATCAGAATACAATAAAAATATGACCTTGCGCTTGAGATTGTAACGGTGCCAATCGGAGCTGTAATGAAGCTTTCGTTCAGCTTCGTTCTCGAACTCCATGTTACACGCGTTACATGTTAAGCCCGGCATCTCTCACCAGCTCGATCGATTCCGAGAAATGAGAAGATCAATCGATTCCAAATGGTTTTGCTCGTTTCGTTTTGATGATGTTATGTGAATGCTCTCTGCCCCCTTTTTCATTTTTTAGCAGAGAAGCTGGTAAGTTTCTATTGGGCCTATGGTTTTGTTATTGGGCTGAAAGTGTTAAAGCCTGTTGAATTAATGCCCAGCAGGTTTATCCAATATCCAATAGTAATACCAAAAACTCAAAAATAATAAACAGAAATTCATCCACAGATTAGGATAGCACCAAATCAAGTTTTTGTTCCCAAACTAGCACTCAAAGCTCAAAGTCATAAAAAGTGATTTCGTTAAAGATAAATATACATTTATACTCCTTGAGTTAATTAATCCAAACCTTAGGGTTTAGAGTTAAGGGGTGGGGTTTTGGAATTAGAGTTTAAAATTTTATAAAAAATAAATACTAAAATAAAAAATAAAAATTTTAAAAACAGTTTCAAAAAGTATTTTTAAATTATAAAAAGAAAATTTGAAAAAAAAAATTCAAAAAAAATTATAAAAATTTCGAATCTGAAAACACATAATCTGAAACTATAAAAAAAATTTCTTTTTTTTTATTTTTTTATTTTTATTTTATTTATTTTTATTTATTTTTGTTTGTTTATTTAATTTTAAACCAAGAGTATTAGAGATATTTTACCCTTTAATGAATGTCATTTTTGTGACTTTCTCCTTTTAGTGCTATTTTCGAGACATAAACTTCAAAATGTGCTATTATTGACAATTGCCCAAATTCATTTAAGAAATTAAATAAACAAAAAAAAGTTGTTCATTTTATTCTTCATCAGAAACAGAGAGGAGATTTTTCAAAAACTCGTTCGTTCATGAAAAATTTAAAAGAATAGAGTAAGATCTATGCTGTCGATAAATAATTTGACCAAAAAATTTAATGTAATTGGTATAAAATTTGAAGAACCAAGAATTGACCAGAATATTATTTTTTCCTAAAATATTGTCATCAATTGGCTTTAATGTGGAAAACAAACATGAATTTCATCAAAAAAAAATGATTAGTAATTCTAACCGCAGCCCTGTTAATTAGGAAACATAACTGGGGTGAGAAAAAACAAATAAAAAAAAAATAGAGGGAGGAGAACAAGAAGACGACAAATAACGAGAAAACCACATCAACGAACTCTCTCTCTCTCACTTCCTCCCTTCTCCCATGGATTCCGACGCCGGACCACGTCAGCCTCAATCCGGAGGCAAGATTCTTCGACCTCGCCGGAGATTCGCCGTCAGGACGCCGTACGACCGCCCCGCTCCAAGATCCAGAGATCCTCCTCAGCAAAACCCTAGTTGGATCTCCAGGCTTGTTTACAAACCTGTCACCGTGATTGCCTCCGGCGCCGGGAAATTCATTTCTTCCGTCGTCTTCTCTGATTCTTCCTCATCTTCTTCCGAGGATGACGAGGATTCATCTTCAGGTATGTGTTTGCAAAAAAAAAAATGTATAACTTTCGTTAGGTTCAGACAAGATTAGTTTGAAAATTTTGGTTTTATTGTTTGGTCGGAATCTGAAACCAACCCTTTTTATTTGAAATGTGAGAATTTGATTTAAAGCTTCCACCTTTTTTTTTTTTCTATTTCCCTCATTAATGTCACTCAATTGCTGTAGAGCATTGAACTTACTTAACTTCTAAACCTGTAGACTTCGTATTCATTCTTAAGCTATATTTTTCATTTCATTTACGAATTCAATTAGGTCCTACACAAGTACACATCATTCTTTCAAATGTGACAAAACTGGCTAGCTTTGTGTCTTCTTTTCTCTCTTTGGTAGTAGGTATTATATGTTATCTTCCTTGTTTTCAGACATTGAAGGTGATGAGGATGTTGAGAAGAACATTACCGGTTTTCCCGAAGATGAAACGATGCTTGAGGTACTAACCATAGATGCTTAAACTTATAAATTTTCTCAAATTTATTTGTTCATAGAATTGATTCAGCTTTATTGGTGTAGTGGATGGTGTTGCCAAAGGTTCTAGTTCTGAATATTTCAATGGCTTTTTACTGAGTCTACCTTTTCGCCCTTTTACCATGTTTCGATGGTTTTGTAGAATTCCACAAATTTGACTTTTCCAACTTTGTATTTTGATGGCAACCTGATTTCAATTTATGTGGAGTGAATATGATTTGTTCTTGTGTTAATATGACCATGTTGAATGCCCAGGAATCAACCATCCAAAGACTCGGTTCTAAGCGTGTAATTGAGCAGCTTCTCATGCAAGAAACATTTGCAAGGTATTATTTCGAAGTGTCTGGACATATTATATCTTAGTTGAAAATATATCTGTGATATTCTTTTCTTTATAATGAGATTGTTGAGCTGTTGATATGTATGTTGTTTCAGGGAAGAAGGCGATAGATTAATAGATATCATCAAGGCGAGAGTTGTAGATCATCCCAGTGTCCCCACTCCTAATGAAGGGAGGCATAGTGATAATGGTATGTAACTAATCTTGTGCAAGCAGAAGGGATTAGTCTATGTGATAACATTTTCTCGCTTTTTTTCTTTCTCAGAGGTGGATGTGGGTGAAATGTCTAATAAAGCTGTCATGGAAGCAAAAAGATGGTTGGAGGAGAAGAAATCAGCATCAAATTCAAAGTCTATAGTAAGTTCAGATCTCTCTAGCTAAAGTAGTTTAAGTATTACCATCTTCTGATAGTTTTCTTGACCAATTCCACCATTTATAGTTTCTTCTCCAGTGTGCTTTAGACAGTGATAACCACCTCAGTTTTTATTTTCAACTTCCAGGCAACTGAAGATGGTGGTGGATCGCCTGTGGATGTGGCCAAATTATATATGAGAGCTCGTCTGCCATGGGGAT
Organism: Brassica rapa; assembly: GCF_000309985.2. Lineage (NCBI taxonomy): Eukaryota > Viridiplantae > Streptophyta > Magnoliopsida > Brassicales > Brassicaceae > Brassica > Brassica rapa. The sequence goes on along the minus strand of NC_024795.2, from coordinate 3,100,396 downwards.
CTCCAGCTGCGAACACTTCAGAGTTTCGCTCACCATCACCAGCAGGGATGCAACTTCTTAAGGAAGGGACGCCGTTTCCTTATAGTGCTGGAAACTTCTCCTCTTCCAAGGTGCAGTGCTTACTCATCTTCTGGTCAAAAGCATTGTTTAAAAGCCTGTAGTTTTTTTTTGTTTGTTCATGTTAGTTAATCACGAGGCATTTGTGTGATACTATTTCTTATGACTCTTTCAAGAGTTATATATATGCATTCTGACTTTTGGTATCAAAATGCAGCTGAGAAGGAGATCCCGTTCGAATCCTACATGGAATATTCAAGATGAAATTCGTAAAGTCAGAGCTAAAGCAACAGAGGAAATGCTTAAAACTGTATCCCCTCGTAGTGTAGCATCATTGAATGTTGATGGAGGTGCTCAAGGTGTTCTTCTTTTTCATTTTATATGGCAACATGAGATAAAGCTGAAAGTAATTTATGTTCTCGTTTACATGTAGTAACTCTTTTTGTTTCTGTTTTCTTTTTCTTCAGCTATACAGATTGAGCAAAGCGTGGTCCTACCAAATCAGGTATCACCCCACCCTTTACACTATGTGTCTCTATAGCAAGAAGGGACTTGCAGGTCTAATCTTTTATTTCTTTCCCTTGTGTTTTTACTTGATTGAAGACTACGGAAGCTAATCAAGCCGTTGAAGAAACAAGAGTTATACACAACACTAGATCTCGTTAGTTATATCCCTTCATCCGTTTTTTTTTGTATACACTCTCTCATCTTCGATTTATATAGTCCCGTCTCATGGCTTTAACATTTTCTCTGCTAAGGTGGAGTTGTTTCCACACAAGGAGCTGGTGTTGATGACTCCAATGCTGTGGGTAATGACTTTATCCAGCCTAGCTCAACTATTGGGGAAACCACAAATGGTAACAATTTGGATTTATTTGATGATGTTTGTGGTTGGTTCTATTTATTAACTCGTTAATTAATAAAGCTGTCTTGGCTCCTGGAGCAACTTTGGATCCAACTGGGAGCTTTTGTATCCCAAAGGATGTGTTTGAAACATCAAAGGAAGCTGATGATATAGGCGCAGCACATCCTATAGCCAACGGTCTCCCATCTTCATCACCTAGGTACAAAAATAATTACTCTTTTTTTTTAAAAACAAACTGGCTTCTTTGTTTGGTTGGCTTGACATAAGATGACAAGTGCCTTCTTTTTTCAGCTCACCAGTGGCAATGGAAGCTGAGGCTTCTGAGCCTATACATGAAACTCCTGGTGATGATATCACAGTAGGGAATGGCTTAGATGGTGCGATTGATAGCAAGGAAAACAATAACAGCGGCTCAAGCGCCTCGCATAACAGTTCGAGCACGCATGAGAAAGAGTGGCTCCCGGGAGACCAGTCTCTACCGAACTCAAACTCAGCAAGTAGCAGCCCTGGTACTAGCAAGGTAATGGCACAACCCACGAGAAGAGGAGGACGAGGGCGAGGTAGGGGAAGAGGGCGAGGAGTTCGAGGCAAAGGACGGGGCAAATAAAAACTGTAAGGAGAGAGCTGTACACAAGAAACACAGTGCAGTAGGAGAGTTAGGATTATGTGACATGTATGTTTAGGTACCAGTCCTACTCTGTCATTTCGTTACCTCTTTAGTGTTTTTATTGTACTCCTTTGTAGTATTCGAGTTAGGAGGATCTTGTGGAAGTGATGTCAAACTGTGTTTCTGTTTGTTTAATTTCTGAATGTTTAATGTTTTATGTTGTAGCTGAGAAAGCTTACTGTTTGAAGATTCAATACTGTACTCTTTTTTCAGTACCAAATTAAAAAAAAAATTGTTGACCAAAAAGGCTAGCACCTGTTGTTGGGAACAAATCTCAAAGCACTAACAAGTAACAATCATCTTCAGTCTTATAAATTGTAATTTGTGTAACTACTTTCCAACAGAAATTCAGACATGATCCACCGATGTAGTAGTACCTAGTATCAATAGTAGATGAGATTACTCTCGGATCAGAAGACTGCAAGATGCATAAATGGGTTCTATCTATTTCTTATGTCAACTTAGTTTAAGCCAAAGTAGAAAGTACAATAAGCAGAGAAAGTGAGAGAAGAAAAAAAAACAGACAGAATAAAAAAAAAAGAGGAAGAAGAAGAAGAAGAAAACGAACAAAACCCAATAAGCAGCGATCGCAGCTTTTAATAAAACAAAGAAGAGTGAAAAAGCTTTCGGCTTCTAAAGGGCAAATACGAACAAAGCCCACGACGACGCCGAGAAATCATTTGTGTTTGGTCGGAACAACAAGTTTACTTCTTCTTTTTGTGTTCGGTCTTCTTTTTTTTTTTGTCGCTTGTCTGAATTTCTGGGTCAATCTTAGGCAAAAAAAAAAAAAAGAAAGGTTATTCCTTTTTGTTCTCAATTCAATCTTCCAACAACACTTGTTGTTGTTTCTCTGCTTCCAAAGCTTGGGGTCCCGCTTCCCTCATTCCCTCGCTTCATTTCGAATTCGTTGCTCTGTTCTCAAGCTCGAATCTTTTTTCCTTCTTCTTTCTCAAACTCCACTGATCTCGATTTGCTCCAGCTGTAATTCTCAAAGTTGTTAGCTTTACGAATTGGGCGTGAAAGGGAAATGCTGGATTGCTCTCTGCTCTGCTCTGATTCAGTTTCGTCTTGAAGTTGGTAACTTTGGAGCTCTAGGGTTTGTAGTATTATCCTGATACTGAATCAGCCAAAGGTGGAAACTTTAAGGTTGTTAGTGTGAGCTGGGTAGTAGTTGATGATGATCTCTGTTCTCTAGGGTTTTGGTTTTGGGAGGAGATGAGATTTGGATTTGCATTGTACAGCTCCTAGATTTGTACCAAAAGCCTTCAGCTAAGTTCTTGAAATGCTTCTGGATTTGAGTTTAAGAAGTTATAATAAGTTCATGAGTTGGATCAATTGGTGTGAAGGATAACTAGCCTCTGATTGTTTCCATTGGCTTTTGAGTTTCTAAGAAGAAGAAGAAGCACAAAGAGAGAGAAGTATGCAAGGTGCTGAAGATCATCACAGGATTGATCTAGCTGAGCTGAAACTGCATATAGTGAAGAAGATTGGGGCTGAGAGATCAAGAAGGTACTTTTATTACTTGGGTAGGTTTCTGCGTCAGAAGCTTACTAAGGTTGAGTTTGATAAGTCATGTCACCGTCTTTTGGGGAGGGAGAATCTTCCTCTACACAACAAGCTGATTCACTCCATCTTGAAGAATGCATCTCTTGCTAAATCCCCACCACTTCAAAAAACCAAATCTTTGGTGCTTGGGAAAGAAGATGGACCTCAACAAAGCGGATCTCTCATCCCTAACCATAATCCGGTTTTGTCAAATGGGGTGTTACACAAGGTCCGGTCTGGAAAGTGTGATAGGCCTAGTCCACTTGGGCCTAACGGAAAGGTTGATAGTCTGTTGCATCAGCCACTTTGTAGAGAAGACGGAAGCAGTAATAGAAATAAAGAGAACGGTGACGTTGGACCTGTTGCTTATCATAGTTCAGGTCCAGATTCTGGTGAACGAGGCGGTCCATTACCTTATCATAGTAAAGGTAAGGTCACAGCACAAGTTATCAGAGATGATGACGTAGCTCAAGAGGAGCGAGGTAGATTGGTTCTTTCCAAGAATCCTGTAATGGCACCTCTAGGGATTATTCCATACAGTGGGACCCGGAGAACAGTTCCAGCTTCGACCAAGGGTGACTTCATTACTTGCTATGATAGTGGTGGATTATTAGAAACAGATATGCTGAGGAAGAGGATGGAGAGTATTGCAGTAGCACAGGGTCTAGGAGGGGTTTCAGCGGAGTGTTCCACTATGTTAAATAACATGTTGGACGTGTACTTGAAGAAACTGGTCAAATCATGCGTTGATTTGTCTGGAGCTCGGTCCACGAATGGAAACCAAAGTTTAGACAAACCGCAGAGCCGAGAGAAGATTGTGAATGGGATGTGGCCGAGTAACCAAGCGTCTGAGATAACGCAAGAACAGCAGCATCCGGTGTCTTTGCTTGATTTTAGAGCTGCAATGGAGCTAAATCCACATCAACTTGGCGAAGACTGGCCGTTACTTCTGGAGAAAATCTCCATGCGTTCATTTGAGGAGCGAGAAGGGGTGTGAATGAAAATGTTTGGGGATGTTGGATGTTGCAAATTGTCTGAGTAAAGCTGCTCTTGTCCCAAAGAAACTGGTTTTGGTCCAGTGGAGCTGATGGCTGAGAGACATATCTAAGTTCTGCAGCGGCAAACTCGGGGCAGGTTAGTAGATATTTCCAAATGCAGCTAGAGCTCAAAGAACCGTATTTGAATGCAAAATACGTGTTGTTGTTAAGATCAGTGGCCATCGCAGCGAGTTTCAAGATCTGTGAGGCTGATAAGGGAATCAAGAGAGAGAGTTTTGGAAGAGATACTTTGGGTTTGAGGTGGGAGCAAGGTACAAAATAGTCGTGTAATATCTGGAGTATTGCTGTGTATGTAACATAGTCTTAGAATTGTTTAAACTTTATAGCTTTGAAAAGACATTGACGTCACTTTTAGCTGCATTTCCTTTACAGTTTTGTTTTCACATTTCAATGAAAAAGGTTACTTTTTATAGTCCTCAATGTCTGTGGTGTTAATTGGCTATCATGTTAGTGAGAACATTGTTGTCCCTGCACAAAACTTATTTTCATCAAGAGATCCAAATAACCAGGTTCGTTGTTGCTTTTCAAGATATTGACCGAGATTAAATGATATAAGATGAGATCTTTGTTCTTCAAATGACATCTTTAGCGTCTTACCTGCTTTACATTACGGAAATAAACAGGCAATAGGCGAGAAGCGGAAGTAACACACACAGGAAGTTGTGTCGTTAGATAAAAGAGAGTTAAAGAGAATACAGGCCAGAGAGAGTCAAAGCCAAGCCGGTGTGAAATTTGTATATGTACACAAAGCAAATGGTGAAGCCCTTTTTAGGCGGGTTCCATTGTTTGTCCACAGGCTCTGGATGAAATAAATACTACAACGAACATGGAGATGACGGCTATTTAGAGGAGGAGGTCTCTGCAGGGGTTTTGCAGATTGGGCACCAACTCTTCATCCGCAACCACTCTTGCACACACTTCAGATGGTATGTGTGCTCACAGTGTAGCCTCCCAACTTCATCTCCTATTGTATGCTCTTCCTAGGAACCAAAAAAAAAAGAGTGAAGAAATCTTTGGAAAACAGAAACCAACATTTCTGATTTCTCATATCTTCATATCAGTTCTATATTCACAGTCATGATCATCATCAATGAAACGCTTGTAATCATAAAATATATCCATTAAACTATGTAATGATTTTGACTAACAAAGCATGACGAAAGAGAAATCTACCTGGCATATGCTGCATTTGGAATCTTCCTTGTGATCACAAGGACTATTGGTTATAGACCCATAACTTGAAGGTTTCTTCTGATAGATGCTTGTTTTCAAACACTTTGATATTGCTTCTTTTGTGAGAGCAGTACTTACTGTACCAATTCTATCTTCTAAAGCTAATAGTTCCTGCATTCATTCAAAAGACAAAGAGCTAAGATAACTACCTATCAGAGCGTAAGGCGGGTTTGAAGATGGGAACACAAACCTCATAGGACATGTTACCAATGTCTAGCCTCATGTCATGGTGTTGGTCATAGACGCTTAGTGCAGCTAGAAGTAAACCTGTGTCCATAATAAGCAGTTCCTGCTTAAAAGATAGGAAAATATGAGTAACAACACACATGACAATATCTGAAACTCAAAACATGTACCTCGTAATTAAGCTCAATATCTTGTTCAATCCTATCAAGTTCTGGCAAAATCTGCAAAAAGCAGTGTTAAGGGCATTGCCGTAAGCTCTATTTGATTAAGGTGTGGAGTAACAAGTAATACTCACGTCAGAGATCCCATCTAAATTTTAACTGTGAAAACTGTCTTGACCCGATAAGGAACCAGAGAGACCAAGTTCTGGAAAACCAGAGAACAGCTCCAAAGAGACAGGAGAGTTGAGGTTGTTGTTTGATGTTTCAGTCTGGGACATATCTGTTGTTGTAATAGAGGATAAACCATTTCCACCACTCCCTCAGTTAGAGAATCTCATGCGGTTACTACCTCTATTTACTGATCTCTGACTGTCAACACTCAAAATGCAATGTCTTGCCCGTCTACTATCTGAAACAGAACCTCCTCTCGGGTTAAAGACAAGACGTCTCTCTTCATCAGGTAGTTCTGTTATCTTCTTACCACTAGCTGAGGAGGAGCTAGAGCTGCCTTCTCCATAAACCTTTCTCTTATTGAATGCCTCTACCTTTTGACTTATTCTCTTTCATTGTGTATTTTAATAATTGTAAATTTTGATCGCTGATATTTATCAAACTATGATAAAATTTTGTATTTGGATCTCCTGAAATATAACATATTCCTATTTTTTTGTTGCCAGTGTATGTAATAATTTATTTATTATTAGTAATATAAATGCTGTCGATTTAGTTTTTTAATTAGTAGCATTCAAATGCTTATAAAATTTGAAAAACAAAACATAACATTTGGACATTGATACATATACAAACTATAAAAAAGAACAAGTTTGAATACACATCTAAATGTTGTATTCAGATATTATACGTTGATGGTACATCCAAATAGAATAGCAAATATGTATTGGAAGAGCTGAACCAAAACATGGTTTGGAGAAATGAAGGAAATGCAGTTCCATTGAGCCTGTATTTCGTATTAGTTTGATTCGATTATCAAATTTAGGTAAAATTTTTATACTTAAGAAAGCGTTACATAAGAATGTATATAAAAAATCTCGAATAAATTTATTCGTAAGTTATATAATTTTAAACAAATTTATATATTTGATATAATATGACTTTATAACATAATAATACACAATATACTTAAAATACTATCTCATATCCAATTTCGTATATAACCCATAAAACCCGCGCTTTGAAAGCGCGGATCGAAATCTAGTATTCAGTTTAAAACATGAAACACAGTTTAATCTCTTTCTTCAAAAGAAAACACAGTTTAATCTGCATAGATTTCAGAAAATAAACTAAATATGAAAAATAATTTAACTATAGATGAAAATTTGGGTAACAAAATAGTGAAATTTGTAAGTTTTGGGTGGTTAAATGATCAAATTAAAAAGTAAGGAGAAAAATAGATTGAGAAATAAAAGTCGAGAGGTCTAAATTCTAAATCTGAGGTGAACAAAAAGAAAAGGCAAAGTTGCGATTAGAAAAGGAGACAGCCCTAGTGTGTCCGCTCTGAACAAGTTTGGTTGCATTAGATGGAGATCGGAAAGATGTACGATGTAATGCTGGATGAGGCCAAGCTGTGTCTGGATGAGCTGAAGGTGGAATCGTCTTCTGCACCGCCAGTAAAAGAAGAAGATTCTGGCTACGACGACTACTATTATGATTCAGCCGACGACGAGATGGATCCGGTGGAAGAGGCCAAGTATCTTCAGCAAGTCAGGGATTCCGATGTAAATTAATTCTCCTAAAGCTTGTGCCTTTTTTTTTTTTTCTCTCTCTCTCTTTTAGGGTTTTGGATTAATGATTTTGAATGTTTCGTTAGGGTTTCGACGTTGATTTTTGCTATCATCCATTTGGTGGGATAATGCCCTGTGGATGTAATGACTCCGACACACCCTTGGCTAAGCTGGGACTCCACTGTTACAATATTGACAAGGTTATAATAAAAATTCTCTCTTTTTCTCTCTTACACTTATTAGTAGTCTCTCTTTGGTTTGGTTTGGTTCTGATGATTTTCCTTATTGTAGGGGACAAATTTACAATTCAGGGCTGTAAAGAAAGTTAACGCAGAAGCCGTTTCATTTGTCAATTACTATATTACTTTGGAGGCCGTGGATCCAGACAACAACCATTCTCTTGTTGCTTTCCAAACCTGTGTTTGGGATTCTGCCACCGAGAACAAAGAGCGCTTGAGATTGATCACTAAACAATGCAGGATTAAGCCTCCTCAAGTGCCTGCTGCTGGTAGTAACTTTCCCCCCCCCCCCTTTTTTTCTTTTGTTCCTACTTGCAGATTACTTGTTTGTTTCATATTCTCTAGGATCATAGCTGTCTTCTGTTGGATATGAGTAATCATTTTTAGAAAAAACGTTACAGGAATTAGAGAAGCACGAGGTTCCCTATGGCGATGGGACCCTGATGCTGTAGATAAATTCTACACAGGTGTGATGCCCAGTTGGCTACAGGATGATGCACTTACCGGACCTAATAAGCTTCAGTTCCATGAGGTGAAGGACTCAGAACTGCAGGATAACGAATGGCTTAATCTTTACGCTGAAATTGCATTGTCCTCAGAGCGGCCCGACATGGTACATAGAGTAGAGATGTGACTGTTCATTCCTAAACTCTTGCCTTGTTTCAACAAAAAAATTTGTTTGACCGTGTCTGTCTGTCTTGCAGGAAACTTATTTGCCGTTGAAGGTGAAGAAAGTAGTGGTGCGTACAAAGGAAGATGTGGAGCCGAGTATGAAGCTGAAGTCGAGTAATGCAATCTTCTACATGACTTTCAAAACCCACAGGGGTCATGAGTGCAAAGCTATAATAAGGCAAACAAGGGATGGTATACAAGGACACATGTGCCTTGAAGTTACATGCATGTTGGGAAAGTAGTGTCATGCTGAGATCTAGAAAGAAATGTTGTCCTCCTCCTCTCCTGTGTTTTTTTTTAATGTATTTGATCTTTTCATGTTTAAGTTACTATTATTGTGTGTATGACTAAAGTCAGCTAACTTAGCATGATTTGTTTTCCCTTTGGATGTTAAATGTTTAAGAGATGATTTAGTTCGTTTTCAAACTTTAAATAACCAATTCTCAGGAGAATTAATCAGATAGATATATAACAAATCGAGTTGGAAGGAACAATGTTGTTTGCAAACTTTAAAAAAAGACTCCAGAGAATCTGCTTAGAAGACAAGCTAAGCTGGATAAAGCAAAAATAAAATAAAAACCATGTATCAACAGCATCATGTTTTAACCGCTCAGACAAGGAGGGTTTGCTGCATATGCAAAACAGAAGAAAAAAATAAATTGGTTGTCAACGCCTTGTTTGTTTCTTTCCATCAGTCGTTTTTTAATCATCATCCATGCCCTGTATCAGTCAGTTGTAAAACAATTAAGCGTTTGTTGGAGCGTGAAAATAAGTAAATTAAAACAAAACAAAAAAAAAGTCATGAAACTTCTTCTTACTAATCTGTTTTGCATGCTTCACACGTTTAGCTTCCTCATCCTTCAGAGATAATAGTTTTGGGTAGGAAAACCTGCTAAGAAGTGGCGCCGGCTTGGAGAAGTATTTTGAAAACTTGTCGTCAATTGCTTCACCGGGAGTGGGTATGTAAAGAAGCATAGCTTCCAATGAGATTCTGATGTAGCCATGATCTCCAAAGTCATCCCCATGGCTAGCTCTTCCAAGAATATACTTTTCTCCATTCTCATCTTCATACACGGCCATTAGAGAAATAGCATGCAAACCAACGAAACGAGAGAACCGATTGGCAGGTCCACGATAAATCTTGTTGTACATCATGATAAGAAACCAAAGTATTCTAAAGTCAGTACTGAAACTTCTTCAACAGTATATATGTATATATGGACGACAAACCAAGAAAAAAAAAAGAAAGATCATTTACTTTTTTCCCAATTTCTCTGTATTCAGGTTGAAACATTGCCAAGGCTGCACCAATGGGATGGTGTGCCAGTTGGAGAAGCGCATCTTCCAAGGAACGGAGTCTCACAAATTTTTCTATATAAGCAAACTCGGATGGTTTACGCTCAGCAACATTTTCAGGACATCCTTTGAAAGGCCTATCTTCTTCCCTTTGGATTCCATTTTCAACTACGTATTCCATTCCTTTTATCAGATTCAGGGTGTAGCAGTAGTGACCTGATTTCTGCTCTGTTCTTCGTTTATCTTTATCCGAAAAATCAATCAAATCTTGCGGAGAGTATCTGATCGTTTTGTCTGTCTGACGTCCATCGATTATTCTCATTGCCCTTATAAGTTCGCTAACTACAATAGCCCAACATACATCTGCAGCACAAAAAAAAAAAAAAGAATAAACAATCATCATGCATTAACAAATAATTAAATATTTTCTTTAAGACAACATTGTATAATAATATATAAATATATGTGTTTAAACTCACCGTGATCCCGCTGGTGTCTCAACTCTCCCATGATTTCTTGCCATTCCTTACCTTTCAAACAGTCTGGTATCAGCTGCCAATCAAACCAAAAATAAATGAAAGTTATAAACTGGAAAACCATTTGAAATCAAGTGAGTCAAAGATATTTACTTACCCGACGTTTAACCCATGTTGCATATCTTACATGTTTGATATCTGCACTCGTTTTGTCAATGTACGTACTCCATGATTCTGACCGTGGAGTCACGTTTTGCTTCAGTTATGAGTGCCAAAATATCTTGTGGCACCAGTTGCAAGACATCAGCCACTACTGCCTGAAATTGCGGGTGAACCAGTTTGATGATTTCGTCAAGTACACGTACAAACTTCTTCCGGAATATCAACAAGTACCTACAAAAACAACATTTTTTTTTGTTAAACAAACAAAAAATGATCCACAACTATATATGACTCTGTCTTGTGTTGTCTTTCTTTCATCAATTGGAATTAGAAAGATATAAATAATGACAATCATCAATGCATGCATGATGCATCAGGGCCACTATTCAGTTTCCTTTACTTACACGTGCACATTCTGCTTGGTCTGAACTTTCTCCAGTTTCTGACATTGCCTCTTCTTCTTCTCCTTAGCTAGCTAGCTGCATAAAATTTCATTCAAAGTGATTATCAAAAGTCTAAATCATACTTTATTTATCATGCTGAAACCAAAACCAAGTTCATCACACAAGTCGCATAGAAATTTTGATTATAACCACAAAGTGTGATGAAGAAAGATCTTGGGGTTGACGCTGGTGCAGAGATATATATATAGCTTGATTCATTATAGACATGACAAAAGTATCCTACTAGAGGTAACTTATGTTTACAATTATCTATATTACACGTTCCTTAAAGAATGTGTAAGCAACTTGAGCAAAGAAACAGTCTTTGGTAGTAACCAAAAGAACAGTTAGTTTGATTGGATAACTGAATTCATTAGAGGACATACCTACATTCTATTATTGTTTTCGGGTTCTATTTGAAATACATATCCAATTTGGTATGTTTGGTTTGTGCTTGGTTCACTTTGGTTTCTATTGACATGGGTGGGGGTCACTAAAGCAAACTATTAACAGCGGGTTTATAGAGGAATTAAACTATTACTATTTCTTCATATTGTCAATGTATCTTCAAACGTAAAACCATAGAAAACCCCCTTGTTTCCCATCACTGCCGTTCCATGTATTTGTGTTTAAAGCAAATATGTTGCCCTTATAAAATAAAAATGTTTTCTTGAAATGATTTAAATTCAAAGCTTTGTTCTAGCGGAAGACAGTGGATTTTTTTTTTTTTGCATCAAGGAAAAATGTTAAGTTAATTGAAAATTTTGTTTTCACAGCTGAAACAGAAAAATGAAATCTTTTTAACCAAACGAGAAATAACATGAAATAGAAAAAAGAATCAAGTTGGTTTCTAAGAGAGGTTATGCGAAATAAATCTTCCAACCTGACCGTTTAAAGCTACATCAATATTATGGGGATGGGTTTTGTTTTTGTTTGCTAAATATCTTATGGATTTTGCCAGATGTTTTATAAAAAAAATTAGATTCAGTAGTAGTGACGGTTCTGCTTCCCATTTGTGATTGTGAATCTTGACAAAAGAAATTAATTTGCGAATACAATAGTGTAGCTTTGTACACTAAAGCGCAAAAGTTGACAAAGAAGAGAACTGGGACCTAGAATCTGAGACGGAGAGGCAACACAAAATAAAAAAGACGCAAACTTTAGAACAAAAAATAGTGTAAACGAATGTTGAGACTAAACCTCACAATCTTGTTGACACCTACTTGCTGTGGAAGATTTGACCAAAAACTCTCTTGTGCGAGTGGTCGCCGAAGATTCTTGAACAGACCTCCTCCCCTCCTGCCTCCCCTTACCTTTTTCTTGTAATACCCTAGGAAATGAAGAAGCAAAAAGAACTATAACAAATAGAAGGACTACTAGAAAAGTTTGAAAAGGTTTATGGATTATATTAAAAATATAATAAAATATATTCATAATATGAGATATCACTTCTGAATACTAATTGTTTCTAAAAACAGAAGTGTTTCCAAATGGTATAGTTTTCAGATTCAATAATAGATAGTATCATCACATTATCAACAAAACCAGCATTAAAAAGGAAGGATGCTAATGGTATTATTCAAATTTACATACCAAATAAGTTAGACTTGTACGCTAACAATACACACACACACTCGATTAGCTAAACGAATTAGTGTATACGTATTTATTGGTAATTATCAGATAATATAAAGAAAAACAGAAACGCAGATAAATAAACAGAAACTATTAATAGTTTTAGTGTCGCTACACTAATACTTTCTTTTGATTATTTTAATACTTTCCTTTTTCAGTGAAAACTGATATTGATGTATAAATATATGACTGGACAAAATCCCACTCCAAAAATAGAAAATTGTTGACCAAAAAATATGTGTTTCTCTTGTCATTGCAGCCTTATTAATGTTATCGCAGCGTTGGTAGCGCAAAACAAAAAGCATGCAGCTGGATACAGAGAATCACACTTTCTTTTTGTAGAATTTCAAATAACTTTAGTCAATCTTATAATGAAATATAGTTTTATACAGAAACGTAAGACACAGTATGGATTTTATGTTGGTTCAAGTCATGAAGTGAATAGGTAACTATAATTACTTAGAAATATTATACTTTCATAAACCCAAGGTATATATAATTAATTAAAGCAAATCAAAAACCAAATTGATGTGCCAATGGACGGTAACGTGACGTACAGACTATGATACGTCATGGGGAGTTGCTTGGTAATGTAACCAAATTGGTATCAAAGCATATTTCAAACTAAACTGAATCCGCGATAATAGTTATTTACTTTCTGGTTCATTAATCCATGCAGTTTAACCTGCCAAGAATTTTAAGTTAAGGCCAAGCCCAACAAGAAATAGTCTCCAAAGCGATAAAACAGACAATTCTCCATAGTCTCGTCGTTTCTTTTTCTTATATACACGAACATCAAACATTTGAATATGGCCTAAAACACCATAAATCAATAAAGATTAGAAAATACCCTACCATAACAATAAAAACGTTTTTGTCACAAATATAGATTCTAAGAATCAAAATGACCAAAATGTTTCATTAAATAGGTAAATATATATTTATACATCTAGAAGTAACTAATTCAAACCTTAGAGTTTAGAGTTAACAAGTGGAAATTTGAGATTGAGATTTAAAATTTTATAAAATAAAAAATAAATATTAAAAATTTGAAAATAAAAACTTTAAAAATAGTTTCAAAAAGTATTTTCGAATTACAAAAAGAAAATTTGAAAAACAAATTATAAAAAAGTTTGAATTTGAAAACATATAATCTAAAACTATTAAAAACAATTTTTATTTTTAATTATTTTTTTATATATATATCTAGGGTACTAGGGTATTTTTACCTATTAAAGAAAACATTTTGGTCATTTTTCTTCTTGCGATCTATTTTTGTGTTCAAAACTTGAAAATAGTCTATTTAAGAGAATTGTCCATAAAGATTTTAGACAAAAAAGTATTATTATATTGTCATTAACCGGAATCAGTTTCAATTTATTTTTCAGGATTCTTATTTTGAACATTTAAAATTTTCTGTTTTTAAAATACCTAATTTTATAACATATTATCTTTTGTAACATATATATTTCAGAAAATTATATAATGTCTTTTTGTATATGTGTAGTAGTTGTTATATATATTTAGGATGATCATTTTTAAGATAATAATATATGTTATGATGCTAATTTATAATATTTATATAATTAAGAAGTGATCTTGAAAACGATCGATATTAATATTTTGTTAAACTTAAGACAATGCTATTAAAGTAAATTTGTTTTATAATTTTGTTGGTTTCATTTTTGATATAATTAAACTAATTTTATTACCAACATTAATAAGATAATCTACTACTATATTTCTCCAAATTTTTAATAATTAATAACTCTATGGAGGTGTTATTCAATCACTGATTTCAAATCAATTATTAATGTTTTATAATCTATCAAATTTTAAAATTTTAAGTTGATGAATTCTAAAATCTCTGCAGTAGACCTCAGATTTTGAATTCATTCATTTGTTCATGAGAATCCATAAGAGATGATTTGAAATTAATTTAAAATACAAAGAATTTTAAAATCCTTGAAAGTTGAATAACACTAGATTTTAAAAGCTGGATTTAAATCATTCACTGAATAACACTAGATTTTAAAATAGAATTTAGAATTAACATTTGAATAACAGTGGATTGTGTTTACTGTTTAGATTTAAACTTTATTAAAATACGTGATTAAATAACATCACCTATATGTAATTTTTGTGAACTTAAAAATGAATGGCAAGAATAGTAGTTTTTAAAATCTAAAATCTAGTGCCTAATATTATGGATGCAATTTAATGAGGAGTTAAATTCGGTAATCATATATTGGAGGATCGTATAATATATGTTTCTATAAGCTGATATAGGGAAAACAGCTATTCCATGCCTAACATATTCAATCCATACCTTACTTATGTCACGTGCAAAAACATATCTGAACTTTCAAAATTTTCAAATAACATACATGATGTTTATCTTTTCGGCAAAATCATACACGTCACTATATCAGCATTCATATCATCTAATTTTACTCATATTGATGCTACATCAGCTAATTTTGTTGACAAAAATGCCGTGTGTACACTTTTTTTTAAATAGTCATTTTATAAAAATATTTTTTTTAGAAATTGTAAAATTTTATAAATTTATATTATTTAGTAAAACTAACATAAATTAATTAAATAATAAAATTTTAATCTTATATAAGTAATATATTTGTAATTTTTTTATCGTATCACAATACCGTCCTTATAAAAGTTATATATATATATATATTTGTAAAGATTCAAATTCAATGCTAGTACTGTTGCTTCATATGATCAATGGTGGAGCCAAACAAAAATTTTATAGGGGGCAAAGTAAGATTTAAATTCAAATTCATAGGGGTCATTAGCATAAATTTTATCACTTAAGCCATAAATGTTTTGAATAATCAATGAAAATACAAAATTTTAAATATTTCATAGGGGGCAGTTGCCCCTTTCCCCCTCTCTACCTCCGTCGTTAAAAATAATGCTGGTAATTTTTATATTAAATATAATAAAGAAATGGCAATGATATTGAAATGTAATTAAATCTGAAAAACAAAGGGCATAATTTTTATATAGATTCTGGTTTAATAGTATAAATAGATAAATAAATACGAGGATATAAATATTTTAGATGTTAGTGTCCCATATATTTGTTCATTAATAACGACAATTAAAATAGTGAGTATCTATAAATTTTTTAAATCGCATAAAAAACCTTGAAAGTGTCACTTACTAGCACTTTAAACCTTGAAGTTTTTTCACTAACACTTTTAACCTTCAAAGTGACATTTTTATCATAAAAAACCTCCAAAGAAGAAAAATGACCTGCTGAACAGGTTAAAAACAGTTTTTTTTTCAAAAAATAATTATTTAATTAATAAATAAACAAAAAAATAATAAAATCGAAAAATTTAACAAAAAACTCATAAATTAAAAAAAGTGAGAAACATAAATAAAGATTTAGAAAATTAAATAAAAAATAACTAAAAATTAAAAAATAAATAAGAACAAATTAAAATACAGAAAAAATAATAATAAATTTCAAAAAATTGAAAATTCAAAAAGTTTTTTTTTTCATTTTCAAATATAATGTCGGAAATTATCATTGGAGATATAAGTTGATAAAAAAAAAGACTAAGATAACACCAAACCAAGTTTTTGTTCTCAAACTAGTATCAAGGCTCAAAGTCACAAAAATAAGTTTCATTAAAGAGGTAAATATACACTTATACCCCTTGGGTTAATTAATCCAAGCTTTAGGGTTTAGATTTAAGGGGTGAGGTTTTGGAATTAAGGTTTAAAATTTTATAAAATAAATACTAAAAAATTAAAAATAAAAATTTAAAAAACAGTTTCAAAAAATTTCACTTTTTTTTTAAATTTATGATTTTTTTATTTTTCTCCATTTTAATTTGATCTTATTTATTTTTTGAACTTTTTGTTATTTTTTATTTAATTTTTAAATATTTATTTATTTTTCTCATTTTTTAATTTGTGAGTTTTTTGTTAAATTTTTTGATTTTTATTAATTTTTTGGTTTATTTTATTAATTAAATAATTTTGTTTTAAAAAAAAAACTTTTTTTAACCTGTTCAACCGGTCATTTTTCTTGTTTGGAGGTTTTTTATGATAAAAATGTCACTTTGAAGGTTAAAAGTGCTAGCGAAAAAACTTCAAGGTTTAAAGTGCTAGTAAATGATACTTTCAAGGTTTTTTATGCGATTTTCCCTATATTGTTATGAAATCACGGTTTACAGTTATTTTTCAAAAAAAAAAATCAGCGTTTATAATAAAAAGTAAAAACTGTAGATTCGTTGGAATCAAATCATTAAACAATATAACCATTGATTTATTTATGCACATAATAAAAATACATTGTGATTTAACGTTAGCTAATATAATTTTCTATAATTAGTTGTTGCCATTGACTGTGCATATCTACCGAGATTGTTTTTAAAATTTTAAGGTAACTAACATTTTCTAAAAAGATATTTCATTAATTATAATTAATTTTCCATTTATTTTAAAAAAGTTTGTTAATATCAATGGTACAAGTTGATAAATACTAAGAAGAAGTAAAGGTGAAGTCAAAATGGTACTTCAATTTTAATAACGTAACAAATGTCATAAGAAAATAGAAAAAAAAGTTGATGTACCATATGATTATGGAAATAGAAATCCACTACCAAGGAGGTGTAAACCGTTTATTACAAAGTCTTTTTCGACACTGATCAAACTCAAAACCTGAGTTATAATTCGCAGGGGAGGGATCGAACCTACGACCTACAACATCACTTACCTCCCTCTTCCAAAATCCAAAATGTTGAAGAAACTCAGCAAAAAGAAAAGGAGAGCTAGCTAGCACTCTTAAGCATTAGCTTCTAACCACCCATGATCATCTTGGTGCGACTCTGACCCTCCAGCTTCAATAGAAGCTTCTTCCTCACCCTTCTCCTCTCCGCCATACATCTTTCTTCTAGCTTCCTTGCGAGCTTCCCTACGAGCCTCTTTCTTAGCTATATTCAAATCTTTAAACCCTTGCTCGAACTTGGCTTCATCCTCAGGAGTGAAGAAAGCCACTTCCATCTGACCTAGCTCCGCGTATCTTTGCTCCACTTTGGTTTTCCAGAACAGACCCATCTCAGTGTCCATCTTCTGGTAAGGCGTTTTCAGCAAGTACTCGTCTATCCCTCCCGCTTTGTCGATGCAGCGGAGCGCGTGAGTGGTGACTTTGACTTTAATGTGACGGTCGAATATGTAGCTGAACAATCTCTTCTCCTGAACATTAGGTTTCCAACACCTTCTCGACCTGTTCTCAAATCAAACCACAAAGTTAACCACTTTGAGATTAACAAAACAGTTAACATACCATTCAGAATCATAGAGAGGAATTATACGAACTCACATCCATATTCTATTTCTACTTACAAAAGGAAACACATAAAGACTGTAACTTTCATCACACACTACATTTCTATCTACATAAGAAGATACATTTTATCACACCATGTATGCATTGTTCAAATCAAACCATATAGTTAACAACTTTGAGATTAACAAAAAAAAAGTTACCAAACCATTCAGAAGCACAGAGAGAAATATAACCTCACATAGCACATTCATATTCTACTTACAACGAACACAGATAAAGATTGTAACTTTCATCACACAAAGATACTTGGATCCTACATTTCTATCAACAAAGGAAATAAATTTCACCAAACCATGTATGCATTGTTCAACAAAGAAACAACGCATCAAGAGCTAAACAATGAAAATGCACTGCTGCATTGCTTAAATGCTTAAATCAAGAAAGCATTCCTAAAAAAAATCAACAAGTAGCTTCCACAGATGCATCATGTAGAGCAAAAGCATCACAAGCTCTAAAGCAAAGTTCAACAACATAGCAAGATGTAAAGCAAACGCAACCTTCAACACGAATACACAAATACAAATAAAGAGATCAAGAAAGAGACTGACTTGTTGCCACCGTCTTCACTGACGCGGTTACCGTACTGGATATGGCGGCCGGCGTAGAGACCGCGTTTGGCTCTTCCCATCACGACTTTGGAATCGGGAACGCAAGCCTTGAGCTTCTCTTTCAGCTCAGGGGTCAGAGTCTCCGCTCCGACCTTCTTCACCAGCTTCTTCATCATCTCTTTCCCTCTGAACGCCATTTTCGTCTCTCCTCCCGAAGATCGCAAAACCCTATTCTTCGTCTTCCCCGAATCTATGTATGCTTGGTATAACCTGGTTTAGTTAACGATTTTAGTAAACCGGGTCCAGTAAAATCCGGTTTGATATTAGCCTAATTACGATCATTTTATAAGTTTGGGCTTATTTTGAAAATAATTAGAAATATAGGGACCGCTATGGCGCTAGTATCGGACTGGGCTTTTAATTAATGGGCCGTTGAGGTTGACTCGCTCTTTCCGTTACGAAGAATCTCACCAATAAATACATACATTTTATCTCACTTGACACTTTGTGTTTTTTGCGAGTGTTCTGAGATCCGAAATCTCTCTAGCGTTGCACCTCCTTCGATCACCTCCTCTCTCTCTCTCTCTGGATCTCTAACCTCTGAGGTTCGTCTCTCTGCTAAACATTCGTTACATGATCCAGATTTTGTAGAGATCGATCCTCGTTTTGCCTTTTCTTTTGTGTAAATCTACATTGCTTGGGCGTCCTTTTGTTTGATCTCGATCCGAGTCCGTTACATTCCCGATTTTTCATGTTTATGCAGCTGAGAGAGTGAGACTAGATTCGATTGCTGCATTTTGTTTTTTGATTTTAGTTGATCCGAAGCTTTGTTATCGATTACAAAATGATTGATCATAATGTTTTGATCGCAGTTGGTAAAAGTGATGTTTATTGATGGATCTGAGGATTTACATTTTGTATATGTTTTGCATCTTTCGATTTTTCTTGTGTAATTGTGATGTTTGCTCACAAGTTTTCTTCATTTTGGTTTCTCTTTCGCTTTTTGTTGCAGAAGTGAAAAAAGATGGAAAAATCTAGTACATTGCTTGTATACTATGACAAAGGGACTCCAGCAGTTGCCAAAGAGATTAAAGAAGCTCTCGAAGGAAATGATGTGAAAGCGAAAGTTGATGCCATGAAGAAGGCGCTTAAGCTTCTGCTGAATGGAGAAACCATTCCGCAGCTTTTCATAACGATTATAAGATATGTGCTTCCTTCTGAGGACCACACAATCCAAAAGCTTCTGCTGCTGTACCTGGAGCTGATTGAAAAGACGGATTCTAGGGGGAAGGTCCTGCCTGAGATGATTTTGATATGCCAGAACCTTCGTAATAATCTGCAGCATCCGAATGAGTACATTCGTGGAGTGACACTGAGGTTTCTCTGCCGGTTGAAGGAGACTGAAATAGTGGAGCCTTTGACTCCATCAGTGTTGCAAAATCTGGAGCACCGCCATCCGTTTGTTCGTAGGAATGATATTCTGGCCATCATGTCGATATATAAGCTTCCAAATGGCGACCAACTCTTCGTTGATGCACCTGAAATGATCGAGAAAGCTCTGTCAACAGAACAAGATCCGTCTGCCAAGAGAAATGCATTTCTAATGCTCTTTACCTGTGCTGAAGAACGAGCTGTGAATTATCTTCTGAGCAACGTTGACAAGGTTTCAGACTGGAATGAATCGCTTCAGATGGTGGTGCTGGAGTTGATTCGAAGTGTCTGTAAGACTAAACCAACAGAGAAGGGGAAATATATTAAGATTATTATTTCTCTGTTAAGCGCCACTTCTTCTGCAGTTATCTATGAATGTGCTGGGACTCTTGTTTCTCTCTCATCTGCCCCTACTGCTATTAGAGCTGCTGCCAACACCTACTGTCAACTTCTGCTTTCTCAGAGTGACAACAATGTGAAGCTTATTTTGCTCGATCGGTTGAGTGAGCTTAAGTCATTGCACAGAGATATCATGGTTGAGTTGATAATAGATGTTCTCAGAGCACTCTCAAGCCCGAACCTTGATATCCGCAAGAAGACACTTGACATTGCCCTTGACTTGATTACTCATCACAATATCAATGAGGTCGTTCAAATGTTGAAGAAAGAAGTCGTGAAGACACAGAGTGGAGAGCTTGAGAAGAATGGAGAATACAGGCAAATGCTTATTCAAGCAATTCATGCTTGTGCAGTTAAGTTCCCCGAAGTTGCAAGCACAGTGGTCCATCTTCTAATGGATTTCTTGGGAGATAGCAATGTGGCTTCAGCACTTGACGTAATTTCATTTGTCCGAGAGATAATAGAAACGAATCCCAAGTTAAGAGTTTCAATTATAACCAGGTTGCTAGACACGTTCTATCAGATCCGCGCAGGAAAGGTCTGCCCTTGTGCACTTTGGATTATTGGGGAGTATTGTTTATCACTTTCGGAAGTTGAGAGTGGCATTTCCACCATTACACAATGCCTTGGGGAGTTACCGTTTTACTCTGTTTCGGAGGAGTCTGAGCCAACTGAGGCATCGAACAAAATTCAGCCAACTTCTTCCGCCATGGTGTCCTCTAGAAAACCTGTGATTCTTGCTGATGGAACTTACGCTACCCAAAGCGCAGCCTCTGAAACCACATTCTCCTCACCAACAGTTGTTCAGGGATCATTGGCTTCTGGAAATTTGAGAGCGCTGCTTCTAACTGGTGATTTTTTCCTAGGAGCAGTTGTTGCTTGCACACTGACTAAACTTGTTCTTAGGTTGGAAGAGGTTCAGTCATCTAAAACTGAAGTGAACAAGACAGTCTCACAGGCGTTGTTGATCATGGTTTCTGTGTTGCAACTCGGTCAATCTCCTGCTTCTCCACACCCTATTGATAATGATTCATATGAGAGGATTGTCTTGTGCATAAAATTGCTTTGCCATAAGAATGATGAAATGAAAAAGATATGGCTGGAATCCTGCCGCCAGAGTTTTGTCAAGATGATTTCTGAAAAACAGCTTAGAGAGATGGCTGAACTTAAGGCAATGGCCCAAACAACTAATGCCCAACCTGATGATCTCATTGACTTCTTCCATCTGAAGAGCCGGAAGGTAACAATATTATTTTCTAAATTAAGCTGGCTTCATTGTTTTCTCCCTTGTGAACAATTCCTACGCAACCTGTTCAGGTTGTGTTTATTTTCTTGTACTGTTCATATCCATTTTTTGCTTTCTCATTTTGAAAGGACAACAGAAGTTGATAATGGCTGTTTATATACATATATTGGTTGTCAGTAGATCAAAGTACTGATAATAAGTTTCTTTCAGGGAATGAGTCAACTTGAGCTGGAAGACCAGGTACAAGATGATCTAAAGCGTGCAACTGGAGAATTCACCAAGGACGAGAACGATGCGAACAAACTAAACCGCATTCTTCAACTCACAGGGTTCAGTGATCCAGTCTATGCTGAAGCATATGTGACCGTCCATCACTATGACATCGCAGTCCAAGTTACTGTCATCAACCGTACAAAGGAAACCCTACAGAATCTGTGCTTGGAGTTAGCAACCATGGGTGATCTCAAGCTCGTTGAGCGTCCTCAAAACTATAGTCTGGCACCGGGAACGAACATGCAGATAAAAGCAAACATCAAGGTCTCGTCCACAGAGACTGGAGTCATATTCGGGAATATCGTCTATGAGACATCAAATGTAATGGAGCGAAATGTCGTGGTACTCAACGACATACACATTGATATCATGGACTATATCTCCCCTGCTGTTTGCACAGAGGTTGCTTTTAGAACCATGTGGGCAGAGTTCGAATGGGAAAACAAGGTAATTCACCTGTTACACTGTACCTTTCTTTGAGTTTGGTTATTAACGATTCAGTCTTGGTCGTCATGTCAGGTTGCTGTGAACACCACGATTCAAAACGAAAGAGAGTTCCTCGACCACATAATCAAATCCACAAACATGAAGTGTCTCACTCCCCCGTAAGTTCCGATTCTTATTTTCTTTCCATTTATAGACCGAAACTCTTGTTACTAATTGATGTTTCTCTCTGTTTGCAGATCTGCAATAGAAGGAGAATGCGGGTTCCTATCGGCAAACTTATATGCAAAAAGTGTGTTTGGTGAGGATGCTCTTGTGAATGTGAGTATCGAGAAGCAAACTGATGGAGCATTGAGTGGCTACATAAGGATAAGGAGCAAGACGCAAGGGATTGCTCTAAGTCTTGGGGACAAAATCACCCTCAAACAAAAGGGTAGTAGCTGAGGTTAGCTGAATAATATTCATATCTTCTTCCCAAAACCTTTTCCCGATCCAGTCCATACATATATATGTTATACGTGGAATCCTCACACTCCTTAACCGGGTGTAATTCCCGGTACACAATACCGATTAATTGTTACAATTTAGCACACAAGGTAACAGGTTTAGACCACGTTGGTATCTCTCTTGAGCAATCTTTTGTTGGTTGAATCTGTTTACTGCGGAGGGAGGCGTTTAAAGCATATGTAAAGACACTATTTTGTCACCGAGTTTTTTCATGCGATTTTGTTTTATCTGTAATGTTTTTCGTTCTATAATGTCTTTTGATGGGGGAGATTAAACCATTATTTTAATGAAATAATTTTATCGATCGTAGAGTCTCGAAGTTAATGGTTTTGGTCCTAGGCGCAGCTGTTTAACGTCGTTTGCGTACCTCTTCTTTGACAATTATTTCTCCACCAGCCAGGCTCAATTGTCATCAATCGGCTATGCATTCGAATACGTATGGCTGACAGTATCTGAGCCTATACATAACCCGAGGGAAGGACACTGACGGCGACTTTGGCGTTTTTGACAAGTTAAAACTGACGTGGTGACAACAGATTGTTGGCTCTCGGACCTTATGTATAGCCAGTGTTGTCCTTAACTCCATACTCATGCCGCTACAACACAAACCAATAACAAAACTTGCACGTGGGGTACGGTGGAAGTATCTTAATGTTGACAGTACTGCATGCTACGATGAATTTACATATGATTTAAATCTACAAACCCCACTTGATTTGGAAAGTTTTAACATCGTCAATTTTGAACCATAAAACTATATTTTTCATTATCTTCTCATGCAGCTTACTAATTTCCATCGTTATCTGTATCGTAGTTGCAGTGCCGTGCGAAGAGGGACCTAAGGCAAGTTCTAAAAATAAACTTATTTACAACCGTAATAAAAACAATTTTTTAATATGATATATTATTTTCACTAAATACACAAGTCTAATACTGTAAAAAAATAAGTTTATAACATAAATATGTTATATAGAAAAAAATACATGAATTCAGAAAATAAGTTAATTAATTTTCGTAGAAATGTTTTTTTCTTAAATAAGTCTAAACCACTAGACTATAAATTATTTTAAATTTTGGGGCCATAAAAATAGTCATATTAATCGGGGACCTGATGCGAATGCCTTTTTCAATACACTATAGGCACGCCTCTGCGTAGTTGTCATAGGTTGATAATGTTGCTTTCAACGATGGAATTATACTGGTTTAAATCCACAAAAATAAGTGTACCACAAAACCACTTCCTAATATCTTACCTATAATAATTGATACGAAGAGTAACCTTAAGCTCATTAAGTTAGCAAAAAAAAAACCTCAAGCTCATCTCTCCAAGAGCTGAGTCGGTAGAGCAAGAAAAGAAAATGTCCATCTTTCTCTGTTTCTCATGTGTTTTCTTGCTTCTTACGTTTGTCTCTTTGATCTGTTTCGTGAAAAAGATTAAGGAAACTAAAACATTGAATCTTCCTCCAAGTCCTCCAAGTTTTCCCATCATCGGAAACTTGCACCAACTCGCAGGACTACCTCACCGATGCTTTCATCACCTCTCCATCAAATACGGACCCGTGGTACTTCTTCATCTCGGCTCTGTTCCAACGGTTGTCATCTCCTCGAGTGAAGCAGCTGAAGAAGTTCTAAGGATCCATGACCTTGGATGCTGCAACAGACCACAAAGACATCAGCTTCGCGCAGTACGGTGAGTACTGGCGAGAGATACGAAAGCTCGCTGTTATCGAGCTATTCAGCCTTAAGAAGGTTCATTCATTCAAGAACATCAGAGAGGAAGAGATTGGATTCATGGTGAAAAAGGTTTCACAATTATCTTTGGAACACACTCCTGTTGATCTAAGCAAAACATTTTTCTCCTTAACCGCAAGCATCATTTGTAGAGTAGCCTTAGGACAGAACTTCAACGAGAGTGGGTTTGTGATTGAACAAGATAGAATTGAAGAGCTTGTACGTGATGCATTGGTAGCCCTTGGTACTATCACTTGCTCTGATTTGTTCCCAAGTGGACTTGGGAGATTCTTGGATTGGTTGTCTGGAGGACACAAGAGTATAAACAAAATGGTTGAAGAGCTTGATGCCTTTTACCAGCATGTGATTGATGACCACTTGAAGCCTGAAGCAGCAGGAAAGAAAGTTGTGGATTCTCAGGCAGATATTGTTGCACTCTTGTTGGATATGATGGAGAAACAAGGGAAGAAAGATTATTTCCAGCTCAACATTAGTAATATCAAAGGAGTCCTCATGGTAAAGAATCTCAAATCTTGCTTCATGTTATACTATACTAGTTCTTTAAAATAGATATAATATATTTTCACACATATTAACAAAACACATTAAATCTTTATCACAAAACATCAGGTTTTGCTTCTATCAGTTTAGTTTCCAATATTTTTAAACCAATAATAGGTCAACAAATTCAATTAGTTTCTTAAAGTTTACAGTTTCTTATAAAATTGTTATTAAACATATAAAAAATTACTGTGAAATAATTTTTTTTTCTTCAAAAACTTCTATGCAAGTGCGTATAACTTAGATCCATGTAAATTTTGGGTTGTAGTAGGATGGATTTTAAAACCAACTACTATGACCAGACAATATACTACAACTATTAGGTCTTGATCATTCAGTTGCGTTTGATTTTACGTGACCTTTACGTTACCAAAAACAAAAAGATCACATACAAATGCAAACACTGACTTGATTTCCAAACCTTATGCTTGTACGTGTTTATGAATTTGTGTATTTGTCAGGACATATTTCTTGCAGGGGTAGATACAGGAGCTACAACCATGATATGGGCCATGACAGAACTCGTTAGAAACCCTAGAGTGATGAGAAAGGCACAAGAAGAGATCCCAACCACCCTAGGGCTCAACAAGGAGAGGATCACTGAAGAAGACGTTGAAAAAGTTGGTTACTTGAAGCTCATAATCAAGGAAACGTTTAGGTTACACCCATCAGTTCCATTATTACTCCCCAGAGAAACAATGTCTCACGTCAAGATCAACGGCTACGATATACCTCGGAAAACACAAATCCATCTCAACGTATGGGCGATCGGACGCGACCCCAAGCGTTGGACCGATCCTGAAGAGTTCATCCCTGAACGGTTTGCTAACAGTTCTGTAGATTTCAGAGGACAACACTTTGATCTGTTGCCGTTTGGTTCTGGAAGGAGGAGTTGTCCTGGAATGCCAATGGCGGTTGCTTCCGTAGAATTAGGACTGTTGAGTTTGCTTTACTTCTTTGATTGGGCATTGCCTGAAGGGATGGTTAGTGAAGAAGACATTGATATGGAAGAAGCTGGTAATCTTACCATTGTCAAGAAACAGCCTCTTCTACTTGTGCCTGTTCGACACCATTGACGAGCAAAGAGCTGTCACAAAAGCTAAGACGTTCTGTATATTCTTGCGTTGTATGAGAAATAAGTGTATGGACAACTTAATAAGATCCAATATGTATCAAGAATTAATGTATGAACAATGTTCAAGAAACCACTAGACTAGACGGTAATGGCGATTTGTAGAGGTATAGAGAGTTGGCGACTAAGCGGATTATTCGGTCCTTAGACGGAGCAAATTCTTGACTTATTTTATATATATTTTATACTTATATTCCTTTAAAATTTTAAAATTTTAATTATAAAATTATTTGATGAATTATCAAATTAGATATACAAAATAAATTAGACAAATTTGTAAACTATTATTAACATTATTATTTAATTTAATAGATTTAGACTAATTTACATCGGTTTAAATAGATTTAAAATGGTTTAAACTGATTTGAATCATAGAAACCGGATTTGAAAAAACCACCGATTTGCGGCCTAGATATTATCTAGAATGTAATATTATCAAGAAATTGGTTTATTGGCTCTAAAATTGGTTCGGTGATGCTGATCAGAAAAATTATAACAGTCAAAAACGTAGCAAAACAACTAAGAAAACAAACATGCTGATCTTCTGGTTATAACATCGAATAGAATAAAATGAACTAAAGGGACTTTGATCAGTGACTAAAAAACTATACCTGATTGACAGTATTTATAAACGTATAAAAGAGTACATCTGCTTCTCCACTGAAGAAGAGCAGACACAATATGATCACAACAAAACATGGCATTCAACCAGACAACAGTGGAAGTAGTGCGTCTCAGGTCAACATCATTCTTGAATCTTGAGTTTCTCACTAGGCGGTGTTCCTTTAAAACTTCCATATCTCATAGGCTTAGGTATGTAAAGAGAGCTGAGCATCCAAAGCCACCACTGTGTATCTCACATACTTGCTCGAACTCGCATCTTTCTCAACCAACGGCCCATAGTTCTGCATATAGCTTCCTGTAAACCGGCACAACAGCCTGAACAATCTGTTGACAAACTCTATCTCTCAAATCTTTTTCCGGCACAGCCCATGTAGATTGCTTCTTATACATCTCACCAAACCTGTTACACTCTTACCTTTCTTTGAATTTGGTTATTAAAATTTCAGTGGTCGTCTTCATGTCAGGTTGCTGTGAACACCACGATTCAGAACGAAAGAGAGTTCCTCGACCACATAATCAAATCCACATACATGAAGTGTCTAAGTTCAGATTCTTATTTTCTTCCCATTATATAGACCGAAACTCTTGTTACTAATTGATTCTTCTCTCTGTTTGCAGATCTGCAATAGAAAAAGAATGCGGGTTCCTATCAGCAAATTTATATGCAAAAAGTGTGTTTGGTGAAGATGCTCTTGTGAATGTGAGTATCGAGAAGCAAACTGATGGGGCATTGAGTGGCTACATAAGGTAAGGAGCTATAACCGTTACCCACTTCTTTCTTTGGTTAACATAACCTATAACTCTACCAAAACTTTTTATTGTATTAAATAAACCCAATATCTCCCTGTAAATAACACTAACATCACAATTGAGCTGCCACATTCTTACATTCACTAAGTTTCATATACTCTGATAAATATCCAAAGATCAAACCATGGCAACAAACGCATGCAAATTCCTTTGCCTCATTCTCCTCTTTGCCTTCGTCGCCCAAGGTATAGTGTTATCTATATATACATTTATATGGAACAAAATGTTAAAATCTTCACACATTATTATATATATCAGATCTAATTCGTTTAAAGTTTTAACGTAACAGCACGTAATATGTATTCTATAACTAATTTTCTTTCATAATTTTTTTGCCCTTGGAAAATTTAGGATTTGGATGTTCTAGATCCTTTAGTGATATTAGTGATATATCACTGAAACAATCAAAAACCGAAAAATGATCAAGAACACACCAGAGTGGGAAGTGATATTGACGAACCTTTGTTCCTGCACAGGAACTGACGTAGTGTTGTCATGTGTTGGTTTCAAATCGCTCACACCCATAGACCGTTCACAAATATCGGTATCCGATAACGAGTGTTCGCTCATCAACAATCTATACGGCGAAACTGACTTTGTTTTCAAATACGTATGGACCAAGGAATTCAATATCAAGATCAAGTCGCGCGAAGTAGCTTGGTCTTAAATTTTCTGCCCTTGGTTTAATTTGGTCTTTGTTCAAGTTTGTTTAGTTACTTGAGCTGATGAGCATGTGAAGCTGATGATCATTATTACATATATATTGTCTGGATCATTAGTAAGATTTAGGCTAATAAAGATACTCGTTTTATTTGTAGTGTTTTGTCGTTACATTTCTCTAAGCCGTACTTT
This sequence comes from Brassica rapa, assembly GCF_000309985.2. Taxonomy (NCBI): domain Eukaryota; kingdom Viridiplantae; phylum Streptophyta; class Magnoliopsida; order Brassicales; family Brassicaceae; genus Brassica; species Brassica rapa. The sequence continues at coordinate 3,072,015 of NC_024795.2, read as the reverse complement.
CATCGAAGTCCTTCAAAAACAATACTCCTTTCAGCTGCAGTGTTTGACCACACTTTCATCTAACACGTTCGGATTTCGGTTTAATTTCGGTTCAGATATTTCCATTTTTATTTTTTCATTCTAAAGATATTAGATTTCTCGGTTATTTACAAAAAAATTCAGTTTAATTTCGGTCAGTTATTTCGTTAATTAGACCCGTCAGCTCCAGGGTCATTTTCAACAAGGTTATTAGGTTTCTTGCGTTTCAAGCAAAATGACTTTTCTTTTTCCCAATATATTGATGTGCGCATCTTTTTGTGAAACCTTTCGAGTTGCATACATAAATGTTATTAAAGTAACCGACGTCACCAGAGCTAACACGACTGAACATTTTAGAGTTGGTGGAAAAGTGTCTGATATTCCTGTTGTTTCATTGGGTGCTTTAAAGGGACCACTAGCTATTGTTACAAAATGTTTCCACACGAACCAAGCCTGCAATTAATTATGTGTTTGTTTATAATTGTATCACGGATTGTTTCCAAGCTGTAAAGATGGTTTCAAAATCAAATGAATGGCCAGCATTTCAAAGCTACCTAAAAGACATTATGCTTCTGAGAAGAAACTTCACTAACTCAAGCATCATTCATGTACCTAAGACAGAAAACACAAAAACGGATCGATTGGTACGCAGTGTTCGAATTCAGTCGTTTTTCGTCATACACATTGATGCAGAATTGCCGCCTTGGTTTACAGAATCTACATGAATCTGTAAATGTTTGCTGTAAAAAATATATATATATATATATATATATATATATATATATATTGTATTTGATTTAATCAATAGCCATTGACTCATTGTAATATTAAATATATTTAAATTTGATTTAAAGTTAAAACTGGTATTATTATAAAACGTTTACATTAAAATTCTAACATTAAAATTTTATAATAAAAATGTCAAAATATTTTTTTTATAAAACAGAGGGAATAGCATATTTAAAATTTTGAGATGAATGAGTTTGTTTCTTCTTTCTAATTCTATCTTATTTTCATGCACAATATCTTAAATTCTAATAAATTAATTAGACTCTACGGTCAAATAATCTGCTTCAAAATTTAACAAATTAGGCATAAGAACAAAAATAATAATAGCAGTTGAATAACTGTTACCCTGCTCTTTTGTAAACCATGTTGGTTGCAACTTGCTAGCTATATCAAAGAACACATCCTTTGTGAAAAGATTTTTTTATTTAAATAATTTAACATTCTTTCAGAACAAAAAAACTGTTACCCACTTCTTTCTTTGGTCAACATTACTTATAATTATACCAAAATTTCTTCTAGATATTATTTAGCAAGTATTTTTTTTTTTAAAAAAAAATTGATTGAATCTCCATTGTATTCATTCTCAATAAAAACATGACTTACTAATAAACATGATATTTTTTAAAACTAATTATGACATAGATATATATTTATGTAATTTTGTATTTTATGATAAGATTTTTGAAATATGCTAATAACTAATAGATTGTAATTAAATCAATATAATAAAATATAACACTAAAATGTAATAATGGAAATATAAAAATATTTAATTACACTAGATAATTTGTTGCCAAATTATAGTTTTAAATATATACATATCTTTCATTAAAGGTAAATATAGCATAATCAAAATTAATTATTGTAAATTAATTTTACTAAATTTAGTCAAATCAAAGTCAAAACAAAAAATATTGTTACATAAATGGTAAATTATAATTTTTAATCATAAAAGATATTTTATTCTATAAAATAAACCCAATACATCCCTATAAATAACACTAACATCACAACTTATCAGCCACATTCTCATATTTACTAAGTTATATATATTCTCTGATAAATATCCAAACATCAAACCATGAAAACAAATGCATGCAAATTCCTTTGCCTCATTCTCCTCTTTGCTTTCGTCTCCCAAGGTATAGTTATATAATACATTTATATAGAACACAATGTTACAATCGTCAGACATTATTATATATAACAGATCCAATTTGTTTAAAGCTTACACCGTGTATTCTATAACTAATTTTCTTTCATAATTATTTTGCCCTTGAAAATTTTAGGATTTGGGTGTTATGGACCCGGAACCTTTGAGGATATATATCTGAAGCAATCCAAAACCGGAAAAATGATCAAGAATATACCAGAATGGGAAGTGAGAGTGACGAACCCTTGCACCTGCACAGGCACTCGCATAGTGTTGACATGTGTCGGTTTTAAATCGCTCACGCCCATCGACCATTCACAGATATCGATATCCGGTAACGAGTGTAAGATAACCAATAATCTATATGGTCATACTGATTTCGTTTTCAAATACGTATGGACCAAGAAGTTTGATATCCAAATGGAGTCGGGCGGAATCACTTGCTCTTAAATTTTCTGCCCTCGCATTAATTTGGTATTTGTTCATGTGTTGTTAGTTGATGAACATGTAAAACTGATGATCATTATTACACACACATATATATAGACTAATAAAGATGTACTCGTTTTATTATTGAGTTTTATGTCATTTTATTAGTAGTATTACACTATTACTGTTCACATTTTGGTGACCAAACAATTGTAGTGTTTATCGTTTTATTTCTCTAAGCCACACTTTCATCTAGGCCGTTAAAAAAACAGTACTCATTGCAACTGCATTATTCGACCACGCTTTCATGATCATCTGACTATCTAAGAAATGATCAACATACGTAGTTTAATTTCTCCATGAATGACAGTACAAATAAAGACAGTAACCACGTAATGAGTAAAGAGATATACACCTTCCGCTACCTTAAATGTCATAAATGGAATTGAAGATGTGTTGACCAGCCATGAGCCATTTACAAGCAGTCAACAAGTAATAATATACATTGCCAACGGGTATATAAATACTCCATTCGTTTCGTAAGAAAATATCTTTTGATTAAAAGTATAAGAATTAGGAAATTTATTTTGTAATTTTGTTTTTAATAATATTACTTTAAATCGAGTTAACCAATATTTATGCAGTAACATACTCCCTCTGTTTCATTAAGATAGAAATTTTAGAGAAAAATTTTGTTTAACAAAAATAGTTTTTTTTTTATGTTTTCTATACAAAAATTACAAATTTTAATAAAATTAATTGAATTTATTGAAAAACTATTGGTTAAAAAGCATTGGAATTTGATAATTTAAAAAACGATGCATGATTAATGTGTTTTCTTAATATGTGTGAAAACACCAGTACATTCATCTTTAAGAAAGGAGAGAATATTATTAGTCAATCAATTTTCAATAAAGTTAAAATTATCTTTAAAATATTAATTTTATATTTGGAAACAACAAATTTTCTCTCAAATACTCTTTCCGTTTCAAATTAGTTGTCGTTCTAGAGTTTTGCACACAAATTAAGAAACTAGTTAAATGCTCAAATTTACCCTTGTTTAATCATTATAATTATATAACATTTATTGTTTATCTTTGTTTAATTAGGGATAAATAGAGAAATTAGTAGAAAATTGCATTGAAATCATAAAACAGTATTTATTTTTTAACAAAATTTTATGTTATAACGATAATTAATTTGAAACGAAGAGATCGGAGTATCTTGTATATATTACAGAATCGATGGAGTATATTTAGTTACAAGATTGTCGTTTATTTGTTAATTGTGTTTATATAATATAATATCGTTCCAAAAAAAAAGTTTATAGATTCTAATGAATTCAAGAATTGTAACTCTATCTAATCTATTAAAAGAGAAGTACACATTGAAACAAACCCTTAAACTTGCACAATATTTACAGCTTAGTGCCATTGAAATAATTAAATGAACCTACTTTTAAGTCATCTTTGTCTTTTCCAGAACTAATGAAGTAATAATTACTCCTAATTTTATGCTTTCCATGTTTTTTTAAAAATTAATAAAACATTTCCTAAATTAAATTCACAATCAATTAAATATAAATCTTTTAACTTATCTATATAATATTAATATTATAAACATTCATAAATATCAATAATATACACAAAATATTTATGTAACAAGATAAATTACATTTTTGTCTCATTCTCTCCCACAATTCACGTTACTCTTCTTATTTTTTGAACAAATTCTTCTTCTTACCTATATAAATATATTACATGCACCATTATAATTATTTACAAACTTAACATGTATATAAAATAATTTATTAGACATTTTCATAAAATTTTGATCCACAAAAAAAACAAAATAAAACATTTGAATAGATGCAAGGATCATATTCTAAAAATGGTGGTAATACAATTGACGGTTTACAAGATAATAAAATTTAAAAATATAAACTATGAAATTATTATGCTTATAAATTTTATTAAATAATTATTTAACACATGTAAAATTTTAAAATACATATTATCACTTAGATAAAATAAATATTTATTTACAAAAATAAAATCAAACATCTGCAAGGTCGTGGTTTAAATGTACACAAATTTAAACTCATTTATAATTTCTTATCGTTACATCAAATTTATATTTTTATTTTATTTTCAATCTTAATTTGTATATGTTCAAAATTTCATAGAATTTTAACGATCATTTTATTTTCTTACAAATATTATAACTAATGTTTCATTTATAAATAGCATACTAATTCATAGTTGTCTATTTTTATACTTTTTATTAAAAAAATTGTTAGCTATATATCTTAGACATGGATATTATTATATAAATTTTAGATTTTTTATATAATACCTAATATCGGTGATACGTTTTACGCTAAAATATAAAATTAAGTACAAATATAACATTTACATTTAAAAATGTGACTACATTAACAAATATATCATTAAATACAAACACAAATTAAATACTCGCGCGGTCGCGCGGGTCAAGGTCTAGTCTAATCTATTAAAAGAGAAGTACACATTGAAACTAACCCTTAAACTTGCACAATATTTACAGCTTAGTGCCATTGAAATAATTAAATGAACCTACTTTTAAGTAATCTTTGTCTTTTCCAGAACTAATGAAGTAATAATTACTCCTAATTTTATGCTTTCCATGTTTTTTTAAAAATTAATAAAACATTTCCTAAATTAAATTCACAATCAATTAAATATAAATCTTTTAACTTATCTATATAATATTAATATTATAAACATTCATAAATATCAATAATATACACAAAATATTTATGTAACAAGATAAATTACATTTTTGTCTCATTCTCTCCCACAATTCACGTTACTCTTCTTATTTTTTGAACAAATTCTTCTTCTTACCTATATAAATATATTACATGCACCATTATAATTATTTACAAACTTAACATGTATATAAAATAATTTATTAGACATTTTCATAAAATTTTGATCCACAAAAAAAACAAAATAAAACATTTGAATAGATGCAAGGATCATATTCTAAAAATGGTGGTAATACAATTGACGGTTTACAAGATAATAAAATTTAAAAATATAAACTATGAAATTATTATGCTTATAAATTTTATTAAATAATTATTTAACACATGTAAAATTTTAAAATACATATTATCACTTAGATAAAATAAATATTTATTTACAAAAATAAAATCAAACATCTGCAAGGTCGTGGTTTAAATGTACACAAATTTAAACTCATTTATAATTTCTTATCGTTACATCAAATTTATATTTTTATTTTATTTTCAATCTTAATTTGTATATGTTCAAAATTTCATAGAATTTTAACGATCATTTTATTTTCTTACAAATATTATAACTAATGTTTCATTTATAAATAGCATACTAATTCATAGTTGTCTATTTTTATACTTTTTATTAAAAAAATTGTTAGCTATATATCTTAGACATGGATATTATTATATAAATTTTAGATTTTTTATATAATACCTAATATCGGTGATACGTTTTACGCTAAAATATAAAATTAAGTACAAATATAACATTTACATTTAAAAATGTGACTACATTAACAAATATATCATTAAATACAAACACAAATTAAATACTCGCGCGGTCGCGCGGGTCAAGGTCTAGTATCTAATCTATTAAAAGAGAAGTACACATTGAAACTAACCCTTAAACTTGCACAATATTTACAGCTTAGTGCCATTGAAATAATTAAATGAACCTACTTTTAAGTAATCTTTGTCTTTTCCAGAACTAATGAAGTAATAATTACTCCTAATTTTATGCTTTCCATGTATTTTTAAAAATTAATAAAACATTTCCTAAATTAAATTCACAATCAATTAAATATAAATCTTTTAACTTATCTATATAATATTAATATTATAAACATTCATAAATAATAATAATATAAAAATATATTATGTAACAAGATAAATTACATTTTTGTCTCATTCTCTCCCACAATTCACGTTACTCTTCTTATTTTTGAAAAAATTCTTCTTCTTACCTATATAAATATATTACATGCACCATTATAATTATTTACAAACTTAACATGTATATAAAATAATTTATTAGACATTTTCATAAAATTTTGATCCACAAAAAAAACAAAATAAAACATTTGAATAGATGCAAGGATCATATTCTAAAAATGGTGGTAATACAATTGACGGTTTACAAGATAATAAAATTTAAAAATATAAACTATGAAATTATTATGCTTATAAATTTTATTAAATAATTATTTAACACATGTAAAATTTTAAAATACATATTATCACTTAGATAAAATAAATATTTATTTACAAAAATAAAATCAAACATCTGCAAGGTCGTGGTTTAAATGTACACAAATTTAAACTCATTTATAATTTCTTATCGTTACATCAAATTTATATTTTTATTTTATTTTCAATCTTAATTTGTATATGTTCAAAATTTCATAGAATTTTAACGATCATTTTATTTTCTTACAAATATTATAACTAATGTTTCATTTATAAATAGCATACTAATTCATAGTTGTCTATTTTTATACTTTTTATTAAAAAAATTGTTAGCTATATATCTTAGACATGGATATTATTATATAAATTTTAGATTTTTTATATAATACCTAATATCGGTGATACGTTTTACGCTAAAATATAAAATTAAGTACAAATATAACATTTACATTTAAAAATGTGACTACATTAACAAATATATCATTAAATACAAACACAAATTAAATACTCGCGCGGTCGCGCGGGTCAAGGTCTAGTTGGTCATTAATTACGGAAGCAAGAGACTTCACGTTAACATATGCAATGGCTATATAAACTTGACAGATTCTTTTTTCACTCTGACACTCTCCATCTCTTAAAAACAAAAATCACAATAACAATGGCATTTGCTCTTAAGTATTTTCTTATGTTTCTACTTCTGTCTATGGTTACTCAAGGTAATGTAATCGAATCTCTAAAGGCTTTTTGCATATATCTCAGAAATTTCATGCGTTTAGGGCATATATCTAAACTTAATATCCAGTCATCATCATGGGATGCTTAATCCGTTTTTTTTTTTTCGTTTGATGCTTCTGTTCTTTGGATTATATTATATGAAATATATGATCTGAAATGAGATTTCAAATATTTAAGATATTGTTTCATATGTTTAGGATGTCTTTCTCTCTTATATATATGTTACAAGTATATCCATGTCTCTATTCTTTTTCATATACATAGAGTTACAAAAATGATAAAAAAGGACAAATAACCCACACAGGACAATGCCGCTGCGCTTTCAGTGACCTCCAGATCGGCGCGGTGAGGACGGGGAGACAAGTTGCCGGACAACCGGAGTGGAAAGTGACGGTGGTCAACACGTGTAACTGTCCTCAGAAGCAGGTGACTCTCTCATGCGGAGGGTTTGCTCCTGTGAATCCTGTCAAGCCATGGCTACTTCGCCCACAAGGAAGGACGTGTCTTCTGATTAATGGAGAAGTTATGCCAGCTGGAGCCACAGCTGAGTTCGCTTATGCCGGCCAGCCTTACATCTTCAGACCCGTCAGCTCCAGAGTCAAAATAAGTTGCATGAATTAATTTCTTTTGCTATTACAACTTTCTGATTCATGTCTGTGAACAAGGTTATAAGGTTTCTTGCGTCTCAAGCAATATGACTTTTCTTTTTGCCAAGATATTGATGTGCGCATCCTTATTTGTGAAACTTCGAGTTACAGACAGAAAAGGTTAAGCATTTCACAGAGAAACAAAGTATTATATCATTTCCTCTCCAATTCATCATCTTCATCTCTGCCTGACGTGCGAATGCGATATTTGTTGTGTCTCATGGTGACAACCAACACGTAGCTCGTTTTGGTTTTTGCTATTAAAGTGACAGATGTTACCAGAGCTGTTGGGTATAAAAGGTCCAAAACGAAGAAAAATACTTATTAGGCCAGCAGAAACATAGGCCTTCATTTAGGCCCACATATTATAATGACCAACTGATTTTCAAACGTAGCATTATACACAACACAAACTCTTGGTCAACCTTAATGGTAGCATAAAATCGTCAAAATATAAATCTAGTTACACAAATAATTTAAATCACGTAAAATAGTTAAAACTTAAAAGTCCTAAATACTCCCTCCGTTTTTTAATATAAGTCGTTGTAGAAAATTTTTTTTGTTCCAAATTATAGGTCGTTTTCGGTTTTCTATGTAAAATTTATTAGTAATTAATGTTGTATGACCAATGGTAATATATCTTTTATTTTTCTATTGGTTGAATTGTGGTTAAGTAAATAATTAATGATGTTTTTGTTTAGAAAATATAAGAAATTAATGGTTTTCTTAATCTACGTGCATAATTGTAAAACGACTTATATAAAAAACGGAGGGAATAGTATTTCTTCTATTTCATATTAAGTGTTACTTTAATCATTTTAGAATTCAAATGCAACTTTCAGCTTAAAATTAATTGTAAATGCATTGATTTTATAAATAATACTATTGGTTGAATACGTTTAATTAATAAAAAAATTAATACATTTCAATCATTTTATTAATCAGTATGAAAAATGTCAAAATGACATTCTTTATGAAACGGAAGGAATATTATCATATAATAGAAAACCAAATTTAAATTTACACCAAAAAAATTGATAGTCACAACGTTCCGGTATGGTCCTCTGTATCTCCATGCTCGGACCGACACAAACCAATAAGAAAACGTGCACGTGGGACGGTGGAAGAGTCTGAACTCTGAACATTGCCAGTCCTACATGTTACGACTTACGATGAATTTGCATTGATTTAAATCCACAAAAGTATACTATCAACCACAAAAACCAACTTGATTTGGAAAGTTAACGTTACCACTTATCTGCATGCAATAATTCATACAAAGACAAAGGTTAAGCCCATCTCTCCAAGAAACAAAGTCCTAGAAGAAAAATAAGCAAGAGCAGAAAAATGGATACCATTCAAACATAACCCAAGAACATAAACAAACTAGTTTTATAGCCACAATCTTCCGGTTTGTCCTTTTTCTCTGCTCGAGCTTGCGAAAAGACAAACAAAACCAGCTAAAACTCTTGCACGTGGAATACTCTCAACGATGGTGTTACATTTGTTTAAATCTACAAAACGTTGTGAGCCACAAAAAACACTTGTTTTTGAACGTCAACGTCATCAACTTTCTAGTATCTTCTTACCTATAAATAATTGATACAAAAACAAAGCTTAAGCTTATCTCTCCAAGAAAGAAAAAAATGTCTATCTTTCTCTGTTTCTCATGGGTTTTCTTGCTTCTCACGTTTGTCTCGTTAATCTCTTTCGTGAGAAAGATTAAAGAAAACAAAACATTTTATCTTCCTCCGAGTCCTCCAACGCTTCCCATCATCGGAAACTTGCACCAACTCTCAGGACTACCTCACCGTTGCTTTCACCACCTCTCCATCAAATACGGACCCGTGGTACTTCTTCATCTCGGCTTCGTTCCAACCGTTGTCATCTCCTCGAGTGAAGCAGCCGAAGAAGTCCTTAGAACCAATGACCTTGGATGCTGCAGCAGACCAAAGACTGTCGCCACGGGGAAACTCTCGTACGGTTTCAAAGACATCAGCTTCGCGCAGTACGGGGAGTACTGGCGAGAGATGCGAAAGCTCGCTGTCGTCGAGCTATTCAGCCTCAAGAAGGTTCATTCATTCAAGAACATCAGAGAGGAAGAGGTTGGATTCATGGTTAAAAAGGTTTCAGAATCTTCTTTAAAACAATCTCCTGTTGATCTAAACAAAACCTTTTTCTCTTTAACCGCAAGCATCATTTGTAGAGTGGCTTTAGGACAGAACTTCAACGAGAGTGGGTTTGTGATTGAACAAGATAGAATCGAAGAGCTTGTACGTGATGCATTGGTTGCTCTTGGTAGTTTCACTTGCTCTGATGTTTTCCCTGGTGGACTTGGGAGATTGTTAGATTGGTTGTTTGGTGGACACAAGAGGATAAACAAAGTGTTTGAAGAGCTTGATGCCTTTTACCAGCATGTGATTGATGACCACTTGAAGCCTGAAGCAGCAGGGAAGAAAGCTATTGACTCTACGGCAGATATTGTTGCACTCTTGTTGGATATGATGGAGAAACAAGGGAAGAAAGATTATTTCAAGCTCAACATTAGTAATATCAAGGGAGTCCTCATGGTAAAGAATCTCAAATCTTGCTTCATGTTTATATTATACTCTCTTAGTTTCCAAAAAAAATGATTTTCTAAAACTCATTTCACACATATTATAAATATAAATATAATGAATGTTTGTAATTAAATCTAACTATTTTTATTATACACTTTCTAAATAACTAACTAACCACTGATATTTAATTAAATCAAAATTTTCAGTTAATTTTTTTTAAAGTATGGACCTTATTAACATCAATTAGTTTAAAAGATTTATTTTGTGGAACAAAAAAAAATAAAATTAGAAAAAAATTATCTTTTAGAAAGGGAAGGAGTATAACTAGGAATCTATGTACAATCTCTATGTGAATGTTGAGTAGTAGTAAGCTGGATTTTAAAACCAATTACTCGGACCAGACCACTATACTACAACTATATATGTTTCGATCATTTGTTTGTGTTTGATTTTGCGTGACTTTCAAGTTACCAAAAACAAAAAAGTTCACATACAAATGCAAACACTGACTTGATTTCCAAACCTTATGCTTATATGTGTTTTTATGTGTTTTGTCAGAACATATTTCTTGCAGGGATAGATACAGGAGCTATAACCATGATATGGGCCATGACCGAACTCGTTAGAAACCCTAAAGTGATGAGAAGGGCACAAGAAGAGATACGAACCACCCTAGGGCTCAACAAGGAGAAGATCACTGAAGAAGACGTTGAAAAAGTTGGTTACCTAAAGCTCATAATCAAGGAAACGTTTAGGCTACACCCAGCAGCTCCATTATTACTCCCCAGAGAAACAATGTCTCACGTCAAGATCAACGGCTACGATATACCTCCCAAAACACAAATCCAACTCAACGTATGGGCCATAGGACGTGACCCCAGGAGATGGACCGACCCTGGAGAGTTCATCCCTGAACGGTTTGCTAACAGTTCTGTGGATTTCAGAGGACAACACTTTGATCTATTGCCGTTTGGTTCTGGTAGGAGGAGTTGTCCTGGTATGTCTATGGCGCTTGCTTCCGTGGAGTTAGGATTGTTGAGTTTGCTTTACTTCTTTGATTGGAAGTTGCCTGAAGGGATGGTTAGTGAAGAAGACATTGATATTGAAGAAGCTGGTAATCTTACCGTTGTCAAGAAACAGCCTCTTCTACTTGTTCCTGTTCGACACCATTGATGAGCAAAGAGCTGTCACAAAAAGCTTGATTCAGCTACTGAGTTATCTTATCCGTTTGTGTGTTTTTGATCCTCATGGAAAGAGTACGAGTTTAAAAGTTAAGAATTTCAGTATATCTTGTGTTGTATAAGAAATAAATGTATGAACAACGTGATAATAATATCAATATGTATCAAGAATTAATTTATGTACACTCCCTACGTTACCTTAAAGACGTATGTTTTATAAGAAAAAAAATTGTTTTTAAAAAAAATACATTTTTATCAACTAGTATTGATTAATTGTAAATATTTCAAAATTTTAAATTACATTTGCTAATTTTTTATTGGTTTAGATTTATGAGAAACATGTAATCACAATAAGATATGCATTTAATACTAAAATTTAATATTTAATAATGAATCGAGTATTTATCAAAGAAATTGATTTATTGTCTCTAAAAAGGTTCAGTGATGCTGATCTGAAAATTCATAACAGTTAAAAACGTAGCACAACAACTAAGAACAAGAAACTTGCTGATCTTTGGTTATAACATTAAACAGAATAATCTTAACCCCCTAACATGAAATCTTATGAGATAAAATAAACTAAAGGGACTTTGATCAAATAACTAAAAAAGCTATACCTGATTTGACAGTATTTATATACGTATAAAAAGAGTACATCTGCTTCTCTACTGAAGAAGAGCAGACACAATATGATCACAACAGAACATGCCTTCTTCAATCAGACAACAGCAGAAGTAGTGCGTCTAAGGTCAACCTCATTCTTGAGTTTCTCACTCGGCGGTGTTCCTTTAAAACTCCCATATCTCATAGGCTTAGGCATGTAAAGTGAGCTGAGCATCTTCTCCAAAGCCACCACAGTGTACCTCACGTACTTACTCGAACTCGCGTCTTTCTCAACCAACGGCCCATAGTTCTGCATATAGCTTCTGTAAACAGGCACAACAGCCTGAACAATCTGCTGACAAACTCTATCCCTCAGATCTTTCTCAGGCACAACCCATGATGCTTGCTTCTTATACATCTCATCAAACGCATCGTTGAAAGCCTTCAGCCTCTTCTTGACGAGATCACGAGCCGTGGCGTGTCCACCAGAGAAGATTATAAGCCCTTCTCTGCTCAGATGACTAGGAAGCTTCCCCCAGCTGTCTCTAAGGAAGACCGTAGCGTAATACTCTTTGTACTGATCATGCTCCTTCAGCCAGGAGTCTCCCAACTGATCTCCGATCCTCGTACCTTTCAAGTTCTTGTATAGATGATAATGATTGTTCATACCGAAGAAATGAGAAAGCGTTTGGTCCGGATACGCTTTCATCCACGCGTCCATGTTCTGCTCAATCATTTTGATTATTCTCAGCACCTCAACCATAAGCTGATTCTCTTGGAACCTCTCTGACCTCCAGCTTTTGTGTATAAGCAAGACTTGAGTGAGAGTTGATTTGTACTTATCTCCTATAAGTTTATTGCAGTAGTCAGTCACGAAACTGACTAGCCTAGGCACCCCGCCGTCGCTAGGCGGCGGGATTTGCTTCTGGATCTCCACCTGAGGCAGAAGCTCCGAGAAGATCTCAGCTCCGCCGTCGATCAGCTTCTTGATGAGATCTCTAGTGAAGTTTTGGATCTCTATACAAGCTGCTCCGCCGAAGAGACGGTTGAAGTCTGCTCTCAGCTTGTTTAAAGAAGTGAAGATGTCTAACAGCTTCAGAAGCTTGATCGGATCTTTTTTACTATCGGTGACTGTTTTACCAAACTGGAGAAAGGCAAGCATCCCCGCTTGAGCAGCTATCTTTGAGAAGCAATCCAACCAAAGACTCGAACCGAATCTCTCAAACACCTCGTTGCAAAGCTTGAACTCTGCTTCAAAGAGATGCTTAACAGCAAACTCCAAATGATTCCCCCACTGAGATATATACCCTTCTATGCTCTGGACATCGTTGAACTCAGTGACAGTGATGTCTAGATAGTCCAAGTCAAGCGCTTGAAGACTAGCTCTAACGTTAGAGCTCCTCACTTCAACGTACACCGAAACGCATTTCTCGAGTCTGTTGTTCGCTCTGAGCCTCCCAAGAATCGCTTGCAGTTTGTGGATTACAGTCACAGGCAGCTGAGACGGCGCGATGCAAGGCTGCTGCTCTCCTAAAGAAGACGGAGACGCCATAGGAAGTGGAACACTGTTGTCCTGTAACAGCCTCCTGAACTCGTTCTCCAGCTTGTCTAACGCAGCGTCCTTAAGCCCGCCATCAAGCTTAGCTTTCTCTTGTTGAAACTCTCTAAGCAATCTCAAAGACTTCTTCAAACTCGAAAGATACTTCTCATCAGCAACGCTGTGATCTTCCAAATACTCAACTATATCCTCCAACCATTGTATAGCTAACCCGCAGTTCTCACCTAGGAACCTCAACGCTTCCTCTAACCGCTTTAAAACCGAGAGATAACCGGAGAGGTCGTTCTTAGGGTCTGATAGCAAAGACTTCTCGAGTCCGTGGACAGCGTCGAACACTTTGAGGACTGCAGCTGCAGGACCAACGGCTCTGTTGATGTGACCACCAACAGCGATTAGAGCTTCTCTATCTGCTCGGATAGGTCTCACAGCAGCTTCGAGGGAAGGTAGTCTCTGCTCAATCTCGTCGAACCTAGGACCGGTTCTCTCCAAAGCTAAACCGATGGATTTGGACTTCTCTAGACTCGATTTTAGAGAGTTTCTTGCTGATATTAAGCTTTGAATCCCTCGTTCCACACCAGAAGGTTCCGCCATTATTAATAAGGTTATAAACTCTATTCCTAATAAAAATGGAAACTTTATCACTCTTCCTTGTTTTTTTTTCTTTCTCTCAGACAAGTTTCGAGAAATCAAACCAAACCTTAGCAACAAACACTTCCGAGAAGAAACAAACAAAACCCAGAAACAGAGACTTCCACAGCTACCAATCAACCGTTGAAAGGAGGTTACTTTATAAACTGGGAGAACACAGATGAGAGAGATCAAGTTTAGGTGAGGTTCTGCTGTGTTGGGTCGTCGGGGTAGAGTTGATCCGGCGACAAAAGAGAGAGTTTTTGACGGAAGAATCGAAACGGTGTGAGTTTCTCCAGAGAGAGAGAGATGCCCAGAAATTAAGAATATTAAAAAAAAAAGCGAGATTAACCCAAAAGGAAATCGAAAAGAAAAAGGCTTTATTGTTTTTCCGGCAGTTTTATTTTATTTTTATTTTTTCTCGCGATGCCCGACGGAAACTGCCAAAGTGCATGACGACAGTCCATCACAGAGTTTGCGACTTTGGTTAAAAAAACTTCCTATCAAAATTCTATAAACTAATCAAAATGGTAATCACATGACTTTTTGTTTGATAATTGTTTTTAAAGCATTTTCTGTCGAAAAATTATGCTTGATTTGTGATTTACTTTAAGAATATTTTCTTAAAAGTGTGTTCAGATTTTTCGAATCTTTTTTTTTCTTTTTTTTTGTGTCATGAATTTTCTAGATTAATTTCGTACAGACTTATGAGCGTCTGCTTTTAGTGGCAGTTTACCATATTCAACGGGTAACGTAAGAGTTAGGCCCGAATTAAATCACTTGTACAGTTGTACTACAAAAAAATAAATGTCTAAGATGTCACCTAAAGTTGACCATTCCATATTCCAAAATAAATTTTACGTTGACCATTCTCTTTTAAAGTGTGATAGTAAAATTCATCTTTGAAAGCAGTTCAGTTAAGATAATATACTAAAAACAGTAGTAGTTGAGAAAAATATTCTTAGTATATGAGTATGAATGTAACTGGTATACCTGGTACATAACCTTGTTTGTAGCTAAGTTTTTTTACTCTGAAATAATATGATTGGCCCAGCCACTAGATTCCAGGTTTAAGATCATGTTTAGTTATGTATTCTGTTTTACAGCTATATTATTTTAGTTAATTCATCTGTTATGTATGACTAGGATATATATATATATATATATATAGTTGAATCATCTGTTATGTATGACTTCGTCTTGGCTTCAACTATGCCCGTATAGATTTTTAAAGGATGTAGTATATTTTGGCAGAAATAATCAAAGTAGTTAAGCTAGATTGGGTAATCCGTGAATTATAAATTGAACTTAAGTCCAACAGGCAACAGGTAGGTACCTGTGGTTTGTCTATTGCCTCACACATCATGATAGGTTTTATTTAGGAGAGTTACATTAATGCCTAAAACAACATATATAATCTTGCTAAAAAGCCTAATTGCTTGGACTTTTGTTGTGGGGGTTTGATAGCTTTACATGGGCCTGTCTACTAGTACATGATGCGATGTTAGCCCATGGTTTAAATTGTAATATGTAACTTTCACTATCAAAAGGTGTTCAAAGATTTTGCGAGAAAGACAGGAACATTTGTCGCAACACAAAAGGCTTACAAGCTCTACGAGAATCTCAATTGAGTATTTTCTTATACCACATAATTTGGTATTTATGTACATGTTATCGTGCATCTTTAATTATTTTTGTTGGTGGGGCAAAGCGTTAGTGGTCTTTGATTTTTCCTTCCTAACCAGAAACTGAAACTTTGTTACTAAAAACCTCATACCCTAACATTGCGAGAACTTGTCCATCTCCAACTTTGTATACATCGTGCCAAAGTGTTTGCCTTATTATAGATCACTGTCAGATGAGTAAGATTATATAATAATAATTCATTATAAACACAACAGCCTAAGTATGTGATATAAATGGGAGTTTGAGAGGAGAAAATGGATAAGAAATTGTCTTTGGAAGAGGAAAAAAGTTGTTAAACGAAACTTCGTCCGAGACTCCAAGCTCAGCACCCAAATGAATAAAGTAATATAGTTGACCCTTAATTTGTCTCGAACCCACCATAAGATAATAAATTAAAATCACATTTATTTTTATAAAAACTCAAATTATACGTGAGTTCAACACCCAAATTCACCTAACACATTAATAACTCATTGACTTTCTAATCATTCACTCCCTAGTCAAACTTTACATTTAAAAACTTCCCAACAGCCACCAACTATATATTTATATCTGTATTAATAAATAAAAACAAAAGAATGAATAATTGAAAAAAAATGAAGTCCATAATCTATATATTATTGGTGCGCGATTAATTCCATAACCACTACCTTATATCCGTACCGTATGTGCTGATTCCTATTGTCTAATATTTATAACGCACCACGAGATCATTTTCATAGCAATATATTCCACCAGTGACTATTTTCTAATTAAAATATTTTTAGTAAGAAAATATACAAATCATTCCATCTAGTAATCAAAAAATTAAAGAAAACAATACAAGTCAAAATCATGCCGAAGCAAACACCAAATCATTAACGCCTGAAACATTCATTTGCATCGGAGATTGTTTGTGATGGTGCTCTCCTTCGTAAGTCACTATAAGCATAGCTGGATCATCCAAAGCTCGTTCCACATGTTTCCTCGCTGGACATCCTCTAAACGTACTACACTTGTAGTAACCACTGGATCATAACAAAAACAAACACCGTTAGATCTTTAGATCACGTATTCAGACAAAACAAACATCAACGGTAGATACTACAAGAGTGTAAAAGATAGTTACCGTGGGTGTGGTGAGCCCTTTATAGGTTTTTGACCGTACTTCCTCCACGAAAATTCGTCCGGTGGAATATCGGCGATCTTTGAACTTATTGCCGGTACCCTCACGGTTCTCTTCGGCCGATTTTTTCTGCTTTAGTTAATAAATAAAAAATAATTAATTAACGAGATTGGTTTAACTAATGGTTGTAGCTTGCGCTGATTAACTAAAAATAAGCTGCGTGCATCAGGGGTTTAAAAGTCAACTCTCTAAGTCATTGTCGGTTTGCCATAATAAAATATGAGGGATAAATTTAAACAACCGGTATATTATACTAAACCGGGAATATATCCAGCTAATTAAATTTGTTAATTAAA
Organism: Brassica rapa; assembly: GCF_000309985.2. NCBI lineage: Eukaryota > Viridiplantae > Streptophyta > Magnoliopsida > Brassicales > Brassicaceae > Brassica > Brassica rapa. Next base: position 3,054,318 of record NC_024795.2, on the reverse strand, counting down.
TAAATAACGCGGGTAATAGTCAACTTAGCGTTGAATATTCGAAAATTAAATAACGGAAGTGACAGGTGGATGACGTAACAATACCTTTTCTTACAATGGCACTTGCCGTGTCCGGAGCCTGAGATCTTGCCGGAAAAATTCTGAGAGTGCTCATGCTCGATGCATCTTTTCCTATAAGGTTGACCACCGGCCAACGGCGGCTTACCGGAGGATGTGACAGTCTGCGACGGAGCGAAGATTGAAGATCCCTTGGACACGCTGCCGTCTCCGGTTAACGCTGACGTCATGAAGGAAGAGCTCAAAGAAACGCTGAAGTTCTCCTTGGAGAACTCCAGCTCGGAGCTCTTGGAGTTGGATCCGAAGATGCTCGGTTTAGTGAAGTCGAGTGTTACGCTCGGCCTCGACGGAGGGAGACTCGTTGTTGCTCTCGCCGGCTGAGAAACAACCGGAGCTTCAGGTTGAGCGGTTTTTACGATCTGACTCTGTTGTATCGGAGGAGATGAGGAAGTTGAGTGAACCGGTCCGCGTCTGAACCGGGCGTGACCTGTGCGGTTAAGGAGAGAAATAACGGTTTTGAATTTGGAAACGGTGAAGTCAGTGATCTCAGAGCAGTCAACGTTGCTTTGTTGCTCGGGGCGGTTAGTAGATAGAACGCGAATCAGGTGTTCCATGCTCTGTAGACCTTGCGATGCAGCTTCCTGAATAGCCTTTTGATCATCCATCTTAGGGAAACGCATTAGATCAACGGCCATGATGAGCTCACTGTATAACTTCTTTGGTTTTGTTGCTCTGAGGAAATGAGAGGAACGTTTGATGATCAGAGAGAGAGAGAGAGAGAGAGAGAGAGAGAGAGGTGGTGGATGAGAAGAGAGGAGGAGGATGGCGTGATATATGGGGAAAGGAGGTGACCGGGTCAGGTTGTGTGATTAAAGTCAACTGGTAAGGTTTTGATCCAACGGCTGTGACTGAGTTGAGTCTTTCCATGGAATAAAGCAATCAAAGAGTTTGGTCTCCTCCTCAAGTTCGAGGTAACTGGGCCCCACCTGGCATCTGATTTTTTTATATTGTTTATTCAAATTAAAGATCCTTTTTTAAAACAAAAATTGTGACGCGCCATCTTTTATAATTTGCTTACAAAATTTGTTATCAAAAAGTGAAAAAAAAAACTGTGGCTTAATCAAATGTGTGGCACCATCTAGAGAATACAAATTCTCCTTCTCGCAGCCGAACCCTAAAGAGAGGAACTCTTGCGTTAATCGATCTGCTGCTCCGGTGGTCGGTGATTCTCACCGCCACCGGGAGCGGTCCCGTGTCGTCTCTGTTTATATGTCTTCGGTCTTTGTCTCTGCGTTTTGACATCCGGTGGTTCGTGGCTTCAGATCTAGGTTTGGAGGAGATTCGATGGTCTGGTATCGGATCTGTGGCTCTATAGCTTGGGTTGGAGCTTCTCTGGACGTTGGGCTTGATGGTTTTTGTGCGTCGATGGTGAGTTTGTCGATCTGGTTCCAGGGCCGGTGAAGTTTAGCTGTCAAGCTTGAGTCTGAAATCCTCCTGTTTGTGGCCACTCCGAGGGTGTCTTTCTTGTGTTGTGTTTTAGTCTTCAGTCCTAGGTTGGTCTGGGGTGTTTGGATTGGAGATCAAGTTTAGTAATCACTTTGTGGATTGCTTGGATTGCTTCTCTAGGGTCGAAACTGTTTTCAGGTGTGCAGTTGCAGGTTATAGCTGGCTCTGATGTGGGTTTTTAATTCTTCCATTGATCCTGGTCAAGCGCCCTTCAGGCGTCCTTTGGTGGTTTTCGAGCTTGTATCTCAGTTTATGCTTCGGGGGTTGAAGGAGGTTTAGAGGTGTAAGCAGGCTTGAGTTTGTTTGGGTTGGCGACTTGTTTAGAAGGAGCTTTTGCTGAGGCCTTTGGTTGGATTTGATCTGATGTGGTCTCTGTGATGTTTGTTCTTTCTGAGGCTTTTAGTTGCTGCTTCGTGTAGTCACTAGTTTGGTCTCGTCGTTCAGTCTCGGTGGTATTTTTAGGTCTTCATTTGATGAAGTGTCGAAGCGGGGAAGCTGTGCAGTTCCTTGGTATGCATCCTACGGGTTCTCCGGGCTTCTTGGTAAGGGGTTGTGGAGCTTATGCTCAATCGCGACGGTCTTGGAGCAGTCAATCGCCAATCGTGTATGTGTCTCATCGTTGGTTGCTCGGGTTGATGGCTTGTTCTCTGGTGGCTTCTCTTGCTTGAAGAAGTGGTAAGTGTGTTGTTTGCTTGTGGTTCCTTAGGAACGGTAGTGGAGATTTCAGCTCAACTCTAATAATTAAGACCTGTCGCTTTCCTTCTCAATCCTGCTTCCGGTTTCGACAAACTTCATCTTGTTTGAAGTTATGCTTGTGCTCCAGCAGGCGTTTAGCCTCTTTTTCCTTCTTTTGTCTCTTGAGTTTGTAGAATATGTTTTAGTGTAAGCGTTTGGTTCCGGGTGGTAACTTGTACACGCCGGCTTGTGGCTCCAGAAAGGGATTATACCTTTGCTGGTTATGTTGTAAGAACTGTTGAAAATCTATCATTAATCTACCAGATGACAAAAAAAAAAATCAAATGTGTGGAAGTTTCTATAAATTCATAAAATTGTCAATGATTCATTCACACACAGAAATAAGCAAAATAGTACAAATTACAAAATGATGATAAAATGTCAACATAATTCACACTCAATGGAGAGAAGAGACCCAGCTGGATTTTGGTTGAGACAAGAAGGTAGGAGTTGTCAAGGAGACATAGATGAATGATTAAAAAATAATAATTGACATATTTGACTTCTTAAATTTTAATTGTATTTTATTGTTTGTTCCATTTTGAATCTTCTTTATTCTTTCAAGTTCTATGGACTCTAGTTATTGTCAACCGTAATTACAATTAATTATAATTCGATAGGTTGCCTGTATAATTTGATGACCCTGTTAAAGTGTTTTCATAACAATTAAAACCTGGTGGAAGACTTTTACTTTTCAACAACAAATATTAAATTATTATTACCATAAACTCTATTGAAAGGATTTTCCGGATTATTCTAGAAACCCTCTTCACTTGGCATTATGTTATACTGTCGTAAGCAAAGCCTTTGTTAACTTCTAATTCGCCTAATTATCTACATGTATTGGGAATCAACTAATAATCTTTCTAATTAAATACTAGAAATACTGGTTTAAGTAAAGTTCTACTAGACAGGGATTACTAATCAGAAGAAATTGTGACTATTTTAAATTAAGAGTAATATTAGCTGACGAATAAAAAAGTAGTAGCAAAAAAAAAAAGTAATACTATAAAAAAGAAAAAGATTATCATCTCTTTAAACACAAGCCATTGACTATCTCGGTAACCGAGTGGTCCCGTTAACTCGTATACGAACCATGGGAGATTTCTAAAGGTTGATCCAACGGTGGATCTGCGAATGCTAGTGTTGACTAAGTGAATGATTTTATGAACCTAAAAATTTCCAGCCAGCTATTTGGTCCTCCTCACGTGTCGAATTTGTAATGTCTCGTGTATTGATGAGATTGTGAAAAGAAGAAGAGAATATAAACTGAAATAAACAATTTCGGAAACTAATTATTGTGACAGTTTAAATTTATTTACTAAAATAAAGAAGATTTCATGTAGGTTGTACACAAATACTAAACAGTAAACAAATATTTTACATAAAAGCACCTTTGTTAATTCATTAGCTGCATGGAACATCACTGTTTTAACATTTATCTTCTTACTTATATACATGTCTATTTTATGATCTCTTTTCATAAGATCAATTCGTTCTAATGCGATCATATTCTGTAGTCGGGTTTTCGTGTAATAAACTATACGATTTGTCATGTGAACAGAAGTACAGATCGTGTTGTGTGCGCTAATAACGTGCCACTGACGTAGACCAAACCACGGGTTGTTATTTAAACACCATTTTTTTGTCAACGATTAAACTATAACATGGGGTAGTTGACCTAACAAGTTGTATTATTATTGTCGTGCACGTCGATCATCTATGCATTTACAAAATGCGATGCAAGAAAATATTATTTTCTGTATTTTATAATAGAATAAATAATTTAACACACATCCAAACTATGAAATATTTTAGTTCTTTCTTCAACTTCTTGGAAGATATTAATAATTCTTAAATTTAATATTATTTTGATGCATAACTGTAAAAACAAATTGCGTTTAGCTATTCGTCTTAATGATGAGGAACATGAAAGTGCCCGAAGTATTAAGATACGAGCTGTTAATGAGACTCTGTTCCTCTAACCTATGTTTTGGGATAATATTTGGAAGCAAATCCATCAAAATAGAATAATCCTCAGTATATATATAAACGCATAGTGACAAAAAAAATATATATATAAACGCATAATATAGCTGTGTTGTGATCCTAACACCTAGACTATTGAAAAGTAGATTAGCTAAGAACCATGCATAGCTCCGAACACCACACTGGTAACTTTCGGATAACACTGTCTCGCAACGATTGCTTCACGAACACTATCACGGTCCCAAACACGATCCCCTCGAAACAAAAAGAGATATATATTCTCAACAAGAATTGAAGCACATATACTTTCATGTTGTTTTCCTTTGGTACCACCTAGAAAAAACATAAGTTATAAAGAGGCCCACGATCCTCATCCATTCTTCTTCTTATCTATTAAAGATTCTCTTCGAGAGTTTTCTCATGTGCTTTAATATGATGTGTTCATGCTACCGATTAGTATTCCAACTATTTTGTCTTGCACCTTAGTTTCAACATGCAAATATAGGTAGATATATCATAATAGTTCCCTTTTATCGTCAAATAACAGAAAACAAATAGCCAACAAAGCACGCTGATATACAAGATTTAAGCCATACTTCAAACATTTTAAACCCCTCTCTCTCTCTCCAACTCCATGTTATGCCCATGATGGCAAAACTTGGTGAAAACGTATCTTCAGACATGTGTGTTAAAGATACTCAACACGTTCTTGTTCCAGAGTGTTGTTTCCAGTATTTAATTAAGTTTTCCGTATATAGAAAATCATCCTCGTTTTTGTAATCCCTTATCAATAATTAATCAAGTTTTTCTAACAAGCAGGTGAAAGAAACGTGTTCGTTTGTATCTCTACAATATTATGCAATATTGTCACACATCAATTGTTATACGATGCGACCGAAGCTTCTTAAATTATATAGGAGACGTGTTAACATTTAGCCATAAGTTGCTAATTCAACGGAAGTTAAGTAGTGCGGAATTTTAAAGGATTAAAATTTTAAACCAAATATAACTCTTTATTAAAAGAAAAATATAATGACCACGGCCATACGCATAACTAACAGTATAGTTTACTGTTATATTAACTAGAGATTTTACCGCGCTACGCGAGGTTTGTTTGTCTATAAACATTATATAATACTAATGTTAAATATAACTTAAACCTTAGATTTATTTTAAAAAAAAAAATATTATATCATTTATTTGTTTCAAAATATTTTATTTTTTTGAAATATCATTAATTTATGTTAACATATTAAATGTTTCTATTAATAGTTTAGTAATCATATTTAAATCTTTCTTAAAAATTATAATACTCTACATTTAATAAAATAAAAATGTTTTCTGTTATGTTATGTATATTCTATATTTTTTATAGATCATCTGATTGGTTTTTAATTATTTTTTGAAATATAGGTAAATAACCTTTATTTCATATAAATATATAATTTTATAAATGTGCAATGATTTTTAATACTTAAATCTGTAAATTTTGATAACCAATAAAATGATTCAATAATTCTTTAAGTTTTGAAGCCATAATTTATTTTCAATAAACTTTTTTGGTATTTATGTTTTTGTAAATAATCATTTGTTATAAAAATGTGAAATATGTAGTAGATTTCAGTATGAACGATTCCATATTAGTTACTACATAAAGTACTATGGATAGATTGCATTACACATATGCAGATATATTAGTCATTGGTAAATTTTAAAAAATTCTAACCTTGGAATATTGTTTGTATGTTACAGTAGAAACTTATTTCCACTATTCTTAAGCTTGCGAAGGTGTTGGAATAGGGAGAAGCAATTTAGAAAGTTTTTAAAACTTGTAAAAAATTCTCAATGCATTAATTGGTGATGTTCTAACCTAAATTCTTATAAATAACGTGGAAAAATTTAATGGTATATAGATAGATTGAAGGTAACAATTTAAAAAAATGTAAATGTGATTTACTGAGAATCAAAAACAGATCTAAATAACTTATTAAATTGATAAATGTTTATCTTATAATTTTGTGATTAAACCATATTTAAGCTTATTTCTATTTTATATTGACATATATGTTTTTTAAGAATGTCAACACTTTTAAAGTTTACTATATTTATTCTTTTATTTTATGTTATTTTAATTTAACTTTCAATCCGGAATTGTTTTTATACCAATTTCATCTAATTTTAAATCTAATAAGAACTAAAAAAAGTACCATGATTAACACAATAAATATGATGAAGGTAGTTGGATATTAACCGGTTCCTACTTTTGCTATCTAAATTAAGCGGAAAATTAAAATAATCGAACTAAAACCAAGCTAAATTTTGTAAATACTCAAATGATGTCTTAATTTCTAGAGCTAAACACCGAAATACTCACACCAAAATAGACGCAAAAACTTAACGCTGCACAATTGTGGACATGCGATAGTTTTATTTTTATACGCTTAATTTTAGGTGCCTGCTGTGTTCTCTTTTTTTCCAGGCTGTATCTACTTTGTTGTAAGGCTACAATTTTGAAGATTAATTCCTTATATGAAATGTATTTGACCTAAGATGTCTTGATATATTTTCCAATAGTATTATTAATAAATATTTGATAACCTTATATTTTGAGAAAATTAAGGAAATTACTTGGTAGATTTGTTTTGGTATTATATAGTAATTCATTATTTTTTATCCATAAAGTGTAATAAGGTACATAGATGTATATGCTGTGTTATCTTAAAATTTCGTTGGATGATAGTATTTCCATTATTTTGGTAATCTGAATGATGTATATGTTGTGTTATCTTAAAATTTTGGTTATTTAAATGCACCACTAACTTCAAAATTTTTATATTTCTCTTTTCTTTGCAATGAAACCAAAGACTAAAGAAAAAATCAATCTGTTTGAAAATATTAAACCAAAGCAAAGTTTTAAATAACGTTAAAATCATAGTCTTGACTCAAACTGAAAAAAAAAGGACGACCACTCAGCACGTACGAAGTGAGTGGCGTAAGATCTAGTTGCCATGTTTAGGACGCTTAGCCTTCTGTGATTCATCCCTTTTACTGCTACTTTCATTTCCATCATCAGCATTGATTCCAGACCCAGCAACGACACTTGCAGTAGCCAAAGAAACTTCATCTTCCGCATCAAGTGGGATTTCAGTTAGAGTTGGCACAGGTGGCAGAATCTCTGGTGAGAAAACCTTAGTAACAGTTATAGCCTGAATCTTGCCGCTGAAGTTGAGGTTAGACACCTTGACCCTGAACTTATGAGTTTGTCCAATGGTGTCAATTAAAGCTTGGGGGGCAGGCATCTGATGGCCAGCACCAAGTTCTTGATTTGCCTAAAAATTCAAGAGGAATAACGTGAGTTCTAATGAACTGGGTGAGGGCTTGAGTTTATGGCTACGTACCTCAAAGTAGTTGTCAACCAATTCTGCCGCTTACTTCCCTGTCAACTCAGTTCCTGCATCACCAAGTAGGATGAAAACAGCCTGGTCATTATTGTCGTAGACAGAGATCTTTGCGAGATATCTGTGAATAAAAGTGAACAGAAATCAAATTCTAGAAATATGAAGCATGAAATTGTGAGGTTAGAATGCATACTTCGCTACACCAGAAACGTTAGTGTTGCCACACTTGGCGCACATCAACGAAGAAGGACCTCTGGTGGCCTTAGTTTGACAACCGCCGCAGGCAATATAGTACCATGCACTGTCACGCTCAACATCATCAATTGTGGCTATGCAGTCAAAAGAAGCTTCCTGCAACAGGTTAAAAGACAGTGAATGACATGGATATGCTTCGTTTTTAACAGAGGTATCTTAACGTTCTATTTACCTTGGCATATTCCTGCTTGATGTAAGCAAAGATCTGCCCAATTGTCATTGTCTCAACCCTAGTAACCTAATCTGCATTAACCCGATTTGCAATCTCTGGGTTAGAAGTCAACCTGAGACAATTTACAAAACATAATTATTAAAGCTCACTCAAGAGAGACTGAAAAGAAAACAACTTTGAATTGACAAACATATTACTGTTCTCTCTACAACTACTAACCAGTTAAAGTAATCAATCGTGGGCTGGATATCTTTGTCTATGAAGACACGTGAGGATGACATCGTACTGAGAGCTAAATTACCTGTTTTTGGTTGCCACATTAAAACAGACACACACGTTAATGACACTGTTTCATGAATGGCTGAAACTTCAAAGAGAGAAGATGACCACATATATCTGAACCACAACATAACTCAACGTAAGACAGGAGCCTAAACTAATGAGATATGAGCAACCAAACACAACTTAATTCTTTTCTGAAACTATCAAGCATTAACATAGAGGTTGCGTGAAGAGCATTGACCCAAGTGAGAGTTAATGAGGCAAACAGGAAACGCTTGTATTTGCAGTGGGTGGGTTATGACATGGGAAAAATTGATTAGCGTCTTCACTGGATGTGAATTTCTTGTAAAAATCTTTTGCAGCCTGGTCCCAAAGGTACAGCTTCATAACGGCTCCACTGCAAAAATTTATTTAAAACAGCTTAAGTGTTATCAAGATGTCCTAGAGAGTAAGCTTTACAGAACGTGAGATTGTGATCATAATAACAATAAACACATACTCTTTCGTCTGCAAATGTACCAAAACATGACGCATGCTGATTATTTCGGCCTCATCAAGGACGGGGCGGTCAATGAGAGACTGTCCATTCACCAGCCTCAAGTGGCCAACGACATCTACAACAATTTTTTTGAAGATTAGTAGAGATATTTAAATACAACACAGATTTTTAAAATCAAGATTACCGTAGAGGTCGCCCCTGAGTCCACGGTTAGCTTGGAAATCATCATGTGTGTGGAACCTGAACCTGTCTGCCGAGAAAGAGACAGAGACGGGTATGTCATCGTCGTCAAGGGGAGCGAGAACAGAGCCGTTGGAGAATGAAATTGTTAAACTCTGATCAGCAACACGATAAATCTCCTTGCTTCTGGTGGCAAAAAAAATCTGAAGAGTGTAAGTAGCTCCTGCTTTGAGATGAGGCCGGTATGTTTCAGCACGATTAGAGGATATAAAACCTTGCATCACAGTCCCCTGCAGGAGTTGGAATAATTCAGGTTTAATGATGTTGATTTAAAGTACAGTGGAATGAAAGTTAGGGGATTAGAACTCTTACATGTTCATCAATGAGTAGGAGCTCTAAGCCAAGAAAGGCCCGAGCTTTGGCTATGTTTCTTGCCTCCCAAAAGTGGATTAGCCGGAATCGAAGCTGTGACTCAGATCGTCCTGGTGAGATGTCGTTGAAATACATGGCGACGAAAGCTTTTCCGGTGGTAAGCTGAGACTTTGCGGTGGATTTCATCGCCATGGGTGTAGTTTTTCCAGATTAAGTTTTTTTTATTTAGGATGGATTTAGGTTAAGAGACATAGATTTGAATAAGAGAAGTATCAAGGAGAGATGGATCACACAATTGAAGAATAGTTTTAACAGCGTCATTGATTGTGAAGGTAACGGGAAAGATCAGACGTTTGGAGAAGATGAAGTGGAAGGGTCTCGGGGGGGAGGGGGGGGGGGGAGACTATCGACTCCGAAAGATGCAGATGTACTATTATTGATGGGCCTAATAATAAATCAGAGCCCATACGAAAGTGTGAAAATAGCCCATACGAAACCTGCATGACATATCAAAAAAGTGTGATCTGATTGGATGATTTTTCTAGGTGACGTGGACAGCTTCAAATCTCTCCTTCAATCCCTTTTATATATTAGTTAGATTCGGATGGAACCCGTCACCATTGATTCTACGAGGAGGTTTGGCACAGAGGTTTAACTTTATTAAGAGGTCAACGTAAAGACAATAGACATGGGTTTATTCTATGAGCGTTGACATATTATTGCACACACGGATTTCACACGCATTTGAGAAATAAGTGCCTCTTTATCTTGACGTTTACGTTTTGACTAAAAATATTCAATATTTTATGTTTGTGTGCTAAGTGCTAACCATATTCTCACATTGGCAATACTATTTATATTGATCTGTATGATTATTTACGAAATTGTTAAATAGAGAAGATTTTGATCATACATAACAAAGATGTTACTTAGCTCGTAAAGTAATGATAAACATGGGATTACGAACAAGCAAATACAACTAGCTGCAGAGTATTATTTGTTTTGTTGTTATATTATTGTGCACGCATGATAAGGCATGATTATACTTAACACATGCATTACCTTGTCTAGTACCATATGGCATGCATGTTGCCGGTTTAACACAAAATTAGTTTCCGTTACGATAAAACAATAATATAGACTTTCAAAAAAAAAAAAAAAGACTTTCAAAGAATATGTAAAAGAAAAGCTGAAATGAGAGTGGAATCCAATGTGGACTTCACGCAAATGTTTATATTCCCCATTTATGTTTTTCGATTATATTATGTCTAATGTATATATGGACCTTGGGCGTCGTTTTTTAAATTTTGCTTTATATTCTCCACTTTATCTTCTAACCAAGAAGCTGCACATGGTTTTTGTTAATTTGGAAGTGGAAAATATATAACGTAGCCTGTATATTGCTTGACCTCTTACGTAAATATACGAATTAATAGTCGTATCAACTAGACAGATTTGATTTGTTAAAAAAAAAAAACTAGACAGATTTGATTCTGGTTCAACAAATTATGAAACATATGCTCCATATGCTATCACATCTGCTATATAATAAACGAAGAAGAATATATTTCTTGCAACCTAACATATGCTATCATATCTTCTATATAAAAAACGAAGAATAATTTATATCTCCCTACGTACAGTACATATGCTCCATATTCAATCATATCTGCTATATAATAAACGAAGAAGAATATAAATGTATCGCTATCATGCGTTGAATTAGTTTAAGAGGTCTTATCATGATGCGATGGCAATGGGATACTTAAATGGGCCTCGTAAAATCAGCCCATTGGATCTTTCGGGTAAAATAACCCGACCCAACATGATTATCTCTTCTTTGCGAACTCTTTGTCAATCGTTGGTTGAAAGAACAAAAATTAATGGCGAGACTCCTCGTCTCTATCCCTATGCAAACAGCAGCCTTGTCGGCGTTTTCTCAGCCTCGATTTCCTCCGCCGGCGAGCAATTTCGTCGATGGAGAGGCGGAGAGATTATGTCTTAACCGGAGAATCAGAGACTGTTCTGTGGTGGCGCGAGCAGGGCCCAGTACGAGTAGCTACTTGCTCGCGTTCGCTATTCCCGCTACTCTTATCGCCGCCACTGTTTTCACTTCAGCCAAAATCGCTGATAAGCTCGACGATGACTTCCTCGAGGATGTAAGATTGCCGTTTCCACCGAATAAAATGTTTTTAGGACATCTTTGCCAGTTCTAATTCAGATACGACTTTGGTCTGGTTGTCTTAAATTAGGTCTCTCTAGAGTTTGTCTCAGTTTCGCCTATAGTGTTGCTTGGTAGAGTGCTAATAATCACTAGTACATTAGCTTTGTTCTCATCCATTTAAAAACTCACTCGTAACACTCTTGTATTTGTTCATATGGTCTGTAAAACGAACAGCGTTTATGTTTACAGATTGCGTTGAATCAAGCGATGAAAGCAGCAGAAGATGGTGAGAATGCTGAAGGGGGAAGCTCGCTGGATGATTTGATTAAGGAGCCTGTGCTTCAACGAACCCGTAAACGGCCGAAGCGTGAAGTTTAAGCAATACACACTTACGCTTCTTCCATTCAATGATCCGATGACTGTGTAATAATATGTTGTGCTTTGTATTAAGGATTGTAGCCTTTTTGGTCACATTTATAGTTGTGGTTACTAAAAAATATATATAATTTGATTATTTAAAATCAGATGATGAATCAAATGCCCCGTGACACACCCTAAATCAAAGAGCTGAAACAATGACATACTTCTCAAGCTTCCAGCAGCGTGCTCGCCGAACGAGCTTTCTTCTGCGGTAAATGTATAACAATGGAAAAAGTAGAAGGGTATAGTTGTTATATAGCTTTAGATTAATTAGTTACTGGACCGTGTGGGTAATGATTATGAACCGTCTTTAATTGGGCTTTGAGGCCCATTTTAGAGCGTTCGTTTACCAGATTGTTTTGATGAACTTTGAGAAGAAGTTGTGTAAAATTTTTGCTCTCTTCCTTTCAAATCGACGACGACGTCTGTGTGAGATTGGAATCGCGTCGCGTTCTCATTCTTTGTTTCCCTTTCGTTTTCAAACGTACAAAGACACACCAGCCAGCTAAAAAGGCCAATTTGCGTTAGATCCAAGGAGAGAGAGAAAGCGACGTAATAGATTTTCAAGCAAATTGTTCGAACGATCGAAGGTATGTTTTTAGCTCAGTTTCGTTAGCATATTAATCGAATTTCTTTGTGAAATTTGATCTCCTATCGCGGCTGTGTGTTAGGTTTCAATTGAATCTCTGTAGATTAGTTTTCCGTTTAGTTGCCTCACGATCTGGCTCTGTTGCTATTTTCCAATGCCCAAGCCTTTTTTGTTTGTTTTAATTTCGTGTTATTCGAAAAACATTTTTTTTTATTGTGTCGGTGCTCTGTAATATCATTATAAGTTTCTGATATTAACTCCGTCGGATATTTTTCCTTCATCAGAAGGTACAAAACCATGGTGGGAGTAAGAGCAGAGTGAATCGAATGGATAAGAAGAAGAATCGTGCTGATCCACTCGCTGCTGGGCGACAGAAGGTTTGTTTCACTTTCTTTAAGCTTTAGCTCTATTAGAATTTATGCATATTTTCTTTATTATCAACATATGTGTTAGTGATAAGAGAGGATTCTACTGTTTCTTCCAAGTTTATACTTGATAGCGTATAAATTTGATTGCTTGTTTTTTCTTCTTGCGTTGGTTAATTAATCGCTGAGTTTTTTTTTAACTTCATTTTCAGCTTCAACAGTTTCGTCAAAAGAAGGCTGACAAAAGCACTGATCATAAAAAGGACCCCAAGGGCAGTACAAGCCAAGGAAAATCCTCCAAAAAATCTGGTAAGAAGCATGAGCCTAAACCTGACACTGGTGGTGTCAGTGACGAGGCAGAAGCTCCGTCTGATGTGGCTGTAGGAGGAGCTTCATCTCATGTGAATATTGGTGAGGAGGCTGTTGATCCTCCACTGACTTCTGTAAGTGCAGCAGCTAACAGTGATGTTTCAGTTGACACGCTTCAGCCAGGAAACACCACAGCAACTTCTGACACCAGTGGTGTCAGTGACGAGGCAGAAGCTCCGTCTGATGTGGCTGTAGGAGGAGCTTCATCTCATGTGGATATTGGTGAGGAGGTTGTTGATCCTCCACCGACTTCTGTAAATGCAGCAGCTAACAGTGATGTTTCAGTTGACACGCTTCAGCCAGGAAACACCACAGCAACCTCTGACACTAGTGGTGTCAGTGATGAGGCAGAAGCTCGGTCTGATGTGGCTGTAGGAGGAGCTTCATCTCATGTGGATATTGGTGAGGAGGCTGTTGATCCTCCACCGACTTCTGTAAATGCAGCAGCTAACAGTGATGTTTCAGTTGACACGCTTCAGCCAGGAAACACCACAGCAACCTCTGACACTAGTGGTGTCAGTGATGAGGCAGAAGCTCGGTCTGATGTGGCTGTAGGAGGAGCTTCATCTCATGTGGATATTGGTGAGGAGGCTGTTGATCCTCCACCGACTTCTGTAAATGCAGCAGCTAACAGTGATGTTTCAGTTGACACGCTTCAGCCAGGAAACACCACAGCAACTTCTGATAGTGGAGATGAACCGAGAAAAGAAGTAGCGAATTCCGAAAATGATATCAGCGTAGCATTGTCCACGGAAGAAGGGAATGTGAAGAGTATCGACATTGGAGCGGCTGGCGCAGTAGATTCTTTGACGTCTGACCCTGCAGATACCGAGAAGAGAGTTACTCATGTGGATGTTGGTGAGGAGGCAGAAGCTCCGTCTGATGTGGCTGTAGGAGGAGCTTCATCTCATGTGGATATTGGTGAGGAGGTTGTTGATCCTCCACCGACTTCTGTAAATGCAGCAGCTAACAGTGATGTTTCAGTTGACACGCTTCAGCCAGGAAACACCACAGCAACTTCTGATAGTGGAGATGAACCGAGAAAAGAAGTAGCAAATTCCGAAAATGATATCAGCGTAGCATTGTCCACGGAAGAAGAGAATGTGAAGAGTATCGACATTGGAGCGGCTGGCGCAGTAGATTCTTTGACGTCTGACCCTGCAGATACCGAGAAGGGAGTTACACATGACGATGCAGAGGAGTCCCTTGTGGCCCTACGATCTGAGTTACAAAAGAGATCTAATGAACTTGAACAATCAGAACAGAGGTTATTATCTACTAGAGAGAAGCTTAGCATAGCTGTTGCAAAAGGAAAAGGTCTGATTGTTAACCGTGACAATCTCAAGCAGTTGTTGGCCGAAACCTCTGCTGAACTTCAGAGGTGCTCAGAGGAACTGAGTTTGAAGGACACAAAGCTTAAGGAAGTAGAAGTAAAGCTTAAGACTTATACAGAGGCAGGTGAACGTGTGGAGGCTTTAGAATCTGAGCTTTCTTACATCCGAAACTCAGCTACTGCACTTCGAGAATCCTTTCTTCTCAAAGACTCTCTGCTTCACAGAATTGAAGAAATTTTGGAAGATTTGGATCTCCCAGAGCATTTTCATGCTCAAGATATACTCGACAAGGTGGAGTGGCTAGCAAGATCAGCTAACGGCAGCTCTTTACGCCCCTCTGATTGGGATCAGAAGGGTTCTGATGGAGGTGCTGGATATGTTCCCTCTGAACCCTGCAGGGAGGATGGTCAAACTGGCACAAGTTCTGAGAATAACTTAAGGATCAAATTCGAGGAACTCCAAGGGAAGTTTTATGGATTGGCTGAACATAATGAAATGCTGGAGCAGTCCTTGATGCACAGGAATAATTTAATTCAGAGATGGGAAGCGCTCCTAGGGAATATTGATATGCCTCTACAGCTGAAGTCCATGGAAGTGGAAAACAAGATCGAGTGGCTTGCAAGTACAATATCAGAGGCTGCACATGAGAAGTATACTCTCCAGCAGAAGATTGATAACCTTGAAGTCTATTGTCAATCACTAACTGCTGATTTGGAAGTCTCACAAAAGCAAGTAAGTGACGTCGAGGCAAATCTTCGATCTGTTGATCATGAGAGGATAAGTCTTTCTGAAAGATTTGAAACTCTGAATGGGCATCAAGATAATCTTTCTGCGAGGGCCACTCACCTTGAAGTTGAGAATGAGGAACTGAAGAATCAAGTTAAAGATCTGCATGGAAAATTGGTTGAGAAACTTGGGAATGAAGAACAACTTCAGACTCTTGAAGGAGACCTATTGAGTTTGAGAGACACGATTACTGATGTTATAGAGGAAGATGGCTTGCAGGATTTGGCTGTAGCAAGTAATTCTGAGACCTTGGATGTACTTCTGAGAAAGCTGATAGACTATTATAAGAACTTGGTTAAATCTAGTTTGCCACGTGAAAGAGATGATAGCTTCTGTGAAACTCGTTCATCAAATGCTGATGTTAGAAGCGGAGAGTCATTGGGTACACATGAAGCAACTTCTCATGGGCACCATCCTGAAAATATAGTCGAAGCAGCAAGTAGAGACATAACAGTGGTAGAGTCGCCTGATGTAGCTTCCCTAACAAAAGATCTGGATGAAGCACTGCGTGTTCAGAAGCTGGTGAGGGAAGAAAGGGATTTGTACATGGAAAAACAGCAATCCTTGATTGCTGAAAATGAGGCACTTGATAAGAAAATCATAGAACTGCAGGAGTTCCTTAAACAAGAAGAGCAGAAGTCAGCTTCTGCAAGAGAGAAGTTAAACGTAGCTGTCAGGAAAGGGAAAGCTTTGGTCCAACAAAGGGATAGCCTGAAACAAACTATTGAGGAGATGAACGCTGAGCATGGTCGCCTAAAATCAGAGGTTATCAAACGAGACGAAATGCTTTTGGAAAATGAAAAGAAATTTAGGGAGTTGGAATCTTACACTGTGAGGGTAGAAGTCCTAGAGTCCGAGTGCCAATTGTTGAGAAATCATTTGCAAGAAACAGAAAATATTCTGCAGGAAAGAAGTGATACGTTGAGCATGACGTTGAACGCGTTGAATCACATTAATATTGGTGATGAAGGTGACAGATATGACCCTGTTCTGAAGCTTCAACGGATCTCGCAACTGTTTCAGAATATGAGTACTGCTGTGTCTTCTGCTGAGCAGGAATCAATAAAATCTAGAAGAGCAGCTGAGTTACTACTTGCTGAGGTGAACGAGGTTCAAGAGAGAAACGATAGTATGCAAGAGGAGCTATCAAAATGTACCTATGAAATTGAGCAACTTTCCAGAGAGAAGGATGCAGCGGAGGCTGCAACAGTTGAAGCCATATCACGTTTTGAAAATTTGTCAATGGTCAACATTGAAGAAAAGAAGAAGCTATGTGATCAGGTGTTGTCCGTTGGAACTAATGTGAACAGTCTGAGGAAAATAGTCGCAGGTACAAACAGTTGCCTAGCTGATATCTTCACCATGAATGAAGAGTTTCTGCATCATCTGAAGGCAAATATGGAATCATGTGCAAAGCAAACTGGTACTAATTTGTCTGGCTGGCCTCAAGGTAGCAAAGGGAATTTTGTAGACAAGGTACTTTAGAACCTTTTAACACCTTACTATGGTATACTTTCAAAGGTTTCTCTGCCAGACTACCACTGACTGTTTCTGAATATTTTTTCCCCTTCTCAGGAAATCTTTTCACGCTTGAGTGCTGCCTTGTCCAACGTCAACTTGCATGAAAATTCAAATGCTGGAAACATTACGGAAATTTGTGGTTCTCTCTCGCGAAACCTTGATCAGTTTGTGGCAGATGTTAGCCATCTCGAAGAGAATGTAAGCAAGCACTTGGCATCATGGCAAGAACAGGTCAACACTGTATCCACCAGTATTGATACCTTTTTCAAGTCAATAGGAACAGGAACAGACTCAGAAATTGCTGCTTTGGGTGAAAAAGTTTCCTTGCTTCATGGAGCATGTTCCAGCGTGTTGGCGGAAATTGAAAGCCGTAAGGCCGAACTGGTTGGAAACGACAATTTCAACATGAGCCTCCATCAAGTAGAAGAGGATTTTTCGTCCATGGAGTCTGTCAGGGCCATGGTAAGTAGGGTATCATCAGCCGTTAAAGAGCTTGTTGTAGCAAATGCTGAGACTGTGGAAAGAAATGAAAAGGAGATGAAGGTTATCATTGCCAATTTGCAAAGGGAGCTGCACGAAAAGGACATCCAAAATGACAGGATGTGCAATGAACTTGTGGGTCAAGTTAAGGAAGCCCAGGCCGGTGCTAAAATCTTTGCAGAAGATCTTCAATCTGCAAGTGCCCGGATGCATGATATGCAAGACCAGCTGAGTATTTTGGTGCGGGAACGGGATTCTTTGAAGAGGAGAGTAAAGGAGCTGCAAGAAGGGCAGGCCTCACAGTCAGAGTTACAGGAGAAGGTCACATCGCTTAGCAACCTTCTTGCTGCAAAAGACCAAGGTCAAATTTTCAAACTATAAACCTTTTTCTTTTTCCACCGTCACACATATAGCTAATACATAATTGCTTGCTGCAGAAATCGAGGCATTAATGCAAGCGCTTGACGAGGAAGAGTCTCAGATGGAGGATCTGAAACACAGGGTTACTGAATTAGAACAGGAAGTGCAACAGAAGAACCTGGATCTGCAGAAAGCTGAAGCTTCTCGTGGGAAGATTTCCAAAAAGCTATCAATTACTGTGGATAAGTTCGATGAGCTCCATCAACTCTCTGAAAATCTACTTGCTGAAATCGAGAAACTTCAACAACAAGTGCAAGATCGGGATACCGAGGTTTCTTTCTTAAGACAAGAAGTCACTAGGTGCACTAACGAGGCTCTTGTTGCTTCGCAGAAGGACACTAAGAGAGATTCCGAAGAGATCGAAGCTGTACTGTCTTGGTTCAACACAATAGCTTCACTAATTGGTCTAGAAGATTCACCTTCCACCGATGCTCAGAGTCACGTAAACCTCTACATGGAGCCACTTGAAAAAAGGATAGCGTCTATGCTATCTGAAATGGAAGAGTTACGGCTGGTGGGACAAAGCAAGGATTCGTTGCTTGAAGCAGAGAGGAGTAGAGTGGCTGAGCTCAGACAGAAAGAAGCAGCTCTTGAGAGAATACTACATGAGAAGGAATCGCAACCAAACATGTCAACGTCCGAGATCGTTGAAGTGGAACCTCTGGTAAGATTAGAGCTTGCTGGATAATTTCACCATTCCAGATGCTGCCTCAAATCGATGACATTTCAAATTGGTTTTTGTTTTTTTCTCTGGTATTGCAGATAAATAAGCGGACGACAAGTGGAGCATCGATCCCATCTCAAGTTCGGAGTTTGCGTAAAGGAAACAACGATCAAGTCGCCATTAGTATAGATGCAGATCAACCTGATGAAAGCCTGAGCTTAGAAGATGACGATGATAAAGGTAAGTAAACTTGTCCCTTAATGTTAACTTTAGTTAATCGCTTACACATTCTCTTCATAACCTACCCTCTGTTTTTTTTTTAGCTCATGGATTTAGATCGCTCACCACGTCAAGAGTCGTTCCAAGATTCACAAGACCAGTGACAAACATGATCGATGGTTTATGGTCAGGCTCTCTCCATTTTGTTTGATTGGTAATTCACAGTTTCGGTCTCTAATGAAACAACTGACATTTTCTGTTTTCAGGGTATCGTGTGACCGGACGCTTATGAGACAACCTGCATTACGGTTAGGGATAATGATATACTGGGCCATACTGCATGCTCTTTTGGCTAGTTTCGTCGTCTAACGAAAACTTTTAATCTCGTAAGCTCATTACTAACTTTTATTTTCTCAAATCAAATAGCAAACAGAAGCTTCTCCATTTTTCTAAGCTCTAATACGTGTTTTAATTACATCGTTCGTAGGTGGTTTATTCGCTATGGAGCAGGCTCAGAGTGGTCACTATATGTTTTTTGTTGGTCTTGATATTCATTGTTTAGCTTTTTATTAACCAAGCAAACGGTGGTTTCGCCATTTTTTTATTGATCAGAATCACATGCTGCTTGGCTTTACAACCGAATAAGTAAAGAGTTTTATGCATTAGCTGTTGAAATATATTAGACAAAGACTATATATGATTGTTCATTTTTTCCCTTTGTTTTTTAACGCAAAATGGACGATACAAGATGAGAATATTACAGAAGTCGTGGAAGGTCTTCGACGTCGGGATGTGGTCAAAAGGAGTTGGTTAATATATTTTACTCTTTCACCCTTTTACCACCGTTAAAAATCCCAATATTAAGCCCAACTAATACAAGCCACTGACCAGGTTTTCATGTTACTCTTGCAAGTACTCATAAGAAAATTTAAATATAAAGAGAGACTTTGGGCATGACCACAAATAATGAAGCCAACAAAAAGTAAAAGAGACAAGATCATGATCCTAGTTCGGTCCCAAATCCACCACATTGAAACTAGTTCGGTCCCATCCCTCACTTCCACATCATTCAATTGATTGTTATCATGTGACGTAAACCCCTCTCAACTCTCTCTGCAACACAACTTTACATGCTTCTTCTCATTCCACTTTTCTCTGCCGACACCTTTTAGCACCACGTTTCTTCACTTTTCACCGACACTAAGCTGAGAAATTCCTCAAGGTCAGAAACCATTAAATGGTCTCTCACACTTGTCTTGTTCCATTCTAGACAGAAACTGGTTATAGTTAGTTATTTTACAGTTAACAGTCTCTGCAGGTGATTTGAACATGAATCTTGCATTGATTCAAGACAAAAGCTCTTTTTTTAACTGCCAACAACATGTTTCCAACTTTACAGATATTGTATACATTCATGAATCTCTCGTCTCTCACACACTCTATCCCTAACAATTTGAGTAATCAAACAAACATAAAACAAACAAACAAACATGAAAAGAAATTAAATGCCTACCAACTACGGTTCCAACAAATCTCATTATAGAGAAATCAAACTCCACTGATTTATTTGACTCCAGTTACTGAATCTGTTTTCTTCAACTCATCTGCTCGCCAATGAGGTCAAGACCCACGAGAAGAAACGTGACACCTTGGAACATCAAGAAGTAGAAATGCACTCCTTGAGCCGCCAAGAGACTCCTAACCGCTGCAGTGAGCAAAAGAAAGGCTAACGCTAGCTCCTTGTGGTATATCTTGTTGATTTTCTTAACAGGCTTCTTTGCAACCGCTTGTTTCTGCTCCTCGAGTTGGTTCAGCTCCAAAAGCTCGCTGTCTGAAACTCCCCTAAGCAGCTGGCTTCTCTTGCTTGGCGTTTCTTTCTCGGTGATGGATAAAAGATCTGACTCTGATGATCTTCCGGCCTTCTTTGTGACTATCCACTCGTAAGAGCTCCCTAACTGGAATAGTCCCGAGACCATGGCGTTGAACTTGGTGACAGACATTGTGTTCTCGAACAAG
This sequence comes from Brassica rapa, assembly GCF_000309985.2. NCBI lineage: Eukaryota > Viridiplantae > Streptophyta > Magnoliopsida > Brassicales > Brassicaceae > Brassica > Brassica rapa. The sequence goes on along the minus strand of NC_024795.2, from coordinate 3,033,526 downwards.
AGGTAAGGGACGATGAAAGGGAAGGATTTTGGAGATGGGAGGAGGTTGAGGAATGACATGAAGACAGGTATGTAGCATATGACCCAAACGGGGAGCTCAGCTTCTGGTACAAACATGGTGAGAGGAAGGATTATGCAGAACAGTGTGAAGGAGTAGAAAGGAAGTATGAGTTTCCTTAGAAGGAAGAAGAGTAGTATCAGATTCGCTTTCTTCCATATTGCTATCTGCAATAAGAAAGAATGTGAAACAGTCAACACAATGATCAAAAACTATATTCTCTTTTGTTTGCATGTTTTAGAATTTTCACACTTATTAATAAAACATACAATAAATCTTAATTATAAATGCATAGCTTTTCATGATTATCTATTTTCTATAATTCCAAACCAATAAGGATTCAAGAAGTGCAATTAATGTTTTTGAAATTTATTAGTTGATAAAATGCGTTGAAAATACAAAAAAAATATATATATCATCTTGAAACATTTTTTTTACTGATGGAGTAATCTTAGAAGGAGAAAAGAGTTGTAAAGCTACCTTAGAGGTCAAGATTGCACCAAGACAAAGGCGAAAAAGCTGCATAGGTCCTGAATGCCAACGGTGTTGCTGCTTCTTATATGCTTCATAGGACTCAGGAACTTCACAAAGGACCTGTAGATTGTTCTCGCTCATGGTTACATGAATAGAGATTTTTTTGATTAAGATGATTGATAAGAGATTAGTACCTTGACATCATTAAGATAAATGAACTTCCATCCATGGAGATGCGCACGGACTGCTATATCCATATCCTCAACAGTTGTTCTCTCAAGCCAACCACCAGATTCCTCAAGTGCTTTGATCCTCCAAACTCCAGCTGTCCCATTGAATCCAAAGAAGTTCAAGAACACGCCGCTCACTTGCTGCTCAACCTCAAAGTGGAAACACAGATTGATGTTCTGAAGACGTGTCAACAAGTTCTCGTCTTTGTTCACAAACGTCCACCTCGCTTGAACCAAACCCAACTCTGGGTTATCCTGAATATTAATCAACAAGTTAGAGATCTCTACATTTGATAATGAAACAGATGTTAATTACTACCAACCTTGAAATGAGGAACTGTTAGTTTAAGGAAGTCAGGATTAGGTTGAAAGTCCGCATCAAAGATCGCTACAAACTCGTATGCTTCCACGTAATCACAGCTCATAGCTGACTTGAGGTTACCAGCTTTATATCCAGTTCTAACCAAACGATGCCTGTAGATTATATTGACTCCCTTCTGGCTCCATTTAGCAACCTCAGCTTTAATCAACTGCTGGATGCTTTCATCGTTTGAATCATCAAGAACCTGAACCAAGATTCGATCTTTCGGCCAGTCAAGTTGACACACAGCAGATATAGACTGCTCATACACCTGAACACAACAACAACAAAAACCACATTAACAGACGAAACCGATACACAAAAAGGTCAAGAACAAGCATATACATACCTCTCTTTCATTACACATTGGTATCTGAACAAGAACCATTGGATACACATAGCCACATCCTTCAGCGTCATCGTTACGAAACGGTTCCTCATCAAACCTCGGCTTAATCTTCTTGTACTTGATCCAGAAACAGCCCAGGCAGAGAATCAAACGGTCTACAGACTGTATAAGGAACAGCACAATACAAAACTTGGAGAGAGCTTTGATTGGTGGAGCAATATAATCAGCTCTTAACCCCAACCAGCCAACGTAGACGAGATGAAGCAAGCTCTGGATCTCAAGCGTGCTAGTGGGGATGTGAAGACTCGGGCTCTCGAAGTAATGCCATCCTCTGAAGTAAGCAATGATCTCAAACCCGAGAATCAGTAAGGAGAGAGCTAAGAAGAGCTTGATGGCTGTGAAAAGCCACCTGTCTCGGCCCAATCTCTCGGAGCCGAGAGGGTGAGTGAAGCTGAGGCGTTTCTTGATGGCACCGAGGAGAGACCAGAAGACGGTAGCGAACCAAGTGAGACAACCAACGGCTCTGTGAGCTTTGAGGAGTAGAACCCAAGTGACTTGCTTCGCGTTCTTGCCTCTGCTCTTCTCCACTGGTCTGAAGGCTGAATCTGGTCCTTGGATTTCGACGACTGAGTAGTTTGGATTCTCCATTTTGACAACAACTGGTGTTCCTTTCCTCGTGTCTTTCGCCCACCAATCTGAAAAATCCAACCTTGGAGCCATCTAAGGAAAAAAAGACAAAGTAGTTGAGTTTCTCAATGTGGTAAGGATTCAAAGAAGGAAACAGACTTTAATCTCAAAACGGAAGAAAGATTAAGCAAAACCCATTTGAGGAAAAGATTAAAAATGGCACCTTTGGAGCTCCTTGAGAGTGAGTAAATCAAATCTTGAAGAAAGGAGGAAGCTTTCTAACAGATAATGGAAGATAAAGCGAGACCCAGATCCAGGAAATCAGAAATCTAGAGACCCATTTTTGTTTTTAATATAAGAAACCAGACAGAGAAGCAGCATCCCTACAGCTCAAGCCCTCATTTATAGTGGACCTTTTTAAGAGAATGACAGAGAGAGAGAGAAAGAGATAGGTTGGTGAGAGAGAGAGTGGAGTGTCTGAGAGAGAAGAGATTTAAAATACTTGGCTTAGAGAGAAAGAGTGAGAGAGAGAGAGAGAGGAAGAAGAAAGGTATAAGTGAAGCTTGTGAGATCTGTCTTACACTTTCATGTGTGTGTTTACTTTGGTTCAGCTACTTATTATTTTGATGGCTTCAGCATGCAAATTCATCCCCTTTTTATCACACTCTTGTTACTTTCGCCAGCACTTGTCATGTCAAATAAAAATCCAGATCTTTGAGAAAAATGAAATAATATTAGGAAAATTTACTGATGTATGGACCATATATTGCCAACCATTGCTTGGCAATTCTGGGGTGAAGACAAATTCAAATTTGCGAGAGGAACTGCTTAGATTGGAACAAGTTTTAGAAGATACCAAAACGGTTTCAAGTGAATCACCTCTCTACTATTCTCACCGCTTCTTCTACGTTCTCCCCATGTCATGTTCCATGTGCTTCCATAAATATTTGATTTTATATTTTTTATACATTATTGTAAAAATCCCTTTTGAGTAGTCCATTCAAGTTATATAATTTTGTTTTATAGCAAATGCTATTAGCTTTATAATTATAACGGGAATGTTATGAAGACATACACATATGGTGGCTTTCTAACCTTTAGCGTTAATTACTAGAATGATCTATGTTTTAAGAAGAAAATATTAAAAAGATGTAGTTTTTACAATTTAAATTAGGTAATGATGATAAATTATAAACTTCAAAACAACTAGTAATGTTTATTAAATTTTGATTAGCAAAAAGTTATGGAAAATACTTAATGACAAAAATAATATGTTGTTAAACAAGTGTTAGTTGACTACTAGTGTGATATTAGTTGGAAAGAAACTTTTGGAGTATTGCCACTAATTGTGGGCCTTTTGTAAAACAAAAGTTAATGTAGAGTGGTGTGGTGTGTCTTTGACAAGAAGAGGTGTATGATTCAGTATAATGAAATAATCACACATTTTTAGATTTGTGAATTCGGAAAGTTTCAGCCGCGAGTTACTTGTCGGTGGCGAATGGCGATACTAAAGACATGCAGAACTCTAGAAGATAAGAATATTCTTTAGCATTTTTAAGGTTTTTTTACTATACGATACCTAACGTTTTACAAAAGTATTATATAAAAACGAAAAGAAAAGTAAAAGCTAAAAGACATAAGATTTTTAAAAAATTATATGTTTAGCTATAATTAACTTGATGTATTTATAATTTTATTTGGTAATAGCTTTGTTTTGTTTGAGCTGTCTACATATCGGTTCCCAAAACTAATCGTGGTGATATAGTAGTAGTTGACCACCATGTGGGGTGAAATGAAAGTTCGAATGTTTCTAATTTAAAGTCAGTAATGGCTGGTGATTGGTCAATGTAAATATATGACAGGAAAAAAACTAGATGTTTCAATAAACTACAGAATTCGTATGATTTTAATTTGAAAACTAAGTCTCTAGTAATATCACTATGACAATCTAGGTAAACAATAATTCACAAATTATTGGATGCGACACACTATATTTGATTTAGTGTGTGTTTAGAATATATCCAGTTTAGACCGGGACCATTAATCATGCATATATTAAGACGGTCGATTAGGATGATTAATAACGAGCACTTTTTAATTATGATATTCTTTGAACTATGCTATTATTTCCTTCCACATACATTGCTTTACACTCTCTAGTCTCTACTTTAGCAATATTTATTTTTCATAATTGTAATTAGTGGATACAATCAATAATTCAACATTCATTTATTTGAATAAATTTTCTCTTTTAGTTGATTACAGTTTTTTTTTTAAATCTTTTATGTAAGTTTTTAAAATGTTTGTCAACTACTCCAAAGTAGCGCATCCGTGGTTTTGTTTATTTGCGTTGCCAATATAAATTTATTTTTTCGGTAGTAAGTCTTCAAAATCATGTAGATTGCACAACACTGTTTTTAACCAATCTAAGAAAATAATTTGTTCGTCTATGTACGTACCATAGTGTAGGAGTATTACAAATATAACTTTTTACACAAAGACATATTTGATGTGCAAACCGAATCGGACCAGAAATTCTCATTTTTTTGTGAGCTTCTAAATCAGTCAGTAGCTTAGCCGGTTTAGCCTTTTTCTGTCGGTACTTGGCGTAAGAGTACCACACACCACCAGCTGTGTTGACCACTAAAGCGGACACGTTCAAACTTCAAAGCATGTACTTCAACACCACCCAAGAGGACAAAACCTAACGTCTGGGCAGTCAAAGATAATAAGAGTGAGAAAGTGATTACTAAGACTTGACAATCAAGATACTAGCCAAATGAGAGAGAGTATATATACTCACGGTGGAACCAACGCCTTTGAGGACACCAACGATGGTTGTAGTTATTGCAGAGTTCACAATGGTGCAAAGAAACATTGTGAAGTTGAGTACAATCCTCATAACCAGTGAAAGAACAAGAATCACCAAGAACGGCAAGTAAGAACACTGTCCAAGAATATAAAATAGTTTTGACATTTGAGGAGCATAGTTTAGTTTCTGTGAAAAGCCAATCAGATTGAAAAAGTAAAAAGTCTCTGACCTTTGCAAGTAATAGCGATATAGAGTTTGGAAACTCGGAAGTAGCTATGATGAGGAATGACAAAAATGGAAGGGAAAGGAAGCTGTTATAGAACATTATCTCGATCGAGGAAACCCCATCTTGTGCACCAGACTTCTCTACCAGCACGAGGTACATGGTCTGCAAGCAACGAGGCGTAAAAAAATCTTTGTTATAGCATATGGTTAATAGGACTGATGCAAGAGAACCTAGAGAAGGAAACCTACCTGGAAAAAGACAGATGTTAAAGCCAGTGCCGTGCGAAGGGTTTTAGGGGATTAAGACAAATTTTAAAAATAAATTTATATACAACTATAAAAAAAAATTTCTAATACGATATCACCTTCGCGAAATACATAAGTTTAACAGTTACAAGAATAAGTTTATTACGTAAATATGCTATGTTATGTCCTATAAAAAAAGTATATGGATTTAGAAATTGAGTTATTCGATTTTCGTGGAAAATTTTTTTAGAAATAAATTTAAGCAAATAAACTAGAAATTATTTTAAATTTTGGGACCCTAGAAAACGTAATATTATTCGGGGGCCTAAGGCGAATGCTTTTTTCAATACATTGTAGGCACGCCTCTGGTTAAAGCCAAACCATACCCCAAAAGATCAAAAGAAAAATCTCCAAGAGCTGCAACAACACAACCTGCAGCAGTGAGTAGTACCTGAACAAAGTTGAAACAAGAAGAGATTCAAAGCTTGATAAACATAATAAAAACTTACACAGATCAACAAAATATATTACATTACCTGAGTTGTTGGTTTGCCTTTACCAAAGAGATAACCAGCAATCAAAACAGCGAGAGGAGTGAGTCTTTTAATGGCGATATACATAGGAATATTGACTCCTTTCAAGCTCGCAAGAGCAAACGCAACATTAGCATTGTAGAAGATGGAAACAGGGAGAAAGCTTTTTAGCAGTGGATAAATCGATTCCTCTGGATCGAGTGTATCCCATTCGTCTGCCACGGTGAATAAGCAAAGAAGTAGCTAGTTGCTAACACAAAAACCAAAAGAAACGCAAACTAGAGTGTTAGTAATCTCTAACTAAAGGATTTTTTGAAGAGTTCGATATGAGTACCTGTAGAGTAAGAAGAGTCATTGAGTGTGGATACTGTATGATCACAGCTTTGTCGATAAAGACCATTGCCATTGAAGCAATGGCATATAAGTCAACAACCTTCTGGGTGAGAAAGAAGGTCTTCGACACTAATCCAATACTAAACCCGTCCTTTTAGCCCATTTAAGGAAGTTGGGCCCAAAACACCCAATTTGAACGGTCATCACTCAGATCGTCAGCTTCTGGTTTTACTTTTAAGATAAAAACTAATTAAAAATAATAAACTAAAATTAAAATAATGCAATTAAAAAAATAAACAAAACCTATACTGATCAAAACCTAGTGTAGTCTTTTGGCGTACAGAGTGTAGTCCTTTAGGATAGGAGATGGGAGTTTGATGGAAAAGTTGTGTAAGAAAAAGATGATGCGTCTTATTAATCTGAAAGATTCACATCATTTTATAGATTTTATTATAAGATTCGATATATTTTTTTGTAACGTAACTATATGTATATACAGAGAAAACAGTGTAACGTTATCATCTTGAAGAAAATATTAATAAGAATACATTAGTTTCCCTTTCATCACTCTCTCTCTCTACTCTGCTCTCAACAATGGTGGTTCCTCCTCCAAAACCCTCTTTGTTTCAACTAACATTTCTTACCGGAGACAAACCACTTCTGGTAAAACACATATGATCTTTTTGTTAGTTTTCTTCTGTGTTTGTTATTATCGTATAAAACTTTTTTTTTTTCTGTTACTCTTGTTGTTGCAGACGCTTGATGATGATGAGTTCTTACGTAATCACACGAAAGTTTTGCTAATATCAGAGGCCTCGGACAAAATTTGGGAAGTGAAACTGGACGGCAACAGGCTCGCCGGCGGCTGGGAAGAGTTCGCCGCCGTTAGTAATTTCAGCCACGGAGACGTCTTGGTTTTTAGACACAATGGAGAAGAGATCTTTCATGTGGCTGTTTCCAGTGAATCTGATGATGACGAGTCCGATGATACTGACGACAGTGAATCTGATGAGTCCAATGATACTGACGACAGTGAATCTGATGAGTCCAATGATACTGACGACAGTGAATCTGATGATTCCGAAGATAATGATGAAGGTAAGTTGTTATATATGTTTTATTTTTTGGTTTAGTGGAAATGTAAGTGAATAATGTTGTCGTGATTGCAGGGGACAGTAGTTTGGTGAACAAGAGTGAGAAACCAGAAGCAGATACTTCATCAGACTGTTTCCTCAGAGCTCGTGTCACTCCTTATAGCCTCACCAAAGATCGTCTGGTAACTACTTCTTTTTACCCTTTTTTGGGTTTGATAGTATGAGTGAATTTGCTGATGTGTTGTTCCACAATGGATTAATTGATGATGTTTTTATTTTATTTTTAGGATCTTTCTAGGGATTTTAAGTTTATGTCGTTTGATGAGAACAAGAAACCGTTTGAGATATATTTAGCTAATGAGAAAGGAAGAAAATGGACACTGAGGCTTTCAAGAAACATCTCAAGTGGTGCGTTTTACATCACAAGAGGCTGGTCTAACTTTTGCGCAGCTAATGGGTTAATCCGAGGTGACTTCTGTTACTTCAAACTTTCCGAAAGTGGGGAAAGGCCTGTGCTTTTGTTGTGTTCACACGAGTCTGGCAATGTCCATGAAGACAAAGAAGAAGAAGAAGAATGCCCTGAAGCAGATGCAGTGAAGATATGTTCTGTAGGAGGCTGCAGCAACGAGAAGAGTACTCCTTCCCGCTTTCTGACACGAAAGTTTACACCAAGCCGTTTCAAGACAGGGCAACTAGTAAGCTCAAGAACTTTGTTTGAGAGTAACTTTTCATATATGAACGTTTGCGACTTTGATTTTGTAGAGTTTAAGACGTTGCTAATTTTGAAACTTGTTTCAGTATATTTCAATGTTTTCATCAGGTGTCTTGCGTGAGAGTGGTATTAAGAAGTCTGGGGAGATGACTCTGCTGGACAATGATGGAAGAAAGTGGCCATCTTATCTACACAAGACAGGACAACCCGGAGGTGAATGGTGTTACATAAGAGAAGGTTGGAGAGAGATGTGCGAAGCGAATGGGGTTGAAGTGAATGACTCATTCGTGTTGGAGTTGATATTCGAAGATGCCAACCCTATCTTTAAGTTGCACTCTAAGGTAAACCCACACAACACCAACTTTGCATGTAGTTAAAAGCTAAAAATGAGACATGAGTCACTTTTTTTTGTTCAGATTAAAAACAAGGGAAAAGGAAACATTGTAACTAGTAAGAAGAGAGCTCTACATGCAAGGACTGCGGAAAAGACTCCAGGAGTAGAAATAGATGGAGAGAGGGGAAGCAAGAGAGGACGCACTAGGGGTTCTCAACCAGAATCTTGCTCAGTCTCTGATCAAGTGGCTAACGTGAGACAAAGCATTCAAGATACTCTGGACACCATCAGACATTTCCGCGCAGAGCTCGAGACAAGGGAGAAGAATCTGGAAGCTTCACTACTGGAAGTTGACGACTTAGGTATGTTTCTGAATTTACTTGCATTTCTTGATATCATCATCATCTTTTGGTATTTACTAATGTTCATATAACTTTTGGTTGATGAAACAGGTGAGAGGATATTGGGAATCAGCAAAATTCTCAACAATAATCTGGTTTAGAATAAATTTAAATAGCGGGAGAAAAATAATCAAAAGACTATCTGCATGCACTTTTTGTACCATGGTTTTCACAAGAACGGCTTCTTCCTCAAAACTCTACGTTAGATTTCCTTTTCAATATTTAAGACTTGCAAGTTCTAGAGACTGCCTATTTTCTTGGTGCCTTTGTTCGGTTCCATGGCTCAAATGTTTGTGTATTTGAAAGTCTTGTGACTTACGTTTATTCTTTGTTATATAGGCTATAGCTAAGAAACTATAATTATATTGAATGTTTTCGTGATATATAAGTCTGTTCAAAATTAAGTTTCCTCAGGAAACACGTTTCCTAGCGGTTTCAACGTGATTCAAAACGCTTTACGAGAAGAAAGTGCGATTTAAAATTTTCCTCGGGTGAAAAATGTGAGGAAAAAAAGTGAAATCTGGAGTGAGAGTCAACACTAGGAAAGTCAGTAACCTTCTGCATTAGTAAGAAGGTCTTAGGCACGGTTCTGTCCAATAGTAAATCCAACTTGCGGTCCATTTAAAGAAGTTGGGCCCAAAAAACCTATTTACGACGATGCCTAGAGAAAAGTAATGAACTTTTTTCTTTGAACAACAGTAAAGTAATGAACTAAAATTTAAAACAATGCAATAAAAAGTAACAAAACCAATTCTGATCAAAACCTATGGTGTAGACAGCAGAGGCGTGCCTACAGTATATTAAAAAAGACATTCGCCTCAGGCCCCCGATTAATGACTGTTTTTAGGGCTCCAAAATTTAAAATAATTTTTAGTATAGTGGTTTAGACTTATTTAAAAAAAAAACATTTCTACGAAAATTAATTAATTCATTTTCTAAATTCATGTATTTTTTCTATATGATATAATATAACATATTTACGTTATAAACTTATTCTTTTACAGTATTAGACTTGTGCATTTGGTGAAAATAATATATCATATTAGAAAATTATTTTCATTACGGTTATAAATAAATTTATTTTTAAAACTTATCTTAGGCCTCTAAAACTCTTCGCGTAATCATTTGATGTATAGAAAATGTAGGAGTCCTTTGAAAATGGTGCTATGGATGGACAAGTAAAAGTGGTGTAAGAAAAAGATGATGTGTCTTCCAAAAATGTGAAAGATTGACATCATTTTGTAGATTTTTATTAGATTCGAATCACTTGATATAGTTTTTGTAACGTAATTATATGTATATAGATAAAACAATGTAACGTCATCTATTAATAAGAGAACAGAGTTTCCCTTTGCTTTATCTCTCTCTCTCATACTCTGCCCTGAACAATGGTGGTTCCTCCAAAACCCTCTCTGTTTCACTGGAGATTTCTGACCGGAGGCAAACCACTTCTTGTAAGTGCATCAGGTTTTATAATCTTTTGTTGTTCTTCTGACTGTTGTCCTCATTCAAAGCTGTTTGTTTGTTCTTGTTGTTGCTCCAGACGCTTGATACTGAGTTCTTACGTAATCACACAAAAGTTTTGCTAACATCAGACGCCTCGGACAAAACTTGGAAAGTGAAACTGGACGGGAACAGGCTCGCCGGCGGCTGGGAAGAGTTCGCCGCCGTTAATAGTTTCAGTGACGGAGACGTCTTGGCTTTCAGACACAATGGAGACGAGATCTTTCATGTAGCTGTTTCCAGTGAATCTGATGATGATACTGACGACAGTGAATCTGATGAGTCCGATGATGTAGATGATGTAGAAGACGAAGATAATAATGAAGATAATGACGAAGGTTAGTTAATTGATATGTTTTATTTTTGGGTTTAGTGAAACGTAAGTGAAGATTGTTGTTGTGATTGCAGGGGACATTTTGGTGGAAAAGAATAAGAAACCAGAAGCAGATTCTTCATCAGGCTACTCTTGTTTCCTCAGAGCTCGTGTCACACCTTATAGCCTCAACAAAGATCGTCTGGTAACTACTGGACTCCCCTTTTACCCTTTTTTGGGTTCGATACTATGAGTGATTTGCTGATGTGTTGTTCCACAATGGATTAATTGATGATGTTTTTTTTCTTATCAGGATCTTTCTAAAGATTTTAAGTTTATGTTGTTTGATGAGCACAAGAAACCGTGTGAGATATATTTAGCTAACGAGAAAGGAAGAAAATGGACGTTGATTCTTTCAAGAAACATCTCAAGTGGTGCATTTAACATCAGACGAGGCTGGGCTAACTTTTGCTCAGCTAATGGGTTAAGTCAAGGTGACATATGTAACTTTAAACTTTCCGAAAGTGGAGAAAGGCCTGTGCTCTTGTTGTGTTCACACGAGTCAGGCAATGGTCATGAAGACAAAGAAGAAGAAGAGGAAGAAGAAGAATCCCCTGAAGCAGATGCAGTGAAGATATGTTCTGTAGGAGGCTGCAGCAAAGAAAAGAATACTACTTCCCGATTACTGACATCAGAGTTTACACCCAACCGTTTCAAGACCGGGCAACTAGTAAGTTTCAACAACTTTGTTTTAGTGTATTTTTTTCATCTAGTTGTCATGAAACTTTGATTAGGAGGATGTAGTCATGACTTTATAGAGTCCTATAATTCGTTACTAATTATGAAACATGTGTCAGACTATTTCATCGGTTTTCTTGCGTGAGAGTGGCATTAAGACGTCTATGGAGATAACTCTGCTGAACAAAGATGGAAGAAAGTGGTCATCTTATCTACAGATGTCAGGACAACGCGGACGTGAAATGTTTTATATGAGAAAAGGTTGGAGAGAGATGTGCGATGCGAATGGAGTTGAAGTGAATGACTCATTCGTGTTGGAGTTGATATGCGAAGATACAACCCCTATATTTAAGTTCCACTCTAAGGTAAAACCACCAACTCCAACTTTTTGCTCTTTGGCTTTGTTTAGTTAAACTTAGAGCTAAAACTTTTATTAGAGATGCTAAAAATGTTTCTCGAGTTACGTTTCAGATTGAAAACAAGGAAAAAGGAAATACTGTGGAAAAGACTCCAGAAGTGAGTAAGAGAGGGCGCACTAGGGTTTTAAACAGATCCAACAGTAACTTGAAGCGCAAGCATCCAGAATCTTGCTCAGTCTCTGATCAAGTTGCTAACGTGAAACAAAGCATTCTAGATACTCTGAACACCATCAGACATTTCCGCGCAGAGCTCGAGACAAGGGAGAATAATCTGGAAGCTTCACTACTGGAAGTTGACGACTTAGGTGTGTTTCTGAATCAAGATCTTCTTGTTTTTCTTGATATCAATAATCTTTTGGTATACTGATATTCATAACTTTTGGTTGATGGAACAGGGGAGAGGATATTGGGAATCAGCAAAATTCTCAACAATAATCTGGTTTAAAGTAAAATTATATAGCAGGAAAAAGGAACAAAAGACTATCTGCATGCACTTTTTGTATCATGGTTTTCACAAGAACGTCTTCTTCCTCCAGATTATGTTAGGTCCTTTTCGGTATTTAAGACTTTAAAGCTCTAGAGACTGCCCATTTTCTTGGTGCCTCAATGTTTGTATATTTGAAGGGCTTGTGACTTATGTTTTTGCTTTGTTATATAGCTAAGAAACTAGTAATATTAGAATGCATTGTGCGTTGAACTTTCAGTTTAATTAACAATGCGCTACTTCGGTGCTTATATGCCTCTTGAAAATGTCTTCTCCATCCCGCAATGAGCTTTATGTAGGCTGCAGCTTTCGGCTCAAGCTCGCTTGGTAGTCGTATAAAGCTTATACACATGAAGGTTGAAGATGATTGAATAAACCCTTAAGTCATTCAACAAGTCTTGGATGGTCATGTGACCAATGATGATATGTTTTGTCAGAAAGCTCAACAGCTCGTGCTCCATATAAGTTATGAGTAATAACTGAGTCGCACGTATACATAAAGAAGAAAAAACGGTAATAACATAATCTTATTTACCATACGACCATTTATTTTTGAAACACTTCATAATTGAAAAGTTTTCACATATTAAGTTGAGTATAATCAGTCAATCATCAAATATTTCTACATTCAATGACTAATAACATATGTATGTTTCTTTGGTTACTTTTTTATCTTGGTCTTTGTCAACACTATCTTTGGTCATTCTTGCTTTCATCCATATTGAATAATCTTCTTTCACATGGTAAAAAGTTATCTCTTTAATTACCAACATAAAATCAATAGCCTACAATTCAATTCAAGATTATTCTTTGAGAAAACCAGTGTTCTACTTGTATTCTTATCTTTCTTAAAATATGAACTTTACTATAAAAATTATATTTTAACCTATTGTGATTTTTCAAATAATATATTTGATTGTTGTGTATCCAATTGATATTCTTTTAAAGGATATATATAGTGGGTGAATATAAAACATGTTATTAAAATAATGAAATATATACTTTATTGCTGTAATTATTAATATAAATTTATTTAAGATTTTTCAATATTGTCTACAATATCATATATATTTATGTATATTCTAAGTATTTATAATATAATCTAAATATATTTTCCTATAATTAAAATTACATCAAATAATATAAATTTAAAATTTGTTTGAAAGTTTTAATTGTTGTTGGCAACAGAGATTAGGCGGTTATAGGATTAGTTTTTTACCTTTATATTCAATAAGTAAAAAAAATGGTAGATGAAGCACGAGGCGAATGAAACAAAAGAGTAGTAGATGCAACCAAGTTTCGGAATTCAGTGGGTGGTAACCACAATAATCATCTATCTGATTTTAAGAAAGATTTTTTTTTTTTTGTATTTATTTAACAAACTTACCTTGGAAATTAAGTCGCTAGTAAAAATGGCCATTACAAACTCATAATAACCAAACATCACAAAAACCACCGCAAGAGAAAAAGTATGTTCTTCTTAATTTTCTTTGTTTAGTGATTCTAATCTTCAATTCTTCATTTCATGTTTTATACTTTGTTATCCTGATTTGAGAATTCATGGATCTATTGATCCTTCGGTTTCTACTATGATTCTAGTGTGGTCTTAAAATCAGTTCCATAATAAACATGTAATGATTAGATTGAATAACTGTGAAACCCTATAAAATGTTTTGTCTTTGTTCAACAGAACTGTAATTGTTCTATTTAATTATTTGTTTGTTGTTGTTTTTCTCTGTAGAATGATGCCGGTGAATGCCTTCTCAGGCTCAGCTCCTCCTGTTGCAAAATATCTCCGGGAGAAGAGGAAGAAAGGTCGTCCGAACACGGACAATGATCTGCAGGTTGGTCAGACGGTTTCTGGTGAGGTGAAAGGACCTATCGACGGGGGATACATCGTCGATGTCAAGGTGAAAGACAGTGATACGAAATTTAAAGATGTCGTGTTCTTGAATAGGAAGTAACTCCTGAAGACGAAGTGGCTCCTGTTAAAACGTTGGCAAGAGAGAATCAACGCTACAAAAAAATTGATGGTTTAACATCATTTATTTTCTATATTTACATTAAATGATGCAAAAGAAATTGGTATCACTTAAATAAATGATTATAAAATATTGATGCAAATAATTTTAATCATTACATTGATCATTGATGTAACAGTGTCAAATATTTACATTAATTATTGTAATTGATATCAATATCTATTTACTGTATAAAATGATGTTACCAATTATATCAGTCCTTTTTATAATTAATGTTAGCACTGATATCATTTAAAATAACTGATTTTAATTATTTATATCATTTTTAAAACATAATATTAAATTTAATAACGATTTTAAAAATGATTTTAGTGATTTTTCATTTATAAATATCAATTGAAATATTATTATTTATATATAATTGATGTTATAAGTTTAGCTTATTTTATAAAATTTCCTATATATATAAATGTTAACAAAATACTTAACTAAAAACAAAAACAAATCAAAATTACTAATTTATGAATTAGAAAGTACATTACATATCAATATCCATTGTAACGTAGTTACATAATTATATAACAACACATACAAGTACGCATCTTGTTCGACCTTGTTCAATTCCTTGATCTTCCATACAAACAAAGTTTACACAAGTCCATGTTCAATTTCTTCATCTTCAATACAATACATTTAAGCCTAATATAATTACTTGAAGAATTTGTTGATTTCCGATACTTTCTCCCCTGTTTATTCCAACATTAAAATGTTAGAAACTTAAAACCAAAATAGCAAAAGAGACGAGAAGAGTTCATCAATGTTCAGATCATACCTAACGCGTCAAATTCCTCCAGTACAGCTTCTAAATTTTGTTTCTTTATCTCAAGCTCAGACCGGAACCGTCTTACATCAGCTAAAACGTTCACAATGCCCTGTCTCACTTGATGAGAGATTGTTTCAAGCGGTTGCTTGCACTCCACGTTATTTGTACCAACAGTTGATTTGTGTG
Source organism: Brassica rapa (assembly GCF_000309985.2). Taxonomy (NCBI): domain Eukaryota; kingdom Viridiplantae; phylum Streptophyta; class Magnoliopsida; order Brassicales; family Brassicaceae; genus Brassica; species Brassica rapa. The sequence continues at coordinate 3,018,290 of NC_024795.2, read as the reverse complement.
ATGCATGAGTGCGGTGAGAGGGTTCTCCTTCTACAGAAACCCTAGCTTTCTTTTGGAACCTAGTCCCTGAGTTTATCTTGGTCTTGGCCTTGGAGACGAACTGAAGCATAGGAGTTTTGCCTTTTTCTCGAACAAACTGCAACGTGAAGGTATCTCCAGTGTTTATCCCACTGGCTTTACAACAACCTACCCAACCCTTAGCCAAATAAAACCCTCCGTTTACATACCCAGAAGCTACACACGACGGCCATCTTCCTCCATCTTTGTCCACCAGATTAACCTTTCCTCCTTTCTTAATCCCGTTCTCCCTCGCAAAAGAGTTTTGAAAATGCTGCAAAGTTTAAAAGCCTCCTTAAAAGTATATTACTTAATCAAATAAACAACAAAACCTAAGGATGTTGAAAACTCACAAGCTGTCTTGACTTGAGCATGTAAGGCTTCAAGGTTACCGTCATGAACTTGCTCCGGTTCATAGAAGATCTCTCACCACCTTCCCTGTTAAGATTTGTCGAAACTTTGGCTTTGGAACATTTTCTTTGTGAAGTATTGTCGGAACACAGCTTTAGCGCAGGGCTTGTCCCAGTCCGGAGAAGTTCGAACCGGTAGAAAGATCCGGTTTTCAGCTTGTTTGCACGGCAGAAACTTCTCCAGCCACCACGCATATAATCCTGACCAGTTCCTTTGTTGTGTCGCAGACCCATAACCCATGATTTTCCACTTTGATTAATTACATTAATCTCACACCAACTCTTGTGCAGTCCATTTGCTTTAGTAAAACTTTTTGTGAGAGCCTTGTCAAACAAGCAAATAAAAAAAAACAGTCTCAATGTTTACATTTACATGACTCAGGACAAAAACTCTCTAGAGAGGTTGAGTTATAAGTACTAACCACTCGATTTAGGCGAAGATTAGAACTCGTGACACCGAGAATACAAGAGTTTTCAGTTGAAGACGACTCTGCTTTTATTCTTGTTCTCAAATCTGAAACTTTGTCCCATGTCTCATCACCATGATCATCTCCGTCATCATCCTCACTATCATCATCATCATCATCATCAGTGTCGTCATCATCAGTTTCGTCAGCTTCACTATCGTCAGAGCTAGAAGATATATAATGAATCTTGGAGAAACTTCTTCCAGAAGGTGTGACGTGGAAGATCATTTCCCCGTCCTCTCTGAAAAGCAAAACGTCGTCGTTTCGAAGACAGTGAGCGTTGGAGAAATCTTCCCAGCCATCAGCGAATCTCCGGCCGTTCAGTTTGACTTGCCAGGTTGTGTCGCAAGCGTCAGAGGTCAACTTCAGTTTCGTTAACTCATTCTTACCTTCTATGTGAGTGGCAAAAAACGCATTAGGGATGATCTGCAACAACAAAAATGATAAAAAAATAAAATAAGAAGTAACAGAGAGAGATTAAACCAAACATAATAAGTTGTACCGGAGAGAGAGAGAAAGAGATTACCGGACTCGAGTTGTGGCCAGCAAGAGATATGACGAAGAAAGGTGCGTTGGATTTTGGAGAAGTCGCCATTGTGGAAGAGCTCAAGTAATCTCTCTCAAGTTTTTTTATTTTTCTCTCCAGTAACTAATTTACAGAGAGCAATAGTATATAATGTGACGCGTTCAGCTTTTTTACTGAATAATTATTATTCTTTCCAAAACGCGTCTCTGTTCTTTCGGAAGTCTAATCACTTTGTGTCAAATCACTGCACTAGTTCACGTATACATAGCCTTTTCAGAGAGATTTTACCTTTTTTAATCCAACGTCATCTTTACACACACTTTCTTTAGTTACGTACAGTAAGTGGTTGTATATTGTTAGTGTATTTGTTGTACTACTTTCGTTAGCTAATTGACTATATTATATTATAAGGAATTAGTAAGTTGAATCATTAGGGTTGCTAACTGAAATTGATTTGAGGGGGAGAATCAAAGTGATAATGTCTAAACAAGTAAACAACACAAAACAAAACAAACCAAAAATAATAATAAAGGAGGTCAATAAAGCCCCATTTAATACAAGCATCTGTTTTGCAACTAGATGCTTGTTCCAACATCAAGTTCATCAAAAAAACGTATAACCAAAACAAAACATTGAAGCGTACTGTTGATCGATTATTCAGATCATACCTAGTGCATCAATTTCCAGCAGCCAAGTTTCTAGATTTTGTTCCCTTATCTCGAGCTCCGACCGAAACTGTCTTACATCTGTTAAAGTGTGCACATTACTCTCTCTCACCTTACTCACTTGATCAGAGATTGAGCAAGGTTCAAGTGCTTTCGTGTGCTGCAAGTTTGCTGGACCAACACTTAATTTGTTTACGGCGAGATGATCCTCCTTCTCCAGAAACTCGAGCTTTCTTTTGGACCCTAGTCTCCATCTCCTCTTCAGCTCGTGATGCTTGAATCATCCTTGACTGTCTTCTGCTCGTAGTCTGATTACCATCAACTGATGCTTCCTTTTCCTGAACACATTTTTTTAAGCACAATATTATAAAGCAACAAAAAATGCCAAGAACTTGGAATGTAACTGATTTGGTGTTAACCTTGGAGCAGATCTTGAGAACAGGACTAGTTCCTCCTCGAACAACGTCCAGTGTGAAGGAGTCGCCAACTTTCTTTATGCCATTGGCTCTAAAGCAATCTTTAAAACTGTCCACGTCCCTTGACGCTAACTAGACGCAACTTCCACTCTACGCCGTCTTTGCTCACTATAGTTACCTCTCCTGCTTCATTGATCCCGTTCTCTCTTGAAAACAATGCAGGAAGTCAACCAACACATTTGAGCCAATAACACAAAAAAAAAAGAACCCTTAAAACAAAAGGTGTTGGAACTTACAAGTTGACCTGACCTTAACATGTCAGGTTTAAAATCTATTGCCACAGTCCTGTTCTGAGTCATTTGAGCTGTCTCTGGACAATCCTCGGTTTCAATCTCATCACCTTCTGTTTCAGGAACGTCACGTTTTTTGTGAAGAATGGTAGAGGTATTGGGACGACACAACTGTAGCACCGGTTTGGTTCAGTTTTTAACAAGTTTAAATCTACAAGAAGATCCGGCTTTGATCCCATTTTCTTTGCAGAAACTTGTCCACCCTCTGCACATATAAGCTTGACTAGTTGTTTTGTTGTGTCTAAGTTCCAGCGTCCAAGATTTAAGCACAAGAAGATTGTTCTCTTTTTCAATCTTCTTGACCTGCAAAACAATGAGCAGAACATGACAGAACAAGCTTATATTAAGACAAGAGAACAAGCACATATATATTAAGACAATAGAACAAGCACATAACCAGAGTTAACGACACAACAAACAACAAACAAAGCAACTTCAACAGCTACACTTAAATTTTAAAAACCGAGACTTAGACTTAATCTAATTAAAGAACAACTCAATAATTAGTTTTTTCTTCAGAGCTTCCTCGTTATCAGCTAGAGGTCCTTGTTTTGCAATGAGACGGTTAAGTATCTTCATCTTCGACAACTTTTCTTTCATAGCCAAATCCTGTTTCTTGAAATTCCACATAGTCTGAAACTCAGACAGTTCTTTTCCCTCAACCGGTTTCTTCCCACGAGTGGTTCCTTCATCAGCTACAGCGGTTTCACTTGCTTGAGAGGATACTGAATGTGAACCATCCTCAAACTTGGAGCCTCCTTCATCATCTTCACTATCACCGTCCTCATCTTCACTACCATCATCAGTGTCGTCATCAATTTCGTCAGCTTCAATATTGTCAGAGCTAGAAGATATATAATGAATCTGAGAGAAACTTCGTCCCGAAGGTGTGACGTGGAAGATCATTTGTCCGGCGTCTCTGAAAATCAAAACGTCGTCGTCTCTAAGACAGTGAGCGTTGGAGAAATCTTCCCAGCCTTCGGTAAATCTCCGGCCGTTCAGTTTGACTTGCCAGGTTCTGTCGCAAGCGTCAGAGGTCAACTTCAGTTTCGTTAACTCATTATTAGCGGCAAAAAACGCCTCAGGAATTAGCTGCAACAAAAAAAAATAATGATGAAAACAAAGTGATTCTTTTGGAAAGATGTAACAGAGAGACTAAACCAAACAAAAGAAGTTGTACCGAGAGAGAGAGAGAGATTACCGGATTGGAGTTGTGGCTAGCAAGAGATACGACGAAGAAAGGTGCGTTGGATTTTGGAGAAGATGGTGGATCCGCCATTGTTGAAGAGCTCAAGTTATCTCTCAAGCTTTTTTTTTCTTTTTGTCGGTAACTAATTTACAGAGAGTAATAAATTTTTCTTAAGATATGAGATAATGTGACGCATCGTTCAGCTTTTTACTGGATTATTACCACTCAAGACGTGTTTCCGTTCTTTAAGAAGTCTAATCACCTCGGGTCTAATCATCACTGCACTCGCTCAGTTTTTTTTATTTTTGGAACACATTCATTAATAAAAAGCAAAATTTTAGTTGGAGGGCAATAATATCTTCTTCAACCACCAGCGGTACAACAACATTCAAATCAGTTTTAGCCAAACAATCGGCCATAACATTTCTTTCTCGTGGAATCCACACGAAGCATACATACTCAAAGGCTTCAGCAAGCTTGAGAATATCTGAAAATATGCCATATAAGCCAGCTCCCGAGTTCAACACCTTCACCAGGGTTTGTGAATCAGATTCGATCCGTACCTTCTTCAGCTCCTTTCGTTGGCAAGTAAGCACCGCTTCCCTTACCGCTAGTCCCTCAGCTATCAAGGGCGTCTGCACTCGCTCAGTTATATACTTATATTAGATACGAATCCTGATCCTTTTCAAAGAGATTTTTACTTCTTTTTTTTTTTAATTCAACGTCGTCTTTATTTTTTTTTTTGTAACTTAAATTACAAAAAATACTTCAAATAGAATAACCGAGTAGGTAATAATATGTTTTTTTTTTTAACTTAAATTATATGTTTTTTTGCCAAACAACTTAAACTATATGTTTATTCCTTCAAAAATAATAGGGATGATCAATGTACTTCATTGTAGTGTTTCTATTTCCAAATTATATGGAGATATAATGGTTCCTAATGGTGACTGCAGGTTGAGCGGTGCGGAACAAGCGGTTTAATTGCGGTGCGGTTTTAACAATTATAAACATGTATAGATATAGAGTATATATATAGATTTTTGTTACTGCTAATTGCGGGGCGGGGCGGGAAGCTGGTTACCATTCGAAGCCAATAGTAAGTTCGTAAATATAAGAAAATCGATTAAATTTCAAGTTTCTTTTATTAATAACTAGAGTATAACATGTGTCATGCTCAGTTAACTTTCATTGATTAATTAAACACTTGTTTTATTTTATAGATTGTTTAAGTTCGTTTTTATATTTTCTTGGAGGATGTAGATCGTTGATGGGATCTGAAAGTCCAATATAAGTTTTTGTATATGAAGTGTCAGCCAAAAGTTCATATCAGCTATAACTCTAAATGAATCATCCCTGTAGTAATAATTTTAATCTTAATTTTTCATCCAGTTTTAATCGGTTTGAAATCTCTTATAAATATTTTATATAATAAAATTTAATGATTTAGATGAACCCGTGTTTGATAGTTCAAAACTAAAATATAATATATGAAATCAAGAATACGATTCTAATTTAATAGAATAGATATATTTTAATATTTTATATTTATTTCAAATATAAATGAATATTTTTTTCTTAAAAAAAAGAAACAAAATTTTTTAAATTTTTTATTTCCCAAATGAATTAATTTAAATTGAAATTATCAGTAAAATATATTTATAATATTTTATTTGATTTTAATCTATATTTATAACTTAAAACTGAACTAATTCTAATTTCTAACTATATTTATTGATAATTAAAATTTAAATTAGTTAATCACGAAAATAAATTGCAAAAAAAAAAAAAGATGTTCTTAGAATTTTAAAAGGAAAGTTGTTAATTTGTATTTTAAATAAAAAACTAATATATTGAATGATATTGTAATTAAATTATGTGTAATTTGATAACTTTTCTAAGGGAATGTCCAAATAAAAAACCACACATAAAAAAATCATAAGACTCTAATTTAATAGATTAGATAATAAATTCATACCACTGATATGCAATAACTAGAAAATATTTCATTACTAAAAGAAACTCAAATGAGTGGAAACGAAAAAGAAGCAAATGTTCTTATGTGAAGTCTTCAACTCCAATAGCATCAAAAGTCCATATTCCGATCTTTATATCCTCCGCTCTAGACTTGATTAACGTTGAAGAATTTGCTGATCCCCAGTATCTTTTCCCCTGATTGTTCCAACATCAAGTTAGTTAAAAAAACATAAAGATTAAATAAAACGTTCACATTTATTGATATGCAATAACTAGAACATTCACATATATTGTTCATCGTTTACTCAGATCATACCTAGAGCATCAATTTCCAGCAGCGAAGTCTCTAGATTTTGTTCCTTTATCTCGAGCTCCGACCGAAACTGTCTTACATCTGTTAAAGTGTGCACAATACTCTGTCTCACCTTACTCACTTGATCAGAGATTGAGCAAGGTTCAAGTGGTTTCTTGTGCTGCAAGTTTGCTGGACCAACACTTAATTTGTTTGATGCCCTGGTACGACGAGATGATCCTCCTTCTGCGGAAACTCGAGCTTTCTTCTGGACCCTAGTCTCCATCTCTTCTTCAGCTCTTGGTGCTTGAATCATCCTTGACGGCCTCCTGTTTGTAGTCTGCTTACCATCAAATGTTGCTTCCTTTATCCGAACACATTTTTAAAACATAATATTATAAACAACAAAAAAATATCCAAGTATTAGATGCAACTGATTTGGTGTTAACCTTGGAGCAGATCTTGAGAATAGGACTAGTTCCTCCTCGAACAACGTCCAGTGTGAAGGAGTCACCAACTTTCTTTATGCCATTGGCTCTAGAGCAATCTTTAAAACCTCTAATGTAAAACTGTCCACGTCCCTTGACGCTAACTAGATGCAACTTCCACTCTACGCCGTCTTTGTTCACTATAGTTATCTCCCCTGCTTCATTGATCCCATTATCTCTCGCAAATAATGTAGGAAGTCGCTATACAAAGTTTCAAACCAACCCACTTGAGCCAATAACCAAAATAAAAAAGGAAAAAAAGGCTTAAAACCCTTAAGGAGTTAAAACTTACAAGTTGACCTGTCCTTAACATGTGAGGTTTAAACTCTATTGCCACAGTCCTGTTCTGATTCATCTGAGGCGTCTCTAAACAATCCTCGTATTCAATCTCATCACCTTCTGTTTCAGGAACGTCACGTTTTTTGTGAAGAATGGTAGAGGTATTGGGACACAACTGTAGCACCGGTTTGGTTCCGTTTTTAACAAGTTTAAATCTACATGCAGATCCGGCTTTGATCCCATTTCCTTGGCAGAAACTTGTCCACCCTCTGCACATATAAGATTGACCAGTTGTTTTGTTGTGTCTAAGTTCCAGAGTCCAAGATTTGCCTTCTTCGTTGAGTAGATCAATCTCACACTGTCTGTCTTTCAGACCATTTGGCCTGGCAAATTTGTTTGAAATACCCTGCATAAAAAAAAAACACGACTTAAATGATTGTATAGTACGTAACAAAATAACATGATGAGAATGTTTTTACAAAAAAAGAGTCAAGTGAAGAATTAAACCATCTGATTTCGGCCTAGGTTTGAAGATGTGACGTGCGTAACAAGGTAAGAGTCTTCTAGTGAAGTCTCTGTTTCTGTTATTGCTTTCTTCTTGGACGAAGGAAATAGTTCCTCTTCCGATGTCGAATCTCCATCATCATCATCATCGTTTCCAGCATCGGCATGTTCCTCCTCTTCATCATAAACATCATCATCAAAGATGTTATGTTCATCGTCTTTATTTTCATCTTCAGATGTAGAAGAGATGAACTGTATCTGATGAGAGAAGCTACGTCCGAAGGGCGTGACGTGGAAGACCATGTCCCCGTCGTGCCTGAAACTCAAAACGTCGTCGTTTCGGACACCATGGTGAACCGAGAACTGTTTCCATCCGCGAGCGAATCTTTGGCCGTCCAGCTCAACTTCCCATGATCTGTCCGAAACATCCGAAGTCAGTTTCAGTTTCGTTGACTGAGTTTTACCCTTCACGTGATTCGAAATAAACGAATCCGGAATCGTCTGCAACAACAACAGTAACGCAAGATAAAACCAATCGTTAAACTGCAACAACAGAGATTATAAGAGACAGAAACAGATGTGTGAGAGAGAAAGAGAAGGTTACAGGAATGGAGTTTTGTCCAGAGAGATCTATGAAGAAGATAGGTTTGTTGTTTGAGGAGACCATAACTGGATCCACCATTGTTGAGCAAACTCTAAGGAACTCCTTCTATAAAAGTTGTTTCTCCAAATTCTTCGTCATTGACGTTATACTAGTTTCCTTTTTACGTTTATACAGAATTAGAATCAAACGTCCCTAATTTATTGTCATTAATAACTAATTGACTACAAAGATATTTTAAATCATTTTTCTGAAAACGCCGTGCAGTTTCTCTTAGGAAACATTAAACGGCAGTGTTTTTAGTTACTATCAGTCCTGATTTGATTAGTCTTTGACAGCATGCAAACCTGATTTGATTAGTCGAAGGGAGCAAATATTGCGGTCTGTAGATTTTGTCCACGTGTACATTACTTTTTACCGTAAAAAGAACAAAAGTAACCAATAGGGACTCGTCTAAAATTTGATGGAAAAGCTGAGAGGAGAGTTCCATCAAACTACTCATATCAACTCGAGCTTCATCAGAGACTCGCTGTGAATCTCCAAGAACAAGTAGTTTTCAATGGAGAAGGCATCACTCTTAACTCCGGCGAACCCACATTTCTTCCAGCCTCTTCTTACCGGTTTCCAAAGCCACCTCGTACGAAACCTCGCTGTCTCTTGTCTTTCTTCATCAGTCTCTATGAACGTATTATAGATAGTCTTATGGCTGTGTTTTTTTTTTCTGTTGCAGAATATTCCTGTGACGTTCTTCTCCAAGCATATAGAAGGAAAACACGAGGGTAGGACTGTTAAACTGAGATCAGATTGTTCGGACAGAACATGGAAAGTGAAGATAGAAGGCCATAGGCTCACTGATGGTTGGAAAGAGTTCGCCAAGGCACATGATCTTCGAGTCGGTGACGTTGTTATCTTCAGACACGAAGGAGACATGCTGTTCCATGTCACTGCTTTTGGAACCAGTTTCTGCGAGATCCAATACGTACTGTCTGGCATCCATGTCAAAGTCAAAGAAGAGAGTGAAGAAATTGGTAATAATGGAATCATTCATTTACGTTTATTGAAACTACTATCATCTATTTTTGTGACATTTTAGTTTTTTGGTTCAGGAGAATCTTCAAGAAGGGAGAAAGAATCTTCGTCTAAGCCAACATGTTTTAGCCAATCTGTGACGGCTTCAAATCTATCAAGAGGAGCTGTGGTTAGTTAGCTTTAGCAGTTTCTTCTTTGTTGTTTTGTTAAAAGTATGTGTGAGTGGTCTATAATAACCCCCACAAGGTAACTTGATGACTGATGCAGGGTGTGCCCTTAGATTTTGCTAGACGAAATGGTTTGAACAAAGGGAGGCGTGTGATAGCTTTGAGGAACCAAGAAGGAAAGACATGGGAATCTAAATTAAAGAGTACGAGGTCTGGTCAGGTTTTCATATGTCGGAACTGGAGAAGTTTTTGCACGGCGAGCAAGTTAAAAATTGGAGACTCTTTCCAATTTAAACTGCTCCAAAACACGGAAACGCCTGTGTTTCAGCTCTGTAGCCTTTCAAAGGTGAAGCCGAAGAAGGAGACTCTATCCGAGTCCGAGGAAGATGATGTTGTTGACAAAACTGAAACACCCCGGTATGTGAAGATAACTACTACAGCAAGCAGCCTTGAGATTGGTAAACAGGTGAGTTTTCAAAACATCTATGTCTTTGGTTTCTTCAATTCTTTGTCATGTTGAGTCTTCTTTCAGCATCTACCGGTACATTTCACGAGAGGGAACAAGCTCAACAAGCCGGGGAAGATAGTATTGGTAGACAAAGACAAAGTGGAGTGGTCGATGAAACTTAATCAGGATAGTAGAAGTGGAACTATGTATATTATGGGTGGTACGGCTTGGAAAAGTTTCTGTGCAGCGAATGGAGTAGTCGTAGGAGAGTCTCTAACTCTGGAATTGATCCGACGTGGGATGATTCTTTTGCTCAAGTTTTGCTCCAAGGTTAAGTGTGTAAACACTATATATATAACTTGCAATCCACGTTTTTGGCTTCTTTTAAGTTGAAGTTTACTAAACAAAGAACTTTTATTCAGATGGAGCAACCACCGTTTAAAACAAAGGCTCGAAAACACAAGAGAGCACGAGTTCAGAGACTGACCCGGGAGAGTAGATCGGAGGATGACGTCTCAAGTCAGGAGGGCATAGTTAAATAGAGTGCTTAAGCTAGTATAATTAGTATTTAAGACAACAGTTCTTCCTGAGGTTAACAAAACCTAACTCCTATGTTTTCTATTTACTCAAAACCTGTGTCATATGGACATGATGTCTAGTATGAATTAAACAATCGGTTTTCAGTTCAGATATTTTGGTTTTCGGTTATTAGAGATTCAGAAATCGTTGGGTTATTTTGGTTTTTGGTTCGGATAACAATGCTAAAATCTATACTATACTAAAAGGGAGATATACTTCATTCTAAAGCTGTCCACGTCGGATAAATTAATTAGCCAATGAGGGAGAAGTTTTTTAACACGTCATTATCAACTACGCTGGGCTTCTTCCCATGGCCCAAAACGAATCCACTTGAGTAATCTATTGTCCGGCGATTTCTATCGATTTCTCCGTACTTCGTCTTCTCCGCTTCGATTTCTTGCAACCTCAATTACCGCGATCCCACTTCTTATCAATCAATAGGTTTTACCGTTTCAATCACTCATTCAGTTCTTATATCTCTTCCAAGACGTTGTATCTCTATCTATAAAAAGGTGAGGATTCATCCCTTCAGAATCATCCTTTTGAACGCCTCTCTGTTTCTACCATTGTAGTAGGTGGATCTTCAGCCATTCCGTTTAGTTTGATATGTACGATCGAGCTAGCATCAACAATCGGAGCCATAACTACCCTCGATTGTATCACCGGAACCGTTCTCATCCCCTCCTTGGATCCACAAGTGTCATCCATCTTCCGTTGGGTCTGGCGATTGCTCCGGGAATGAAGCAAACGAATGAGACGGCGGAAAGAATAAGCTGAGGAAAAACTCAGGCTTTTGGAGAAGGATAAAGGACAAACAGCGACTGAAAGGATTTCGGATACGAGAATTAAGATGTGTACGATAACGGCGAAGACGGTGGGATGTGAAAGCCGTAGGGGATTTGTTGGATAGAGAGTGTGTGAGGCCTGATGTGATATTAGCTGAGGGAGAAGAAGACAGTGATGATGAGGATGATGATACTGTGTTATTGCAATGGGATAAGAACGAGGACGTTTGATATCAGCCGAAGTGATCAGCATTTTCTATAAACTATGAAAATAATTTTTTATTTGTGATCACATGAAATCCAGCGATTAACTCTGTTGCTTCTTAAAAAGATTAATAAGACTAACTCTGTTGCTTCTTAAAAATCTAGCAATTTTGCTGTTTGGAGATTTTGCTCACAGGACATCGTTGCCGATGTAGAAAGTGGAGGAATTGTGGCGGAGGAAGAGCTTCAGCTATTGAACAAGCCTAATCATGTATCAACACCAGAGGAGGCCGAAAATCAGTGTGGGAAAGCAGGCTGTGGCCAGGTCCTGCATGAGCCCTTTCTGAAGTTCTTAAAGCATGAAGAAGAAGATGAATCAGAGATTTCCCAGGACATGGAGAGACTCGCCCTGGAGTATTACGATCCCAAACCAGGTGAATTTGTGGTTGGTGTTGTGACCTGTGGTTTCTGGTAACGAGAACAAACTTGATGTGAGTATAGTTGCGGATATGTTGGGGACCATAATGACGAATGAGAAAGTTCCATTGTAAGACAAAGAATTTGATTATTTGCTTTGTGATTTAAAGTACGTTGCTGAAGAATTCTTGGTTCATGGTAAAATAGGGATTGTTAAGGATGATGATGAAGATGGTGTTTAAGTTGTGTAGTTTGCAAGGCAAGGCATGCATGTGGTGGAGATAGGACGTTGAGTGGAAGGTCTTTGCTTTCTTCTAGACGTTACTTTAGAAGAATAGCTTGGCACCAAGTGAGGTAGGTCTCTTTTTGTTCCTTGATTTCAAGAACTGTTACTGGTTGATGTATCAAGAAGATTCTAATGAAAAGTAGGTTTTTATGTGGTAGACCAAACAGCTTAATGAGCCCACTGATGTTAAGATAACTGAGTGGAATATCTCTCACCAGAATTGAGGTCGGCTTCACATGTTTGCTTAGAGTTCATGCCGTTTACTGGATTTAATAGTTAGTTTTTTTGTTTAATCTCAGGGCTTGAGAGGTTCTATATAGTTGAAGAAAAAAGTAAAGCAAGAGCTCTTTTTTTGCTGACTTGCAGTAAGCTTTTTGGTTTCCCTGTTTCTAGGATGGAAGCATGATAAGGCAAAACGTCATTTGATTGAAGAGTTTCAGAGATAACAAGGAATTGTTTTCAAGATTGACGAACTCGAGATACAAGCCGAACATAGCGAGCTTTTGCAAGGATGTGTTGAAAACTGGGTAGTAGTAAGCTATGACAAGACAAATCATTAAAAATATGGATGGTAAATGATGATGGAAAGACAGATGGAAATGAGGGAAGTTGATGATTGTGTGTGATATCAGTAGATAAATACAAAAGAAACACGTACGTGTTATCCACGTTAAATAGCTGAGTGTATCTTGGGTCTTTTTTGTATTTAATTCAGCTTGAGTTATATATGTGTTTGTTTTAAGACTTTTAGTGCAAGTTTTTTTTTCTTCTCTGTTATTGTTGTAAACTTGTGATGTGATCATCTTTGATAAATAAGTTGGTACAACGTGGGTTTGAGACTTCTTTTGAATGTGGTGTAATATGTTAGAAAATGAATATTAGTTTGAAACTTTGATCAATGAGTACAGTTATTTCTAATAGGTGAAGTAAAAACGGACAGGTCAGCCAATTATTTAAACAATTGTAAAATCTTCCATAACTTTTGTTTGATTAACATCTAAACCAAATACTTTAATACAATTTTATGAATATATTCCATAATTTAATGGTACATTTTGAACAAAAAATATATTTTTGTCAATGGAATATAAAATAACGATAATTTCTAAAATCATGAACAAAATTCACAAATTATAAAAATAAACTTATTTTTATTAACAATTAAACCAAATATTTTAAACAATTACATCATATATATTTCATAAATATTTTTTTAACCATGAGTACATTTTGAACCAAAACTATTTGTCAATTTTAAAATCATAAATTAAAATTTCAAGAAATTTTCTAACGATAGAAAAAAAAACAATGGTAGAGTATAAGGTAACTTGAATCCCTAAACGGAGCTAAGGAGGCTGAAAAAGATGTTTGAAACATGAAAGAAGAATCAAGGAAGGAGACAAAGGGAAACAAAAATGATATTTGATTATTGAGCAAAGTGAATAAACTTTTGGAGAGGGTGTAGCTTAAGTGGTGGGGGAGGTTAAGGAGTACCAGATATTGATGGTCTGTTTCTGTTCTTGAGACGCACGTCTCTTTTTAACATGTTTGGTGTTAATAAGGTTTTGGTTCTGGTTTACAAATGAGTCATATTTCTCATGTCCATCTAAATCTACTGGCAAATTCTGTTAATATTTTATATTAAACATGTATTTTAATATCGATTTGTCAAAGGTTCAAAAGTCATGTGGACAGACCAGTGTTGCGTACTGTTCTTTTTTTTCATTATTTAGAAAAAAGGTCATGGATCCTGAAATCAGAAAGCATAACGTCAAGACTTTTCAAACATCATATTTAGAAATTCAATTTCATATTGTTTTTTAGAAAAAAAAATCTTTAGAATATAAGCTTACATAAATTTATAGAATTAAACATTTATAACACTGCATGCAATGTTCTTAACATAAATTCTTTGACATACAAATAAAATAATAGACAAACAAAATAAATGAATATATAAATATAGATTTGTAATAAATAAATATCAACACTTTTTTTTTTAATTGTTATGATTTGTCAGTTACCAAAATTGCAAAACCTTCCAAATTCTATTCAAAATAACTATTTTCAAAATTTTCTCAAATAAAATGATCTGTGTTCGTATATTATATTTTTTACCTTTAACACATAGTCTCTTTGTTTAATATTAGATGATATTTTACATCGGTGAACATATATTAAAAAAAACTACTATTTTTGAAAGTAATATTAAAATATAATTTAGATATAGTTTCACCAATTAAAAATATAAATAATAAAAATATAATTAGTTACACCATTTTAGTAATGTAAAGTTATTTAGATACTTGAAAACATCGTCTGATGTTAAATAACAAAAACATATATAAAAACATCATGATTAGTAAATCACCTGAAACGGAGGGAACAGTAAAGATGTGTCAAAATAATTTTTAACTCAACTGAAAATGATTTATAGCCATTGTGTTAGAAGTCTCCATTATGAGTGGCTGATGAGATATATTTCAAACCTTACGGTATTCAAGAAAAAGGAAAATGAAGCAGTCGTAAGTACTTACAAAAGTCAACCCAAAACAATCGCACGTTTTTAATTTTTAAAATAGTTAAATTGTAAATATTATTTGTTCGTAACAAAACATATATAAAGGATGTGATTGGTTAATCAATAGAGTAAAACGGTGGAAAAGAAAAGTGAAAGTAGGATGAAACAAAACAATACAGTTGGCGTTAACTTTTCCATTTCATCCAAGGTGAGAACAATTTTACTCTACTTTATTCTTATTTTTAGAGTATGGAAGAATGAGAGTAAATCAGCTGAAACTGAAAAGATTTTTCACATTTTTCACTTTACTCTAATTATACCATACAGTCAGACTCAAAATCTCATAATAATAAGTTTAAAATTTACAGAAAATTATTCATACATAAACAACTAATTTGGTTAGTTGTACAAAAAAACCTTCTAAATGCCTAATAATGATTAAATCTACCTTCATCTTTAATATTTTAACATTAATCTAAGATAGCTAATAGTACTACTAATTTTTGTGAACATTATTTATAAAAAAACTAAATTGAGGTTTCTGTTTATGCGTCTATGAAAAAACTTAAAACTGAAAACTACAAAGGGATAGTCAGAAAGAATGAATTGTTAGGAAATATTTACATGCATTATAATTTTAAATATATTTTCTAAATATATTTTTTCATTTTATTATACACCTATTTCATTTTAAATCATTAAGAGTATAACTATCTTACACTGTCAAGTAATTAAATTTTATTTAGAATTAGCATGAACGAAACACTCTAATAACATGATCTTGCTGGATTCTCAACCCAATTTTAATTTTTATGTTAAAAACAAACAACAATTTCACTTTAAAAAAACAAAAAAAAACAACAATTTCATCTAAAACAGTTTTTGCATTTCCACTATCATATAGGGGACGAAGAAGTGAAAGTTTTAGATAATTATAAAGCATACAGATTTAAATACAAAAATATTAAATTATTATGTACGGTATTTTAAATTATTGAAACATAGATATATTGTTTGCTTTAATACCAACAACACGATTATACTTCAACAGTTCCAATTACATTAAAGATAAATTGCTTATAATACCACAAATTAGATATAACTTTCCACAAATGCATTTAATCAAAACTATCCTAACATTTGAATTTAAGATTTAATTGGGGTTTATTATTTAAAGGATGGAACTGGGTAAAAGTCCATAAATAATTCTTACATATTTAAAAATGATTATGAGGGTTAGTTTAGTTTTTTATTACAAATTTAAAGTATTTATGGAAAATTATTCTTTAAAGATATTTGAAAATAGTATCAAATCAATAGTAAAATTAGAATTTCCCCTTAACATTATTAGAAGAACCAGGAAAAATATGCAAAACTAAATTAATGTACGAAACACAGTGATCACCATGTTAAAGAAATCACAATTAAAAATATCCCAAACTACTTTATTATTATGTTAGAGATACTAGAGTATTTCTGATCAAATATTATGTAAAACTATTTTCAAATATAATATAAATTAAAATGGTGAAAATTATTGTATCTAATCCGCGCGTAGCGCGGAGAAAAGATCTAGTTAAGTTAATATCTGTAAACAAATTGAAACAATTAGACTCAAGGGCAATTTTCAAATTTCTATTACACGATAAAACAGTTTATGCTACTAAGGTAATTTCTACTAACCAAACTCACTTTCCACCTGAAACTTTAACTAAATGAACTTGTAACTAAAGACAATAGAAAATATTACACTTTAGATTGAATTCGATTCCGATTTTCGAGCAATTTCAGATAATGAGTAAAAGTATCTGTTAATGTTCAGGCAAGCACAATTTTGAATATACTTGATGATTTTGTCATATGAATGACAAACAATTTGGAAATTCAGTAGCAAAAACATTCAAAATTCTATTTCGATTCTGTAATATGAATGGCAAACAATTTGGAAATTCAGCAGTAACAACATTCAAAATTCTATTTTTATATAATCAACCTTTTGCACTATAAGTCATTGTGTAATTTTATTATTATTATTATTATCTGCATTACTACTAAGCTAGAAACTCTGTTGATTTCCAAAATGATGTAACATTCCACATCATTGAGCACCGATCATCTTGGTGTCTGTATCTCTCACAGGATGTCGGGGTTTTGAACAACTCGATGGAACTGAAGCTGTAACGTCTGAACAAGAACCGACGGCATGGTTTTTTACCTCTCCATCTATGTTCCCATTTGTTACAACAGACTCTTGATGATCTATTGCAGAGTCATCATCAATCCAAGGGTTTGAGTCAGAATCCAATCCATCAACCGTGCAAGATTCAGAGGTCACTACAGATGGTGACGAAGGTGATGAAATTGATGATGACAACGAGGATGATGATTCTTGTTCACATTCAAGGTCTTCACTGGCGGCATGGCTGCTGCAGCTACTGGTGTCAATAGCTTCCACCATTGAACTCTCAACTAACTCTTTTTGGCAAGGTTTTGTAGCCAATGTGTCTGTTTCCTTCTCCTCTTGAACTTGTGATCCGAGAGTCGCACACGGTAATGGTGACCGAGCTTGAATCCTGCATATAACAAACTCACGAGCTGAACAATAAGGATGGTTAATATATTTCAACTAATCAGGAGGAAAGAAAAGCTTTACCTGCTGTAGAGAAGCATATAAGCTCTTTGAGAAAGAACATCTTCTAATTCCACACTTTCTATCTGTGTAGTATATCCAAATAAGGTAACAGTTTTATAATTTATTATATAAACAAGAAGAGCGAAAAGTAGATGAAAGTTACCTCGGAATCATCTATTCTATACCAGTTTCCGCTAAAGTCCTTAATGTAGCATATGTAATGGCCGAAGAAGGATGCATTCAGCATGTCTAGATGGACAATCACTGCATAGAGTGTGTACACATCTGATCCTTCTCCGCCTTGGCTCATGTAAGGTCTAAGATCCAATGTTTCAGGAAAACTAATTCTTTTGTTCAGTTTCCCGTATCTTCCTCCCTGAACATAATCTCACAGATGTATTATTATAACACAACACAACTTCAGAAGATTTTAGGGGATGTAACATATACCTTGAATCTTTTTAAGGCAATGGTAAGAACATTTGGAGGGCGCCTGATCGTAAGACGCTTACATGCCTTTACATAGTCACTACACCTGGAAAAAAAAAAGACATATTATAAGGTTTAAGAAACATACACAACATATTATAAGGCTCTTACCTATCACATTTGTACATGTTATCGCCCTGAAGCCACTCTCTGGCTGTAAACTGATCGAGGCATTCCTCCAGAGACACGGCATCTCCATGAATTTCAACCGTTAAATCCATCATATTCTCGTATTGCTCAGAGACATTATTGCAGACAGTACACTGAACCTGTGACTGGAGGACACCGCCGAATATATACTGAACAAGTGTTGTTTCTTGACAGCGAGGAGGCACCATTTTTTCTCCACCGAACTCGTCTAGGCAAACGGACTGCATCGTATCAATCGCGTACCTGAAGATTGTGAACTCTAAACATATCAGCTGAGTGATTCACTAGCTAATATATTCCTGAGTAATTAGATACTGACCTCATGAACTCATGAGCATCTTCTTGTCTCCCATACCCAAGAGTTCCACCGATGTTAGTTAGCCGTGAGATAATGTTCACCGGTGAAAAAGGGTACCGGCTTTGGCTCGCTCTCTCGACATGGGTTTGAAATGCACAGAAGAAGCACCAATCGTCACGCATACCTACCCAAACCAAACATAGGAACCAAAGTTTAAAAGTGCATAAAGAAAATAAAACGTTAAGAGTTTTGAAGCAGCAAAAGATAGAACTTTACATTCACTCCTATGGCCTCTCTCTAGTAGGTATGCAACAAGAGGACGTGTCCATGATAGGCATTGTAGAATCACATTCGCAAAACAACTGAAAAAAGGGTTAAAATAAATACATATTCAAGGGAGAAAAAAAACAGAATCAAGTAACAAGCTCATTCACACAAACCTGTTTCCACAATTCATGAGCCCACAGGGAGCCAAATCTGTATTGTCCCAGTTAAAGTATCTAACAAACTCCTCATATGGGAAAAGAACCTGCAGAAGAAGATGTCAAAGCAAAAGTAAATAATATTTTCACAATCAAAAGAATGTCAACATAAGAAGAATAAAAGGGAAGATGCATTCATTACTTACTTCTCTTGGCTTGAAGTTGATCTTGTTTTGGTCTCGCTCCGGACAATCCCCAAACCTTGAAGCTCTGAACCTAAGGCTGTTTCTGGCAGATGGTGTTAAGGTAGTAATCCCAATCTCCCTGCACCTTCTTTGATGACCTGAACTCCAATCTGACGTTTGACACTCTTCTGAGCTGATAGCAAAGAACACATCATGAACAAAGGAACTCACTTTAGAAAAAAAAAATCCACTAAACCGACTTAAACCACACAAGCTGATCCAATGGTGCAATTAAACCGACTTAAACCACAAAGGAGCTGAGGTCACATACATACCAGTATCGAACGGAATTGCAGCGAGAGCATTTCGTGGTGCAATCCTCCGCCACGAGTTCCCTGTCGAAACCTCCGGCGGCGGCGGCGCCGATGTCGAAGTACTTAGCGGCGGTGTTTCTGAGGAAGTAAAAGACACCGACGGCGAGGAAGAAGAGAGACGGTATCAGGCGAGTGAGGACAGAGAGATCCAGCGGAAAGCCAACCTCATGCATCTAATTAGTAAAGAAACAATTCCTTTCTCGTAATCATCAATCTCTTCCTTCCTTCTTTCTAGTTTCTTCTGTGTCTTTTTTTTTTTTTGGTTGTTGGAAAAGAAAATTCACTCTCTTTTTTTTTTTGTTGTTGTTGTCTCTTCTTGTGTTACCGCCTCATTGAGTTTGTTACTTAATGGAGAAGACAGTGACAGTGTTTTATGTTTGGATTGGGCCTCTCCCAATGCAAACTTGGACCTTTGTGCTTTTGTTTTTTTTTGTCTGAGTGTGTCTTTTTCTATTTTTGGCTTGAGATAATTTATATTATTTTTTATTCCTTAATTCTCTACATATTTAATTTTTTTTTTTTGGCTTTGGATAACAATCCGACCAGACTCGAGTTTCTTCAGTTCTGGATCACTTCAACAAACTCAAAAGGTTTAACGACGATCAAATGAAAGCTACAAAATATTTTTTAAAAAAAAGCCAGCAACAAATTTCTTAGGAGTCATTTACTAAATTAGTTTTATGTAATATTATTAAGAAGTTATAGAGATGGGTCAAAAAAAGAATTGATCTTGAGTTATGGAGGTTAATCTAGTGATTTTTATAAAATGAGATAGACAAACTATGTAAATAGAGTACTACCATGATCATAAATATAAAATGAGAAACATAAATCGAGTATTAAGGTGGTCTTTCAACTAAAAGAGAATAAATCAAGAAACACAAGTCCAAAGTGGAGGGTGTACCAATATCATGGAAATGTGAACTCCAACTAACTTTTTTTTTTTAAGAAAACAAAACTAAAACACAGAGACAGACTCTCGAGCTTTTTAAGCAGTAACGGAAGGCTTGGCAGCAGCAGAAGAGAGTCTAGACCTCTTCTTTGCCAAACTCTCACTCCTCTTCTCACGTTGTTCCTTCAGCCTAGAGGCAAGAAGCTTCTGGTAGTCAGCAGCTTGAGCGTTAGCCTTAGCAATCCTCTTCTTCTTGTCAGCGATTCTAGCTCTCTTCCTCTGAAGGGTCAACGGAGTCACAAGCCTCTGGATCTTGGGAGCTTTGCTCACTTCCTTGCCTGTTTTACAAACCAAGTTTCAGAGACCATTGTTATTAATCACCAAAAGTATTGTCTGAGATTAGGTTTTTGATCTTCTCTCACCTTTCTTGTTTGTGAACTTGCGGCGGTAAGTGTTGACGTACTTCCTGACATCATCCTCCTTAGTGAGGTTGAACAGTTTACGGATCTTGGAAGCTCTCTTGGGTCCCCTCATCCTTGGCTTCTCGGTGTCGGTAAGCCCGGGAAGATCCTTCTCACCCTTCTTGACAATGACAAGGTTAAGAACAGAGAGATCTTGGCTGACAATGCAACCACGAACAGACTTTCTTCTCCTCTCTCCAGTCCTCCTTCCGTGTCCTCTGAAGCAAGGAGTTCCTGCTCAGTCAATACACACAATCTTGTTTACATTAACATCAAAACAGACAAACCAATATATAGATGTAGTAAAGATGATTGATGTACCTCGGTGAAGCAAAAGGCGAACACGGCCTGGGGTTAAAACTCCCTGCTTCATTGGGAAGCCTTGCTTGTCACACCCTCCCATGATCTTGAAAATGTATCCCTTGAACTCCTGCAAATAAACAGTTTATAAAATTTAATCATTTTGTTTTAAATTATAAATCAAAAACATAAATAATGAGAATAAATAAGAAAAGAGACCGAACCTCGCCCAAAGCATCTCCACTGACTTCTTGAGAGAGTCTCTTATCATAAAACGCACGGCTGCATCAACAAATATCAAGCTCAAAAATCTAATTTATATATATAATACAAAACTTAAACTAGAATACAGACATGTTTTTGATCAGACACGAAACATTCAGACAAAAACCAATCAGAAGAAGAATAGTTCAGATAACCTATCGTGAAATCTACAAAGGGAAGAATGAAAATGAAACAGGGACTAACAGTTTCTGGTCATCGTCGATCTCGAGCTTCTTCTGGCAACCAGTGGTTGGGTTTGCGACGTTAAACTGAAACACGGAAACGTAGAACACAATGAGCAGACAGAGAAAATCAATGAAACTATAAGACTATTCTTGCCGAGCCTCTCTACGTACCTTCATCTTCTCAGGTCGAGACTAGAGCCACAAGAGAGAGAAAAAACGGCTTTGGCAATCGACGACGCTTAGGGTTTTCCAAAGCCCACCCGCTATTTATACGATCAAATAAGGTTCGTTTGGTTTTTGTATTCTAATGGGCCATTTAGGGCCTTTCTGGCCCACTTAGTTATGGTTAGTTATAGACATTAACTTATAGTTGGGGTTAAGTAAGATCAAGTGATTTGATTATGGGCTGAATGTTTTGGGGGTAAATGTTGCTTATGGCTTTTTCTATGAATACACTATTATTTTGTTAATTCACTATCATGGTGTTATAAGTTGAGAAGATTTAACTTTTTACATACATCATAACCAACAATGATCATCAGAATCTTAGGAAATGTCTGGTTTTATTTTGGAATTTAAGCATGTAATGACAGTGACAAAAAAAAAACATGTAATGAATCTCTGGAAAAAAAGAAAGGAATATGAAAATTGTGCTAAATTTTGACTTCTATTGTTTGCTTCTTCACGGTTAGAATCTGGCATGCCTTGGCCTGAGGGTTATTGACACCTTGTTTATATATGAATTTAGATCTGTCTGAGGGGATTTTTCCCATAACTCTTGCGGATTTTTTGACCTATTTTCTCTTTCAAAATACTGTCTCTTCTCTTAGTTTTTAATTAAAAAACTAAGAATTTTTTATAACTTTTATTTAAAGGATGTCTCTTAGTTTTTATTAATTAAAAAATAAGAGACTGTATGTTGTATTCTTCTTCCACTTGCAGACAATGCTTTTGTTAATTCCCATGCAAAAAGATTAGCTGAGAATCCCAAAAATATACTATCCTTCTTCCACGTGTAGATAATGCTTTTGTTCAAATATGGATAACGTTTGGGCCACCGGTCACCAAACCAAATGTTCGTACACGTGGGCTTTGAGATTTCTCCCTATAAAAGAACACGAAAATGTAAGTATTAAACACACAATTCTTCCCATCTCTACCTTCTTCAAAATTTCAAGCAAATAACAAGAATGGCAAACCATCTTCAAGAGCCCTTAACCACTTACTGTATACAGCGTGACGAAGAAATGATGACCATGCAAGCGTTGAAGATCGCTACCAGTTTGGCTTTCCCCATGGTTTTCAAAGCTGCGTTGGAGCTTGGCGTCTTCGACACGATTGCTGCCATGGGCAATGGTGCATGGCTCTCATCTTCGGAGATAGCTTCTGGTCTCCAAACCAAGCCCACCAACCCAGAGGCGCCTATGTTACTAGACCGGATGTTACAGTTACTTGTCAGCTATTCGATCTTGAAATGTCGTACAGTCGAAACTGGAGAAAACGATCTAACCGGGAAGACCCGAAGGATATATGCAGCTGAACCGGTTTGCACGCTTTTTTTAACCCGTGGTGACGACTCGGGTACTCTCAAGTCCCTCTTCATGTTGCTCAATAGCCAAGTATTTTTCAAGACATGGTACGTACGTACTCCATTATTTGCGAATAAGCCGAATAAGTGGCTAGCTGATCCTCATCAACTATACCTAGCCTTCTAATTAATCAAAATTACGATAAAATAATCTATATACACACTTTCTAGTTTCAATGAACAGTTGGAGACACTTATTTTTGCATAGGGATAATCTGAAGGGTGTGATACAAGAAGGAAAAGATGCGTTTAGTTCAGCTCATGGCTTGCCATTATTCGAATACATCGGTTTGGATGAGCAATTAGCTGGTATGGTTAACCATGCAATGGCAGAATCTTCTACCATCATTATGAAGAAAATTTTAGAAGTTTACAGAGGATTCGAAGATGTAAATACTTTGGTGGATATTGGAGGAGGACTTGGCACCGTACTAAACCTTGTCACTTCCAAGTATCCTCAAATTAAGGGTATCAATTTCGATTTAACCATGGTTTTAGCCAATGCTCCTTCTTATCCAGGTACAGTACTAGTTGATTAATTTAACAAGTTGGATACTGAAGATGTTTTATTCCGACAATAAGTTTCTTTTCTATTTAATTTATCTTACAATAAGGAGTGGAGCATGTACCCGGAGATATGTTTATAGAAGTTCCAAAAGGAGATGCTATCCTCATGAAAGTAAGTTATATATACACTGCAACTGAATGTATAAATTACATGTTAACATATATAGAATTTCATGGTTAAGCCATTATTTACGAACTAAGATGGATAAATTAATGGCAGCGGGTATTACATGACTGGACAGACCAAGACTGTGTAAAGATTCTAAAGAACTGTTGGAAGAGTCTTCCAGAAAAAGGAAAAGTAATAATAGTAGACATCGTTACACCAATAGAACCAAAGTATGGCGACGTTTTCTCGAACGTTGTTTTCAGCATGGATATGTTGATGTTAACACAATGTTCGGGTGGTAAAGAGAGGTCTCTCTCTCAGTTTGAAGCTTTAGCTTCAGCGTCAGGTTTTCTTACGTGTGAAATCATTTGTCTTGCTTATGCATTTTCTGTTATCGAAATGCATAAATAGATTCAAAGTTACGAAGATAATGGGGGTTCTGTGTTTGGAGATTATGAACTTAAATCAAGTCTCCGTTGATTGTTTGTAATAAGGATTTGCTGCATCGATTGTTTGTTTTTCATTCAAGATTGTGTTTCTTGTTTAATGTTCTGATCAATATTGATAAAAGCATGGTATGAAACTCAATAACAAGAGCGATACAAGTCAAGAAACAAACAACAGGAGGAATGATATACATGTAATCGATGACTAGGAAGAGGAGAGAGTTCTGTTTCAACTAAAACACAATAGAAAATCAAGTGACGATCATCCATACTGGGAAAGACGATCAAGACTTAGTTCCTGGTTGCTATTCGTCTCTTGTCGCAGGTTCCATTCCGGTCGACGGGCTATCAGCAAAATATTCTGGATGCTTCACGTTCACACCATACTGCCAAACCGAGTTTATCATTAGTTAGCTATCCAGATGAAGTAACCTCACATATCTGCCTAAGTTACTACAATCTCGGAACTATTTGGGCATGCTTCTAAAACCTTTTGTACGTTGATTATGTGATACTGAATTACTTCTATACCATTTCTACCATTTACAGCTTTGACTAGACACAAGATCTACATTTTCTTTACATTGTCTCTGGGTCAAAGTCACCACTAGAAGCATGAACTTAGAGAAGAAGAATCATTTACCTCACGCAAAGCTTTTGAGAGGTCTTC
This sequence comes from Brassica rapa, assembly GCF_000309985.2. Classification (NCBI taxonomy): domain Eukaryota; kingdom Viridiplantae; phylum Streptophyta; class Magnoliopsida; order Brassicales; family Brassicaceae; genus Brassica; species Brassica rapa. The sequence goes on along the minus strand of NC_024795.2, from coordinate 2,993,601 downwards.
CATTGTCAATACTAAACGCTTATCCTGTTTAAAAAGGAAATTAATATTCATGACATGATCGAAACAACAAAAAAGAAAGTGAGTAAGATGTTACCTTTTGCTGCTTTTTGTCTTTCACAACTGGTGCTGGTCTAGCCTTGCAGTGCCTGGTTATAATTTATTAAATTTGAATTACTGCGAACCTTACGTCAATACGTTCATTGGAAAATCTAGGTTATACAAGGGCCGCTTCTATTGGTCCAAGTTAACTATGAAAAAGGGTATTAAAGTTTTTGGAGAATGGAACGAAAACTTACTGAAGAGCATCGCTTGCAACATCTGCAACAAACTTTTGTGTAGCCACAGCAACTAGCCTTATTCTGTCAAACCAATAAACAAAAATATAAGGACAAACTGGCAAGAATATATATTAAAAAAAAAGAATGTGAAAGAGGATAAAAAGCCGACAACTTAAAATCCCAATGCTAACACTTAAGTCGACAGAGAAAACATGAACTCCATCGGATGTTCAAATATAATCAAAGTGCCAATCTTTTCCACTCGTAGACAAACATGAAATTCTAAATCAAACCATTTCCACATGAGATGTAGATAAGGAACAACTAAATCCAACATGGAAGAGTATTATTTTCCAGGCCCGAAGTAAACCTCAACCACAAATAACAAACCTAGAACATGTGAAATATTCTAACCAAGACATCAGATTAGACTGCTGCTAAACCATTCTAAACTCCTACATGAAGATATAGCAACTAAGCTGATCTTTTATGCAAAAGTAGCGTACAAAACTGGACGGAAATACCTACAGTCGTACGTCGGGGCACTGAAACCCACTCTTAGCCAAGTAGTGCTCCACTAGATCATCAGGAATCTGGAAGAAAATAACAAATCCAAAGCTCAATCAACACCCAGGGTTCAACCATTGGAAAGCCTAGAAAATTTCAAAATAATAAAAAAAAAAAGGGAAACTTACAGTAGGAGTATAATCCATGAGAGACGCAAGGAACTCAGTAAGAGCAGCATCATCTTCATGCTTTGCCTCACCAGATTGTTGCCCGTGATTCATCTCTCCCACCAAGTTGTCTACTTAAGCCCAAGTTCTTCCTCAACACCTTGAAGTAAACAGTTATTTTTTTTAAAAATTCCAAACATTAATACAGAACCTCTGAACTTGCTTAAAGATCAGATAAAGACATGGGAAACCAACATTGGTTATCTAGAACTAAAACTAGCTGCTACCCCCCAAATTAGAAACATCTACGAAACCTAAAAAGAATGTAATGACACAATAATACCAAAAAAAAATCAAGAACTTGAATTTTCAATATTTATAATTAAGAACGTTAACTACACAGAGAAAATTTTCCAGTTACGAACTCTCTATCACAGATTCTTCTACTCTTACGAAGCTATGATTGGTAACAGACGAACTAATCCTGATCATAGTGTTCCAAAATTCATCACCAAGTTTGAGCCTCAGGAGCCTAAGATCGATTCGTGTGATCGAAATTCGATACTACCCAACGGAGAATACAAGATTGAGCTGAAGAGATAAATACAACGAGCGAGATTGCGAACCTGAACGAAGCTGTAACGTGAATTGAGCTGAGACGAGGCAATTAAATGCAGAGGAGGAGAGTTTCCGACGGAGTTTGGCCGGAGAAGAAGGGATCGGAGAGTCGAGCACTGAGTTCCCCGTTGAAACCCTAAATCCCCGACTGTTCCACCTTCCAGCTCGAAGGCATCTCCACGTGTTGGATTTTTTTAACAGCCGAGAAGACTCTTGATTTGGGCTAATGGGCCTTGATAGTATAACTAAGCCCATTTAACCTCCGTTGGTGTTTGCATGATAATATTCCGCGGAGGATAATTATCTATTTGTTTTCATCTTCCCATCAAATCGATTCCCATTTCCCACATATATAAAAAATATATATCCAAAATATTTGAGGTTAGTGTTCTTTAATGGGCAATTGTCAATAATAGCACCTTTTGAAGTTTATATCTCAAAAATAGCAAAAGAAGGAGAAAGTCACAAAAATGACATTCATTAAAGGGTAAAATATCCCTAATACCCTTGGTTTAAAATTAAATAAACAAACAAAAATAAATAAAAATAAATAAAATAAAAATTAAAAAAATGAAAAAAAGATTTTATTTTTATACTTTCAGATTATATGTTTTCAGATTCGAAATTTTTACAATTTTCTTTTTTCGAAATTTTTTATTTTTTTTTTATTTTTTTTTTCAAATTTTCTTTTTATAATTTAAAAATACTTTTTAAAACTGTTTTTAAAATTTTTATTTTTTATTTTAATATTTTTTTTAAATAAAATTTTAAACCCTAATTCCAAAACCCTACCCCTAAACTCTAAACCCTAAGGTTTAGATTAATTAACCCAAGAGGTATAAGTGTATATTTAACTCTTTAATGAAACCTATTTTTGTGACTTTGAATCTTGAGTGCTACTTTGGGAACATAAACTTGGTTTGGTGTTATCCTAGTCTTTTTCTCTTCTTTAATCTGCATAATGATTTTTTGTTGGGTTCGGAGACAAAGAATATGACAATGAAAGCACTCAAAGCCACCATCTAGACCGAATATATAATGACTACAGTCCTCCGAAAGCACTTTTTGTTGTCTCTTTTGTCAACTCATAGCCTTGTTCCATAGAAGTAAAAAAACAGAGAAATTATACTATTAAGGGTGGTTTTATTCTACGAGAGGCAGGTGGTAGATCAATGAAGGTATAAACTATTCTCTCACCAAAAAAAATGTAGATACTTCATTCATAAAAAAAAAACATGAGTGCAAGTATTGAATTTCCTTTCCGTCATTAATATAACCATGATATTTAATTTCACTGTAAATACACAATAATTGTTGGAAATACAACATTTTTGCTTTGTCTAAACAATATAAAAATGATGTAGCATGCAAAAATCAACTTCGCATTTACATTACAGGACAGTTAATATGTCTGAAACCTACAAAGATTTTAACTGGCCTGCTAATATAGTACACTAACGTATCCTTTAACAATTTGTTTGCTATATTAGATGATCAATAAAAAAATATTGATTGACTAACCGTTTAAGTACATCAATTTCTTCACGTGATTAGCAATTACCCTGATTGTTATATAGTTACATGTTTTTCAGAATACTTCATAACTTAGACAGATTGTATCCATGAAGTTTTTAATAACAAAATAATATGTTTATGTAGTTTGGCAATGTTTTCAAACTTCCAATACTCTTATAAACAATTTCTTTAGCATCCTACAAAAGACTTAGTTAGTATTTCGTTGTTTTCGTAGTTAATTTGTAATAACCACGGCTACTAAAGAAGAACTATAATGGCTCGTGGCCTACCAACTATAGATATATTGGTATTACTTTGGAATCTAAAAAGAATGTTTAAATAATAATAAGAAAATCAAATCAAATCAGGGAGAGGCAAAACATAGTGCCCTATCAAATCTGATTATTAAGACGAGGCGAATGAGCACTGCAAACGAAGCAATGTTCATATGATATAAATGGAATATCCAATATTGTGAATGTGATCCCAATTTAAAGCTCGTCGTTGTATTCCTCACTTCAGTTTTAATCAGTAAATTTTCTTTAGTTTTACACGTTTACTTATCGCCTGTAAGTGAAAAATAAAAAGACCTACCAGACAAAAACTAGTACTTAAAATCTAAAACTTAGTTTCAAAAAAAAAAAAATATATATATAAAACGGCAGAAGATAAACTCTGCAAGTAGTTTTTTGTTTTCTTTGGCAGCAACAAGTAGTTTTTTTTTTCAAGTAAAATTAGCGTTCCCCTTTGTTTGTTTTGCAAATCCATTTTTATACTGTGAAATATTTTGTTAATGACAAACCGGGCATGAAAAACTGCAGTTTTAGAAAAGCTATATATAATTCTCCGATAGCGGATTTAACAAGTTAACATGGTAGTTTAAAACATTTTAAATTGTCGTGTTTGAATTTACTAGAAAATTAGTTTCAAAAGTAAACTCTTGCAAGATAAAATATGAATATGATATATTATGAATTTGTAGTACTTTTTATAAATGTAATTTCTAGTACTTCTTAATAAACCAGAGTAAGTTCTCGCGTGGATTTTTGTTTTGTTTTTTTGGATAAAATGGCATTTAGATTGTTTTTTTTTAATTCAGAAATAACGCTAAGATCAAATCAAGTAATCTTTGTATACAATAGTAGTTAATTCAAAAGCTGTGGCTCATGTATTGCTGTAGGGTTACTACTTTAGACTTCCTCTTTTTATAATCCGTCTTTATAAAAAGGAATCCATCTTAAAAAAATCCGTCTTTATAAAATTTATAGTGCATAGTTTTGAAAATTTAGTGCATAGTTCCTTATCTAGAAGAAGAGAAGTTTGTACGTCACCAAACACCACTAACACTCAAGTTGCGATAGTTTCATCGGCTTATTTAAATAATTTATGTTTCCCTTCCATTTTAATACTTTATCTTTGTCTCTAATCCTCAATTAACTAACTAAGTATAAAGTTGGAATATTACCAGCATTGCTAGTAATCGTATATTTATGTGTGGATGCTATCTGACAAGAGTTTTCTTTGGTGATTGGCCGACTTCGCCAACAATTTCTATTATAGTTGAAATGTACTTAAATCATTTAAAAACTAATGAAAGTCACTAACAAGAAAAAAATGTATTATACTTGATTTTAAGTAGTTTAATTCCAAATTTTTATTGTGCTAATAATTTTTTTTTAAAATCAGTTTTATTACTTGCGATTGATTTTTTTTTTTTTGACAGCGCTATTGATTTTCTACTCAACATCAATTGAATTTGGCATAGAGAGATACCCAGTGTTCAGTGTGTAACATTTATTTAATCTTTGTTCATGTTATTTGAAATTTTTGGACTAAATTTATTTGAATTTTAGACTTTCATTTTATTCATGTACGAGAGATTAGAGTTAGGGTTAGTGAAGATACGTACTAAACGATGAGGTGATTGTCCGTGCAGAAGAAAATGTACTACACTCTACTGTTAAAAGGTACAACTGTCCAAATGGAAGCTGACGAGGTGTAGAGCACAAAGAAATAATACAATTCATGATTTGTAATGATGATTTAATGGAATGCCAGTTAACAATATGGCCCTCCTATCACTTAATTGGTGCTTGCTTTCTATTGTTTAATCTGTTGGTATTAGATCAAAACAAAAGACAGTAAAAAAACCTTGGATCTTTTCAGAAAAGAGGTCAAACTAAAATTATATATGGTGAACTAAAAATCAGATATATATATATATACACATTAAATTTGTTAAAATATTACTCTAAAAAAGAAACATATATATGGGTAATATGATATATATACATTCAATTTGTTAAAATATTACTCTCCAAAATCTGATATATATACATTAAATTTGTTAAAATATTACTCTAAAAAAACACATATATATGGTGAACTAAAAATCTGATATATATGGGTAATTTTTTATGTTAGTTTTCAGTTAGCCTTTCTATATAGGCAGATAGTCAACAAAATAGTAAAGAAAAACTAAGGAAGAAAGAAGCCCATGGTTTTCATTTTTACCGTGGATATTGGATGAATTATACAGAAACTGAAGAGAATATATATGTTCAACTAACATTCATATATATATAATTACTCAAATTAACATATATATATATATATATATATCAATACTATAGAATTGACTGTACTAAAACTATAACTGCAATTATATATATATAGTAAATCGGACATCAGATTAGACATAATAAACTTTACAAATAGCATAAGTGAATGACGTTCACCACATAAACAACATGAGATCTTATCCATATCTCATAACGCAAAAAAAAGGAATCATCACTTAGCCTGGCTAGAGAGACTAAAATATTTGTCAAATCATAAGCACCAAAGCCAATTGAAATTTTATGAACGAGTAAGAAAATAAAATGATATGTTGTCACTTTAACCCACAATCTATCTCTCTTTCTCTCAAATCATCTTTGTTCGCTCTTATTCTTCTGCAAATATCGTCATGTTCCACTATAACCCCAAATATAATATGCTCTTTCACTGTGTCCTTATAATATATAGAGATATATAAAAATGTCAATGCGAGCAGACGACAATACATCGATTTCAAATATATGGCTAGCTACATCTGTACGGGCTATGTATATCTCAACTCTCAGATCACTATTTTAATTTTTAAATAAAACGGTAAAGTGTCCAGTTATGTTGTGTTGATACATCAACTGAAACGATGAATCATGACACTGTCCCTTATTTTATTTGCCACAAGAGATTAGAGTGGCTATGCACAACACAGCCAGCGTCGTGGGTTATATATGTAAGTTTTGTTCATTTTTTATAAAAAATATTATTTTAACATCTTGTTACTACATCAAAAGTATATTCTGCCGTTCATATCTTTTTATTGGATTTGAGCTGCGACATGGTATTAACAGTTTAACACTAACATAAACCAAGCATTTTAAACGTCTTGATTGTTGCCACCCTTGGTAATAACTCCATATAAGAGCATCTCCAATGTAAAACTCTATTTTTTCCTCTAAAATGGAATAAAAATAAAAATGAAGTAAAATTGTTCTAACCTTATTCCATAATTGAGTGATGAACAAACAAAAAATAAATTATTCTATTTATAGAGTAAATTTCATTATGAAGTGAAATATGAAGTTAATTTAAAGCATTCTTTACTCTATATTTACGTTTACTCCATTTAGAAGAAATAATGGAGTGGAGATAGAGATGACCTAAAGTAAACAAAAACGTAGAATATATATTTGGGGGTGTTTTCTTTTGTTAGTATTTTTGGGGTTTTATGAAATAAATTCAGCACTATGGTTAAAGAGAGAGATAGAATGATGGCATTCACAAAATTATAGTATTAATTAATCTTTGTTACAAAAATACTAATTAAATCTAATCGTCACTACCTTTGTCCCCAAGTTGCTTACCCCTATAATATAAATACGTCTCATTACCTTCCCCATTGTTTCATATTCAGCTTTCCTTTATCCTACTTTAAGTGAGCAAGTTAACAAGAAAAAAAAAGAGTTGAGAGAAACTTATCTCTGTTGATAAAAAAAAAAAACTTATCTCTAGTTACAAAGAAGGGATATAAGCAAAAGAAAGTGTTAAACAAAAAAATGAGACCGTTGAGCGTTCGATCGATGTTGCAAGAAGTGGCGATGCACAGTACGTCAGCATCACCTTCATCTTCGGTGATTCACCGAGCGGTGCCGCAATCACCGTGGCACTCGCCAATTCCTTACCTCTTCGGCGGTTTAGCGGCGATGCTTGGACTCATCGCCTTTGCTCTTCTCATCCTCGCCTGTTCTTACTGGCGTCTATCTCCTTCCGGAGAAGAAGATGGTCGGAACGGTGGAGCAGAGGACGAAGAGAAAGAGAGCCGGTCTGGGGACAAAGCGGAGAACGGAGCGTACGAGGAGAAGTTTCTGGTCATAATGGCGGGAGAAAACATGCCGAGGTTTATCGCGACGCCGGCGATGAAGAAGTGTACGTGTGGGGCTCATGAGGGTAAAATGGTAGTTTCTCAGGAGGATAATGTTGTTGCCGGAGAGGAGAAGAAGTTGGGAGAAAATGAAGAGAAAGTGAAAGATACTGGAGAACCAACAACAAGCCACTAAGTTTTTTTTTTTTTTTTTTTTTCTTACTTTCCTTTCCTTAATTAATGTTTTTTTTTTCTTTTTTGAGAGCTCTCTGGGAAATTTTCCTTCATATGTTTACTAGGAACGTAAACTCTACTAGAGAGCAAAATTTTGAGTTTTACTTGGTTTGTAATGTTTTATCTTTTGCTATGCTAAATACTTTATTCCAGGTTTTGTAGCTTTTGAGGAAATATTTGATTACTCTGGCTCTGCACATACCAAACGATTGTAAATGCGGTTTCATACGTGTACATCCATATATTCAGGACTCGATCGTTTCAACAAATTCCTTAGTGTCATTTGGGTTAATATATACTTCTAGAAAAATAAAAATAAAAACTTAAATTTCAACATAGTTTTATATAATGATTTTTTGGGCAAAGTGTAAACGTGAAAACAAACGCAGACAAATAATATAAACCCTAGAAGCTTTCAGAAATGTTTTTTTTTTATCTGGTTACCCTTTGGAAAAATGTTTTCTTTTTTAAATCTGGTTGATCTAGGTTTCTAGGTTAGGGTCATGTAACTCTTTCTACACGTTTCCTTCTTTGCTTGTATTGGCAAATGACATTCTAGTAAGCTGTAGTTTTTTTTAATTTCATCAAAACCTAATATGTAAGTATTTTTATATATTTAAAATATTTTAAAGTGAAAATGCCGGCTAATTAACAAGCAATATTTTAAAATATGATATTCCCCGCTTTCTCCAAAATAAATAATATTCCCCATCCATTAACAAGAGAATTAGCTAATTAACAAAACAATTTGTTAGCAAATCATTTCTGTTGCGTATCCAGTTTAGCTATTCTGTGGGTCAAAGAGTTAGCAGAAATGCCAAGACGTGTCCCGTAATGTATTGTGTTGAGTTAATTATAGCAAAAAGAATAGATTCTGCTTTGACATTTTTGACAACGGTGAGCTGTCTTTCGAGGCGCCGAGTAGCCGCGTCCTTGTAAAGTTCCAAACAATTATCTATTCCATTTGGACATTCTTTTCTTTCATTTACTGCTTTATTTTTTTTATTGTAAACATTTATTTTTTTCTTAATTGTATATATTCCGCTATGCTGTAGTACTTTCTATCTCAACTTTTTTTTTTGGTAAAATTTCTATCTCAACTTTAGCAAAAAAGCTATATGTGATTTAGATGCAAAACACTTCGATATGAATGCTGTCAATTGAAAAAAAGTTTTTTACTACTTAGCAGGTGGTAAATCAAAATCAAAAGAAAAAGTAAGGGAAGGAAGTTACCCTCCTAGTAGTTTTTGCGTCCAACTCAACAGATAATGTGTGCATATTAGAATATATATCATATTTTTGTTCAATGTATTAAAAGTATATTTTTTTAAAATACATCTTTGTGCATAACTACTTTATAAATGCAAAAAAAAAAAAAATCAACAACCAAAGCGTGAGATGGATGATGACGCCAGGATGAGAGAGCTGTTAAATCAAATTGCAGAAGACATCAGCCTCATGATCTCTTGTAAAGAAACTTATGGTGAAAGTACTAAAACCCATATCCTCTTACTGGGCCGAGCTGATAATTAGCGGCCCATATGTGTTCCGCTAGCTGAGCCAGAAGGTTTACCAACTCGCTAAATCTTCGTCTTCTCAGTACAGAGAGATCAAGAGACGAATCTCTCTCTTAGATCGTATGATCTGATCCGAAGAGAAGCTCAGGAAGAAGATGGGAATCGTATTCACGAAGCTGTTTTCCTCCGTGTTTGGAAACAAAGAAGCTCGTATCCTCGTCCTCGGCCTCGACAATGCCGGAAAAACCACCATCCTCTGTAATAATCCATCGCCTCCATCTTCTTCTAATTTCACCGACAATGTAGTGGCTAGCGTTTTTGTGTTGAGTTAAATTTTTGATTTCGTGATTCTCCAGATCGGCTTCAGATGGGAGAGGTCGTCTCCACGATCCCGAGTATGTATTTCACCATCGATCCTCGCTAATTCCACTGAAATCGATTTGATTTTGATTTGTTCCGATGTGCAGCTATTGGATTTAACGTGGAGACTGTGCAGTACAACAATATCAAGTTTCAGGTCTGGGATTTAGGTAAGCAATTGCTCGAACAGTACATTGATTGATCTTTAGATCAAAGCGTGTTCTTATGGATCCAGTTAGTCTTGGCTTGTAGATTAATAGGGCAAGTGATTGAATAGGCTCATGATAGCAGATGTAACTACACTGAAACTTGAATAGTGTATGTGTATATTCACATTAGACTCTATGCTTTGCATATTTGTAGCTGTGGATATAGTGGATTAGGTCATGATTGAACTGTTTGTAACTTAACCTTGCAATTATGGAACGTTTGGTTTAATTTATGATTGATTTTTCATTGTGCAGGTGGACAAACGAGTATCAGGTATATAGCTTTGTGAAACCTTTTCTATTTCCTCTGTTATCCTTTTTCTAGAGACAATGGGAACTGATTTTTGCGCGCAACGGTTTCAGGCCATATTGGAGATGCTATTTTCCAAATACACAGGCAGTGATTTACGTTGTTGATTCGAGTGATACTGATAGAATTGGAGTGGCGAAAGAGGAGTTCCATGCAATTTTGGAGGTAAAACTACTGCTAAAGGTTTCATTTTTCAATGTAATTGGTGTATTGTCTTCTTGATAAAGGGTTCCCCTTAGTATCCAAACGAGGGGAATACTTTCTTGGTGGTTTCTCTGTTGATAATACAATAACGGCTCACCTCTTTTGATTGTTAGAAACTGTTTTAGAAACTTACATATGTTGCTACTCAATGTTTGTAGAATGTTGAACAGCCTTGTAATATATTTAACATTAGCATTAAAGTCTCTATGATTTGTACTGAGGGAAAAGGCTGGTGTAAAACTGAGACATTCTAGGACAGGAACTGCTATTGATCCTGACTTGCTATATAGATTTTTGTGTATCATTTGATTGCTCTTTGTGACAATTATGATTTTCTTGCCTGTGAAATAGTTCATCAATTACTAAGCAGCTAACTCGTCCTTGGTTCATCTGAACCTTCTTACAGGAAGAGGAATTGAAAGGTGCAATGGTTCTTATATTTGCAAACAAGCAGGTTCGTATCATCTATGTCATGTTGTTTACCTTGTTGCCGCCTCCAAGTTCTGATAAATTCACCTGGAAGCTAATTGAAAAAAAATCAGTACCACCAGTGGATAAGTTTTGCATATATTTCTGACGATTCCGTAATGAAATGAAACAGGATCTGCCAGGCGCACTTGACGATGCGGCTGTGACAGAGGCCTTGGAGTTGCACAAGATAAAGAGTCGTCAATGGGCAATCTTCAAAACTTGTGCTGTGAAAGGCGAAGGACTTTTCGAAGGCCTAGACTGGTAAGCGCATGAAGTATTATTTCATGTGCATTTTTTTCTGGTTCAGCAAAGCTCTCATATATGTACATATTCTTCTCCTTCAGGTTGAGTAATACCCTCAAATCAGGGACGGGTTAACCTCATCACTCACCACAAAGCAGCAGCGTGCGTGTATCACATCTTTTCTACTGTTAGCTTTGCATTCTTCGACAAAGAGTTGATAGCGTCTCAGTTATTAATCTCTTATGTTTTTTGTCCGAAGAAGATAAGACTTGTGGATTTGTTGTTGTGACATTTAAGACAGGATATTGATTTTTAACATGAAATATAACATATTAAGAATCACCATTAACGTTTGCTTCACTCTCTTCTATGCAAATTTGAAGTACTTTTGATCGTGTCGTGTTTTATGTTTCTTTACATGCCCAAGTAACGAAAATGTGTAACAACCGAAGTGACACGAGACCAAAAACCATTCATGTTTCCTGAGTTTTGTCTATGTATTCTTGAAAAACCGTTGGACATTTTTGAAAACGATATATAATCTTCCCGATTCATCTGTTATTTTGAGCGAAATCTGAAAAAGCGAAACCCAAAGGGAAATCACTAGTGTTAAAACTATGTTGATGAGTCACCGGAGCTTCTGTCCGGTATAATACCGTGATCGATGTCCCTGCTGGAACCTACTCCTGCTTGGTCTGAAAAGAAACGTACAACGACACAAGTTATGTTGTCTGCACTACCTCTTTGGTAAGCTTCCGTCATCAGTCTTCTTGCACCTTCCTCGGGATCTTCTATCACCTTGATCATGCCTACGGCTTCCTGCGGATCAAAACAGAGATGTGTTGTCATTTCCAGAGGATTATGAATGCTATCAAGGGAGAGATTTTGAAAGGAGAGTTTAGAAAATCAAACGGTACTTCTTACATCGTTAGATACAACGTCCCAGAGACCATCACTTGCAAGAATGAGAAACTCAAGTGAGCTATCAACCTTTTCCTCCTGAAATTTTCATATATATGTTTATGAGCTAACGAAGGCAGAATTGGTGTAGTCATTCTAGAAAATAGTCTACAATGTCATACTATGAGGTAACACTCTCGTACCTCTTACTTGAGTTTATTCCTATTATTTTTCTTATCTATGGAAGAGATTATGATGCAAAGCCAATACCTGTATCTCCGGATCAGCAACAACATACTGCTTCAATAACCTATCGCCAAATGCACGAGAAACAGCAAGAACTCCTCCAACTCTCCATGTTCCTTTTAGCATAAACAGCAATAACCAGTTTGGTAAAAGATATAAACGCAGATACGAAGAAAGGTTTCCATCAAACGTTTTCTTACCAGCCCACATGACAAATCCTCCAGCATCCTCAATTCGTTGGCGCTCATCACTTTGATCAGGCTTGTGATCTCTGGATACAGCAATAGCTTTGACAAAAAGGAATTATATTAGTACCAGAAAAGACAAGACCACTGACACTCGCAACTTCCTTCTAAACGTATTATAATCTCCATTTTAGGCCCTTCAAATAAAAGACATAAATAACACTGAACAAGCATTACCATTTCCACCTCTGCATATAACAGCTCTAGAGTCTCCTACATTTGCAACAAGTAAACGGTCGCCAACTAAGATGGCTGTTGACGCCGTCGAACCAGCATCTCTGTTCTGACTATTTTCTGAGTTAAGAAACTCTGAGTCTGTTTGTTTGTATGCATCAGCTGAAATAAGAAGCAAATGCAAAAAAAAAAGTCAGAAGGATAAATAAAACACCTATCTAAGTCTGTGTAATAAACCATATGGCCAACAAGATAAAATGTGCAAAATAACCTATTGCTGCTGAAGTGTCAGAGATGAACTTTGGATGCCTGATGAGGTTACTGAACAGATTTTGCTTCACATACTCAGCTGCACGTGCCCCTCCATGTCCTGGACACAAACATTAGCTTCATCACTACACTGGCCTCTTTAGAGCACCTTACCATGTGGGAAATGCAAGTACTGGAGATAAACATGCATACCGTCAAAGACTCCGAAAAGACCAACAATTTCGCCATCAACGCCATCGATTCTAGTCTCGTAAAAGTCCTCCATTGAAGATCTTTTACCAGGAGAGCTTGCATATCCATAGCTGAACTTCCCGTTGTGACTGTACATAAAAAGTAAATTAAAAAAAAATCAATTATAATGTTAATCTAGACTGACAAAAGCAACAGCATGTACAGTCAAAGCCTTCATAGACTTATAAAGCCAAAGGAGTATGTAAAGAAACTCTTTACATGTGATGTTCAAAGAAGGCATAAGAGTTAAAAACTTAAAATCTAGTAACGAACGATACTACTGACTTAACATAACACCAAAAGCCTCTAAATTCAAAGTAATCTGTAATATCTTCTAGCTTTAGAAAAGCAAAGACATGATAAATCTAGGAAAGAGAGAAGAAGTAAACCTGAGGCCGCCGCCGCTAACAGGTCCATCGCCGGCGTGAACTTGGCTCGAAGATGACAAAACAGAATTCAGATATCCCATAATCACCAAAAACTTTTCTTCTTAAAGACTTTCAATTCTCAAGCTAGACCAGCTCCTCTTTTGTCCGCCAATCAAAACCTTAAAACGACGTCGGAACACAAGTCAATACACGAACCATCACCAAATGCTTCACCGAACTAAGATAATAACCAATGACGAGATCGAGTAGTGCTTAAACTATAACGAGTATTATCAAAAGCAGTACGATCATGGCCACGCGAAATCGATCAGATCGATAAAAACAAAACTAACAAAATGAAAGAGAAAAGAGTTGTTGTAGCGTACCAGGAGAAGAAGGAGCTGATGAATATTTCAAATTCGACGGTTCAGAGTCCGACAAAGATTTAGGGATCCAATGGCTTCTGGTCTTCGTTTTGACAAAAAATGGAGACGAAAAGGAAGAAAACAGGTGGCTTTTGAAATCTGCTGGTAAGTCTCTCTCTCTGTATAAATATCAGTGTTAATAATGACTTTTTTTTCTTGTCGGTAATAACGATTATATTTAAGTAATTAATGATAAATCTATCTAATTCGAGAAATAAAGACTCACCTCGTGGGCCGTGGGCCTAATAGAAAGATTATTATTCTTTTTAGGGCTTATTTGCTAAATAACCAAAAAAAAAAAAGGGAAATTAGATTTTGAGAGAGAATAGAGAGAGATAGGAAGAGAAAGTAGGAGAGAAGGGGTGTTTTTAGTTAGTTAGTGGATTTTGTTTTTTTTGTGTGGTTAATGGGTGCAATTTCTCTTCTTTTTATTTCTTGACTAATTTATAGAGCTTTTCGGTGAAACGAAGCTCGAATGAATCGAACGGCCACCTAACGAAGATTATGACACGTGTCATCCATGCAGTTGATTACCTTCCAGAAAACTAAAAGTCAATATCCAGTTCCTTTCCACTTAGCAACAGATAACCTTACAGAAAACCAAAAGTCAATTGTAAAATAATTTGTTAATTTTTGCTGCTGTTGTTAGTTATTAGAAAATTTAGAAAGTTAGATTTTCTGTGAAGATTAGAAGCAACCAAATTTCTTGTCAAATCTAAAGAACAAAAGACAGAAGAAGGTTATATGTTGCTAAGTGAGAAGAAGGTATTGTTCCCTGTTTAGCCCATTAAGATTAGTTGGTCGACATGATAAAAGCCCGTTAAAATCGTTTTACGATGATAGTTAAATTTGGCTTTGGATCAACAGTCGGCTCCATTATTATGACTTTCAGAAATGAGAATATATTTCATGCCCCACCAACCAGCCATCTTTTGAGAGTTCACACGATGCGTGCCTTTTGTTTTGCTTGTTGGTTGGACGGACAGATGACGAGTTCTATTTCACGACGGCTTCCTTTCACTTTTGTCATTTGAGTTTGATTATCTCAGAATTATTATAAACGACTCGAGAATTAGAAGTATGTAACACATGTGAAACGAGCAGAAGACATCTAATGTTGATTCTTATGTTTAATTGAATTATTTAACTCTTTCTACCAAACCAAGAACTATTATTTTATCAAAAATGTAGAGTCGTTTGTTTTTAGTGAGTCTCGTTACCAACGAAGCCTATAGTATATGGCTTGGTCGAGTTTTCATCTTCATTTTTAGTGTATCTTTTTTTTTTTGTGTGAAACGGCACCTTGTATCTTCTACAAGCAAAAAGGTTAATTAACCGAAACTACCATGTAAATGGACATGCTTTTCATTCTTTTCTAGTCATCCTTGAGTGACTTTGCATTGCAATTATCAAAAGTACAAAGTAACCTATATTTATATACAAAGAGAAAACATATATATTTCTTTGCAATCAAGGTTTTTCAATGGTGTTACATGTTTGGTAAAAAGAACGAGGCTGATAAATGAATAAATTCACTGCATCTATATTTTTTAAATTATTTATTTTGAATACTATTAACGTGTAGTGTACACTTACATTTTACATAAACCGGTTAGGTGAAATTGGGTAGGAGTAGAATATCCGGTTAAGTTCCGGTTTAGCGAAAACCGTAGTCTTTGTTCTTATATAAAACAACAAACCTTCAATCTTCCAAAAACCATATCTTCTATGGCTACAATCTCTCCCTCGAGCGATGATGCACTTCGATCATTCATGGCGTTAAACTAATCCACTAATCGAATCTCTCTCCCTCTCTATCAAGCTCAGGCACACACTCTCCCATCGATCAACTATGCAAAGCCCTTCAACGGTAACCCAGGAACCAGCAGCCTCCTCCTCCTCCTTTGGTTTCTTCACACGTCTCACCTGTTTAGCCTCCAGAAACCGATCGAATCCAGACGGGTATACTCTCTCCACATCCAATGCCTTGTTCTTCAATGGCTCTCGGACGACACGGAGGACGCGAAAAGCCCTAGCTTCTCTGAGCTTGAACGCTAAGAGCAGTGCCGGCTCTAGCTTGAGTAGATTCATCAACGAATTCAACAGCTTTATGAGGTTTCACAGCGAGAAAGTGGTTCCTGATAGCTTCGCCTCAATTGGGGTATCGAGCCACGAGAGCGGAGCTAGGGGGAATGATGGTGGTGGGGTTTTGGGTGAGGAGGGCTTGCAATTGAGTGGAGTGGAAGCTGATCGGCCCAAGAAAGTTTTGATTTTGATGAGTGATACTGGTGGTGGTCACAGAGCCTCTGCTGAAGCCATTAGAGCTGCTTTCAATCAGGAGTACGGGGATGAGTACCAGGTTCGTCTCGAATTGGAAACAGTATAGTTTATAACTTTATTACATTCACTTTTTTTGCTCTGCCTGTAGATTAAAGTTTGCATCTTGGAGTAGTTATGTACGTTATGTAGTGTGTGTTTGTTTTTTTACTCAGTATATTAAAGAGTGTTTTGTGCAGGTGTTTATAACGGACTTGTGGACAGATCACACACCCTGGCCATTCAACCAGCTTCCCAGGAGTTATAATTTTCTAGTGAAACATGGAGCTCTATGGAAAATGACTTACTACGGTACAGCTCCACGTGTTATTCACCAGTCTAACTTCGCAGCAACTTCGACTTTTATTGCCAGGTGAGGCTTTTCTCTGTTTTATATGTTTGACTATCAGAAGATTCTAATAAAGAACTGATGTTCCAATTTTTTACAGGGAAATTGCTCAAGGATTGATGAAGTATCAACCAGACATTATAATCAGTGTTCATCCGTTGATGCAACATGTCCCACTTCGTGTCCTAAGATCAAAGGGGTTACTTGATAAAATAGTCTTCACCACGGTTATTACAGACTTGAGCACTTGCCATCCCACATGGTTAGTTTACTTACCATCTCGGTTATGTTTTAGAGATTGTATGGGCTCTTTCGTAAAAGTAAAGCTTGCTTTGATGTTTAGGTTTCATAAGCTTGTGACAAGATGTTACTGCCCATCAACAGAAGTGGCGAAAAGGGCGCAAAAAGCTGGACTTCAGACATCACAAATCAAAGTCTACGGCCTTCCTGTTCGACCTTCCTTTGTCAAACCAGTTCGCCCAAAGGTGCCTTTTCTTGACTGTCCTTGTTGTTTCAAACCATACAGATTCAATAGTATGTATTCGACAAATCACAGGTTGAGTTAAGAAGAGAGCTAGGGATGGATGAGAATCTTCCAGCTGTTTTGTTAATGGGCGGAGGAGAAGGAATGGGTCCCATAGAGGCAACAGCAAGAGCTCTTGGAGATGCTCTGTATGACGAGAATCTTGGTGAAGCAGTTGGCCAGGTTCTTATAATATGTGGACGGAACAAGAAACTCCAAACCAGATTAAGTTCCATTGATTGGAAAATACCAGTCCAGGTACTCTTTACTTCTAACCCTTCAAACCAACTTAGCAAATCTCAGGCTGAAACAGTTCTATTTTTGTCACAGGTTAAAGGGTTTGTAACAAAAATGGAGGAATGTATGGGTGCCTGTAACTGTATCATAACAAAGGTAAACCAATCTCAAAACCACATAAACCGATATAAAGTAGATATAGTTTTACATTGGTAACTATTTTCTTATAAGATAGTCTCTCTTGCGCACAATGGTGACATTAGAACGATTGTTTCTTTGTGCAGGCAGGTCCAGGAACCATAGCTGAAGCTATGATAAGAGGGTTACCGATAATCTTAAACGGTTACATCGCTGGTCAAGTAAGTTCAACTTTAAAGCCTCTCTATTTTATATTCGGTTCAGTTTTTTTTCAATATTGTGGTTTTGAAACTTGAGCGCAGGAGGCTGGGAATGTACCGTACGTGGTGGAGAACGGATGTGGGAAATTCTCAAAATCACCAAAAGAGATATCGAAGATTGTAGCGGACTGGTTTGGACCGGGGTCGAAACAGTTGGAGATAATGTCGCAGAATGCATTGAGGCTGGCTAGACCAGAAGCTGTGTTTAAGATAGTGCAAGACATGCACGAGCTTGTCCGGCAGAGAAACTATCTTCCTCAGCTCTCTTGCACTGCCTAAGGGAGTATATGTTGTTGTAGTAACTTGTAATTCATTGAATCAAAAGCCTACTTTTATTTTGGTTTAGACAAAGAGTGTAGCATTATCACAGTAACTTTTTGTTGTTGTTGCCTTTAATGCGAATTCTCAAGGCTGATTAATCTCTTTTGAATAATACTGATAAATATAATTGATAATGAATAATAATTTTTTTTAGAAAAATGTCAGATCAAAAAAAAAAAAGAAAAAGAAAAATAGACCTAGGCTGCCAACAAAAAAAATATAGACCTTCGACCATCCGTTTATTCTATTTTTTACTCTAAAATAAAGAAATAGAGTGATGAACAAAAAATAAACAAGTTACTCTATAGTTGAGATACATTTATTTTTCACTATATTATAGACTAAGAAATATAGTATTATGAGAGCACTTTTACTATAAACTCTATTTTAAAATAAAAAATAAAGTAGAATTGGAAATACCTTTAAACGTAAATTTTTTATCCTATTTGAACCTTCAGATACGAAGTGTTCAAAAAACATTCTAACGGAACCGAAGATATGAGGGGTTCAGATACAATTCGAACAGAACCAAAATCCAAATTAAAGTAAAAATATATATATAATTAATTAAATATGTGATTTTTTGATATATGTTAAGGTGATTTAAATAGTTTAGATCTATATGCTATATAGATCAGAAATGGATAAACATAGATGCTCTTCGGAAAATCGGTTTGTCTGACAAATATTTGATTTAGTTTAAATGGACAGCTGACAAAAAAAAATAGTTTACAATATTTTTTAAAAAAAAGTTTTATTCATTACTTTTAAATATTTTCTGGTTAGTTTAAGTAGTTTTTGATTAGATTTTTGATTAATTTAGTTTTTAAGTATTTTGGATTAATGTTTTAGTTTCTATAAAGATTTTCGAGCAATTAGAAACAATGATTATATAATCCAATCTGAATCGAATTAGAGAAAAAAACGAATTAAATTTAACTCAAAATTTAATAGAATCCGGATGAGATTTATAAACAAACATAGTACCGAAATTTTAAATCAACCGGACCGAATTCAGACAGGGTACCGAACACAGAAGGCTTAGATAAACCTAAAGGGTTTTGACCTCCTTCGTGTTTCTCCTAGCCTCCTCTTTCTCCAGTTCTCTACGCGCATCCAGGTAAAATCCAACACACTCACTTCTTCGTGTTCTGTTTCTGATAGATTGTTTTTTCCTTAGTTCCTGTTCACCAACTGTTTTCTAAAGGTAGAAGCTTTTAATCTTATAAAGCTCAAATCTTTCTCAGTTATCTAATTGAGTGATTAATCCATGCGTTAAAGGTTCAAAGCAGAAGAGAAGAGTAGTAGGTGAAGATGTTGTACATCATAGGTCTAGGCCTAGGAGACGAAAGGGACATAACCCTGAGAGGTCTCGAAGCCGTCAAGAAATCTCAGAAAATCTACATGGAAGCTTACACTTCTCTCTTGTCCTTCGGTCTCTCCTCCGATGGTCTTTCCAGTCTCGTAAGCCCCTCGTAGCTTTAGTAGTTTCACTAGTTCGTATTTAAAGCTTATATCTTTTTTTTTCCTCGGACAGGAAAAGTTTTATGGGAAACCAATCACACTTGCTGATAGAGAGATGGTGGAAGAGAAGGCAGGGAGTATGATTGAAGAAGCCATTGATAATGATATCGCTTTCCTCGTTGTTGGTGATCCCTTTGGGTATGTTGAGTCTAATTATATCATTCAAAGATTTAACAGTGTTGTCCTGACATTCAACTTATAGTAAATTATCAATGTTCAAAAAATCGCTAGGAGGTGGTTATGCATATTATAGAATATTAATCCTTATGGGTTCGAAAAAAAAAGATTTTTACAGTGTTGTCTTGACATTCAACTTATAACAAATATTAATGTTCAAAAAATCGCTAGGCTGTGGTTAGGCATATTATAGAATATTAATGTTTAGACGGTTGTTTTATCGGTTTGAAAAAATCGTTTCGCTCAGATCCGATTTGCCTATGTGTCTGCGTTTTTAGAACACTGGCAAATATAGTTAGTTAGATACTGTCTGTAATGTTTTTTTTGTGTGTTTTTTTTGTAGAGCGACAACTCATAGCGATCTTGTTGTTAGAGCTAAGAAACTCGGTGTAAAAGTAGAGGTAGTGCACAACGCATCAGTCATGAACGCTGTTGGGATCTGTGGTCTGCAGCTTTACCACTACGGAGAGACGGTCTCGATCCCTTTCTTCACGGAGACGTGGAGACCTGACAGTTTTTACGAGAAGATCAAGAAGAACCGTGCTCTCGGACTGCACACGCTCTGCTTGCTTGATATCCGAGTTAAGGAGCCCACTTTCGAGTCTCTTTGCAGAGGAGGGAAGAAACAGTACGAGCCGCCGAGGTATATGACTGTTAATACTGCGATTGAGCAGCTGCTTGAAGTTGAGGAGAAGCGTGGAGAGTCTGTGTATGGCGAGGAGACGGAGTGTGTGGGTTTTGCGAGGCTTGGCGCTGAGGATCAGAAGATAGTTTCGGGGACGATGAAGCAGCTGGAGAGTGTTGATTTTGGAGCACCGTTGCATTGTCTTGTGATAGTGGGGAAGACTCATCCTGTGGAAGAAGAGATGTTGGAGTTTTACAAATACGGAACTGCAAATTAAACAGACCACAGGACTGAAGAAGGCTCAAGGGGGGAGGCAAGGACGTTTAAGATGTCTCCCTTAGTAAGAGATTGAAACTAGGAACCAAATGTGTCAACAGTTTTCTTCGTTTTTAATTTGCGGTTTTTGTTGATTATGATGTGACTTAAGTATGAGAAGTGTGTATTGAAATATTCATTTTGCTCTAGTTTGGGGAGCAGGCACTTTGTATTAGAGATCTTTGTTTCAGTGAGAATATCAGTTTGGGATTTACTTGGTTTGGTTTGGGTTTAGGAACTAACACCAAAGGGGAATTAAATTCTGTCGGTTTATTATGGTTCGGTCTGCTTCTTGAGATCGATTGTATCCTTATACCACTTGTCCAAGGATTGTATTAAAGCCCACAACAATAGCTCAATTTGATGATTCAGTATAAGTTCTTATAGCTCTCAATTTGATGATTCGGTTTATATGTTGTTATGAGCATTTGTGAAAGTAAGAGCAGATTCTTTCCCTTTCTATGAATATCACTAGCTATATTCATTTTCATCCTGGTGACAGTTTAATCTTCTTCATTTAGTTTACTTTCTAACAGATGGATAAAGCTCAATGAGCTATTTTTATCTTTCACTAAAGCTCTAGTGAGCCCAATTTAGCACGCTAAGGATTTGCTTTCAGATAAATGTTTGTTTCCCCTTTAAAACTGAAGACAAAAATTATTATCGAACTTTGGTCTTACTGAACACGACCACAAATTTTAAAACCTGACTTTTCAACAAGAGTATTCCACTCCAAGTCATTTTAAAATTTGACAAAGAGAAAGAAACAAAGAAGACTAGGATAAGGCGTATGCGTACGTGATGCAAATAGGATGACGTATGGTTACTTGCGTAACGGAGGGTGATGGATAGTGAATGCATCTTGACCCGTCCACTATTCAGAGAAGACATGGAAGATTGTGTTTGGCTAAAAGTCCCTTGACTTTGAGCAACTGGTTATTAGTCATACTTATAATAGTTTACACAGGACCTTACAAAACAACCAAAAAAACTAGTCACCAGTTGTACTTTACAAGCACATAGTTAATTGTTCTACTATCTATTAATTGTTATCTCTTTTTCTTTTAGGACGGAATCCGAACTAGTATTTTAAGAAAGTTCCAACTAATGCATTATTCCAATAGTTTGTTTTGAAGTTCTAGTTGGCTTGACTCTTCATCAACTTGAGTCTTTTATATTGATGCATCTCTATGCATATACGATGGTTTTTACTAGTTCTAGACGAATTAGCTGGGATTAAACTAACTAAATTGAATTCAATAGAACAAGCATAAATATTTGAATAATTTTTAAAAGAATCAAAATAAGTAAACTAAATTGAAATTACATAAAAATGAACGGATATTTGAATTATATTTTATAGCCTGGAGTTGTTTTTAAAAGTTAGTAAAGATTTGATAAAAAAAAAGTTAGTGAAAAAAAATCAAAGGTAAGATTTTTTTTTTTTTTGATAACCGAGTGTCATGATCCTACCGAAGTGGTCCAGACTAGAGACCGAAGCGATTAAGGACCTAGCTTGCACTGGTCACCATGTGGATTACCGTGAACGGTCTTCGGTCTCGGCACCGGGATTCTGCATGTGAATTTCTCAGTGGCCGTGATTCAAACCCAAATGAGTTGTGAGCCATATTTACCACCAGAGCTAAAAGTCCGATTCAAACGTAAGGTTACTGCATCATGTATAGAGACGCAGAGTAGTGACGCCATCATATTGACGTCGTCATGTAGAATATCCGAGAGTGAAGGCTTTAGACGAGGACTTCAAAAACGATGGTCCAAGTCTTATATTATATCACTACTCCACGTAGCATCCATAAACAACACTCTACAAAAGACTTTTTGATTTTTTCCAACCATTTGCGACTTATGTAATTAACTTTTCCACGAGCCCTAACCATTTTCTTCATCAACAATAATATTATAATTCACGAGTCGTTAACAATATCCAGTGTGATCAATATCTTTATCGGTCGTGAATTGTCAGCAATATAGCATCACTTTTGCTAGGATCGAATAACAAACAATGTGGTATATAAGACTAAGAAAATTGGGTCCTGGTAATGTGCGAGTGTTTTATTTTATTAGTGAGGATTCTGTCATCGTGGTTTATACGAGAGAACGAATCCCCTCGAATCATAAATTGTATCATCGTCCCACCGTTAGTTGGCTTGTTATGTTGACTATTCTCTACTTGTTTTCTTAGTCGATTAAATTTTCAAAAGGCAGATATGAATCCGCAGGAGGTACTTTAAACCTATATATAGAAAACTCAATATTGTCAACATCTGATTATACAAATTTCGATATGATTTTAACTACATAAAAGAAGTTTAATATTTACCCGTTTCTAGTAAGTATTATGGAACAACTAAATATTTCAAAATCTTCATGTATTCCATGTGACTAGTGGTTAGTTTTGTATCCTTGTGTGTTGGAATAATTAAATTAAGATGCTAACACTGACTAATTAATTTTGAACAAACAAACAGAAAGGTGGGGGATATGAAGGACAAGAAAAAAAGAGGTCAATGTCGGAGCCGCCCAAGATGGCAACTTGTTCACACCATAAGAGGCTTCTCTTGAGCTGGAAGTCGTGGTCGAGTCTGGTCAAGATTTGTTGCCCTTTTCCCGTGTGGGTCCCCCTTCTTTGTCTTTTTCTACCCCGAAACTTCCACGTTTTTTGTATCATCCTCCTCCATTTTATTGTATGTATTTTTAATATATAAAGTCATCAAAGGAATCATCGATTAAGTCATCATACATGATACATATTCATTCATTAACTATTGACTATTGTACTCAAATATGATAATAATTATCAAATGCGACCTTTTTCACAATATGATATTTTTTTATGTGCACATGATGTATAAAATATTAGGGTTATCTCAACAACTGGGACAACCCACAATTGCAAAATAAACAGCTTAACGGGGTTTCCCTATACGTTTGATATTTCTTTATTTCCGTTAATAATAGAAAAAGAATTGCCGACATCCGGATCATAGTCACTGGGTCAAGCAAGTCAAGGGAAAGTTCGTAATTATCATTTCCCTCATTATTAGGATCTGGACGAATCAAATACTATTATTTAATGATATTTTTCATCAAACTGAACAGCATAATTTTTTTTAACATCGTCATCACTGAACAGAATAATTAAAGGAAACACGGACCCTATTGATATTCATGTAACGTATCAAATTTTCTTCAGCATGGGGCAATGCCGCCGAAATTGTTGAATCTTTTTTTTTGTCGGCCGTTGAATCTTAGTTACTTGCTTGTTCGTAGTTGTTATCATTTTCATAATTAATTGTCATCATTCATTTTAATTAGGTTTGAACTTTGGTTCTTAGTCTTGATAGTTATAACGTTCAAGTCTTTGGACGGTATATTTGAGAATGTCGTATAATCTAATTCGACCTACTTTCCAATTTATTTGATTAACTCCCTTTTTCAACCTGGCTTTTGTTACGTTTGCCTACTTAAATTAGAAAGAGTGTGTGTTTTTGTTTAACAAAATCTTTGTAAGAATTAATAAAATATAGGAAAAATTGCTAAAAGAGAACAAAAAATAAGGTTGTTGTCCCCTTGGTATAAAACCAACATAAAATTGTCTCAATAGTATAATTTTTTTCATAATCCCAAAATTAACCCTATATTTAATCTAGTTAAACATAATTTGAATTTTTTAAAAAAAGTTAATGGAGTAAAGGAAAAAAAACAGTTGAAAGGCAATCGAAAAAAAAGAGGTATAGATATGCATGTTAGAGAACAAGAGTTTGTGAGAAGAATCAAAAGAAAAACTATGGAAAAACCATAGATTGATGAAGAAGAGAAGGGAGAATCATTTTTTTATTTAATTTTTTCAGTAAAATTGACCATAACACGTTTTAGGAAGTTAGAATCTTCCTAGGGGATTTTTAGAATATTTTCTTAACTGAAATTTCATTAATTTTCGCAAAAAATCAGGTATTCTTATCCGTAGAAGGTGACTTCTAAAAGTGTAGAAGAATGATAAAATTCTGAATACACTTTCTACTTTGAGTAGACATAAGAGTACATTGTAGAAAACACATTCTCGAAAATTTAGAATACTTTATAAAAGTAGAAGATGCATTCGGAAGGAAAGTGGATATTTTTACGATTCGTAGAATGCGCATTCCTCTTTTTTAGAAATTTAGTAAATAGTAAAATGGGCGTTCTAAAAGAAGTAGATGAACCTTTTTATTTTAGAAATCGTTTTCTACTATACCATTTTTCGTAGAATACGCATTCTATTTTTAGTAGAACGTATTTTAAAAATCTTATTTACCAAGTTTTTGAACAAAAGAAAATTATCAGCTTGTGTATATTGATGTTTTATTAATTGTTTTTATTTTTAATATCTTTTTTTATTTACAAAATTATTTATTTCATTAGTTTTCAGAAATACAAAGGGTAAAATAGACAAAAAATAGACAAAATTAGTTTTATACCAAAGGGACAACAACCTGATTTTTTTATTGTCTTTTTGGCAATTTATTCTAAAATATATTACTGTATTCGTTTATTTGGCATCATTGATCAGTTATATGATATATAACTTATACTGTAAAGACTTACTCCACGTGGTAAGCTTTATACACACGTAACTAGATCACTCAAATCACACCCAATGTTTTGAAGAAACCCACTGATTTAGCCAATCACTGTGCTTCCACAGACAATGGTTTTTATTTATGTCTTGTTTTGCTTTATCCTTTTTCCTTCGAAGTCTTTAATGTATGAAGACTTTATGCTCTTTAGATTTATCGTCACGTTCCAACGACTTTCCTTCCTAACAAATCCAAAAACTTCTTTCTTTATGTTATTGCCCACAGACAACTCTTTCTAGTTAACGTATATATAAAGAAGCCACTACTCAATTCATTTCGGACCACCAAATTGCGACCGAAGAAAGCAAATCAAGACTCAAGTCTTTAAGCACCAACCACTCCTTTGGTCTGTGCGTCTTTAAAACAATCATTAATATTTTTTTTAATGGACTGTTCTTCGTTTCTCGACATATCTCTCAATCTCAACACCAACAGTCTCGATCGTAGTTTCCCGGAAAAACTTCCGGTGAGGAGTCCAGACTTCGCATGATCTATATATCATTTGTATTTTTTTGTTTCCTTTTGATTTTTATTGACTAGGGTTCATATTTTCAGAAAAAGGAGGTGAAGGTTTCAACTTCTGCTGATTTGAAAAGGAAATGGATGGTTAAAGATGAGGTTAGTTAGTGTGCAATATATTCGAATTGTTTGCGACAAAGTATATTAGTTCTTGGTGGTAATGATTATCTTAATGGTAATGAAACAGAGCGCAAGTGAGTTAAGAGAGGAGCTAAACAGAGTCAACTCAGAGAACAAGAAGCTAACGGAGACGCTAGCAACAGTCTACGAGAACTACTACGCATTACAACATCATTTGGAGAAGCTTCAGAGTCGTCGACAAAGCCCTGAAACAGATCAGTTGGAACAACCTCTAAAAAGAAGAAAACAAGATTCGGATGAATCCTTAAGCCTTCCTAATGGACTCAGTAGTGGAATAAATGAGAACAGCTCCAGCAACGAAGCTCATCATCATCATCATCAGCAGCAGCAGCAATATGAGCAGAAAAATCAGCTTATTTCTTGTAAAAGATCAGTCACTGATAGCTTCAACAAAGCACAGGTTTCAACAGTTTACGTGCCTGCTGTTTCTTCCGATACAAGCTTGGTAAGCGTTTCATCTGAATATAATGTCATGTCTATGTTTGTTATGGGGAGAGGAAAGCTAAACAGAGTGTTATATTTGTGGAACGACTTTGCAGACAGTAAAAGATGGATATCAATGGAGGAAATACGGACAAAAAGTTACAAGAGATAACCCCTCACCAAGAGCTTACTTTAGATGCTCGTTTGCACCTTCTTGTCCAGTAAAAAAGAAGGTACGTTACACACATTGAGTTTGATTTTCATTTGTAATTGTTTATCCCTGCTTATTCAGCGGTCTAATGATATGACTTGTGGCTTGTTTTGTTGTTGTTCAGGTGCAACGCAGCGCAGAGGATCCGTCAATACTGGTAGCTACATACGAAGGGACACATAACCACTTAGGTCCAAACGCTTCTGAAGGGGACGCTACTAGCCAGGTTGGATCAAGAACTATGACTTTGGATATGGTTCATGGTGGTCATAGTTTAGCTTTGGAGAAGAACGAAAGGGAAACTATGCAAGAGGTTTTGGTTCAGCAAATGGCGTCTTCCTTAACGAAAGATTCAAAGTTTACGGCTGCTCTTGCGGCTGCTATATCTGGGAGGTTGATGGAGCAGTCTAGAACATGAAGCTTTCAGTGAACATAGGAGTGGCCTTTTTCTTTCAAAATTTATCTTCTACGTAGGAGAAAAAGATGGAACGTTAGTGTTGTACATATATATTGTACCTACATGAAAAAAAAAGCATAAGCATTCAAGAAAATATAAGTCTTAGAAAAATGGTTAGACAAAAGTTAGTTAATTTGAACTCAGTTTAGAATAAACAATTGTGAAAATCTGGTTTATGTATGAGTTGAATCCGGTGATCACATAGCAAAAAGTTTATTATTGAGTAGAAGTGTTTAAACAAGTCAAGCTCATTTTATCTACAAAATAAGCTTCATGTATTATTGAGTAGAAGTGAATAAATAAATTAGCAAAAAGGTTAGTCTTGGTTTTTCTTTTTATATTGAAGGAATGTTAAATTAATTCAAACAAAAAAAAAAACTTTTTACATCGTGTGTTACTTGTATCTTAAAGTTTTTGCTGAAAAATAAAGATTACATATGAAAGCTCATCAGTACGAGAACCATGTTTCCATGGCCTTCACACACGACAATGCCCCCAGCTGCTGCATGCTAGACAGCTGGTTCCTGACCTGTTTGTCAATCAACTTGATCAAGGACAGCGGTGTACGAGAGTCTTCCCCATGTCTTCTTCGGTTTCTTTCAGACCAGATAGCAAATAAAGAAACCTGAAAAACGTATCTCAGAAGGAAACGTTGCACCTTTCCTCTGTTTTGATCTGTGAGACAGCCAATAATCTCACTGATATATCCTTCCTGTGTCATAAACGGCCGTTTGTTCTGCTTTTAGAAGAACAACAAGCTCAAAGTTCAGGTGAGAGGCTTAAAGGATAAGCTTCCAAAATTCGATTCAGGGTCTACTAGGCTGTTTAACTTGTCTGGCTAGCTTATTATCCTGCAAAACTCCAACCGCAAAGAATTAGAGGTGTTTCAAGAGGGAATCATACATCTTAGAACCAAAGCCTTTCGTAAATAGACAAAATATTTTTTTTCGAAGGAAATTTAAAAACTGAACAATGTTTCTCCTGTGGTATTCATCAAAGAGTAGCAGAAAAAAACATATGATAATTGATCAAATCGCTCATTTTTTGTAGACAAGACAACTTCAAACCAGTCAGGGGTCCCCCACATCTCTTTCTGGCGTCTTTCAATAGTAATTTCCGCACACCAAATCTTTGTCTCATGAGGAAGCTTGTTAACATACACTTTCTCCTCCCATAAAATCACCATTTTTCCACCATGATTGGCCGCTTTAGCATGGATGTAACCCGAATAAAAGGGAACCAATCCCTTCAAACCCTTAACCGTTTCCCACAAATTTTCCTCAGAGTCATACCAATCGATCATACAGCTATTACAACGATACAGCACGTTGTCTATCACACAAAAAGATGAACTGAAACCAGCCCTATCGATGAACAAGGGTCCTCTTCTCCATCTACCTCTATTCAGCTCATATGTATCACCTTTCTCAGCTGTCACGTAAACTTTTCCACCATACCCTATGCATCGGTACCTAGTAGCTCTTTTGCATATTTCTTCGCTAGGACCCGGCACAAACTCCCAGTTACCAGTCTTTGTATCGAATACCTCCATCCAGGTGGTTTTGTCTTTCTGGCTTCCTACTACATATATTTTCCCATCAAGAACGCAAACAAATGGGCTCTGACGTGGTACAAGCATGCTTGGGGCCTCAGTCCATGTGTGAGAATGACAGTCCATGACCATGACGCTAGAAGACGCAATCTTATTTCTTAAACCACCAATGACGTATACATTGGTACCAACGAGTGCAATAGCTGGCCAGAACTCGGGGAGAGATTGATGGGGAGATGAAACTGGGACCAAAACTTTCCTCGAGCTATTTGGTCTCCGGCAGAGAGTAAACCAACGTAGCGGCTTAGAATCATGATGGACTGATAAGCCCACGTAGAGACAACTCTCGGTGCGGCCTAAGAGGGTTCGTGTTTGGTAAAGCTCGGAAGAAGTAAGGATAGAGCGCAATCTCTTGGAGACTAAGGATATAATTGGGTAGTGTAATCTAGAGATACGAGCTAAACAATTCAATAGCAAATCATCAGGAAGCATCAGAATATTAAACGTCATCCTTCTTCTTTTAACCGGTGGCTCTTCTCCGATCAGTTTTGCCATCAAGCAACGGGTTTACACAATTTCTTGGTGTGATCACTTATTCTTTTCTCTATTGCTCTCTCTAGTTCTCTACTCTTATTTGCTACGAATGATTCTTTGTATTGACCTTGTCAACCTTTTATAGCCGAGAGTGCTCTACTCTACCTCTCTTTCCTTTTAGCAGGCTTTGACTTTTCTCTTTAAATTTCCTTTTGTATATATCTCTTCATATTAAGTAAATTATATTTTAAAAATTTCACAAATCGATTTTTCCAAAAACATTAAACGACAAAAAACTAATACTACTACTAGTAGTTTTAACAAATCTTTTCGATTAGATTTCTCATTAAGACAAAAACAGCAGAAACACATACAAATTTGAGATAAGCCCTTCAAGATATGGAATGTCTCCTGCGCCTGGACGACGAGCTAGACGACTTCGCCTGCGGACTCTGCGAGCTACCAGACGAAACTTCAGAGCTCTTGTTACTCTCACCTTTCCCTGGCCATATCTTCTCAAAGATCCTCCTTGACCTCGACGGCATCAGCTGCGGTCCACCAGCACCACCACCACTCCTCGTGCTCTTGCTTCCTCTGCTTTTCTTACTCAGCCCCACCTTCTTCGCCGCCTCTTCCTCGACAACCACTATGCTCTCCTCCGCCTTCTTCACCGGCGGGGTAGGCGAGTGGGAGGAAGCTGCAACAGAACCTACAGGGCTGTGGTTAGCTCTGAGCTGCTCAAAGTAGAGAACTTGCACCACAACTCGTAATGGAAGCCGCTCGTTCTGTGCTGCGTGTGCTGATGCTTCACTCGTCAGCTTCCTCACATCCATTAACCCACAAAGTCTCTTCTTTTCAGATTTAGTTAGCTCCGGATGTTCCTATACAAAACCCAAGAGTGTGACTAAAAACACTTTGGAGTAATTAGGTGAAAAACAAATCGAGTACAAGAGAGAATAAAAAAATTGGAAACTAGAGTAAAATGAACATATAAAAATATTTTATTTATTTATTTATATATATTATTTACTCTAAGTTTTTATTTTATTTTTTGATCAACATTTACTCTAAGTTCAACT
The DNA here is from genome assembly GCF_000309985.2 of Brassica rapa. Classification (NCBI taxonomy): domain Eukaryota; kingdom Viridiplantae; phylum Streptophyta; class Magnoliopsida; order Brassicales; family Brassicaceae; genus Brassica; species Brassica rapa. Next base: position 2,963,360 of record NC_024795.2, on the reverse strand, counting down.
TCAAATAAGAGGGCAAAAGTTTTACTCTCAAACCATAAAAGATAAAAAAAAACTGATAAAATGGAATACCTATTTTTTTTTGTAAAACACTTTTACTCTATTAGTTTTACTCTAATTCAACCATACAATCACACCCCAATTTTCAGAAACTAAGAGCATCTGCATCAGTTTGAAATGAGAGCTGCTCTAAGCAATATTATAATAAAATAAATGTATAAAATAGGAGAGAGGGAATAATTTAAGAGAGAGCTGCTCTATGTAAAGAGCTGCTGAGAACACTGCTCTCACTTTTGTCATTTTCTAATTGGTGTATTTTTTTTACTGTTTAAATTTAAATTACTATTACAATTGCAAGAACACTGCTCTTCACTTTTGTTACTGATGATGATGATGCTCTAATAACTGTAAAACAAGAAGAATGTAATAAAATGCTTTACATACCTTCAAGAAAGTGTCTATAGCTTTGTAGAGACCATCGTGAATAGGTCTAGCTGCGTCCGAGATCAGCTCAGACAACTCCACAAAGCCAGAGAGCGTTAGGTCACGGTTACTTGCGAGATACGCATCGATCAATCTCCCCACGCTCAACAAAACACCGTTCCCTAACACAAACTCCTTGTATCTATCATCCTCCGAGACACGCTTCTCATCCCCCACGAACCTATCCACAATCCTATGAACCAACTCCACTTCATGCAACAACAGATCCTTAACCGAGGCCTCGTGTAGCTTCAAGCTCACGTTTTCGACCAAATCCTCTTTCACCGTCTCATCAACTCCAACCAAGAACGAGACTTTGAGTAATTTCAGCAAGAAGCTGCAAGTAGAGTAGCTCATCGCTCTGTTAACCCTCGGCAGCAAGGACACAACCGTCTCAACAAGATGTTTGTTTGAAGAAGCTGCTTCTGACTCCATAGATTCAGGTAACCACCTTGCAACATAGTACCTAAGAGCTTCACTAATAACACCATTGTTCATCCTTCCACTTGACTTCACAGCGCTCATCACCTGCTTGAACATATCAATCTCAAGCTCACACACATCTTCGACCCACCAGTCTTTAGGAACCACATTCTCGTTTCTCTTCTCTCTATGATACTCGACGATCTTGTCCTGTTCAGATAGCTTCCTGTTGTGTGTGTAAGACCAAGTGATTGTCTCGGGGTTGACCAGAATCTTAGCTGAGACAGAATCTATGCATCTGGTAACGAGCTTCAGATCTTCGGACCATGGAAGAAGAGACTTGGTTGTCTGAAGCATGATGATGGAGTCTTTCCAGCTTCTGAAAATGCCTGAGTTGAGGAAGACTTCGATCTTGTATACGAGGTTACCGCGGTCAACGTCTTCGGTCATTTCGAGATACTCAGCTGCACATCGCACGGCGGTTATGTTGTAAGCGTTGAGTGTTACCGTGACCCCGTAGCAGAACTTAGCGCATATCTCAAACGCTTTGTGTCCTCCAGGGATGTCTGAGATAGTGATGTCATTGGTGTTTTCCTCGCTCGCTTCAGAAACAAGTCTCTGCATCCTATTGCTCTTAGATAGCAGCGGGAACTGAAAAACATTATAACTTAAGAATCAGTAAGTAAACTACTTATGCTGTAAGCAGTACAAAAGTGTACCTTATGGAGGTAAAATGTAAACTCTCCGACAATGACAGTAACATCGCTGTCTAGATCCGAAACAGCGTACCTGTGGAGAAGAGACCAAGAACATAATCAGCTAAACAAGAACTCTCCAGAATGATTAGTCAAAAACTATTTACCGAACATTAGAGATGTTATGTCACATTCAAAGCCATAAGCAAAGTCAGATTTAACATGTTTTAAGTATCCACAAACTAACAAAAGACTAAATCTTGGGTAAAAGAAATCATTTTTGTTATATTCTCATACGGAACAAAGCCAAGAAAGCAACATTCTTTAGACTACTTTAGAATATCCAGATGTCAAGTTTGTGAAGAGATGTCACAGCTGATAATTACAGAAACAAAGCATAAGTAAACAAAAGAAAAGAGAGATTCTTCACTTTCTGAATTTGTAGAAAACTCTTAATCATCATTTCCTTTTTTTTCTTTCCACTCTTACAAATCAGGACCACAAAACAACACATAAACAAAGACATATCATCTAATGGACCACTTCTGATACTCATATACCCCATTTATGTTACTTTTTCTTTGTGGTATTTCCCGCAAAATATGATTAGTGAAACCAATCAAAATGATGGTGTTGATGATAAAAACTATTCCTTTTTTTTTGTAACACTACTATATCGCTTAGATCAAAACCAGAGTATGTTTTACTATTCATCCACAGAGAAATAAGTCTACCTACCTCTATTCACAGATATCAATTGAAGTCACATATCTGTTTTCTTCTGGTGAAAATAATAGAAACAAAGAGAGTTTGGACTGGGACAAATGTTTCTAGAAACCTTTCAAGAGCAAGACAGATTAAATAAAACATGTGGAGAAAAATATGAATAGAAAAGAGAACAGAACAGAACAAGAAAAATCAGACATGCATAGAGAATAAACAGTAAGGATTCTATTTGACCTTATCAATTTCAAAAAATAGGAGCGGCAAAAATATTAATAAAATTTACTTACTTGTGGAATTTGTCGTCAGATTCAAATGTATCAGGCTTAGACCCTAGTTTCATGAACTTCATCTTCCTTTGTCTTCTTCACCACACCTTTTTTTAGTACTAAAAAAGCTCAAAGCTTTACACTTTCTCAAATCAAAACCAGAACAAGAAGGTGAGAAAAGGAAGGAAAAAGGGGGAAAATGTGGTTTCTTTTAACTTGAGGTTTGCTGGAAGAAGGAGAGACAGTTAATGGAAATGAATGTTAGAAAAGAGACAAGAAGAAACCAAACCCATGTTTTGCCTCACTATCTTTCTGCAAGAAACCCAAACTCTCCTCGGGCTACGGGACTTTTATGTTCTTTCTCCTATTCTCAACTAACCATTTACAAACGCATTTATTGTCTCTCTGTGGTCACAGAGAAGAACCATAAAGTTTCAATCTTTTTTTTATTTTATTTAATTTTTCCTCTCTGTCAACTTTCCAAGAAAATAAAAAGTTTCAGAAAGAAAATCCCATCGTCATAATAATCACACACAAAGAAAAACAAAACGTAAATGGCGTAAGATAAAGAGAGGAGAGAGAGAGAGAAGAAAAGGGTTTTGTGTAGCAAGTAAGAGAGAGAGAGAGAGAGGGAATTAATAAGTAGGAAGAGGAGAGAGAGATGAAGCCAGTCGCCGCCAATGCTTTTAAAGCAGAGATGATCCGCTGGAGATCTTCTCGTTCCCTTCTTCTATTCTTCTTGGCTCAAATCTCAATGAAAGGTTTTACTACTTTTTTTCTGATTTTTATCTTTCTTGGCTTTGAACTCGGGAAGGGAAGAGGAATGATGATGATTTATTTTCGGTCTGACGAAGTTGTCTCTCCTACAATCCTACTCTCTGAAAAAAAGTATTTAAAAAAATATAAAAAAGGCAATAAAAGAGAGTGGGAATCTAGCTGCAAATATTCTACATTAGCCAGCTAAGTTGTTTTGAATGTTTGATTAACAACTGGTTTATCTCAAATTTTTTAATCACTTCAATTTATTCATTTCTTACGTCTTTTATGTTTATTCGCATTTAGACAACGGAAAAAGGTTTAATGCGTATGTATTTATCTTTTGAAAAGGGAAAGAGTAAACATCAATTGATAGAGATGTGCTTTTTTGAAGGACATTTTGACTGTCTGTCTCACGTAAACTGAATCAGACACATGGTGTCTCAAAACTTTTGACTGTCTCTCCCAAGTTTCTTATATGAGGATAAGGTGTTCATCTCTGCACATTTGAAGGAGACCGTCTATGTGTATTTCGTGAGCTAAACCCCCTTTCGACAATAGATCAGAGATCCTTCTCTTTCTTTAGTCGCCTAGTTTTTTACGTATGTCATCCTTTTCACAAGGAATCATTGAGACGGCGTGAAATCGACGCGCCATAAACTCTCTGGACTACAGAGTCCAAACGGAACCCGTTTGCCGAGAGAGTGACACTTTGACTTTTTGTATTACGTTATATTTCTAGATGCTCACGAAGTTTTAGTCAGACTTGCATTTCCTAACACTATTGACTTTCCATGCAAACAATGAAAACAAAGCTAACCTGATTAATACACAAATGTTTTCTTCGTAACTATGACCGACTCCTTCTAGATCTGAAACTACAATATAGTAGTAATATCTAAAAGTCAATAACTGTAACCAAATATAAAAATCACTAAGCGGAATCACACACACTCGTATAAAAAAATTAACTCGGCTTAACACAAAATGAAAGAATTAGTATTGCATAACAACTCATGCACTAATCAAGTGCAGGCAAAAACCTGTTCCGACCAACTTTTATCATTTTATTTCTCAACGTATTGAATATGGCGCATAACTTCTTTTCAACACTAAAACAAGGAAAAAAATTACTTATCCTCAGCTGTGTAATTTAAGCTTAAAGATTTAAATTTACACGATAATTTTGAATTGTTTAGATGACTGGCGATTATTTTACTTTTCTAGAAAGCAAATATATTACTTTGATAACGTAATTTTCTCTGAAAGGAAGCTTCATTTACATTTTCTCGAGTCATGTAAAGTTTCTCCTTTTTAGCGTCACTATATGTTTTTCTATTGATACTTTTCATACCCATGAGTATATCGTGTCTCGTATAATAAAGCTCAAAAAATGAATAATCAAACATAGTGTTCACAACTAGCTACTGCATGGTCGACTGCATGGTCGGACATAATAATGTAATTATGTAAAGATTGTTACAAAAACATATGATCACGGGGTTTTCCATGTACATAATTCAATTTTGGTTTCTGAAAATTGTCAAATCAACAATCATGTATCTTAATTGATTTTATCTGCTTAATTAAGGTGATCTATTACTCGACAGTTTTCTCAAGACTACGATAACAAAAATGGCATAGTGAAGATCTAAAATGGACCCGGTTTGGTTTAAAATGTATTAATGTCATTTGGTGGGGTCTGCATGTCAATTTTCTTTACGTGCCGTAGCTGTGTTCCACGTGATTAACGGCTCAATTATATATGAACGTAAAAACACGTATCGTAAGAGTCGCAACGTAGTTATGGAGATGTATGCATATGGTGACTATGGTCCCAAAGCTAAGTCGACTAAGTAGTAAATGAAGGTTGACACGCAGGGCTTGTTCGATCTAAATAGTGGCTTGATTATGTCAATATGCTGATTTGTCTGCGTCTTTGCTATAAGGATAAAAACATCTCTAATATAAAACTCTATTTTTTCTTTCAAAATAGAGTAAAAATGAATATGGAATAAAAAATTTCTAACTTTATTTTATTTTTCACTCTATTTGAACAAAAAAAATTATGTAAACTCTATTATAGAGTTGAATTGAAGCATTTCTCATCGCTATTTACTTTTATTCAATTTTTTTTAAAAATAGAGTAGTGTTGGAAATAACCTAAACACGTATATTTGACTTTGTTATCCTTTTATTTCATGCCGGTCATGTAATAACTCTTTATATGCTCTTCAAACAGAAAATAACTCATTATATACAATATGCTCCGTTATCTCTGCTCTGTTCAGATTTCAAAGTCCTTGAATTGGATAATGTATAAGTGGATTTATTTCTGGGCAAAAATATTAAGTAATGAATAGTTTATTTTTTCACTATTCGTCATGTTACCTTTCTCATTCCGAAATATCCGACTTCAAAAAAATATGCTTCCGGAGACTTCAAATTATGGTTCTCAGGCTCTCAGTCTCATCAAAGACTCGAATCTTGGAAATTATTTATCCTAAATGCATGAATTGTTTTTGTTTTAAGTACTAGTCATGTTACTTTACACTTTCCGCTAAAGAGTTAAATTTATGTATGACGAGTTTTCTAACTTAAAACAAAGACGAAAACTATAACCACTGGGTTGAATTTTTTAAGTAGGACTTTTTCGCTTTGATCATCTTGATTTCCCTTTTAACTTGAGATCCAAGTACGCAACCCCCATAGATCATAAGCATACATGTTAATGCTCTTAATGCGTACGAGACTTATTTTTCCACAAGGCCATAGCTAGCCAATTACGACGATTGCTGATCAAACTATATTTTTACCAAAACGTTCCGGTAGCATACATGATCTTCGACGACCCCTATCTTCGAGTATAGAACCACACGAAGTTAATTATCTCTCTCGCACTAAGAAAGTCATGCTTTATATGATCAATGTTAATGTCTTGGCTCATGGTGTATGTTAAGAACTCGATTTCATTCTCTCCTTACATTAGGAAGAAGGTTTCTGTATGAATGATTATGACACTCAAAAAATGGAATTTTCAAGTTTCTTGTGATCAAACTTTCATTAGCACTACGAAAATTTCATTAGCAAGTCAATGATATTACATTTCTAGCAAAAAAAAAAAGAAATGATTATTACAAAAGAAAATAATTGTCCACGTCTGTCATCCTTCTAGCCAAAAGAGTTGCACGTACAGACGTTATCATATGGGGTATAATAGGGTGTATTATTAGAAGTGTCATTAAACATATTTCCTCTTTGGATGAAATAATTATATGTAGATGCATAGGTAAGATGTTGAAAGCACAGAAGGAAAAGCAATGGCATGTGTTCATGAGAAAAGACTAGACGTAGCCTCCATTATTACGGAAGCATTATATTTATACAGTGTTCTACCTCTTTTACATTATATACACTGCATCCATATTAAATGCACTCCCATATTGTTATTATTCTCTCAGTTCATCTTCGTTGCAAACTTCATTTTTATCGAACTTTGCATAGAAAAGGCAAGAACATAAATAGAGTCAAAAGTAATGGTTTTGAACCTCAAGTATATGCGAAAGCTACAACGAAAACAATGCTTATAATTGATGTGGTTTCCTAGAGGAGTGGTTCATTTATGTTACTTATATTTTTATACTTGGAGTATACAAGCAAATTGAGTTTTCTAAAAATGTAAGAACATGAATACTAAATAAATTTCATTAAGAATAAAAATCGACAAAATGGTATACAAATTTGCAATTGAAGAACTTTTTTTGCTGTGATTACTAGTTTATTTTAGCGAAACCACATAGTCATTTTATAATTAAAAATTCCACTATTTTGCATAGTTTTTTTTTAACGTTGATTTATTATGATCATACAATTTCGCATAGTTTATAGAGAATAAAATAAATATGTTTGATACAATATTTTGTTTACAAGGAAACCGACTTTTCAACAACTATATAATACTTTAATGGCTATTAGCCTATTATCAAATTAAATATCGACAATACGAAAGATTCTAAAAATTGATAGTTCAATCTACACGGGAGATTATGTCGGTTTTTGCAACAAGCCAAGAATATGATTATGCACATAGCATTAGACTATCGTATTTGTGTTTTACGTACAATAAATAAAATATGCATGTCATATATCATTCTCAAATAAAATATGCATGTCATATATCATTCTCATATATACATACATAAAAGATTAGTCTTGGTGAATGATTTTTGACAACTATGACCTTGACATATGAGGAAACCTCACATTCAATTGAACCGTGAAGAATATATTCACGAATATTCACAAGCAAAACCAAAACTTCTAATTCTGAGATGAGAATGATTATGCCATTCGACTAATAGTAAATGTTTAGTGTTGGAAAATAATAATTAAAAGGTTAATTTAAGACAGGCGTGAGCATAAGGCATCATAAACAAATGATGGTGAACACTGACTATGGGGTCCAAACCTCCATAATTGCACCCTTGTGCTTCCTTCTCTTCTTCTTTTTTTTTCTCCTTTCTTCGTAAACTTATTTATAGTTTCCGGTTTAACCTCTTTTTCTTTTCATTTGAGTAAACTTTTTTTCGTTGGCAAGTTGCAAAACTTATTTGAATTATTTGGAATGTAAAAGTAGTGTCTAAGAATAAGTTCTGTCAGTGAAAAAGGGGAATGATTTTGGTCGTTTTCAGGCCTCTTTTTCTTGTTGTTTGCTTCTTGAGTCGCCATATACAAGACTCCAAAGAAATGGACTATATACTAGTTTGGATGTTTTGTGATAGTGGTGTGAATTTGGTGATAGTAACCAGTAAGAGCATCTCCAACCCATAACACTATTATAGTGTCAAAACCACACTATTTTAGTGTAATTTCAGCACTAAAAAAAAGTTCTTCTCCAACCATAACACCAAATTTCACACTAAAAGCTATTTTATAATATTATATGTATTTATATTTTTATTTGTCATTTATTTAATTGTCTACTTTATTAATAAATTAAGTGAATAGTGTTTTAGTGGAGTGAATAGTGTTTTAGTGTGGTGAATAGTGTCACACCAAATTTGGTGTGAAATTATAGTGTTGCACTAAAATAGTGTAATTTTTAGTGTTGGGTTGGAGAAGGTTTTAGTGTCAAAATCACACTAAAATAGTGTTTTGGAGTTGGGTTGGAGATGACCTAAGCAACATGTGCCGAATGAAAATTTTAAATGGGTCCACAAAAGCCAATTATCCAAATTTAAATAGCAGAAATTAATGCATTTGTTGGGGGTCAAAATATTGTTTTTTTTGTAACAAGTCAAAAATATTGTATAATCCAATGTTATATATTGTAATGTAACTATGAAACTAGCAGCTATAAATTTACGAGTGAGAGACTTTAATCAGGTAATGATGTTACATGCTAAACATACCCAAATCTCTTTAAGTTAATCATAGCTTATTAATGATACATATGTATGTTTTTCTCACTTCAATCTAAATCTCTAAACAGAGTATAGTGACATAATTATGCTGCAAAGTTTTTTTTAAATCATGTGTAATTGGAACCATTTACAAAATCAAACGATGGCCAACTTAATTTGACGAGGAAAATGATGATTAATAACTAAAATGAATCCAGTTGGTGAAGAGAAAGAAGAGATTGTCGTCCAGGTTTTATGCTCATAAAGCAACACATGAGTGTTTTTACCTAACACCCTATTTCTATACACTTGCTTTTTTTGGGCCATAAGTGGCCTCACCTAATTTTTCCATATTCTAATTCTAACGTTACGATCTTAATTTATGCTAATCCCCGTGTCCTTTTTAGAAATCATGCGAATAGCCAATTATCGCATAAATTCAACTTGTTATAATCTTGTAGTTGACTAATAAAATCATCATATTAGTGACATTTTGATAGTAAAAGTTAGTTGAAACTCGATGAAAAGACTTTACTAGGTGAGCACTACTTTATCTCATTAATTTGTCTTTGGGCTGGTACATTGATCGAATGTATACATTTTCATACATTGTTACGTGACAGAGTTGACAATAATCAAAACGCCCACGGTTTAAAGCCGATTCATTCTTTCTTCATCATTACAATAAAAACCAATAAAACTACAAATAAACTTAAAATTTTGAAATATTTCAAACTATGTTCTCTTTTAGAGAGTTCAATATGAGCCCAAATTACTGTAAACGTAATCAAAATCAAACTGAAAGAGAAAAAAAAGCCGGATTGAATCCCTGAAAACCATGCATGATGATACTCTCAACACATTTAGGATAAGGTCCAAAATATAAACACACAACTCAAGTCCATAATGTGAGACTGTGAACCTATCTCAAAACTGTGAAACGTGATACTTGTAAACAGCTACAAATCGTAAAACGTGTTTCCCTCCACTCAGTAAACTTGAATAAGCACTGAAGTATTATAGCTACACAACCTCTGTTTTTTTTTTCTTGATAAAAATTACACAATCTCTGTTCTATTCCCCGCATGTAATTTATTATATATCTCTTTAGTTGATAGGATATTTTTGTATTGAAACTTGTTTTGTTATTACTCCATAACAAGAAAACAAAAAAGTTCTGAGAATTAAGCAGAAGCAAAAACAAAAATACAAAACAAACAAAAAGAAGATAAACCCATTTTCTAATAAGGGTTTTATTTCCTTGGATGTGTATCTTCCGGTTTAGCCGTCCCTGTGGCCACTTTAGCTACATCAGTGGCACTAGCCTCGGGCTTTTTCTTAGCATACATAACAGTGTACATGACTGCACCGGATATAGCTAATCCAGCGATAGCCATGGTGGTGTAACTGTATGGCAAGTTACGGCGTTGGTGGAGAACACCACCGGGATTACTCCCTGGTGGCCTCTTCGATGATTCAACCCCCGCAGCTTTCACTCCTTCCGGACTCATCTTCGTTGTATCCGCCGTTTTCCTCCAGTCATTTTCTCCAGCCATCTTTTTTTTTGGGGATCAATATCTTCTTGGGACTATTCTAACCAAAGGAAGAAACGGTGTTGCTTTAGTAAATGGGTTATGGAGATAGTAAGAGTCACGAAGACACGTAGCGTTGTTGAGTTTGATAATGTGTCTCAATAAGGGACACCTAGCTGATGCTGTTTATTTTCTGTAATAAACGTATTAGGCAGGTGTCACACCTTAAACATATAGTAGATTCATGTGCAAATGTATACTTCTTTACTTTTTATATGGAAGTTTCTGTGGGTCTTCCGCGTCTTGTGGGCTTTGTGGAGATATGTTCTTGACTTATCTTTTTCAACCCAACACTATAGAAGCCCAGCTAAACTGGCAATCAAAAGAAAGTAAAAAACAGACACATGACCAGTCTTCCTTCCTAGAAGACTGTGTAATCAGTAATGATCAGATTCCAGGTCTTGTCTCTTACCTAGCCGTTACGCCACCTTCATCAACGGCTACATCAAACATTTTTCATCTTTTCCTTTAATTTCCATTAACTTCAACGGCTAGTCCTCATTTCAAGTCCCTCACCAGATCTATAAAAACCACACAAGCTCCTCACAGACTATTCATCTCCAACTCATTCAAACACATTCTTACAAACTAACACTTTTGTGGTGATTAAACTCAGTAGAGAACCAATGGCTTCTTCTTCTCTTCTAGTCACCATCTTCCTCTGCATGTTCTTCTTGTCTGTAAATGCCAATGAGGTAACCGTCGGTGGAAAATCCGGTGACTGGAAGATCCCTCCTTCCTCTTCTGACTCTTTCAACGACTGGTCTCAAAAGGCTCGCTTCAAAGTTGGCGACTTTCTCGGTATACATTCAACTTCTCATCACTATCTCTAATCCTTACAAAACCCATAAGCCCATTTTCATCAATTTACTTATTTTTTGTAATCTTCGATGTTACTCTGTTTCTAACATTGTCACATGTTAATTTCAGTTTTCAGCTACGAAGCTGGTAAAGATTCGGTGCTGCAAGTGACAAGAGAGGCTTACGAGAAATGCAACACCACGAGCCCGAAAGCCAGCTACACCGACGGGAACACCAAAGTGAAGCTAGAACAACCCGGTCCGGTCTACTTCATAAGTGGAACACAAGGTCACTGTCAAAAGGGGCAGAAGCTACGCCTTGTGGTAGTCACTCCTCGTAGCTCTCTCTCACCGGCTCCTTCTCCATCTGATGGTCCCGCCGTTGCTCCTACTAGTGGCGCTGCTAAGCTCACCGGCGTCTTCAGTGTTCTGGGCCTTGTTCTTGGACTCTGGGCCTTGTTCTGAGAGAGCAGAGATCTTTTCAGTTTTTTTTTTTAAGTTTTAGTCTTGAATTCTATTCTATTTATTAATTTTCAAATATGAAGCAGAGATCTTTGCTATCTATCCCTAGTCTTGTTGTTACTAATTCAGAATTCACAAGATTAAATTAAACTATTATCCCTTTATATAATTGGAATGCCTTTGCACTTATTTAAATTAAAAATTACAAAGAATTCAAACATATGTAAAAAATTTAAGCAAACCAAAAAAAGCAACATGCTTCTAGTCTAGGTAATAATAGGTAATGAATGTGCTAAATTCATTGTTGGGCCTAAAGAAGGTAACATGTTTTCTACAAATGAGCCACTATTGGGCCTCAAGATATTTTGGGAGGTAGCTAGTGGAGCGAGCCACTGAGATTTTATCCTTTCGACAAGATTTTAATCAAAAAATCCCCGGTTCACCGTAATCACCAGCTCCGTAGTGTTGTTGCCGTCTGGTGAACGGAGACGTATCCAAATCTCCATGACTATTCATCTTATCTTCGTCTTCGTGTTTTGTTAGTCACAGCTTCTCCACTTTGAAATGTGATATTGCTCTTAATTTTTTAAAAAAAGAAAGATGACAGCTTTACTCTGCTCCACGAGTCTCTGCGGCGATATAACGGTCAGTGACACTTTCCTCGTTAGTAACATCAAAGAGAAACGCAACAGTTTGCTTAACGGCGGATTAAAGTTCCACACTTTAAAGCTTGGGTCTCTGTTCCACCGCAAGAAACAGAGAAACACCATGAAAGGCTCCGACTTTTCGGTTTCAATGATAAACAAAAAGAAGAAGTTCAAATCCTCAGGTGAAGAAGAAGTCGCCAAGATTCTAAAGTCGCTTCCCGATACTGCTTCCGCGTTTTCCTATTTCAAAGAGGTAGCTCAGAGTCACACCACAGAGACTTGCAACTACATCCTCGAAGCTCTAAGACTCGATGGGAAACTCCAGGAGATGGCTTACGTGTTCGATATGATGCAGAAACGAGTCATAAAGAGAGACGCCACCACTTTCTTGACTATCTTCAAGTCTCTCTCTCTCAAAGGTGGGTTGCGGCAAGCGCCTTATGCACTAACGAAGATGAGAGACTCTGGTTTCCCTTTGAACGCGTATTCATACAACGGTTTGATTCATCTTCTTCTCAAGTCTAGGCTTTGTGTAGAGGCGATGGAGGTTTATAGAAGCATGATCTTTAACGGTTTCAAGCCTAGCTTGCAGACGTACTCTTCACTCATGGTAGGACTAGGGAAAAGAAGAGACATTGACTCTGTGATGAGTTTGCTCAAAGAGATGGAGACGTTGGGGCTAAAGCCTAACGTCTACACGTTCACGATATGTATCCGTGTCCTCGGTAGAGCGGGGAAGATCAACGAAGCGTATGGTATACTCAAGAGGATGGATGAGGAAGGGTGTGGACCCGATGTGGTTACCTACACTGTTCTCATCGACGCGCTTTGCACCGCTGGGAAGCTGGACTGCGCTAAGGAGGTTTTCTCCATGATGAAAACGGGAAGACACAAACCGGACCGTGTGACTTACATCACTTTGCTGGATAGGTTTAGTGATAGCAGAGATTTGGAGTCGGTGAGGCGGTTTTGGAGCGAGATGGAGAATGATGGGCATGTCCCTGACGTTGTAACGTTCACTATTCTAGTGGACGCTTTGTGCAAAGGTGGGAGGTTTAGTGAAGCGTTTGAGATTTTAGATGTGATGAGGGAGCGAGGTGTGTTACCGAATCTTCACACATACAACACGTTGATCTGTGGTTTACTAAGAGTTCATAAGTTAGACGATGCGCTTGAGGTTTTTGATAATATGGAGTCTTTTAGTGTTACCCCTACTGCGTACACCTACATTGTTTTTATTGATTACTATGGGAAGACTGGAGATTCAGTCAGCGCTCTGGAGACTTTCGAGAAGATGAAGAGTAAAGGAATAGCTCCGAACATTGTGGCGTGTAACGCGTCTCTCTACAGTTTAGCTAAAGCAGGAAAGGATAAAGAAGCGAAACAAATCTTCTACGGGTTGAAGAACATTGGTCTTGCACCTGACTCGGTGACGTACAACATGATGATGAAGTGCTATAGCAAGGTTGGGGAAGTAGATGAAGCTATTAAGCTGATGTCAGAGATGCTGGAAAACGAGTGTGAGCCTGATGTGATCGTTGTCAACTCTCTGATCAACACTCTTTACAAAGGTGATAGAGTGGACGAGGCGTGGGAGATGTTTACTAGGATGGAGGAGATGAAGCTCAAGCCTACGGTTGTGACTTACAACACTCTCCTCTCGGGTTTGGGGAAGAACGGAAAGATCCGAGAGGCGATTGAGTTGTTTGAAGTGATGGAGGAGAAAGGATGTCCGCCTAATACGGTGACGTTCAACACTCTCTTGGACTGTCTTTGCAAAAACGACGAGGTGATGGTGGCGTTGAAGATGTTCTTCAAGATGAGTTGCGTCCCTGATGTTTGTACTTACAATACTATTATATACGGTTTGATGAAGAAGGGTCGAGTTAAAGATGCGATGTGTTTCTTCCACCAGATGAAGAAGCTTGTGGGGCCTGACTTTGTTACACTATGCACTCTTCTTCCGGGTGTTGTCAAGGCGGGTTTAATCGAAGACGCTTACAAGATCATCACCAGCTTTCTTCACAGCTCTGAAGATCAGCCGGCTAGTCTCTTCTGGGAAGACTGATATACCTTGGAGGGTTTATACTCGTAGACAGAAGAAGCAGAATAACTTGGAAGAGAAGAAGGCATGAGAAAGACGTGAAGAAGAAGAAAGAGTTTAGGATTGATTCAAATAATACTTGTAAACAATATAATAGTTGGTGTGGGCCTTAGTCTATAAAAGGACCCATAGGGTGGATAGGTGGGCTTATGCAATTTGGTAGAATTGTGTCTGGGCTTGTTTCTCGGGTGTGAGAGCAAGAGTGGCAGTTACGGAGTCTCGAGTCGAGTCTTTGTAGTTGAGAGGTACGGTTACAGTTGATTAATACATCGATACTCTATCAAATTGGTGCGTCGTGAGCGTTTTGGATCGCACATTCGCGAGATCTACGAGACGAAGATGCCTCCGAAGCAGTCGCAATCGGCGGATCTCCAGATTCAGGCGTCCAGCTTAGACGCGCTTACGACGATGATGCAGAAGCATATCGCAGCTCAGGATCAGACGAATCAGCTGGTTCAAGAATCGTTGACGGAGATCAGGGAGAAACTGGCTGGTTTACAGAAGACAAAAGATCGCGGAAAGGATTCAATCGAGGATCTTGAAAACGCAGATCCGAACGTTCCGGTACACGAGAATCAGGTACGATCTTCGAACTCGGAACCTGGCCGTAGTTTTAGGATGGAGGAGAACCGGAATAGAGAAGTGTTGGTTGAATCACGGGAGGGATTTGTGAAACGTGTTGAGTTGCCAATCTTTAGCGGTGAGGACATTTATGGTTGGATTGCGTTAGCTGAACGCTATTTCAGAATTGGAGGTTACAGAGAAGCGGCGAAGTTAGATTTGGTATCAATGAGTCTTGGTGGTGATGTGTTGAGTTGGTTTAACAGTGAGGTTCATCGAAGACCTTTTCGAAGCTGGTTTGAGTTTAAAGAAAGGATGATAGCGAGATTCAGTAAAGTAAAGATTCGAGATCCGAGTCAACCGTTCTTTGCTTTGCGACAGTCGGGATCAGTAGCGGAGTATATACACCAGTTTGAAGATTTATCAACGCAAGTGACGGGTTTGACTGATAGTCAACTTGAAGGGATTTTCATGAATGGGTTAACACCGGAGATGCAAGAAGTTGTTAATATGTGTAAGCCGTTTGACCTTCCAGAGATGATTGCTACGGCGTATCAGATGGAATCAAGTTCTTTACACAGTGTTGTCAAGAAAGAAATGCAGCTGACGAAAAGAAACAATCAAGGAGGACAGAAACCTTATACAAGTCACAACAGTCAAAACGGCTGGAAACCGAAGACGGTGACTCAAAACAATGTTCAAAGACCACAAGTTCGCTTAACAGAAGCCCAAATTACCGAGAAGGAGAGACTGGGACTCTGTTTTAAATGCGATGCTAAATGGTCTAAGCAGCATCTCTGTCCGAATGCTTCTCTACAAGTGTTAGTTGTCCTCAATGGTATGGAAGTAGAAGTGATGGATCCAGATCATATTGACGTGGAGGAAGATGATATAGTATGGGAACCTCAGTTAAGAGCAATTTCTTTGAATTCTTTTTGGGGCTTGACATCACCTACAACGACTAAATTGCGTGGAGTGTTGAAGAAGCAATCTGTAGTAGTGATGTTAGACAGTGGGGCGACGCATAACTTCATCTCTCCTGCGATGTTACAGAGGGCTCATCTGAAGACATCAACAAGACCGGGATTAGAGATACTGTTGGGAACTGGGGTATCAGTACACAGTTATGGCGTGTGTGAAAATGTAGAGATCACATTGCAAGGAGCTACGTTCATTACCAACTTCATCGTATTGGAACTTGGTAAAGTGGATGTGATACTTGGAGTCCAATGGCTGCGAACCTTAGGGACGTGTCAAATCGATTGGGAGAAACATGAATACTCTTTTGTGCATGATGGAAAACATGTAACGTTAGTGGGTGATCCTTCGTTACATTCATCACAACAGTCCTTAAAGACAATGCAACCGGAGTCTGAAATTCCAGTAGAGTTGATGAGAGTATTGAAGCAGTTTGAGGAGGTGTTTGATGAGCCAAAAGAATTACCTCCGATACGTGGAAGAGAGCATGCTATAAACCTGTTACCGGGTTCTGGTGCTATCAGTGTGAGACCGTACCGATACCCTCACGCTCATAAGGAAATCATGGAGAACGCAGTGAAGGAAATGTTGGCTACAGGAGCAATACGACCAAGCCACAGTCCTTATTCAAGTCCGGTACTACTTGTTAAGAAAAAGGACAAGTCTTGGCGCTTCTGTGTGGATTATAGAGCATTGAACAGAGCCACCATAGCTGATAAATATCCAATTCCGATGATTGATCAGCTATTAGATGAACTGCATGGAGCTAAGATCTTTTCAAAACTCGATCTACGGTCTGGTTACCATCAGATCCGAATGAAGGAAGAAGATATTGAAAAGACGGCATTCCGAACGCATGACAGTCACTATGAATTTCTTGTGATGCCGTTCGGACTGACAAATGCTCCCGCGACGTTTCAGGCTTTGATGAATGAGGTGTTCAAGCCGTTCCTGAGACAGTTCGTGTTAGTTTTTTTTGATGACATATTAATATACAGTTCATCTGTGGAGGAACATGAGAAACAATTGGCAATGGTTCTGCAAGTGTTTAAGTAGCAAAAACTATTTGCGAACAGAAAGAAGTGTACATTTGGACAGAGCAGTGTGGAGTATTTGGGACATATAATATCCTGTGATGGTGTGGCAACTGATCCTCAGAAGATTGCAGCTGTGGTTCAGTGGCCGAATCCGCGTACGGTTAAAGACCTCAGGGGATTTTTGGGTTTAACAGGATACTACAGAAAGTTCGTTCAAGCTTACGGCATGATAGCAAGGCCGTTAACAGAACTGTTAAAAAAGGAACAATTTTTATGGTCTACAGTTTCACAGACTGCCTTCGACAATCTGAAATCTGCAATGGTTTCAGCACCTGTGCTTGCCTTGCCGGATTTTACTAAGATGTTCATCATCGAGTCTGATGCATCGGGTTATGGTCTGGGGGCTGTCTTGATGCAGGACAGACATCCCATAGCGTTCTTTAGTCATGCTCTTACGGAGAGAGAACAGATGAAGCCGATATATGAGCGTGAGTTAATGGCGATAGTGATGTCAATTCAAAAGTGGCGACATTACTTGTTGGGAAGACGTTTCTTGGTGAGAACGGATCAGAGCAGTCTCAAATTTCTGCTGGAGCAGCGTGAGGTGACGTTGGACTATCAGAGGTGGCTGACCAAAATCATGGGCTATGAGTTTGATATTGAGTACAAAGTGGGAAGTGAGAACCGAGTTGCAGATGGGTTGTCTCGTATTGTCAACTACTCATCTTTCGAGTTACTGGCCTTGACAATATCGAAGGCTTTACAAATTGAGGATTTGTACAAGGAGATTGATGAGAGTGATGAGATGAAACTGATGATCAGTGACAAGACTGTGGATGTGGATGTGGAGAATGGATTTTTTGTGAAGGAAGGAAGGTTGTTGTATAAAGGTAGGCTAGTCATTCCGTCGAAATCAGCGTATATTCCATTGATACTGAAGGAATGTCACGATGGATTACTTGGGGGCCACTCAGGCGTCCTCAAGACATTACAACGTGTTAAAAGCACGTTCTACTGGTCCAAAATGAGACAGAGAGTACAGGCTTATGTTGCGGAGTGTGAAATCTGCCAAACTCACAAGTACTCTACACGGTCTCCTGCGGGTTTACTCCAACCAATCGAGCTTCCTACACAGATTTGGGAGGATTTATCCATGGACTTCATTGAAGGGTTGCCAATGTCTGGGGGAATCAATGTTATCTTTGTAGTGGTTGATCGCTTAAGCAAGTACAGCCACTTCATAGGAATGAAGCACCCCTTTACAGCGGCAGATGTGGCAAAGAAGTTTGTTCAGGAAGTGATTCGCCTGCATGGCTACCCAAAATCAATAATATCTGATCGAGATAAGATTTTTTTGAGCGGCTTTTGGAAGGAATGTTTTAAAGCTTCGGGTACCAGGCTAAGGTTCAGTACAGCGTTCCATCCTCAATCTGATGGTCAGACAGAGGTTATTAATCGATGTCTTGAAACCTACCTCCGCTGTTTTGCTTCCTCTCATCCCAAGAGTTGGTCAAAATTTTTAGCTTGGGCCGAGCTGTGGTACAATACTTCTTTCCATAAGTCGACGCAATGCACACCTTTCAAACTGGTATATGGCAGAGAGCCACCGGCATTGGTGAGTTACGAGCGAGGGTCGACAAATAACTTTGAGTTGGAAGAGATGTTGATAGAGAGAGATAGGGTGTTGGCTGAAGTTAAGCAACATCTTATTCGTGCTCAGAGTATTATGAAGAACAATGCTGACAAGAAGAGAAGGGATTTAGAGTTGAATGTGGGTTCAATGGTTTATTTGAAACTTAGACCATATCGTCAGCAGTCGGTGAGTAGAAGGTTATGTCAGAAGTTGGCAGCAAGGTATTATGGTCCTTTCGAAGTGCTGGAGAGAATTGGGAAGGTTGCTTATCGGTTGAGACTTCCCGAAGGATCACGCATCCACCCGGTTTTTCATGTCTCTCAACTTAAACCAGTGGTGGGGGCTAATCAGGTGGTGACACCTTTACCACCTACCTTGTCACCAAGTGAGGATTTGGTAGTGGAACCGGAGGAGCTATTGAGTAGTCGTTATGACGAAGCAGGTCATTTGGAGGTGTTGGTAAAGTGGCGTAATTTGCCTGATCATGAGAATACTTGGATGCGTATGGTGGAATTGAAACAGCAGTTTCCTGATTCATCGCTTGAGGACAAGCTAGTTCTGCGAAACGGGGGTATTGATATACCTTGGAGGGTTTATACTCGTAGACAGAAGAAGCAGAATAACTTGGAAGAGAAGAAGGCATGAGAAAGACGTGAAGAAGAAGAAAGAGTTTAGGATTGATTCAAATAATTCTTGTAAACAATATAATAGTTGGTGTGGGCCTTAGTCTATAAAAGGACCCATAGGGTGGATAGGTGGGCTTATGCAATTTGGTAGAATTGTGTCTGGGCTTGTTTCTCGGGTGTGAGAGCAAGAGTGGCAGTTACGGAGTCTCGAGTCGAGTCTTTGTAGTTGAGAGGTACGGTTACAGTTGATTAATACATCGATACTCTATCAAAGACTTGATGGGATCTGTCTTGGCTGAAGGTGGAGTAGAGAACGCCGTTTTGTTTTCTGAGAGGTTGGTTGTTAATGGAGTTTGTAGAGATGGTGAATCAATCCTGGTGCCGATGGTGAGATACTGTTTGAAACATGGTGATAATCCCTCAGGTGCTAGAACGTTATTCGAGAGATTCACTAAAGATCTTGGTGTTAAACCGAAACTTCCGGTTTATAATCTGTTGATCAGTGGCCTTCTTGAAGCTGATATGATTGAAGTAGCTCAAGAACTGTTCCTAGAGATGAAGAGTAGTGGTTGTTGCATCCCTGATGTTGCTACATACAACTTCTTGCTCGATGCTTACGGAAAATCAGGAAAATTGGAAGAACTCTTTGAGATGTATAAGGAGATGTCTTCTCATGAGTGTGTACCGAACACAATCACTCACAACATTGTCATCTCCGGGCTAGTGAAAGCTGGGAATGTGGATGAAGCTCTTGATTTATACTATGACCTTATCAGTGATGGAGACTTCTCTCCGAGTGTTTGCACGTATGGTCCTCTCATCGATGGTCTTTCAAAGTCGGGGAGATTGTATGAAGCGAAGCAACTCTTTGAAGGGATGTTGGACTATGGATGCAGCCCAAACTGTGCTATCTACAACATCCTCATCAACGGGTTTGGCAAAGCTGGCGAGGCTGACACGGCTTGCAAGTTATTCAAAAGGATGGTTAGAGAAGGAGTGAGATCGGATCTCAAGACTTACTCGGTTCTTGTGGATTGTCTTTGTATGGTAGGTAGAGTGGACGAAGCCTTGCGTTACTTCAAGGAGGTGACGGAGTCAGGGCTAGACCCTGATGTGGTGTGTTACAATCTCATAATCAACGGACTAGGGAAGTCTCGGAGGCTTGAAGAAGCTCTTGAGCTTTACAATGAGATGAAGAGCAGCAGGGGGATCACTCCGGATCTTTACACTTACAACTCGTTGATTCTGAATCTTGGTATCGCGGGGATGGTGGAAGAAGCTGGGAAGGTTTATAGTGAGATACAGAGGGTGGGTCTTGAGCCGAATGTGTTTACGTTTAACGCGTTGATCCGTGGATACAGTCTGTGTGGGAAACCTCAGCACGCTTACGCTGTGTACCAGACGATGGTGACTGGTGGTTTTAGTCCCAACACAGGAACATATGAACAGCTACCGAATAGAGGTTGACAATTTTTACACGGCTAATACAGTTAGAGCTCTCTGCACTAAGTGGAGCATCTGCAGAACAGTTTGTCATGTAAAGTGTACAAAACATAAGGTTGTGTAAATGTCATACTCCTGTTTCAAAAATATTATCTGTTAGAGAAAAAAATTGTTTCAAAAAGATAAATTATATTACATTTTAAATATATTTTTATTAACTAAAATTGTAATTTTAAAAAAAAATTAATTATGATTATTATATTGTGCTAAAAATTATGGAAATAGTTAAACACAAAAATAATATATTTATAATCAAAATATATATCTTATATGAATAAATTTTTTAAAACGTGTAACATTTTGAAACATAAAGAATATTATTTTGTTTGTGTTTACATGATACTTTTTTTTTTATTAGACCATATATACTTACTCATCTAAGAATTAAAAAATAGTTCCAAGAGAAAGTGTGTATATGGAGAATCTATCAAGCCATAGCAATCCTAAGTAGATAAGATTATGGTTAATATTTGATACTATCAACGTTTTGGTTTTGAGATGCTACAGGACACCAAGAAGTTACTTGAGGCATAAATAAACTGTTCATAAGTTGATTGATAGTGTTTCAATAACCTGGAGGTGGTACATAAATTTCCCGGTTTATGATGGTAGACCCGAATTTCAAATAAACTTTTCGGAGACATCCGATTATTATAATGATATGTAGACACAACACACAATGACACAAAGAACATCATCTCATATAATGATTAGAAGATTAACGTTGGCGTCTAGAAGATGAGTCTTTACGTGACTGTGGCAGAAACCTATGGCGGAGATAAACGGGTGGAGACACCTGCGAGGACCGTCGAGATACGCGGGCCGGAGGAGGGCGTCTCCTTCTAGCATTACGAAGAGCTGGCCGTGGTTGTTGACATTCTTCGTCGGGGAGACCGACGAAGCCTAAGTATGATGGGGTACTGGTATACGAGAGGAAGGTGTCTCTGATTTGGTTAAACAATAACTCCTCCACATCTACCATCATGCGATCATATATCGCCGATACTGCTAGTGCTAGGTCCTGTGGGATGGGATGGATAACCAAGTCATCGCCCGTCGTGATCTCATCGTGTTGCTCTAACCGAACAACCCTCTCGCTCGACTCCTCCATGTTTTCTACTCAACGTAATCGAAGGTTTAAAGACTATATACAACAACACAATTTAAGATAATGGTTAAGTAATCAGAGGGAAACTTTCTTTGGTTAAGTTAGCGGCAATTAAATATGTAATTTACATGTTTTGATTTCTTTTATTTCATTATTATCAACTTGGTTGATAAATATTGACTTTATATTGCTTCAAGAAGAATATAATCTTTTGAATATTTTGAAACGGCTGACTGGAATATTTAATTCGATTTTCTTTATCACATCTAGTTTCTTTGTGCCTATATTATACAACAAAATAAGTTTTAGAAAAGAAGGAAATGCTCTTCACAAGAAATGATTTTAAGTGGCTAGCTTATCAAGAAGAGCCAATTACCAGGTAATACTTCAGTTTCTTAAGATGATGACTTGATAACATTGAACTTGGACAATTTCAGGATTCAGGATTCAGGCAAAATTCAGTCGCAACGACATATCAATACTATTAAAACAGGAACATGCCCCATTGATTTAGTTGAGTTCATTTTAAAAAAATACAGCATCAATATGTAACTGCTTATATAACTTTTATTTATACGACATCTAAGAAACAAAACTGTTCCATAACCAAGTCCTACTTTTAAGGAGATGGATTATGAATGGCAAAACAGAATCTATGTTTTGTTTACCAATTGAGCTTCCCGATTTTTTAGCTTAACTAGAATTGGTTGTTAACAATTAAAGTGGGCTTTTCATTTACATTGGATCAAACATTATAAACCTATTTTTATTTGCATCATAAATTATTATGTGTAATAATAACATTTTATAAATCATTATATATAAAATCAAATGATGAAAATTTAATGGAAAACTATTTTTACAAATATTTAATTACACTATTTAATTACTAAACAAATTTGTAACTATGCTTTATTATTTTTTTTTTAAAAATAAAAAATTTATAACTGTTTAGATAAAAAATCAAAATTAATGCATGAAATGACTATGGAACAAGTGTATACTTTGGCAACCTCACAAATTTAATAGAACTAGGTGTTTTGCCCGCGATGCGGGCTTAAACATTTTCATAAATTTTTGAAAAGTTCTTTGTACACTATCTTCATTATACTGAAATAAATTTTAAAATAACTCAAAATTATATTTTTAATTATATAATTAAAAAAAATTATTTGATAAGTATTTAATTATATAATTTATGTTTTTAAATTTTTACTAAAATACTTTTTCAGATAACAATACAATATATATATAGATATAATTTTTTTTAATTATTTTTTAGATTATGGATAATTCAATATTCTATTTTTAATTATATAATTAAAAATTTTATTTGATTAATATTTAGTTATATAATTTATGTTTTTAACTTTTGACTATAAGACTTTTTCAGATAACAATACAATATATACATAAATTATCTCTGTTTAAATTATATTTCAGATTTTGGATAATTCTTACTATTATTAATTTTAATCAATTATCTAATCAAATAAATTGAAATTTCGTTTAAATTTTTTAGTTTATTTATATATTTTATTCATTAAGGGTATAAACGATATTAACCACTCTAATTTTTAACGTGAGAGCTCGATTCTAAAAATTTACTTCGCAAATAATAGTATAGATTAACAAAAGTTCTTACTAAACTTTTTAAAAAATATTATACACAAATATGATTACAAAAAAAAAACTACAAATATGATTACAAAAGACACAAATATGAATATTTCATTTCTAACAAAGAAAATACAAACAAAAAATATAACCGCCCTCTGAAGGGCGGGTCAAAATCTAGTAACCAATTAAATTATTAGTGTACGTATTCCGATACTGGATGTGCACAAAAACAATTCTATATCCACATCCTACTCACCTTATAATGAGTCAAACATTGTTTAATATCCTGACTCTAGACTAGAACAATCATATATACATATGTGAAGCCTGCGGCAATCAATTGATAAAACATGACACGAAAACCGTAAATCAACATCCCAAAAGATTACAAGTTAATAGGTTACCATAAACAGTGCGTTCATCTCTGGCATAGACAATCCAAACCTGAAACAGGATGAACAGAAATACATCAGAAGGTCGATCGATAGCACAGTCTCGTAACATAACATATCCATCTGATCAAAAGACAAGATTACTTACTACAACATGAAAACCAAACAAAGTAACTTGTTCACACAAGGGCGTTATTTGATGCTCTTTGATTATGTCTTCCTAGTTCACGCAAAAGGGCACCTCATATGAATGCAAACAAAAGTTTTGGTCATAACTTGTAACATTAATGTAAGGCAAAACGTAAAACAATATGCCATTTCAGATGACATAATTACCATCATGTGACAATTTCCATCTAGCTCAACCTTATATTATATCGATCCTTATAAGAAACATGCCACTTGAGAATAAATATCATACATTTCACACGTATCAGAAAGCACCATCTTTCAAGGAGCATGAAAGTTTACAACCAAAACCGAATCAACCAAAACAGAAGATTCGACGGTACAACAAAAGTAAAACGCACTAAGAAACCTCGAGATAAAGCCTATAAGAGGCGAGTCAAGCTCAGCAAGATGAAGAACCCCATGGAGAAATTTCACCTTAATCCCTAAGGCGATTGTTCGCAAGAACAATTGATAGTCGTCGACTGTTACCCAGCAAGAGCTTTTGGTGAGAAGCTCCAGGACCTTGGGTAACACCGATAAGAAGAAGTCCTATTCATAACCTCATCACTCACAAACAAATCCCAAGTTTAAATTGTTCTATCTCTGTCATCGATAAGAGACTATCAATAAATTTGCAACCAGGGAATAGTGTTTTGGCTTAAATAAATAAGAATTTGATCTGGGTGACCAAAAAATCACATTTTAATCTTCTTCAATATTTAGTAATGGAAACGCACACAGTAAGGATTCACAAAGCAACTCCGTACTGTAGTTTTTAACCACTATACTGAATTGTTCTTCAAAATTTAGTAATGCAAACGCATACATGAAGCATTCATAAAGCAATGCAAGTACTGTAAATTTCTTAACCATTATATTGAATTGGTTCTTCTCAGCAAATGCATATACAAACCGCATCTGGACCCCAAAATTACATGAAGAGTTTCGAAAACACACACAAATTAATGTGTCTATATGGTTGTTTACAGGATTAAATGCGAAAAACAAAAACATGTTCCTATATATATCAAGAACCAAACCCACAAAAACATTCTCGCAAAATTCACAGCGTGATCACATGGAATCAGTTATATATAAATTGGATACCATCTATACCACAATTCAACTATTGATAACATAATAGTTTAACTTAGATACATGATTACATATTTCAGGGAATCAAAATGTACGAGCACACAAAATAAATAAGCTAGAAAACCAATAAACTGGATCATGAACAGTACTCTTGCAAGATCCATGATTGAAAATAGATGTGATCAAATGAAGCAAAGGATAGCTCTAAACATAATTATGAATCAAGAGACTAGATCACGGGTTATAAAAGCTAATGAGAAACCGATAAAACAGAAGGAAAAGCTAACCATATAATAATACTAGGGCCGGCCCGCCCTACGGGCGGAAAGCTAGAAAAAAAAATATTTTATATGAATTTACATTAATTTATGAAGTATTTTTTTTTAAAAAAAATTGTAGATTAAAAATGATAGTATAAACCAAAAAAGAAATATCTAAGTATCTTAAATTTAGGTTCAAGGAAGTACACTTAAAAAGGGAAAAGTTAACAAACTTGAGACTCATCCAATCCACCTTGAATTATTATTTTCTTGCGGTTTTTGCATTGTCATATTTTGGTCAAATTGGATTTCATAGAACCAAGTAGCCACTCGAGAACAATCTGATTTCATCTTAGTCAGAGTTCAAAAACTACACACTATAACGTGTAAATAGCTAAAATATGTCTGAATTATTTATTTTTTAGCAAGAGAACATTAAGATAAGAAATCTTGAAACAGTTCAATTTAACTTGCATGCTTCTCAAGACCAACTAATGACCACTATTAGTCTACTAAAGAGTGTGAGTATGAGTATGAAAGTAGATACCTTTTAACCGTACACCACATGACCATTATAGAGCAAATACAAATCATGTCTCAAACTACTTACTTAAGTTAATCAAAATGATATACAGACAAAAACAGGCACTTTGACTTTAACCACACACCACATGAACACTCTATAGCAAACACAAATCATGTCTCAACCAAATGATATAAAAAGACGCACACTTTGAGAACATGAATGGGTTCCACCATAAAAAGCTAATGAATTCAAAAACTCAACTCACTTTGAACAGAGCAATAATCATACATTTTAAAAAAATTGTTTACTTCAACAAACGTCTCATGAAACCATTTAAAATGGTCTCACAAATGAAATGGTAAACAACGCAAAACACATTGAGCAGATGAACGGGTTCCATCAATAAAAGCTAATGACTTTCAAAAAGCTAAAAAGGGTTCCTTAAACCACTATGTAATTAAGCAACAATCAAATATCAGATACTTTATTATCTACTTTTCTATAAACGTAAATAGCGATTTTGAAAACAAACCAGTTCCTGCAGCTGGAAGGGCCTGCCTATAGCTCTTGTCTTGCACATCTCCAGCAGAGAACACACCAACCACACTCGTCTTAGTGGTACCAGGCTTGGTCACCACATACCCATCCTCATCAAGCTCAAGCTGGCTATCCAAGAACTTCGTTGCCCGCTCATGACCAATCGCAAAGAACAACCCAGACATTTTCAAATCCGAAACATCACCAGTAACAACGTTCTTCACCTTCAAACAACCAAACACGCCTTTCTATGTTGCATGATCTTCGTCGCCTTGAACGTACCTCGCCTCCTCCATCACCGAGTCTCCGCTGCCGATAACCACCAGAGACTTGTTCCTAAAGATCGGAGTGGTGCCGTCGCATACAGCACATGCCGAGATCCCCCGTTCCAGAAACCATCAGCGCCTTCGCCAGATCCGGCGAAGCTCAGCCGTTTCGCAACAGCTCCGGTTGAGATGATGACGGAATTGGTGCTTCGGCGAGCACCGTTCTTGAATCGGTGAAGAGCTTGAACAGCCTCGAGGAGAAATCAACCTTGGTGACCTCTCCGTGAAGATCTCGGTGCCAAACCTCTCTGATTGCTTCCGGAACTTGTCGACGATGTCGATGCCAAGGATGCCTAAGGGGAAGTTGGCACTACAAAAAAAGTCTACATTGATAGCACATTGTTACAATACGTTTTACTAAACAAAACTGCTATCGTAGATGATTTAAAAAATTTCGTATCATATAATAGCATTAGATAAATGCTATAAAAGAGTTTTAGTAAGCAGGAACTTAAAATTAGATATTCCGCTAAATACTTTGTGAAAATCTCATCACTAATCAATTTTCCTCTCTTTAATTCTCATTTTTCCCTCTCTTAAAAAGTAACCACTAAGGTGCAAGTGCGAGGATCCACTTTCTTTTAACTACAACCATTGATTAAAATAAATCTAATGGCCCAAAATGAACAAAGTGAAAAATGTGTTCTTCCTCTATCTCCTACCTTTCCTTTCGTATTCTCTATCTTTTTTTTTTCTTTTGAACAAAGGCTTAACTCTATCTCTTTTCTTATCTCATGTTCTTCATTCTTAAACAAAATTACCCCATAAACGAAATCTGTCACAGCCACCACCATCACCATAATCTCTGTCTCCTCGTTCTCTACCTCCGCTAACGAAGCTGTCTCAGCCACCATCACCATAACCTCCGCCGCTGCCACCATCTTCTTAATCTCCACCTCCTCGTTATCGTTCTCCGCTAATGAACTCTGTTTCAACCATCACCACGAAATATGGCTCAACCACTCTTTTATCTATTCTCTTATCAAAGCTTATTCTTGTCCAGATGCAGATTCATGAAGAAGATGGAGTTTTCTCCACCATGGATTCAAGATCTGATGCGAGTAATGAGAGATTGGCTGGAAGCGGAGACATGATGAAGCTACGGTGGAGGCGGTGAAGCCGAAGGAGTAGTAACGGAAGTTGGGCTTAGAGAGGAAGAAGACGACGAAATTCATGGTGGTGGTTAGCTGACCGCCGGGAGGCGAGGCTTGAGCTCCTGGCCCAATGCATCGATTCTTCAGGATTAGGCCCAGACACGCGATTACACAGTCCAAGCCCACACCAGAGTTAATGAAACGGTGAGTTTCATGTTCAGGACATGTGGCGCGATTGTATGAAGCGAGTTTCCAGGCTGGATTCGACGTGGCGCAACAGGAGGGACACAAACATTTTTTTATATATATAGATAGCTTGAATCGAGAAAATTAAGGATTCAAAAGCGTTAGGACCAGCCTAAGGAAAACTAGGTTAACGTTAATGGTCCCATGTTAATCTCGCTTAACCAAGCCTTAAACACATAGATTAAAGCATTTTCGATATTAATGATCTCATAGAATATAACGTTCAACAAGAATAAACAAAAAGCAAAATCGCATGCAATTAGTAACAAATCTAGGAATGTAAGAGCAAATTAGTATAGATATAATACCGTATATAATTTACCTATGGAGAGAGAAAGTGGGTGAGAGAGATGGGAACACAAAAGTGAGAGAGATGGGAACACAATCAAAGAAGAAAACGTGAACGGACCAAAAAGAATCGGTGCCGGAACCTGACAGATAGAGCAGTGAGCACGCAAGAGAAGCAAATGCATCGAACATGCAAAGTGCCTTTGTGTGCTCACTCTCTTCTGTCAGTTTCTTTGCGTTTTTCTAAAACTTGTCCCAAAACACTCACTCAATATGGCCTACCGACACAAATTGTGTAATCAGAGACCGAAGGCGTTTGAAAGAAGGAGACCCTGAGGCTGTAGAGTCAGATCTAAGAGGGCTTAGGGTAAGCAAGAAAGCCAGAGAGAATATTTATAACCAAAGGAAGAGAGGAAAGTTTTATTCATTTTTAGATACCCACAAATCTAGGAGTTTGACCAAATCGTGCGGAGAGGAAAATAAATTACCAAACAGGAAAGAACAAAGGAAATAAAGATTAGATTAAGAGAAAATGTGAAGAGAGAAAAAATCTATGTTAAAGAAGGAAACAAAAAACCTTATCTCTCCATGTCGCTCACTCTCTATCAAGAGTCTTATCTCTGTATTTGTTTTTTCTGTCTCTTTCTTCTCTCTCTCCCTCCTACATGCAATGGGACAGATGTATGGAAAGAGAGACATTTGCGTGGTATGGGATTGGATTGAACAGTACCATTGCAGTTCATAGTGGTCAAATCTCATAACCTATAAACGGCAACGACAATCCTATAAAAGATCTTGACTTTTGTGAATGAACTCTGGTCAAACTGGGAGATAATTACTTTTTGGGAATCAGTTCTTCGCTTGTATTAGAATAGTTATTCGCGTTTAACTTTTTTTGTTTTTAAGTATTTTCTTAACAACAGCCAATGAACAGACAAAACAAGGCCAAAAAAGCAACTCAACAGACAAAACAAACAAACAAAAATATCAGAGGTTGATGTGATATATCAATTGCGGAGATTAATTACGTCTAATTATCTGAACTATAGAAATACATCGTATATAGTTTAATGTATCACAGGCCTGTAGTTTAATATTTAAGCAAAAATGTAACTTAACTATCTAAACTAGAGCAATATTGCACCCTATATAGTTTAATATCACAGACTATTGTAGGGCTGGGCAAATAAACCGAACCCGAAAACCCGAACCGAATCTGATCCGATAAAAATGAATCCAAACCGATCCGAACCCGACGTAAATACCGAATGGGTCTTGTTTTGTGATATTTCGGGTTATGGGTATTATCCGAACCGAACCCGAATCTAAATGGATATCCGATAGAACCCGAAACATTCAAAATCTCGAAAAGATCTTGTACCAAACATGATCTCAATTCCTAATATGTATCCAAAATACACTAAGAAATATTGAACATCTAAAATACTTATCTATTACATAAAGGTTGTTGGTTCTATTACATGAAGGTTGATGGTTAAAGATGGTCGTTGAATCTTGAAGTATTTAGTTTTTGATTTTGTTTTCGTTAAACAATGTTTCTCATTTCATGAGAACTTGGTTTTCGTTTTATGTTTTTATTTATTTAGTTTTCTTTTATGTTCCTTATTTTTGAATCGATTTTACTTAAGTTTTGGTTACAAAATAGGTACAAATCAGATATTTTAAAACTAAAGAACCAATTTTAGTCATGTTTTGGTTATAAAATAGGTAAAAATCAAGTACTTTTAAACCGAAAAACCGATTGGGACCCGAACCCGAAAGTATATTGGGTTGTACCGGTTCTTTGAAGATTTACTAACCCCGACCCGAACCCGATAGAACCCGAACCGGTTCCGAACCGAACTTTCATATAATCCGAATGGGGCTGATTTTGATAAACCCGAAAAACCGAAACCCGATTAGATAAAACCGAAACCCGATTGGGACCCCGAATGCCCAGGCCTAGACTATTGTTTTATATTTTAACTAAAGTAAAAAATGTTATAAGGTTAAGTTCATATTTTTCTCAATTCGGAGATCAAAAAATATGTTAATCTTTTCTGGCCACCTTCGTCATCGAACTCATGATCTGGAATATATACTCAATATTTTCTTTTGCCAACTCAATAGATACCATAAAATACACCAATTAAATTATTAAAATAAAGGGCCCCTAAAATAAATTAATCTTAAATGTAATTACCAATTGTACGTTAAGTTATTTCGCTCGACGCGTGTTATGTACTCAAAATATAATGAACTTATTCTGCTCGTGACGTGTTAATGTATAAAGCGTCCGTTAAACAATTCAATTATTTCGCTCGTTTAATTCTCTTCTGAGATACCGAATAGTTTTTACTGGTGCTAAATGCTGAGAGTTGAGAACAAATGCAAAAATGGAATATGCCGCGAATTTTATTGAAAATAATACTATATATACAAGCCACCCATAAAGCAAAGTCCAAAGATGGATCTACAAAACATATACTCCCAAGAAAATGATAAGAAATCCCTTATGGTGGTTTTGTAGACCACGAGTGCGGACTGTCACGGGTATTAATCTCCAGGGTCCTGCATTTTTTGTAACGATAGTGTGTGTTATTACGTAATAATTTATTATTCATGTTTTGCCATTTTGGTACCTATTACCAGGTTAGCAAATATATTATGGCGATGAACTTCTAGGCCAATTTCACATTTTTGTTCAAGACCAAAAAATAAACAATTACTCAAATTGCGCCATATAAGTTTTTTAATTCCTGGAGAAGTTTCTAAGTGCATCATGAAACTTTTTTTGGCAAATTTAATACATATATCTTTATTTGGAATATGATGAAACAATATTTTTCTTGTATAATGCATATATGATCTTATAAAGCTGATCAAATGAAAAAAACTATTATCTTGAAGTTCGGGTAAAACCCTAATTTTGAGTTAGTCTTTAGTTTATTCCATTTTAAAATATCTTCCTTTTCAAAAAGGGTTGTATCAAAATTCAAAGAAACCACATCTTTGTGATAAATACCACCGTTTATTTGATAGTAAAAGGTTGGTAAATCACAAAATATTCACCAATTTTTCTGTTCGGTTATGTATATCTTTCCAATGAAGTATTTTGATATAGATTCTTTTATTTATAAGTATAGATTCATTATTTTGTTAAAAGATATATATATATATATCATTTGACTTGATAATGATGAAACAATGTTATTTTCTTGGAATATATATGACTTGGCAAATAGTAAGTATCGTTTTCCAGTATCAATTTACGCTGGAAAAAATATACTGTATTTTAAAACGCGTGGAGGGTGAAAAACATGAAAGAGGTAACTCTGCGTTTGACCTAACAATATGTTCAAAGACTGTCTAAATTCATTAACTCCCGATGACAGAGAACATAACTCCGACTCTTTCACGAGTAGAAAATATGTGGTAAGATATTGTTGTCTGAATAGCCCTGACTTTGTCTCCACACATTATAAAAAATGTTAAAACGAAAGTGAGATATCTTTATTTCTGTCAAAAAGCTAAAACATGTGCATAATTGTGAAAAAGTTTCTTATAGGAATATATATTAATATTTTAAATATATATGAAAGACATTTAGAAGTGTGTTGCAATGGAGTATTAAATTATTTTAAATAATAAACTCATATAAATTAAAGTACCATAGTAAAAACGTCAAACCGATTGTAAAAAAAACATTTTAACCATAATTGCTATAATGTAAAATAAATATTAGTCTCCTCGTGCCACATGTTACTTAAGATTCGTTTATACGAATTAGGTATATATAATACCTGTTTAATAAAGTAAACTCATTTTTCCTATCGGCATGAAACGGTGGTAGTGAGAGAATATGGGATCATGGACCACATGTTATCCCATTCACCAATAGCCTTCCATCTATTACATCACATATCATTATCTAACGCATACTTTTTTATTCGTTTGTTAGTGTCTAGATCTTGTTCTAATTACTACTTATTTGTTTCTTTTTATTTCCTGATTAAAAAATACTGTATTTAACCTGTACTTTTTTATATGCACAACCCACCGAAGACCTCAGATCTAGTGGCCTTATATCATTTTGTTGCAACTTGCAAGGCTGCTAATAGACAATTAAAGTCTATTACATATGGGAAGCAAACATTGGGGTTAGGAGTCTCCAAGCATCTCGTAGACCATTAACATGCGTGAAATAATTTGTTTCAAGTCTTTCGTCGACTTAAAAACAAATCCTTGAACAAAATACATTTGGGAAAAAATTATCTTTGAGGCATCTACAACTCAAAGCCACAAACACTAGTTATTTGGGAGAATAAAGAAATTTTTTGCAAATGAATATTTTATTAAAGAAGCGTCAAGGAATTAATAACTTTTAATTTTGGGAAAACGACCAATTTTACATTGATGAACATATAATATACAAGAAAAAAACAGTTTTATAAAACACTAATACAAAACTGAAATTTGAATCGAAAATTAAAGTCAAGTTTAAGGGTGTTCAGTCCATACTCCATAAGTCCATATTTATGATGAGATTCGTAAAACCTAAAACTGCGTTCGAGTTGAACCAAAAATACCGTGTCATACGATTTTTTATAAAGTAAAATGCCATACGAAGATTCATTGGCTAATGATTTTTTTTTTATAAATTATGATTATGAATAGCATAAACAAATAACTCAACCTAAAGATTTATTGTTTACAATCCAAAATGGAGAGATGATAGGAAAAATGTGCTAAAATAATTCTTTAAAAAAAAATGAAAATAACCAAAGCCATCTTATGTATCCACACATTAACGCTACTACATAAGCTGAAATCAATCCTAAGTGAAAACCACTCACTACTACACTTCTTCTTGTCTTAAATAAAAACAATTCTACACTTCTAGTGCCAAAACGATGTCAAGTCCCACCAACCTACGCCCACCGCAACGACCAATACCACCGCCACCGTTGCGCTTAGCTTTCCACTGTAAATTACGTAATCCCTTTGTCTGCAGCCAGACTCATCGCTTCCTCTTCTTACCGGACTTGGACTGACTTGCCTGCGACTTGCCTGAACTGACTGATTTCCCCTTGGTTGCTGGTTCTGGTGCCTTCGGCGTCTCTTCCGATTCTGACTCCACATCGCTGTCCTTGGTCTTAGAAGCAGGTGTAGATTTTGCTTTGCCTTTAGCCGCCTTTGAATCCTTTGGTTTGTCATCCTGGGACTTCTTGCCGGACTTGGAAGCAGGAGTAGCTTTAGACTTGCTTGAACCAGCCCCACCACCCCTGAATCAGAAGCAGTAATGCTTATCAGCAAAATAATTTTAGAGACTTCCAACACATACTTAACCAATTGCTTTTAAGTTTCGCTTACTTTTTCCCTGATGCTCCAATCTTTGATTGCTTGCCTGTCTTAGCTTTCTTACTCTGGGGCCTGCATGGAGAATTACCAAGCTTGGTCATCACAATAATAGCAAATTCATCTCGTAACAATGTACCATCACATCTAACTTATTCTTTCCAATGCCAAATTAACACCAGAACTAGGGAAGTAACACTTACTCTTCTTCCTCATGACCTGTCTGATCAGCAGCTTCTTCACCCTGCTGACAGAAAATGGAAGTTACATCAAAAAGGGGAGAATGAAAAAAAAAAAAACAACTCGGAGATTAATGAAATTTAATGTATCACCTCTGTTTCTGATTCATCCAGAAAATGCCACTTCTGTTTCTTAAGATTCAAGATTTCTTGATCTCCATCATCATAGATAACCTGAAAACGAAGATAGTAACATCATATAACAAATAAAACATACCATAAAATGCATTGAATCTAACTTAAGAACATGTACAATCAATAGGCTAATGGGTCACCACAATCAAAAGAGACGGAACAAACAATAGTTATTGAGGAGACTAATAAATTACCAGATGTCTCTTCTTAGCAGAATCATATGAATCGACCACACCTTTATAATACCTGCGGAAAAACCCAATATTCAATTACAAGTATCCACAGTTACCCAAGGTGCTAGTCCAGTATCAGCTATCTAAAGGAAAATACATAGAATAGCGAACACCGTTTATGTAAATATAATTCCAATTTCCATAGAAAAAAATATATAAACAAAATGCTTACGCTTTATCAATAGGCCACCAGACCCTGACCCTCGACCCAACTATATTTCCGTCAGGGGTTTGGAGATCAGATGCCTGCAAAGGAATTGGTTCAGTATAAGGAAGGATAAAAAGAAAAACACGTACACAGCACATGAAACCAATACGAAAAAAGGATTAGAGAAAAGATACATAAGTCACACAGAAGGGAACAAACATATGTTTAAGAGAAAAGTATCCACAACATGACGAAACTAAGATGTAATCATGAACTAGTGAAAATGGCAATGGCTAGAGCATGATTTTTCCACACATTCTTTTATGCGAGCAACAATTGTAATAGGTAAGTTTACGAAAACATACTTTGCCCAGACTTCGTTTTCTCTTTGAGCTTGTATTAGGACTCTCTTCTATCGGTTCCTTCACTTCTTTCTTTGACTTTGAGGCTGACTTTCCAGAGGAAACAGCCGGCTGAAACACAATTAAACGATTTCTATAATAGTAAGAGGACAGGGAAGGCAGATAGGCATCGAATCATACAGGTCAGGGGGAAAACTTACTTTTTCACTATCACCTGAAGAATTATCATCCATGGCTTTCCCACGTCCTGTTTTTTTCTTTTCCACTTTTGGCTTTGAGGATTCTTGTACATTATCACTCTCAACTGCCTTCTTCTCTGACTGCTTTGCAGCTTTTGTCTCAGAGGTGCTTTTCTTTGAAGGAGAAACAGCAGACTTGGCTTTACTTGATGAGGCAACCTTTTTTCCGGACTTTTTTGTCACTTTAGCTTCAGAAGTGTTTGTTTCTTCGGGAGCTTCTTCGGTAACACTAGCAGCAGATGGCTTGGCCTCCTTCCCCGAGCTCTCCTTTTTCTTCTGGTTTGCGGTCGTCTTAGGCCGGGTTTCCTCAACAAGATCTTCAGCATTAGATGGAGAACTGACAGTGGCAGTTTCATCAGCTGATGGCTTGGCCTCCTTCGACGAGCTCTCCTTTTTCTTCTGGTTTGCAGTTGTCTTAGGCTGGATTTCCTCAACGAGATCTTCAGCCTTAGATGGAGAACTGACATTGGCAGTTTCATCAGATGATGACTTGGCCTCCTTCGTCGAGCTCTCCTTTTTCTTCTGGTTTGCAGTCGTCTTAGGCTGGATTTGCTCAACGAGATCTTCAGCCTTAGATGGAGAACTGACATTGGCAGTTTCATCAGCTGATGGCTTGGCCTCCTTCGTCGAGCTCCCCTTTTTCTTCTGCTTTGTAGTCGTCTTCGGCCGGATTTCCTCAACAAGATCTTCAGCCTTAGATGGAGAACTGACATTGGCAGTTTCATCAGCTGATGTCTTCGATGGAAAAGCCTGCACACTTGTTTCCTGATCATTTTCAGAAGCAGCAGCGTTAACAGATGAATCATCAGGAGGCAAACTTTGCACATCCTTGCTTTCCAAGAGTGCTTCAGGTTCAGTCTCCTCCTTGACATCTGAACTTTTTGATGAATCCACCTCTTTGACAGAACTAGGTTCTCTTTCCTGAGTTTGATGTTCAACAGTTGGTTTCTCTTCAGATGTATTATCCAAGCCAGTGTTGCTAGGATTATCAAGTTGTTCAGGCTCATCTTTAGCATTCGTATCATCTAGCTTCTTTGTAGACTCAGTATCAACAGAAGAATCATTTTGCTGCGCAATGCCATTGCTGACTCCTGACTTACTTGATTCGTCCTTAGGTGGATCAGTTCGCTCGGGTGTAGAAATTACTTCTGCCTCCTGTTTATCCTGCTGATTAAAAATAAAAACCAATGAACAATCTACTTGAGCAGTTTTGCTTCTCAATGCTGATTTAAGGGAGAAAGAAACATACCTCTACTTCTGCTTCCTTTGTTAAATGACCTTGACTATCCTGCGGGGTACAAAATTGAGAGAATGGTATAAGAGCATGCAATGTAACTCGGAGACCAAAAGATGAGGCAAAGTTCGACAGAAAAACGGGTAATATATAAAACTGACTGGGTAGAGAAACAGATTAGAAGGCTTACCTCTTTCTCATTCTCAACAAGTTGGTCCTGCTGCAAAGCACTGAATGTCCCTTCACATATCGAAGCCACTACCTTACTATACTTATCTAAAGAGACACCCGACGATTTCACTGCTTCAGTCAGATAATTTT
Source organism: Brassica rapa (assembly GCF_000309985.2). NCBI lineage: Eukaryota > Viridiplantae > Streptophyta > Magnoliopsida > Brassicales > Brassicaceae > Brassica > Brassica rapa. The sequence goes on along the minus strand of NC_024795.2, from coordinate 2,926,737 downwards.
TGAGCTTGCTAGCACATTTACTGAGAACTTGTTCTGCTAAACTCCGTGATACTTGGGGAACCTGAGGACAAGTTGAAAGAGTTACAGAAGAACATCGATTGCTGAAAATAACTACCGAGACCATCAATGTATCACCTCATCATCCTTTCTAACATAATGCAGAATTGGTGAAAGCATCTTTGGAGGTATCTCCTCGCTTTCTTCTAAAACAAGTGTCATAATGTTCTCCATAGAAGAAAATAAGTTCCCTGTATGATGGTCCCTGAAAATGTAAATAAATTAATCATCAGAAAACATGATATCTAGTGAGAAGCGTGGAGATGCACGGGAGGGAAAGTTAAAATCATGTTTCTGTAAAGAAAAAGTAATCAGTCACAAAATAGATTATCTGATGTGCTGAGTGGTAACAACAGCATCTAAAAATCAATGTGGCATAAGGAATCTGAAGGAACAACAGTTTAGGATAATAAGCAATGCACACAAATTGGAAGATGTCGCTAATTTATGTCGTATATTTCCTGGACCTTAAATTGGAAGCTAAAAGAAAACTTTTGACGATATTAGAACTGTTGCTAAGTTCAACTATAATAATATCACATGGATTTAGATTAGAATGTACCTAACGGCCTTCAAGAAGTTTTGGAACATCTCGATAAGAAGTGAATCACATTCAAGATCCAACATCACAACGCACGATCTGACCTTGGCCACAGTTTCAAGGATCGAGGTCCTTTTGGAATAGGAGCGACTAGAGTCGTCGTCTAAATTTTCAAATGATGATACGATTAGCTTAAATACTTCCTGCGCATGAATAGAAGAAAAGAGTCAGCAACCATTCAATCACCTTTATGCCCATTCCCTCAAGAAAAATTACCAAACAATAACATACCCTCATCTTATCATCATCATAAGGAGCATCCGGAGCAGTTATTCTAGTAATCTCACTGATGCAGGCAGCGACTGCAACTTTCACATCGATATCAGAATGCTTGACGAGTTTCCCATCGACTAATGCTGTCATCAATGGAGAGAGCGCATTCTGCATTGAGGCAGGAGGTGACTGCTCAACATCTACTAAGCAAGTGAAGATTTTCTGCAGCGAAATACAAAAGGAATATCAAAAACACAAGAATTCAAAAATCACACCATCCCCACCACCCACTTGGATCTGAAAACCAGTCCACAAAACCAAGGCATAGAACAGTAAATGAAGTAGTGGAATTATGAGATGAATGTCATTCCTCAACGCTGATCTAGAAAGTAATCTCTTTTAACTCGCTAAAAGTCGTTCTTCAATGTTAGAACAGAAAATCACAAATACATACATGTAAGAGAAGAGTTGAAGCACAAGAAAATATCCTAGAAACACTTAGAACACCTCACTTGCTTATCATCTTAGTGATAAAGATCTTGTTTTTGTGTGTCTGTGTGTGTGCAAATCTATCAAAGATCAGAATCAGATACCACAAACTAGAAAACTAATCCCCCAGACTTATGTACATCGCACATCCTTCCAATTAAAAAAATTATTCAGAAGCCAATTTAATGACAAAACAAAAAAAATAGTTTTTGAAAGAGCACAACAGTTCAAGCAGCCTCTGTAACCCAGAATCTGATAACCGTTGCTTAATCGATACACATATCAATTCCGAAACAGAGAGATCATCCTAAGCAAGATCTAAACAGCAATGCAGTAGATTCACAGAGCCTAACGAAGAAATCAACAAGCGAAATGACGCAAATCGAGAAATCTAACACTAAAGACATGCACACAGTTAGCATTGAGAAGAAGGGAGCTCACGTCAAGGAGAGGAAGAAGCTCATCGAGTGAAGAAGGTGGATCAACAAGCTTTTCCCCTGCTTCCAGAATCTGATTCTCGATCTCTTTCTCAGAATCCGACATCACTCTCCTCTCCTCTCTCGTGGTGCGTATCTAACAATCAGATCTCTACAAATCCCTAGCCGGATTAAGCTAAGAAGCTACGAGAGAATCACGCCTAGGGTTTTCTCCTCTCCTCTCTTCTCTTTTTTTTTCTTTTTCTCAGTTTGCCGGAAACCAAAATTAAAATTAAAGAACGCGAGAACCCACAAGCGCCGTTAAAAAAGATATATATAATAATCTTCTAAAATCATTTATTTAACTGGTCGTGGTCATGGATGTGTTTCCATCTTTTAATTTTTACTGTTCTCTTTTTGGGCTTTCTTTATAAGGGAATCCAGTATTGTGATCTTTTTCCCCCTTTACTCCGGATTTCACTAGGATTTTTATTAACTCTGGTTAGCTACATGATTGGCTTTCAAGTCCGATTATGAAAATGTTTTTGATACATGAAAATTCTCAAAGGAACTGAGAGTTTACAGATTTGCTTCAGCATGAGACTGGATATAAGAGTTAAAGAGTTCATCTATGATTTATAACAAGCTAATTTTGCTTTAAAAGTTCTCATGATTTTTTTTTCTATATATGTAAATAGTTTGCGATATAAATAGAATTCCTAAAATAAACATACATCGTTAAATTTTTGATAATATATTGGAAAATTATATATCTGTTAATAATTTCAAATTAGGATATTGGATGCAGTGGCGGCACTAAGGGGAAGATCTAGAAGTTTAGGCTTCTGGTCTTATTTTATTTAAGTATGTAACTGAAAATTAATTCACTATATTTTAATTAGTCTAGTGGTTTGTAGAGTAATTTGTGATGATCAGATAAATTGTTCGATTCTTCTCTTCAACAATTTCATTAAAGAAAATTTCTAAAATGACTTTTAATAAATAGGCCTTAATTTCATAAGGCCGGTACTAATTACTCCCTCTGTTTTTTAAAGATGGATGTTCTAGAAAAATATTTTGTTTCCAAAAGATGTATTTTTCATGTTTTCAAAGCATATTTTGTCAACTAATAATGAAAAATTGTGTGTTTCAAAAATATTAATTACATTTCTTTTAATCCTATTGGTTTAAAAATATAAGAAATATAAAGTTACAAAAAACTATGCATTAATAACTAAGTTTTAATATGGTTTCTTAATAAGTGTGAAAATCCTAAAACATTCATCTTTCAAAAACAGAGGGAGTATATGTTTACTACTATAAAACATTTTCATTAAATGGTTACGAGAAACGAAATTTTGTTTTTGTTTTCATGATTAAAGATACATGTAATGTTAATGCAATCATTTCATTTATACATTTGTTAACAATATTTATTTACTAAACAAATGCATCAGCATTAGAAACTTTAGTATAGTTATAAGAGTCAGTCAAATACTCAAATTTGGAAAGCAAGAATGAAATCTGCATTTGTAGAAACAAAGTATTTCCTTTGAAAATTATCTAAGCATTTATTGATTTTGTAGACTTTAGATAAAATCTAGTACTATAAACAGTTTCCAGCTTTAATTTCTTAAGATACTATAAAAATAAAAATAGTTCTAGTGCATCTTTCTTTGGTGTTTTTGGGGCTGAAGAAGTTTGATGGTGGATGGGCTTTTGTTCCAGTTACTAAACAATCCAGCCCAATAGTTTATCGGGCTATGTCTGAAGTCTAGCCCAATAATTTACGACTGAGTCGAGTCCGACTGCTAATCCAGAAACCACATGAAGCACAGAATCGCAAGAACTTGATGGGCCAAAATTCAAAGTCGACCCAAACTTAAACCACTTGCATCGTTCTATTCGAGCTTGGAAGCCTGGAATATGGTCGAATAGTGAAATACAGTATATATGATCGATCATTGGTGGTGGGACTGAAGATCATTTTATCATGGTGAAGTCGTGGGGAATTGATCGAGTTCACATTCTCTCAGAAATAGACAACGACAAGTTAAAGCTGTTAGGAGACTTTTTTTAGCACATAGAATCAAATCTCTAACAGTGTGAATGCATTAATATGAGAGAATAATTTGATATGTCACGAACATGTTTAGCGCATCTGCCTCTCTATTGCTATTCTTACATCTACTCAGCTGTCAAAGAGTATATATAAATAGGTTTAAGTTGAAAAATATATTATCCATTCGCTATCATGTGGTTATACTACCAAAGTAAATTTTATATGCCAGTAGCCTGGTTGTGAGTAGGTCTCAAGTGGCTTAAGCTAGACACGTATATCATTATCAAATATCAATTAATCGAGTTTGAAAAGACACTAACCATAAGAAAGAGGATACCTATTCTAGTAGTATAATAATTAGCGGGAAATGAAAATGTAATAGATAAGTATAAAGTCCATCCATATACTGATATACATAGACAGCTAGTGCAGCTTTAGTAGTATCCACAGAAGAGTGTATTCCATTACATTAAATCATATCAAACCAAATAAAATAGGCTACCTTTAATGATAGCAGTCACACTCTCCACATGCCTCTCCCACCGTTCATTTATGTTCTTAATTATTTGGGACCATAGTTAAAGTAGTTATAGGGTTTTTATCAGAAGGAAAAACATAGAAAAAATGTATAAACATACTCGAATGTTTTACTTTTTAAGTATGTGAATACTCACGATCCAGAAAAAAATATATACACACCATATTATAAGACTAGAAAAGCTGATAAAATTGGTAGATGTAAAAGCTAACAAAGCCCATAACTTTATAACATACCACTAAGGCTAGTAGACGTAGTGGGTATTTTTACTTTTAACAAAACCACTCACTCAAACAAAAAAGTAACTCCACATGGAAAATTCAACGACACGTCGTACGTAGGGTACACCGTACACTATATGCTAATTAGATTGTGTCTGCTTGGCTGTTTTCAGAAGCTGAATAGATCTGTCGAAGCAACGCTCTCCTTCTGTTTTCGTGGAACTGCTTCAGAATGACACCTACAAGACGTGCTGCTTGGTTATTTTCTACTTATTAAAAATAAATTCGCTACGAAACAAAACAAGAATAAACAAATGTAGTTAGATCCACAGATCCAAATTTCTCCACGCCGCCACATTGTTTATTCAGGCATTACTCTATTTTCTATTCGGAAAACGATGGCACAACCATAAACTATTGTCTCAAAAGACTCCAAAACTCTATTTAAGACATATTTTACCGAGACAATAAAATCAAAATTAAATACAAACAATAAAAGCATAGGCAAGAGTGGACCGAGCCATACTTTAGAAAAAGAAAATGACCGACACTTTAGGTTGGCACTTTGGTAATTTTTCAAGATTCAAGATATGTGGGTGGGGTCTCGATGATGTCTGATAAACTGGTGAAGTGCATGTGAGTGACTACGTCATTGCCCTCTAACTTTCCATGAATTTATAATTGATGCCACTGTCAGTCAGTGAGAGACAGAGCATGGAATCAAAAAGCCTTGTGAAGAAAGTTAACCAAACTTATTATCAATGTGACAATCTCTACTTAATTTAATTAGAAATTAATGATTAATGATGAAACACTTACATATTCAAAAGGGCCAAACTTATTATCAATGTGAAATCTCTAATTAATTTAATTAGAAAGTAATGACTAATGATGAAACACTTACATTCTCAAAAGGGAAGGCTCTTTGAAGTGGAGCTTATAGAGAGTGATTTAAAATGCTCCGAAGGAACAAACTCTTGTGGCAAATTAGCTCTCTTTGCTATTCTCTTCATGTTGTTTTGTAAACTCTGTTGCACTAACTGCTTCACTGCTTTCCTCTCTTCGCTCATCATCAAATCGCTTTCCTCGTGGTCCAAACCGTTGCTTCTGGTACCGTAGATAGGTGCGGATAAGGCTCCGCATGATCCGGTACTATCCAACACTTGCTTCCCTTTGTCTACCCTAAGACACTCTAATATCCTCGAGGCTCTCTTTTGAGACAATGCACTTCCCAAAAGGGTCAACTCTAGCAACGACGATTCGATTCCCGCCTCGATCATTGCTTGTCTATCTCCATACCCTTTGTGAGCCATCAACATTAGTATGTAAGTGGCCTTCTCTTGGCATCCGGGAGAGTCGGTCCAGTTCAGTACATCAACCAAAACCGGAAACGCGTCGCACACTGAACTGATCGCTTTCCTTCCTTCTGGGACTGCCACTATATTGCTCAAGATAGCGAGGATCCTCTCGCTCACTTCCATATCTCCCAGTGTGTTTAAGAGATACGTGATTAAATCCGTTTCGAGGATGAATGAAACGTTTGGTTGGTAGATTGAGAGGTTGTAGAGAGCTCTTAACGCGTCTTCTCTAGCTTGTGAGCTGCTTGTTTCGTCTAGATTCTGAAGAGTTTTGACTAGGAAGATGATTGCTCCTGAAGAACCGATGATTGGTTTGTTTGAGTCTAATGCGCTTAATCCGAGGAAGTTAGCGACCACAGCTTCTGCGATAGACTGATCAGGTGTGTTTGGAGACTCGATTAGCTTCAGCATTTTGTGAACCGCACCTGCTTTTACAATAGCTGCTTTGTTCCTGCAAAAGAAAAAAGGTTTTGAGATTACTTCAGAATCAAGGAAGGTCTAAAAATGGATAAACGATTGAAATAAATGCTTCAAATTATGCACATTGTTCATATTTTAAAAAGAAGGATGAAACCAATTTAATTTTGGCCGACAAACACATAAATTATTTCACCCAAACAAACAAACAAAGACGAAAATATTCACATAAAAACAAAAACAACAACAATAATGTAGTAAAAACAGTAACAAACATCAAACAATGTCGTAAGAAAACAGTGAAAGACACCAAACAATGTAGTAAAAAGAACAGTAAAAAAACATCAAACAATGTAGTAAAAAGAACTGTAATAAACTTACGCGTCGTTACCGATGCCTAGATTGAGCAGAGCGTACAGTGAAGCGATCCGAGCGTCTGCGTCTCGCGACTCGTCGTCGATCATGCTAACCAGCGGCGGAATCGCGCCGAGCATCGCTAGCGTCACTCTCGCCTCCGGATCCTCCTTCGCCAGCAACCGCACCTCGCTCGCCGCCGCTATTTTCTTCCGACATTCTCCGCCTTCATCATCTCCACGCGCCGCCGCAGCCTGCAGCTCTCCGACCACGCGCTTCAGCGCGTCGAGAGCTTCCTCCTTCATCTTTGTCTCCACGTCAGCTTCCACCTCCGCAAGATTCAGCAGATCGCAGAGCTTCTCCGACTTCTTCCCTTTCTCCTCGAACGCTGCGCCATTCAACGCCGCGGCGATGGTATTGGCTTTGACCGTTGACTTCTTCTCCGTCGTCACCGTGACGTAGCTTCTTTCTTCTTTCTCCTCTTCTCGGAGCTCGTGACGGTAACGCGAGCTGCCGCCGCAGCTAACGGCGTTTAAGATCTTTCTTCTGAATGCGGATCTTGAGAAGGTGCTCCAGAGGCGGAAGTGGTAGCCGGAGGAAGTGGTGGGAGGAGGGTCGTGAATGAGGGAACCGATGTTGTTCCGGTGACACTTAGCCATTGTTATCTCTGATCAGTTCTCAAGCTAACGTACATTGGTACAAGACAAGCAAAGAGTGCGGAACAAGATTTTTTCTACTTCCTTTTTTTTTTTCCTTTTTTTCTTGAGAATGAGTTTTTTTGTTTGTTTATTGAGAAGCGAAAACAGAGGAGACGAAAGATGAACTTTGAGATTAGCGAACTGAACTGTTTGACTGTTGATTTATTCTTTTTTGGGTTTACCCTAAGGTTGTGTTTGGATACAAACACTAACTAGTCCGCGGATAAGAGTCAGGTATATCTTGACTATTTATATTTTGAGTCTTATATTTTTGATAATGTTTGTTTATATGAATTTCAGGTGTATGAATTATTTATGAGTTATTACAAAAGTTGAATAACTATATGCTAACGTGAATAATGTCTTTTTATTTTTAACAGCCTTAGAATTCTTTTTGCTTTTAACAGCTTTAATTAATCTATTGAAATTTATTCCAAAAATTGTATGTATATGAAGAGTACAGTGATTTATGTTAACGTGAATAATTTTTTTTAACAGCTGTAGAACAATGTCCAAAGAAACTTTCTGTTTTACATTGGTTTTTAATAGTATCACTCCTACTCATATGGTTTAGTATTCAAATAATCCATTTTGGTTCGAACCAGATCCTTTTTTCTTTTTCATGAATATGGCAAATTCATGAACATGTGCTCCTGATTGAGTCATTCGGAGCTCGTTTTGGCGAGGAGACCTGGTTGAGATGAGCTATCCCAGTACTTAGGCGACTGATTGGTTCCCTTGGCAAGTTTACCTCTTTTATCTTTTGCAGGAAATGAAGTATTTGTATTTGGATTCACCTTCACTGCAGCCCGTCTTGTCTGAAGGCAATGAGTCGTCGAGTCTGTGAGGTTTGATTTAGAAAATTTTGGTTAATTCGAACTTGTAATTGACGCTGTAATGCCGGTTTCTGAATTATCAATAAAATCGTAAATATTAAAAAATAAAATACATCATCTTTGAAATATATAGCTCGCTATGAGATGGATTTTGGTTGGTGCAATTGCGTATTTTACTTTACCCTTTATGGGCATTAATGTGTTATGGAAAAGTTATTCGGTGAGGCCATCACTGATTAAAGAACTAAGGCAAAAACCAGTTAATAGAAAATACTAAAGAGAAATGATAGGAGAGTACAAGAGAACGGTGAGACCATTACTGATTTCAACCGTTGAGATTTATCAATGTGTCAGTGAAGCTTCTCATACAATACAAGTCCCATCGTGTTATGTTGCATAATAAAGTGCTACTGTTGAGGTCATTTCGTTGTTTCTTACAATAATCATTTATATATATATATATTTTTTACCAAAAAGAAAGAAGATATATATATATATATATAATATATACCACATTTTATTGATTTATTATTATTTTATTTTTTTGGTTTATTTTCTAGCAATAAGAACTTCATACTTATCTGACGTAATGGACAACCATTGGGAGTATTCGATAATGATTCATCTGTGTTGTTTTTTTCTTTTTTTGAAAAGATTCATCTGTGTTGTTTGCTTAACAACTATCTCAATTCTCAACCTTCTTCTGGATCGCACTACAGATCTCATGGAGTATCCATCCAATATTAAAATTGTTTAGCTCCACATTTTTTTTTGAAAGAATGTTAAAATTTTATTCATCTAAAAAATTTTAATTACAGAAAAGTTTCTGCTTCTTTTCTACAAAGTATTACTCATAATCATTTTTTCAAAAAAAAAAAAAGTATTACTCATAATCTAAATGGACTTAAATTGTTTTTTTTCAAACCACATTTCCATAACCTTCTCATACTTCCCATTTGATCTTCTTCTCAAAGACGTGACTCTGTTTTTAACCAGCTTAATTAATCTTGCAATCAAACAATTCGCGGGCTGAAAAAGATCCCCCACTCTTCTTACATTTCTCTCATGCCATAAAGCATAAATCACAGCTTGTCTCCACATTTTCTTATGGTTAAGTTACAACTTCGTGGACAAAACTAGTCTTCTTTATTTTCTTGGTTTGGGAGACATTCCATTTATCAATATCATCCTATTTGTTTTGTAGCCGCCTTCTTCATTGAAACAAGAACATACTCGAGTATCACATTATAGAGACTTCATGTTGTTTTCAAAAATTTAATATAATAACATGCAAATTCTGTTTAGTACCGATGTTATAGTTATATCTACTCAACTACCTGGTACATACACCAAATACGTGACTTAACTTGCACTGATTCAGCATAAACTTTTTAACGTAGTATTAATTACGAAATGTATTCATATTGATTAACCATCGGGACTTTAGTTATGAACATTGAATAGATTGTTTTACTCATAAGTCGTAAAACACCATTTACTATTATAGTCACCAAAATTCACGTCCACTTGGACTTGTCAACCTGTAAACTTCTTTATATTTGGCAACAGTATGTAAAAAGCTTATGGGCATTAACCAACACAAACAACTTTATGGGGTATGTAAATCCAGAACACTATCAAATGATAGAAGAACCCTTAGAAATATTAGTCAAAAAAAAATTCCCTTAGAAATATCATCAGTGCCAAATATACATCTCAAGCTGGTTAACAGGAGATCACTCAAAAACATTGACGAATCATGCGAACCCAAAAAAGTCCGACCTAGTCTTAGAAGACGAAAATAGTACTCCTATTTCGACAAGATGAACTCAAGTGAAACATTAAATACTGAACTTATTGAATGCTTTTAAATATTCTACTCCGGCGTTTAACTCACACGTACAATCAAGATTCCTTTCCGGCATGCACTTTGGCAAATAGAACACAATAACACAGGAGATACACATCTACATTGTCTTCAGCATATAGCCCACGTTGATGACTATCGAAAGTTCTAACGATTTTGATACATGACTTTCAATATATGTCCTTGTTTAATCATTATTCGTTCTAGGCTTATATGCCACAAATGCATTGATCTGTACATAAAAAACTTTCTACTATCATTTGCAGCATATGCATATATATATATATATATATTCAAAGATTAAGTTTATTGAAGACATGTTCGAACCCAAATGAATCTCAAGAACGGGCGAAGGATAAAACTCTTTATAATCAACTTCCCAACGAATCTCAAGTCACTGCCATCGAGATTGATCCATGGATTGAGAATTGTATACGTGTTATTCTTTCTCAATATTTCATGTTCTATTAAGTACGTATATCAACGACTTCAATATATCATCATAGTATAAATATATATGACATATAAATTTGAAACAAATTTGTATCAAATAAGTTAGTATATATTTTAGCTAAGTTAGCTGCTTTAGTCATACACAATAATAGTAACTTAAATATGAAAAGATCAAATACATTAAAAACAGGAGAGGATGACAACATCTCTTTCTAGATCTCAGCATCACACTACTTTCCCAACATGCATGTAACTTCAAGGCACATGTGCCCTTGTATACCATCCATTGTTTGCCTTATTATAGCTTTGCACTCATGACCCCTGTGGGTTTTGAAAATCGTGTAGAAGATTGCATTACTCGACTTCAGCTTCATACTCGGCTCCACATCTTCCTTTGTACGCACCACTACTTTCTTCACCTCCAACGGCAAATAAGTTTCCTGCAAGACAGACAGACACGGTCAAACAAAAACTTTTGTTGAAACAAGGCAAGAGTTTATGAATTCACATGTCTACTCTATGTTTTTTATCCTCACCATGTCGGGCCGCTCTGAGGACAATGCAATTTCAGCGTAAAGATTAAGCCATTCGTTATCCTGCAGTTCTGAGTCCTTCACCACATGGAACTGAAGCTTATTAACTCCGATAAGTGCATCATCATCATCCTGTAGCCAATTGGGCATCTTACCTGTGTAGAATTCATCTACAGCATCTGGTCCCATAGCCATGGGTAACGTTCTGCTTCTGTAACGTTTCTCTAAAATGATTAACTCATATTCAAAAGAAGACAGCTATTATCCTAGAATATGAAACAATAGAAAAACTTTGGTTACAAAAAAAAAAAGGGGGGGGGGGGGGGTTAAAGTTACTACCAGCAGCAGGCACTTGAGGCTTTATCCTGCATTGTTTAGTGATCAATCTCAACCGCTCTTTGTTCTTGGTGGAAGAATCCCAAAAGCAACAAGTGAATTGTTGTTGTCTGGATCCACGGCCTCCAAAGTAATATAGTAATTGACAAATGAAACTGCTTCTGCGTTAACTTTCTCTACACTCCTGAATTGTAAATTTGTCCCCTACAATAAGGAAAATCATCAAAACCAAAGAGAGGCTAATAAGAGTGAGAAAAAAGGGAGAATTTATAATTACCTTGTCAATATTGTAACAGCTTAGCCAAGGGTGTGTCGGAGTCATTACATCCACAGGGCATTATCCCACCAAATGGATGATAGAAAAAATCAACGTCGAAACCCTACGCACAAAATTCAAAGTCATTAATCCAAAACCCTGAAAGGAAGAAAAAAAGGCACAAGGTTTAAGGAGAATTTACATCAGAATCCCTAACTTGCTGAAGATACTTGGCCTTTTCCACCGGATCCATCTCGTCGTCGGCTGAAGAATAATAGTAGTCGTAGCCAGAATCTTCTTTTACTGGTGGTGCAGGCGGAGAAGACGATTCCACCTTCCGTTCATCCAGCCATAGCTTGGCCTCATCCAGCATAACATCGTACATTTTTCCGATCTCACCTAATTGCTAGCAAACTCGTCCAGAGAGATTATGAAACCGACACTAGGGCTTTTCTAATCGCAACTTTGGTGATTATTTCTTTCTTTCTTTTTTTTTTGTTCTTATTCACCTCAGATTTAGACTTAAACCTCTCAACTTTTAATTCTCAGTCTATTTTCCTCCAAACTCTTAATTTGATCATTTAACCACCCAAACTTACAAATTTTACCCAAATTTTCATCTATAGTTTAATTTATTTTTCACAAATAATTTCATATTTTCTGAAATCTATGCGGATTAAATTGTGTTTCATGTGTTAAACTGAAGGGAATATGGTCCGAAGCCTAAAAGAATCCTAACTCAATGGTACTGCATTTCCTTCATTTCTCCAAATCATGTTTTGGTTCAGCTTTCCAATACACATATGTCATATTTGCTATTATATTTGGATGTACCATCGACGTACAATATCTAAATACAGCATTTAAATGTGTATTCAAACGTGTTTGTTTTATAGTTTGTACTAGGTTAATATCCGAGTCTTGCGCGAGACGAACATTATATATATTATTTTTATGTATTATATTTTTTTCACATATTTATATATAATAAATATATATTAAATAATTAAACAGTAACTATTACATATATAATTAAATTAATGTGAACACATAAATAAATTTTGTTAATCCAAATAATTACTTTTTCTATTTAATATTGTATATAATTATATTGTATATAATTAAATTTAAATTTTGTTAATCCAAATAAATAAATAATATTAAATGATACTTTCTACTCATATGGTTATTTTATCATTTGTATTTATTTTAACAAAAACTTTAAATAATTGATAACAAAATTTTCATTATGTGATTAATAGTTTTAGTAATTTTTAAAAAATTCAAAGGTAAGTTTAAAATTTAAATATTAAGTTATCAATATTTGTTCAATAACTTTTACCAAAATATTTGTTCAAAGCAAATTTTGAAATTAAAATTTTTATATATTTTAGATGGTATATAGTTTAATTTTAATATATATATCTTTTAAACTTAATCTATAAAGGTAAATTTTTAGAATCGAGCTCTCACGTAAAAAGTTAGAATGGTTAATATCTATAATGTTTATACCCTTAATGAATAAAATGTATAACTAAATTAAAAAAATAAAAACGAAATTTTAATTTATTTGATTAGATAATTGATTAAAATTAATAATAGTAAGAATTATCCAAAATCTGAAAATATGATTTAGAATAGAGATAATTTTTGTATATATTGTATTGTTATCTAAAAAAGTCTTGTAGTAACAAGTTAAAAAACATGGATTATATAACTAAATATTAATCAATTAAAATGTATAACTAAATTAAAAAATAAAAACGAAATTTTAATTTATTTGATTAGATAATTGATTAAAATTAATAATAGTAAGAATTATCCAAAATCTGAAAATATAATTTAAAAAGAAAGATAATTTATGTATATATTGTATTGTTATCTGAAAAAGTATTTTAGAAAAAAGTTAAAACATGAATTATATAACTAAATATTAATCAAATTAAATTCTTAATTATATAATTAAAAATAGAATATTGAATTATCCAAAATCTAAAATATAATTAAAAAAGATAATTTCTCTATATATATATATATATATATATTGTATTGTTATCTGAAAAAGTGTTTTAGTAAAAAGTTAAAACATGAATTATATAACTAAATATTAATCAAATTAAATTTTTAATTATATAATTAAAAATAGAATATTGAATTATCCAAAATCTAAAAATATAATTAAAAAAAGATAATTTCTCTCTATATATATATTGTATTGTTATCTGAAAAAAATATGTTAGTAAAAAGTTAAAAACATAAATTACATAATTAAATATTAATCAAATAATTTTTTTAGTTATATAATTAAAACTATAATATTAAGTTATTTAAGATTTATTTTAATATATAATGAATATAGTGTACAAATTTTTTTTCAAAAATTATGAAAATGTTTAAGCCTGCATCGCGGGCAAAACACCTAGTATTTATTAAATGAGAATACTTACTTATATGATTTTGTAATTATTTATATTTTATCATAACAAAAACATTTAAACCATGGATCACAAAAATTTGAATGTGAGACTTTTAACAGTTTTAATAATTTATAGTCGTTTAAGAAAATCAAAATATAACATATACAAAAACGATTAAATTTTTATTATATATTTAATGTAATTGTTTAATTTATTTTATTAATTTAAAGTAAACAAATATGATAGAGAATACACTAATTTTTATCAAATATTTATTACTCAAAATTATTAATTTTCATATATACTTTAGCTACATTAGGCAATTCCGTAATTTTTATTTAAGAAAAGAATAAAAAACATTAATAACAAATTTATGGTTAGTAGAAAAAAAAACTTATTATATATTTAAATGAACCAACATATTTTTTTAAGGTTTCTAATATTCATTGTGGTTATGACACATGACTAACTCAAATGTTGTAATGCTTCTATTTTAATAGTATTGATGGATATGTAATAATAGTCCACCGGTTGATAAAAAAAAACATTGAATAGATTGTTTTATGTTTTATCGTAAGTCATAAAACACCATTTATTATTATAGTCACCAAAATTCACCTCCACTTGGACTTGTCAACCTCTCAACCTAACTCTGAATATACAAATTTTATAGCAAAATCTTACGTTGATAGTTGTAAGAAAATAGACATCGACATGTGATATGCAACAGCATGTAAAAAGCATATGGACATTAACCATCACAAACAACTTTATGGGGTATGTAAATTCAGAACGCTATCAAATAATAGAACCCTTAGAAATATCATCAATGCCAAATATACATCTCAAGCTGGTTAATAGGAGATCACTCAAAAACATTGACGAATCACGCGAACCCAAAAAGTTCAAACTCGTCTTGGAATACGAAAATAATACTCCCACTTCGACAAGATGAATTCAAATGAAACATTAAATGCTGAACTTCTAGTAATACTAGTATTGAATGCTTTTAAGTACTATTCTTAATCCGAGGTTTAACTCACACGGACAATCAAAGATTCCTTTGCTTGCGGCATGCACTTTAGCAAGTAAACACAATAACACAGGAGAGACAATCTACATTGTCTTCCGCATAGCCCAACACGTTGATGACTGTCGAAAGTTCTAACGATTTTGGTATAGGACTTTCAATGTATGTCCTTGTTTAATCGTTGTTCGTTCGTATCTATAGGCTTATATGCCACAAATGCATTGATCTGTACATAAAAAACCTTTCTATTATCATTTGGAACACACATATATATATATATTCAAAGATTAAGTTTATTGAAGACAAGTTCGAACTCAAATGAATCTCAAAAGTGGACGGGGATAAATTAAACTCTGTATAATCAACTTTCCAACGAATACCAAGTCACTGCCATCGAGATTGATATATCCATGGATTGGGAATTGCATAATATCTGCAGAAATAAAAATTCAAAACTTGAATTATATTTAATCTTAGAATATTTTTTTTTTTAATTTTGTTAATTTTATTATTTGCTTACAATATTTAATTTTAAATTTTAATTTAATTATATGTAAAAATGAACAAAAATAAATAAAATTATATTTAATTATATATATCATATATTTAAAACTATATTCTTGAAAAAAATTTGTTATCTATTTATTTTAGTTAAAATATATTAAATCAAATTCTATAAAATTAATCGAAATTTTTGTTAGGTATATAATCAAAACGTAAAATTAAATATTTCTAAAATCTGTAGATTTCAAAAAGAAACTAAAGTTATTGGAATTAGAAAATTAAAATTTTAAAACAAAACTGCATTAAATTCTGAAGAAATGTTTTAGTAATAAAAATTATATTACTATAAAAATAAGATTAATTAATATTTTGACAATTGTAAAATATTATTATATTTATATTTCTACTATAATATGAGTACTATTTATTGTTATCAATGATGATTTATGAGTTATTACTATATTTTAAAAAAGTTACCAAAATAGTAATTAAAATTAAATGTAAATGTCTATATTACAATAAAGTTCAATCCACGTTATTATTGTTAGTATACCATATCGTTATTTTTCTTTCAAAATCAATGTGGTTTATGACAAACTATTTCTTAAATAATATCTAGGATATTAAGTATCAACGATTTCAATATATAAATATAGTATAAATATATACAATGACATAATTTATGTAAACAAATTGTATTAAATAAGTTAAACAATATATTTTAGCTAAAACAAAGAAACAGCTCAGAAAAAGTAATACAACCATTTTTGTTATGTGCTATTATGAATTTTATTTTTTTATGAAAGATTCCTTTCCCTTTTTGTGTTCTTTCTTACTACATAGTAAATATATACATATATATAATCCGGTTACTATTGTTTCCTGTAAATAAAGATATAAAATTTTAAATAGCAAAAATAAAATAATTATTTAAATGGAAAATCGACACAACTTACTAAAAATTTCAAAATTAAGATATAAATCTAGTTATCGACACATTTAATTAATTTTGCTAAGTATTGCAATATATTGCATATTAATCAACCTCTTAAACTTTATACTACATTTGGATTGCATATTTGCATGTATTTATTTTCCATTTCATTTTCAAAATCATTTAATGTAAATCTGCGGACTAATTATTTCTGGTGAACAATTCAGACAAGAAATCTAAAAACAAAAGTATAGCTAATTTTCTTTCCAAAATTTATTATATTCTAGTCAAAATTGTAAGATGATGTAAGTGTTAAATATAAATTCATAGTTTGACCACAATATAACATCAAAATTTATATAATAAGATACCATAAATAATTTTTTTTTATTGACGATAAATATTCTTTCATGACTAAATGGTAAAAGAATAGTCACCATTCATTCCGTTAAAAAGATAAGATTAAGAAAAAAACTCACCGGTACTCTCTCTCTATCCATACAAAGAGGCGTTACCGTGATAGTAAAGAACCATCTGGTTACGTCCTAACTCCTGCATCTGCAGCATTATGTACACTCCTTCGATCTTATGTGGTTCCAGTGATATTTCTCCGCCAACAAAGTCTGAGAAACGCAGGTCGATCGATCCTCTCTCTTACTCATCGTCGCCCTTTTCTTTTACTCTATTGCACTGAACTCAAATATCAATTGAATGAACGTCTTTATATATGTTTTATTCTCGAGTTCTAATGGTTGAATATGTAGAGATCTGCAGTTTTCCAATTGCTTTTGATTTAGCTGATTCGTTTTTCTTAAAGGGTCTTTTAGTCGAAGTTGAGTTTGCAAATATATGGTTTTGTTTTCTTTTTTTTTTCAAAAAAAAAATTATGGTTTTGGGTTTTGTTCTTTTACACCTGGCTTAAGAGTGCGATACAATTATTAACTTTAGATTTCTGAATTTGGAGTTCCTCGATCTGATCTACAGTTGTGTTTTTGAGACGACAAAATTTTCTGATAGGGTTTGATCACCGAGTAATTTCCGTTGATCTTCCCGCTTAGGGTTTTTGAACTTTCACCATAACAATTTTTTTAACACGTTGATTAGGCATGATCGCTTCTCGTCGTGGTGTAGATGCTAGTTGGGTTTTGCTATGAACGTCTGCTTTACCACATGTTATTTTATTTCTTCTTACATCTTTGGCTCGTTCTTTTGTTTTTGATCAACCTCAAAGCTAGGTGATAGTTACGCTTTTGTCCTTTTGAGTTTATTGACAAGAAACGTTGTTGTGTTTTTTTTCTTGCAGAGATGGTTCCGATGAGGACGCTGACTTTGATCTAAACAAGGATCCGACACCTGAACAGGTTGAAGGACTTGCCGAAAGAGAAGCGGTTTGTCTCTATCTAAATGTGATAATATACACTGTCTATCTGAATGTTAGGGGAAGAAAATGCATACAGAAAAACTTGGATGTGGAATATTTATTACACATATCGATAATATATATTTATATAAATAAAGTCATGTGTTGATTGCTTGTAGGTTACTCCTCTTACAGAGATGGAAAAGATTTTGGACTGCCAAATGCGTCCTATGGCATCTAACGATCTGAATTCATCAGATAATGTTGTGAAACAATATCTTGTGAAGTGGAAGGGGTTATCTTACCTACACTGCTCTTGGTATCTCCCGCATGATTTTATGCTATGTTTGAACATGCTTAGTATTATGTTCATGGTGGTTTTGTCGTGCATGCCTCTTGTCTGCTTATATCATCTTTTCCTCTCTTTTTTGGGGTTTGCCAACCACAGGGTGCCTGCGCAGGAGTTCCAGAAGGCCTATAAGTTCAACCCTCGTTTAGTATTCAGGGTGATCAGATTTCATTCTGCGATGGAGTCAATGAGTAAAAATGGAGAGGATTTTGTTTCCATTCATCCTGAGTGGACCACTGTTGACCGGGTTATAGATTGCCGGTTAAGTGATGGAACTCTTTTCTTTTTGTTTATTCATGGAAATTCAGGAGTATGTGTTTACTCTTGGTTTTTGCTGCTGATGCAGCGGAGAAGATGGGGGCAAGGAGTATCTGGTGAAGTTCAAAGAACTTTCTTATGATGAGTGTTATTGGGAATCTGAATCAGACATATCAACCTTCCAAAACGAAATCCAGAGGTTCAAGGATATAAACTCTGGTTATCGCAGAGATAAATATGTAGGCCATGAGAGAAGTCATGAAGATCTCAAACAGTTTGATCATACTCCTGAGTTTATTACAGGTACTAAGGCTACTCTGAACTATTATATGGTTTTGTAGTAGTGTTATGATATATTGATCTCCTTGTTTGGTACTGTATCCGTTGTTGAAGGCTCATTGAATCCGTATCAGCTTAGTGGGCTTAACTTTTTGCGGCTTACATGGTCAAAACGAGCTCTTGCAGTCCTTGATGATGAGATGGGGATAGGTACGTATGTCTTCAGTAATATCCCACCCTAGCTGGTGACAATGTACATTTTTATCTATTATGAGAAGACTTTTTTTTTTTCATTTACGTGAGATTAATAAGATTGAGATTTATGGTTGCAGGCAAAACAATTCAAAGCATTGCTTTTTTAGCTTCGCTTTTTGAGGAAAACTTGGATCCGTATTTGGTAGTTGCTCCCGTTTCCACTTTGAGAAACTGGGAGAGAGAATTCGCCACATGGGCACCACATATGAATGTGGTATGTATACACATCATGTGTGTTATGCTTATTGGTTATAGTAGAATGATGTTCATGTTTTCGTTTTACTGTTCAGGTTATGTACTGTGGTAATTCTCAAGCTCGTACTGTTATTAGAGACCATGAGTTTTACTTCCCAAAAGGTCATAACAAGATGACTGGAATCAATGGAGAAAGCAAACAGGAGAGGATGAAGTTTGATGTCATTCTCACGTCTTGTGAGATGATCAACGTAGACACAGAAATCCTAAAACCAATCAAGTGGAAATGCATGGTAGTTCTGTCTTATATTATTATCATTATTATAATGATAGTTTATATTTACAGTCTTTTCTTTAAACATCATATGTTGCTTATAAATCATTTTTCTTGGTTAGATTGTTGATGAAGGCCATCGGTTGAAAAATAAAAATTCAGAGTTGTTCAATTCGCTGAAGCCGTATACGAGTGAACATCGCGTTCTAGTTAGGTATGATCTGTGAATGAGTGAAGTTGGATCCCTAATTAAAGCTGGATCTATAATTTAAAGTTGGTTCTCTTATTTCAATGTTTTCTTTTAAATACTGTATCAATTGTTACATAATGCATCATTTAAAGGTTTGTCTTCATCTGATCTAGGAAAACTCTATGTTGCTAATTAAGAATGATCATTCCTGCTCACTTAATTGACTCTTCATTTGATTTGCCTACCATTAAGAACCTGTTGAGCACCAACATATAATGTTTTTATTGACTGTCTTGTGTAGTATGCTGTTAATTCATTGGTATTACTATTGATTATTTGGTGTTTTTTTTTTCAGAAAGAACTTGGATGATGAGGCTGCTGTCTTAGAGGAAGCACACGCTATAGAAAACAAGTCTTCAACATCAAATTATTTGGAAGATTCGTTAAAAGACAAGTATGAAAGTCAGCAAGTTGAGGAGCTCAATGTTCTTGGAAAGAGGAAGAGAAACCACAAACAGGTATACTCTTCTTAATCCAACCAGTTCAATTACGGGCTTGTAGCATCAGGTGATACTGATTTGTTATTATATCTTTTAGCAAAGGTGTTCTTATTTCTCGTCTTGTTAACTTTACTAGAAGTTTGGCGAAGATGCGCTTCGTTATCAAGAAGCTGAACAAACTGATGGTGAAGCAGCTGGACAGGGAAACCAGATGGCTTATTGGCCATACAATAGAAGGAACCCCGGTACTATAATTATTTTTGATATAATTATGTTTCTTCTTGTTAATTTTACTAGATGATTGAAGATAATGAACTTGCTTGTTTAGAAGCGAACTCTGCTCATGAAGAACCCAAACCAATTGATGGTGAAGCAGCTAGACAAGGAAACCAAATGGCTAAAAGGCATTACAGTAGAAGGACTCGCGGTACTAAAATGTTTTTTGTATATAATTATGTTTTTCAAATAAAATTCAAAGATTCCCAGTTAAGTAACTTTTTTTCTTTGTGTTAAGATACCTCGGAGCCAATACCTTTGATAGAAGGAGAAGGGAGATATCTCAAGGTGTTAGGTTTTAACGAGCTGCAAAGAAAGAAATTTATAAGGACGTTAGAGAGGTACATCTTCTGTCTGATAAGGTCTCTCAGTGTCTGCACACATGTTTGTGCCTTCCTTGAGAACATTTTTCATCTGATGAATAATTTTCAGGTACGGAGTTGGCAACTATGACTGGAAGGAGTTTGTTGATCCTTTAAAGCCGAGAACCTATGATGAAATTAAAAAGTACACAGACTTAACCCATTGATGCTCTTCTCTTTACAAAAACTTATCACTTATTCTTTGCGAAGGATAGATATATTTTCATTAACTATTTCTAATATGTTGTTGTTCAGTTATGGAATACTTTTCTTGAAGCACATCGTCGAAGACAAAGATGTTAATTCTCCAACCTTTTCAGGTGATTGATATAACATCTCTGATCATTTGTTTGTTACCATGTATTAGATGTTTCTATTAGTGGTGTCTGCTATCTTATTAAAGATATTAACCCAATGATCTCTGCAGATGGAGTCCCCAAAGAAGGACTAATATGTCATGATTTACTTGCCAAAATTGCCCTTATGATGTTAATTCAAAAGAAGGTATACCTACATATTGGAATCATATAATCTCTTAGAAAAAATCTGATTTATCTTCTAGGATCCATGCACAGTTTTGCTTCTTGAAGTTGAAGTATCTTGATCTGTGGATTAATATCAATGCGGATGTTAAAGGAATGTTTTCATTATCATTTTTATTACCAAAGGAACCAAAACAATTAGTTAGGGCTAGTCGCTTGGCTCACAAGTTTCAGTATATTCTGTGGTGGTATACTCTTGGCTATTTCTGCTTCATTTTAAGTCTTTACCGTAACTTAATACAGTCTCCACTTTTGGTTGTGGTCTCTATATCTTATGTATCTTGTGTGACGTAACATTAGTTTTGTTTGTGCTCAACTCTCGGTGTTTTGATTGACACAGGTGAAACTTATGAAAAACCATCCAACAATCCCCGTTTTTTCTGACGGCATTATCGATAGGTTCCCTGGACTAAGATTCAAAAGAGGAATATTTTCGAACGATGAATGTGACAGGATCCTGTTGCGTGCTGTTTCTAAGTAAGAACCTTGCAAAGAGGATCCTTACCATTAAATAAAAGAACATGTTTTTCTTGCCGCTTTCTCATACTTGACAAATGTAGGAACGGGGTTGGAAGATGGTCTGTCATTGTTACTGACATAGAGTTTGGGATCAACCAGCTCGTGCAAATAGAATTGAACCGCCCTTTCACAAGTTTCATTACTGCTAACGGAAACGTAAAAGAAACGCAAATCATAGTTACTGATCATATAAAAAGACGGTTTCTGATTCTGAAGGAAGCGATAATAAACGAGTTTGCTGAAGAGTACTACTATGTATGTGACTCTCACTAGTTTTGATCTTTTTGTTTCTCCCTTTAACATGTTGGCAACAGCATTATTAATCGTTATCGATCTTTGGTTGCAGGGACAAAAGCCTTCATCTCTGATGCGTGCTCAACAAAATGGTCTACTGGATGAACCCAAGAATTTGTTTTCTGATAAGTTTCGACTATTAACTGAACGTGCTTTACATAAGTTTGCGAGGAAGAACATTTCCAGAAGCTTAAGGGGCTATGGAAAAAGAAGACGAAGAAGAAGAAGTAACAGAAGTCATTATGATGGACTGATTTGAGGAAACTCAAAACACCAAGAACCTATAACCAAAACATATGTGATTGGATTTGGAATTATTGTTGTTTCTGTTAATTATTGTTTGGGATTCGACTGGATTTTTTTTTATTATTCTCAATTAAGGTTGCGACTTATGAAGCTATTTTCTCTGAAAATACTATGCTAAACACCCACTTGAAAACAGCTCCAAATTAACAGCATTAAGCATTAAGTACTACTGTTTCAAATTGTTCCCTTTAATCTACATTATGTGTTAGGAAATAGCTGCTAATTATGTTATTTTCATATTTGAAATCTTATGACAGATGTTTCAGGTGTGTGAAATTGTGGGAGTATTCGACTTTTTTGTAATCAAAGTACATACATACTAATACTCTCAAATATTTTGTAATTTCTAGAAATGAGTGTATCACAACGGCTGAGCTTAAGCAATTTTTTGATGGTATTTGTTTTGGTTATGAAAAAGTTTTAAACGTCAGTTAACCAACAAATGATTTATTCTATAAAAGTTAAACAACAGGTTAAAGGCAATTAAACATATTAAATTTCTTTCAATTGCCGATTTTTATTTCGGGGATAATTTTCAATTGATTGTCATAACAATTGTAAGATGGATTTTTGGTTCACAAAAATTATAATAATCTTTCAGACACCAGTATTATAGAAACTCATTATCATTTGATTGGTTACTATGAGTATGTAGTACAATTAAATTCTTGATTTTCTTGAATTTAAACTATTTTAATAGTTTTCTTTAAATATGTTAATTTTTGCATTGATTCATGCCACTGTTCTACTTGTAATCAGACAGATTGTCTTCCTTTTGATTGACAACTTCTATTTTTGTATATGATATCAATAGATATTAAATGTGTTTTATTATGTGTTCTAGTGTACATTACTAGTACATAGAAGATTGATAAATAGAAGCTTATACTCGCAGTAATTAATTTAGCAAATGACGACTCTAAACCAGTGGGTTTACTCAACTTGATCAATCATGATAGCTGAGGTTGATTAACTGTAGTTTATTCATTCTATTTTTCTTTTCATGCATCCTCACTACTGTTCATGGGTTAATTGTGCATAATGAAGCTGGCATTGACTATGACTCAAATCAAATATATCTTGCAATGTTGGATTACACTCTGTATTAGTGTTGGCTCTTGTAAAGATCAAAGGCAAATGGGTAGCCTTGGTGAAGCTAAGTCATGGAAAAACAAAACTTGCAAATGTATGTACATATATCTATCTAGGATGATAGTGAATGTCAGATTCTCTGATAGCACAAGTATTCTAGACGAAGATGGCGAAGATGTTAGTATAGACGAAGGTTTTCCCATACCTAAACCATCATATCTTCCCCAAAATATCACTTGCCCAGTCATTAAAAAATCTGGGTGAGATTCTCATTTAGAGAAAAAGCGGTAGGTACAACAGTCACTTGTTTAGCCGGCTCCATTTGCACATCATTTCCTTGTCTGACCGATTGAAAACTCGATTTGAAAGTACTCGAGAATTTAATTGGTTTGACCCGTCTACTTTTACTATTAGACTATTAGTAGTATTTCACATGTTTTTTTTGTTTTAATGTTAATTAATTACTTTTAGTGTTAATTAACATATCTCTTTCATTTGTTTATTTCTCTTTATGTAGTTCTTGCTATTGTATTTTCATTTTATATTTTTTTTCCTAAAGCACATTCTAAGTCCATTGTTATAACGGTAGATATTCGTAGTTGCTAGTAAACAAATAAAACTAATTAATATTAAAATAGTAAATAATGCATTATTTGTTATTTAATATTGTAAAGTTTTAAGTTCTTTATGATATAATGACCAAAACAAGTTACTATTGATATTAACATATTATTATATATAACACAGACTTAAAGAGATATATTTCAGTTTAAACTTAACTGTTGCATTTTAAAAATATAAAGATTCCTAATAATTTTATTGGAAATTTCATGCGTAGAAAACAAATATTGCTTATTATTTTCATAGCTTATAATAAATTTTATTAACATTATACATATATTTATATTTATAAATTTTTGCTTTCTTACTAAAAATATATTATTAAACAAATTTAATATGTGTTCCCGTCAAATAGTTTTTCTGGCTCCGCTACTAAGGTCCATGAATATTGCAAAGTGTCTATGAATATTGCCAAGGTACATGAATATTGCCAACTGCCAAGTACTCTTTAAAAGAATGTTCATAACGAGCTATAAAATAGATGATTTGTAGACTAATATAGATTCAAATCTGATTTTATTATAGTCTAATCAATGTTCATCACGTGTTCTTATCAAAGTTTGAAATATGCTTTCATGCCAACATTTTTTGTTTTAAAAATGCTTTCTAATTAAATTCAAAGAGACATACAAGGTATGGTTTAACAACCATAAAATTTGAGAAAGTACGATGAGACATACCTCATATTCAACCAAGCATTAGCTTGTAAAAAAGAAACTTATAATACCTAAGTTTAGTGAAAACAAGAGAATGATGAAACTTATAATCCCATTTCCATCATCTTGCTCATAGCGTAGGAAAGTGCGTGGAGACGGATGGATTGTCCGCTGAAACCAAATTGGTCTCGAAGACAATAACATGTGATGGAATTTCTTCCATAATATTAGTTTGAGTAGGAGCAGAAATTTCTTTCATGCCAATTTGGTTACATTATTATTACCAAGCAACTCTCCATGACGTATCATATTCGGTACGTCACGTTACCGTCCATTGGCACATCAATTTGGTTTTTGATTTACTTTTACCTTTCAAAGGGCGGGTATATTTTTTGTTTTAATTTTTTGTTGAGAAAATTAATTTTTAAATAAAAATTAGAATCTATATTAGTTTAGATTTTGATCCGCGCTTCGAAAGCACGAGTTTTTTCTGTTAATAAAAATATGATATGAATAGTATTTATGACTATGATTTATATTATTAAGTTATTATATAAAATATATATTTTTTAAAAAATTATATAATATGTCAATTCTTTTATTTGAAATTTTGAGTGTACATTCTTATCTCCAACATCATTTTTATATTTTGTATGCATTTTATAAGAGTTAAATTTGTTGACATATTTTTGACTAATTTTTAAAAATATATATTTTACCAATGTTTTTGTATTCGATTCAGACCTGCGGTCAAACCGGTAAATTCGGTGATCTGTATGTAGTATGATTCATATTTAGTTAAAATCTGATATTTAAAAATCAGATAAACCCGTAAAAATCCTAAAGTCAGTCACTAATCCGCGTTGACCCGATAAAAATCCATACAAATCAGATTATATTTGTTTTAAAATGATTCAACTTTTGACATATTTTTAATAGTACATAATTTGAATAAACTATATGACTTGTGATTCTTTAAATTTTGATAATGCTTTTACTATATCGTTTAAATTTAACGAATTCGTCGGGCTGGCCTATGGTGGAAGCAAGAGAAGCATGGATTAGGGCACACTTTTATTTTATTTTTTTTTCTTAGTGAAATTATCATATATATTTTCTCATTTAACTACATTCATTTATAATTGTGATCTCTGTTTTATTTTTAAACATGATTTTGTGGTTTAACTTCATGCCCCCATCATTTTTGTTTACGTAAGTAAGCTCATTACTCTTCTTTAGTAAATCAAAGATGAAAACTGACTCTGGATGTAATTGTTTCATATAAATACCATATTTTGTTATGTTTTGATTGGGGCCTCGAGACATTTTGGACGGTTGTAACTGATACAAATGAGCGGTCGAGATTAATAGCAGAAGAAAGAATGATCAAGTGGGTCCCGTTTATTATGGAGGTGGTTACAAAATATATAGAATATAAATGTAGTTTTTATATGTAATTAGATATTTTTTAAGTTGGACACAACTATTATCAATAGGACATGTTCCTGTTTTAATAGTATTGATATATGAAAGCTGAAAGATTAATTTTGGATAACATATTGATAGCGAATAAAATGTTTCATATTTTTTTTTGTAACTTAAAATGTTTCATATTTTGAGAACAAACAAATCCTGTCAAAATAAATTTATAGTGGTGAAAATAGATATGAACAAAGTCTATGATAGAGTTGAGTGGGCATTTGTTCATGCATTATTGACAAAAATAAGGTTTACCCATCAGTAGATTCGTTGGATGATGGAATGCTCCCATCATTTTATATAAAAAAATGTTATCATTTGAAGCATATCTACATATTCAAATTTTATTTATTAGGAACAATTCTTTTCCTTTTTGGAAATTACTATCATATGTGCTATATTATCCTATTTTCTCATTTATTTGAAATTATAAAGTATAGAATAATGATTTAAAATGGAGAATCAAATTAGAACGTATTTTAAATTACTAGAAATTTCAAAATTAAGATGCCCCTTTAATTATCGACACAATGTTAGTTTCTATTGAGTATTGCAATGTAGTGAATAATAATCAACCTCTTGATATCCAACAAAAAAAAAATACATTTGCCATATGTCTTTACAAATGCGGAAACCTTATCCTCGTGACATGCAAATATGCTAAACTTTATACGTTTGAATTGGATGTATTTAGTGTTTCAAAAAAAAAAAAGAATTGGATGTATTTTACTCTCTACTTCGTTTTCTAAAAACAGTTAACATAGGTAACTCCCTCGTTACAACTGTTTTTTTTTTGTATGTACAAACCATTTTTGATGCTTGCGATGTAAATCTGCAGACCAGTTATTTCTGGTCAACATGTCGGACATAAAATCTAAAAATAAAAGTACAGCTAATTTTATTTCCAAAGTATGTATTATATTCTAGTCCAAAATGTAATTCTTGTTTTTCAACCAGGTCGCAAGTATAAATGCTATATAGTTTGACCATACTAAACCATCAAATTTTATATAATAAATTATTATAAACAATTCAATTAATTTAATTTTAATTTATTTATGATAAATATTTTTTTTATGATAAATTATTATAAACAAACAATTCAATCAATTTAATTTTAATTTTAAAGGTTAGTAAAAGAATAGTCACCACTCATTCCTTAAGAAGATAAGATTAAGAAAAATCACCTCTCTCTCTCTCTCTATCTATCTATCAAAACAGGCGTTACTGTGATTAGTAAAGAACCATTTGGTTACGTCTTAACTCCTGCATTCTTTACGCTCCTTCGTCACCTTCGATTTTGTGTGGTTTCAGACATTTTTCTCCGCCAAAATAGTCTGAGAAATTAACGGAGGTCGATCCTCGGTCTTACTCATCGTCGCCCTTATCTTTTTACTCTATTGCACTGAACTCAAATATCAAGAACGTAAATTCGTGATTTTATCCTGGAGTTCTAATGATTAGACATGTAGGGATCTGCATGCGTTCACTTGCTTTTGATTTGGCTGTTTCGTTTTTCTCATAAAAGTTTTTTTTGGGTCTAAGTTTTTTTTTTTTTTGTAAACTCTCTAAGTTGAGTTTACAAATATATGATTTTGGGTTTTATTCTTCTTACACCTAGCTTAAGAGTGCAATATAAGTTTCCTGGTTTTGAATCCTTGATCTCTGAATTTGGATTTCATCGACCAGATCTAGAGTAGATGATTTTGGAGACGATATATAAACTTTTCTGATAGGGTTTCAAGGACACCGACTTTTCCGTTGATCTTCATGCTTAGGGTTTTTGAATTTTCATCAAAATCATTTTTTTGTCACACACGTTGATAAGACATGATCTTTAGCATCTGGTCGGGGTGTAGATAAGCTCCTATTTGGCCTTTGATATGAACGTATGCTTTACCGCATGTTGTTTTTTTCTTACACCTTTGGCTCTTTCTTTTGTTTGTATGATCAATCTCTAAGCTTGGTGACTGTTTACGCTTTTGTATTTTGAGTTTACTGACCGGAAACGTTGTTGTGTTGTTCTCTTGCAGATATATGACTAGCTTGGCTGGTAGTAGGCTACGTAAACGGCCAGACCGTAGACCATTGTACACCGTAGATGATTCCGATGACGACGATGACTTTGTTCAAAACAAGGATCAGGCGACTGAAATAGTTGAAGGAACTGTCGGAAGAGAAGCGGTTTGTCTCTGTCTAAATTGTGAAAAGATTTACAGTTTCTCTGAATGTTAGGGAAATAAAATGCATAGAAAAGGAGTGGAAAAAGCATTTTGGTTACCTCTCACGCGCCTCACGCGCCTCGAAAATTTTCTCTCAAAACGCGATCCCTTTCTTTTTCCCTCCACCGTCGCCGATCTCGGCGGCGGCTCCCACCTGCCACCATGGCCAAAAAGAAACCCCCCAAAAAGCAGACTTCCGGTTATCTCCCCACTGGAGTGGCCAAACCCCCAACCCCTTCACCAAAATCGCCGACGCCTGATTCCTCTTCAGCCGTCAAATCAAAAACCAAATCTGACTCCTCACTGGCCGGAACCCCGGCTCTGTCGACTCAGACCCCCTCGCCTGCCCAGGAAGACCCTAAATCTATCTTGGCCACGCAAACCGAAACAACGACTACTGAAACCCTAGCTGCAGGAGTATCCCCTGTACCTAGCTCAGAAGCCGTCGATCCAGCACCTGCCTTAAAGGAAGCTGCTGCAGTTGCCTCTGCGACTCACCCCCCTTCTGCAGCGGACCTTTGGAAAGGTTTCGTCAAGGAAGCAGCTGAGAAGCTCGAGCCAAAGGAGACCCCTTTTCTTCTTGATTCCGGCAAGCCTGTGTCATCATACCAAACGCGGTAGTCGAGAAAAATAAGAAAGCATGGGACTGCTTCATTCTTGGACAGTTCTATGAAGAGCCTCCAGCTAGAGGTGCGGTCCACGCCATAGTTAACGGAATCTGGAGCCGCCAAAGGCGCGACATTACCGTCAACAAGATGGAAGGAAACTCCTTTCTCTTCCGTGTACCCTGTCCCAACGCAAGGCGTCGCATCCTAAAACAAAGCTTGTGGCAAATAGATGGCCAAACCATGTTTGTAGCAAAATGGTCTCCTGGTATCCAACAAGCCAAACCAGAGCTGGAGACGGTACCAGTGTGGCTAGAGTTTACAGGGGTCCCCCTCCAATTCTTCAACAGAGACGCTCTTAAAGAGATCGCTGGAATGGTTGGACACCCTCTGTGCTTGCATCCTGCCACAGAAAACCTCACCAATATAGAGGTTGCTAAGGTTTATACGGTCATTGACCCGAGGAAACCACTTCCAGGGTTCGTCAATGCTCGGTTTGAGAGTGGAGATACTAGGAGAATAGCAGTCTCCAGCCCCTGGCTCCCTTCACTTTGTTCCTTCTGCAAGAACCCTGGACATACTATCACAAGATGCAAGAATGCTCCTAAAACGTGCTTAACTTGCAACTCAGTGAAGCACTCTACTGCCTCTTGCCCTCGTACAAATCAAACAGTACCCTCTAAGGAAAAGCTTGAGAAGAAGGAGGGAAAGAAGCCGATAAAAAGCCTACTCCCCATTGTGGGTCAACCACCTAAGACTGGGTTGAAACCCACAGACAAGGGAGCTAAGCCACCTACCCGAAGACTTAATGCTGATCCTCCAAATTCTATGACTGCTGGAATTCAGTCGTCAAAAAAGAGGCCAGCCAGTTCGTTTCCCCCCGCCCCTGTGACTCAAGCGCCACCCCCTGGCTCCCTTGAACGCTCTGGAAGCACTGGCTCCGTCTCTCATGATCTATCAAAGGGAAGCTTATATGTGGACCTCTCTTCTGATGGATGTCGAGGTGAGAAACAGCAGTCTAGCAAGGACTCCTCCTCCGATACTTCACGCTCTGAGGAAGAGGACAGTCTAGACAACTCTGAAGACGATAATGATGAGTTCATAGAATACTTCTCTAAGGGATACAAGAAGCGCGAAAAGGCCAGGGCTAGAGGCCCTTTACTCCTCTAACTGATACCCCCCGATGGATATATTTTGCTGGAATGTAAGAGGAATAAATGATCCAGTAAAGAGTCGTGGGTTTCGGAAGTGGATACGTAAATATAATCCTATCTTTGGTTGTCTCGTTGAGACTCATGTACAGCAGTCTAACTCGGTTCCTGTACTCAACAGTATCCTGCCCAACTGGTCCTTCGACGGCAACTATGATTTCTCTGATCTGGGGAAAATTTTGGTTGTCTGGAAGCCATCTGTGCAGGTTAAAATAATCGCCAAGACGCTGCAAATGATCACTTGTTCTGTCAAACTCCCATTTCAGACAAGCGAGTTTGT
This sequence comes from Brassica rapa, assembly GCF_000309985.2. NCBI lineage: Eukaryota > Viridiplantae > Streptophyta > Magnoliopsida > Brassicales > Brassicaceae > Brassica > Brassica rapa. Next base: position 2,896,022 of record NC_024795.2, on the reverse strand, counting down.
GGTCTCATTTATTTACGCTTCAAACTGTCGAAGAGAAAGAAGACTTTTATGGAGTGAGCTTGAATCTCTTTCTTGCTTGCCTCAGCTCTGCGGTCTTCCCTGGATTGTGATGGGGGACTTCAACGAGATCATCAGTCCCTCAGAGCACTCCAGCGCTGATCACTCAACCTCTACTAGGGGTATGCGTGATTTCAGAGAATGTCTTCAACAGTGTTCTCTCTCTGACCTTCAGTATAGTGGAAACACCTTCACTTGGTCAAACTCATCTGTGTCAAAGAAGCTCGATCGAGTTCTCTGCAATGAAGAATGGCTGGAAAACTTCCCTGAATCAATTGCAGTGTTTGGAAAGCCTGGTATATCTGACCACAGTCCTTGCTGTACCTTCCTAGACCAACTCAAGCCTCCTCAGAAACGGCCTTTCAGGTTCTTTGCTCATTTGAACAGTCACCCTGATTTCCAAGAGCTTGTCGGAGCTATCTGGAACTCCCTTCCTTTCATGGGATCCAAGCAGCTGAAGGTCTCTAAAAAGCTAAAGGAAATGAAGCCTTTCATACGTGCCTTCAATAAGGAAAATTACTCGGAGATAGAGAAGCGGGTTCAAGAGGCGTTTGATCATCTCACGGACTGTCAGCAAGTCTCCCTGACTGCGCCAAGCTCACCTGCTGCTGCTGCAGAGAGGTCAGCTCACATCAGATGGTATGATTTGGCTAAGGCGGAAGATAAATTCCTTAGACAAAGATCAAGGGTGCAATGGTCGGTTGATGGTGATGCAGGCACCGCCTTTTTCCACCGCGCTATCCGAGCAAGACAATCCCAAAACCATATCCATTTTCTGCTTGGTAATGATGACCGGGTAATTGACTCCCTAGAGGGGATAAAAACTCATGCAATCAACTACTTCCAGAATCTCTTGGGAGGTGTCAACTCACCTACAACATCTACTCCTACTGACATTGCGTCGATTATGAATGTTAGATGCTCGGCCGAAGCCATTACCTCTCTTGATGCACCATTCACTGATCTTGACATTGAAAAGGCTTTCTTGTCTCTTCCTAAGAACAAGTCTCCTGGACCTGACGGCTACCCCGCTGAGTTCTTCACGGGAAATTGGAAGGTGGTTGGCCGAGACTTAATAGCTGCTGTGAAAGAATTCTTGAGTACGGGGGAACTACTACAGCAATGGAATGCAACTCTCCTTATCCTGGTCCCGAAAAAGACCAATGCCAACAAGATCTCTGAGTTCAGACCAATTGCTTGCTGCAACACAGTGTACAAAGTGGCTTCAAAGCTATTATCTAATAGATTAAAAGACCACCTCCCGAATTTAATCTCCTCCTCTCAGTCAGCTTTTGTTCCTGGTCGATTGCTGGTGGAAAATGTCCTCCTAGCTACTGAGCTCGTTTCAGGCTACAACTGGAAAAAAATCTCAAAACGATGCATGCTCAAGGTTGATCTTCAGAAAGCGTTTGATACCCTTGACTGGGATTTCGTTCTTCATACCCTAGAAGCTTTGGAACTTCCTCGGGTTTTTCGAAACCTGATCAAGAAATGCCTAACAACTACGCGATTCTCTGTTGCCATAAATGGTGAACCTTGTGGCTACTTCAGGGGCACTAGAGGCCTCAGGCAAGGCGACCCCCTCTCGCCCTACCTATTTGTCCTTGCTCTGGAGGTCTTCACGCAGCAGTTGAAGAGGAAATTTCTAGACGGCTCCATTGGTTTTCACCCAAATACCACATCTCTTCAAGTCACGCACCTATCTTTCGCTGATGATCTGATGATCTTCACAGACGGGACACCTAAGTCTGTGAAATGCATCGCTGATACAATGGAGGAGTTTGCTCTCTGGTCAGGACTGAGGATGAATAAGGCGAAGACATAGCTGTTTATTGCTGGTCTGAACAGTCAGGAAGCCTCAGAAATCTATCGACTTGGGTTCACAATGGGATCAATGCCTATTCGCTACCTAGGTCTTCCGCTTATGTATAGGAAGCTGCGGCTCCATGACTACAGGCCTTTAATTGAAAAGATAGCCTCAAACTTCAATTGCTGGTCGGCTAAAGCTCTCTCATTTGCAGGAAGGAGGCAGCTCTTAGCTTCAGTTATCTATGGATCCATAAACTTCTGGACCACGGCTTTCATTCTTCCAAAGAACTGCATAAAAAAGATTGAATCCCTTTGCTCTCAGTTCCTTTGGGGTGGCACAGAAACTAAGAGAAGTATTGCCAAAGTAGCTTGGAAGACGGTGACTCTCCCTAAGAATGAGGGTGGCTTAGGTCTTCGAGACATTGGTCGATGGAACAAAACGCTTTACCTCAAGCTGATCTGGAGACTCTTCACAGCTAAGGACTCGCTATGGGCAGCTTGGGTTAGAGAATATCAAATGAAAGGTGAAAGTTTTTGGGCAATAGATGAAGCCAAATATACATCATCTTCCTGGCGATCTCTACTGTCTCTTCGAGGGCTGGCTGCAGGGTTCTTAAAAGCAAGGGTGGGGAACGGTCAACAAATAAGTTTTTGGTATGATCATTGGACGCCCCTGGGCCCGCTTATACAACGGTTTGGTGTTCTAGGTCCGAGAGAACTGCAAATACACGAGCTAGCTTCAGTTGCGCAGGCGTGTAACATAAATGGATGGCTCCTTAGAGGAGCTCGATCTCCGGCTGCAGAAGAGCTTCACACACATCTCACCACCATTCCTCTCCCCTCACTAAGCTCCATTGAAGACTCTTATGTGTGGGAGATAGATGGAACTGAGATACAGAACTTCTCCACAAGAAAAACTTGGAGTATGGTGAGAAACAGAGCCTTGGAGCAGACCTGGACTAGGAACATTTGGTTCAAAGGTCACATCCCTAGACACGCTTTCACAACTTGGGTAGCATTTCAGGATCGCTTACCTACAAGATCGAGATTGGTTGATTGGGGCATGAACATCCCCTCATCTTGCTGTCTATGTAGCTTGCTGGATGAAAGTAGGGACCATTTGTTCCTACAATGCGAGGTGAGTGAAGCAATCTGGGCATCTGTTCTATTTCGTCTTGGATATTCCCACTGGGGGTTCCACACCTGGACTGCCTTCTCGGAATGGATGAGTTTGCAAGACACGGTGGTGAGCTTAACGCTCAAGCGCATGGTTGCTCAGGTCACTATATCAGCGATTTGGACGGAGAGGAACAAGCGGCTGCATGATGGAGTGTCTCAGTCGCCTGAGGTTATCTTCAAGAGGATTGACCGCATCATCCGGGATGCAATTCTAGGAAGAAGGAAGACTGATCTATTCCAACCCCTGATGCAGGAATGGTTCAGATTTGAGTAGCTATCTATCTATTTTAGAAAGTTTTGCCGCTAGCTTAGCTCTGTTTATTTTTTGCCTTAGCTAACTTAGCATAGTTTTTCCCCCTTTTGTAAATTTACGAACCCTTCTCATATTTATATGAAATTCACATTTTGGCAAAAAAAAAAAATGCATAGAAAAAACTTTGATGTGGAATATTTATTACCCATCGATAATATTTGTATAAATACATGTGTTGATTGCTTGTAGGTTACTCCTCTTACCGAGATGGAAAAGATTTTGGACTGCCAAATGCGTCCTACGACATCTAACGATCCAGATTCATCAGATAGTGCTGCACCAAAGCAAGTTGTTGTGAAACAATATCTTGTGAAGTGGAAGGGGTTATCGTACCTACACTGCTCTTGGTATCCTCCCCGCATGATTTTATGCTATGTTTGATCATGCAAAGTAGTGGTTTTGTCGTGTCTCTTGTCTGCTTATATCTGACAACAAGTGGCTTATCATCGATCTTTTCCTTTTTTTGGTTTGGTTTGCTAATCACAGGGTGGCCGAGGAAGAGTTCCAGAAGGCTTACAAGTTTATTCGTCGGTTAAGATCCAGGGTGATCAAATTTCATTCTACAATGGAGTCAATGAGTAACAGTGGAGATGATTTTGTAGCCATTCATCCAGAGTGGACTACTGTTGACCGGATTATAGATTGCCGGTTAAGTGATGGGGGACTCTTTTCTTTTGTTTATTCGTAGAGATTCGTCAGAAGTATGTGTTTATTCTTGATTTTTGCTGTTGATGCAGGGGAGAAGGTGAGGACAAGGAGTATCTGGTGAAGTTCAAAGAACTTTCTTATGATGAATGTTATTGGGAATCTGAATCAGACATCTCAACCTTTCAAAACGAAATCCAAAGGTTCAAGGATATAAACTCTGGTCATCGCAGAGATAAATATGTTGACCATGAGAGAAATCATGAAGATTTCAAACAGTTTGATCATACTCCTGAATTTATTACAGGTACTCAGGCTACTTTAAACTAAATTGGTCGTCTTGTTTGGTATTGTATATGTTATGATATATCTTATCATCTGTTGTTGAAGGCTCATTGCATCCGTACCAGCTTGAAGGGCTTAACTTTTTGCGGTTTACATGGTCAAACCGAACTCATGTAATCCTCGCCGATGAGATGGGGCTAGGTATGTACTCAGTAGTACTACCCCTATATATTTTCATTTATGTGAAGTTATAATAAGATTGAGATGTGTGGTGTTTCAGGTAAAACAATTCAAAGCATTGCCTTTTTAGCTTCTCTTTTTGAGGAAAACTTGGCTCCATATTTGGTAGTTGCTCCCCTTTCTACTCTGAGAAACTGGGAGAGAGAATTCGCCACCTGGGCACCACATATGAATGTGGTATGTATGCACTATGCAGTAACGCACTCATCATGTGTGTTATGCTTATTGCTAGTAGAATAACGTTCTTTTTTTTTGTTACGGTTCAGGTTATGTACGGTGGTACTTCTCAAGCTCGTACTGTTGTTAGAGATCATGAGTTTTACTTTCCAAAAGGTCATAACAAGATGATTGGAATCAGTGGAGAAAGTAGGCAGGACAGGATTAAGTTTGATGTCATCCTCACGTCTTATGAGATGATCAACGTAGACACAGAAGTCCTAAAACCAATCAAGTGGAAGTGCATGGTATTTTTTTGTATGGTAGCTTATACGTTTACAGTCTTTTCTTTAAACCTCATATATATATATGTTAATTATCAATCATTTTTATTGGTTAGATTGTTGATGAAGGCCATCGGTTGAAAAACAAAAACTCAAAGTTGTTCAATTCGCTGAAGCAGTATACGAGTGACCATCGCATTCTTCTGACAGGAACACCACTTCAGGTTCGTTTGGTGATTTTGGTTATTTTCATCTCTCAATGAAAAAAAAATGTTCATGCATAAAAATAACTTATTAGGTATGATCTGTGAAAGAGTGAAGTTGGATCCCTAATTAAAGCTGGATCTATAATTTAAACTTGGATCTTTTATTTATGATTTGATCATGTTGAAAAATGTCAAATGTATTCTTCAATGTTTTCTTTTATATATAGTTGTCTAAATACATCATTTAAAGGTTTGTCTACATCTGATCTAGGAAAGCTCTATGTTGCTAAGAATGAGTTCCTGCCCCCTTAATTGACTCTTCATATGATTTACCTTCAATTAATAACCTGTTGCGCACAGCATATATTGTTTTATTGACTGTCTTGTGTAGTATGCTGTTGATTCTTTGGTATTACTATTGATTATTTGGTGTTTTTTTCAGAACAACTTGGATGAGCTTTTCGTGCTCATGCATTTTATTGATGGGGAGAAGGTTAGCAATAGCACATATAAAACAAGCAAAATCTACTAAGTAGTTAATAACATGGCTAACTTTACATTTTTCTTTCGAATGCTTGCAGTTTGGAAGTTTGGAGGAGTTTCAGGAGCAGTACAAAGACATAGATCAAGAGGAGCAGATATCAAGGCTCCACAAAATGCTGTCTCCCCATCTGCTCAGAAGTATTAACCATAAACTTGATCTTATTAATTAAGTATGCGTGAAACTGAAATGTCCATGGTGTGAATCTTGCTTTGATTGCTGTTTTAGGGGTAAAGAAAGACGTGCTGAAGGACATGCCCTCTAAGAAGGAACTCATCTTGCGGGTTGATCTGAGCAGCAAGCAGAAAATAATTTACAAAGCTATTATGACCCGGAACTATAAAATATTAGCAAAAAGAGGTGCTAAGGTAAGTTTTGTGAATGTGGATTAAGACATACATGTGTTGTTTTGGTTTAAGAACCTTATAAACTGTGGCTGGTTAAACTGTTTCAGATATCGAATGTGCTCATGGAATTGCGGAAAGCTTGCTTACATCCCTACATGGTGGAAGGTGTTGAGTCCCAGATTAAAAATGAAAATGAAGCTTTAAAGTAACATCTCATCACAATATTCTGATGGATTCCTTTGTAGTATGCTGTAGAGTTTTTGTGCTGACTCTTGTTTAATTTTTTCTTAAAATTTTATTAAAAGAGAGCTCCTAGAATCCTCTGGAAAATTGCAACTTCTAGACCAAATGATGGTCAAGCTTAAAGAGCAAGGACACAGAGTTCTGATTTACTCACAATTTCAGCACATGTTGGACCTACTTGAAGACTACTGTGCTTACAAGGTATCTCTGCGCTTGCTATAAAATATGTGTGTCAGTATTTTTCTTTTTATGTTTTGCTTATATGAACTCAAAGATAATAATTTGTATGTTCTTTACTGGTTCTTTCAGAAGTGGTTCTATGAAAGGATTGATGGAAAGGTTAATGGAGCTGAGAGGCAAGCACGGATTGATCGCTTTAATGCCAAAAATTCGAACCGGTTCTGTTTTCTGCTTTCTACAAGAGCTGGCGGTGTAGGGATAAACCTTGCAACTGCTGATACTGTCTTCATTTATGACAGGTTTGATTTCTCCAACGTCTCTTAGATCACTGTTAAGTTTTTTAAGAGGTAAATAACCGTTTAGAGCCTGAGGTTCTGGATAAACTACGTGAATATGCTTTTGTGGGTAACAAGAGAATAGAGTTTTTTCGTTGGATCTTCTGAGTTAAGTCAGAAGAAATATATTGCAGTTATTGAAATGTTTTTCACTGCTTCTGTAGTGATTGGAACCCTTATGCGGATCTTCAGGCTATGGCTAGAGCTCATCGAATTGGCCAGACTGAGAAGGTTAGCTTTGCATGGTCTCAACTTTCTGTTTATTCTCTTCTTTGGTATGTCACTGATTAGGCCTTTTGTCTTTAGGTAATGATTTACAGGCTCATAAGCCGGGGTACTATTGAAGAAAAAATTGTGCAAATCTGTAAAAGAAAAATGCTTCTAGAGCATCTTGTTGTGGGGAAATTAAAAGCACCAAACCTTAGCCAGGTAAGTATTTTTTCTATAAAATTAGAATAAAAAAAGGTGGTGATTCTTATTGCTACAAGGTTTATTGACTGTTCTATCTGCGTGACTTCAACTATAGGAAGAGTTAGATGACATCATCAGGTATGGTTCCAAGGAGCTTTTTGCTGAAGAGAATGATGAAGCAGGAAAGTTTGGAAAAATTCATTATGATGATGCTGCTATCGAAAAGTAAACCGCTCTTCTTTTTCGTTTTTCACTTTCCTAGTGATTCTTTTTAAAGTAACCATTGTTATTTCCATAATTAGAGATTAATCTCCACATACCTCTTCTTCTTTAGGTTGCTAGACCGTGATCATATAGATGCTGAGGAGGACTCAGTGGATGATGAAAATGAAAATGGGTTTTTTAAAGCTTTCAAGGTTTTCTTTGCCTCTCCTCTTTGATACATTTACTTAGTAAGATTATTGATTACCCCTTAAGCGCTCTTTCTTGTTATTCCCTGAACATCAGGTAGCAAACTTTGAGTTCATAGATGATAATGAGGCTGCTGCCTCAGAGGAGGCACAGGATATAGAAAGCAAGTCTTCATCAGAAAACTATTGGGAATATTTGTTAAAAGACAAATATGAAGTGCAGCAAGCTGAGGAGGTCAATGCTCTTGGAAAGAGGAAGAGAAACTGTAAGCAGGTATATTCTTCTTGATCCAACCTGTTCAATTATAAGGCTTGTCGCATCAGGTGACGGTGATGTGTCATTATATATTTTAGCAAAGGTTTTCTTATTTCTCTTCTTGTTAATTTTACTAGAAGCTTGGTGAAGATGAGCTTGCTTACCTAGAAGCGAGCTCTGATAATGAAGAAGATGAACAAACTGAAGCTGAAGATGAGCTTGCTTATCTAGAAGTGAGCTCTGATGATTGTGTAGCATCTGGACAGGGAAACCAGATAGCTTATTGGCCTTGGACTCCAGGTACTATTAATATTTTTGATATAATTATGATTCTTCTTGTTAATTTTACAAGAAGATGAACTTGCTTGTTTTGAAGCGAGCTCTGCTTATGAAGAAGCCAAACCAATGGATGGTGAAGCAGCTAGACAAGGAAACCAAATGGCTAAAAGGCCTTACCATAGGACTCGCGGTACTATAATCTTTTTTTATATAATTATGTTTCCAAATAAATGTTTCAAATATTCCAAGTTGAGTAACTTTTTTTTCTTGTTGCTGTAAGATACTTTGGAACCAATACCTTTGATAGAAGGAGAAGGGAGATTTCTCAAGGTGTTAGGTTTTAACGAGCTGCAAAGGAAGAAATTTTTAACGACTTTGGAGAGGTATATATATATATATCTTCTGTCTGTTAAGGTCTCTCAGTGTCTGCACACATGTGCGATGGTTTTCACATTTTTCATCTGATGAATAATTTTCAGGTACGGAGTTGGCAACTATGACTGGAAGGAGTTTGTTGATCCTTTAAAGCCGAGGACCTATGATGAAATAAGAAGGTACAGACTTAAACCATTGATGCTCTTCTCTTCACAATAGCTTGTCACTTATTCTTTGCCAAAGATAGATAGATATATTTTCATTAACGACTTGTCTAATATGTTTTTTATCAGTTATGGATTACGTTTCTTGAAGCACATCGTCGAAGACAAAGATGTTAACTCTCCAACCTTTTCAGGTGATTGATAACTTCTCTGATCATTTGTTTGTTGCCATGTATTAGAAATTTCTATTGCTTTTTCTGCTATACTAGTAATGGTATTAACGCAATGATTTCTGTAGATGGAGTCCCCAAAGAAGGACTGAAATGTAAGGATGTACTCGCCAGAATTGCTTCTGTGATGTTAGTACAAAAGAAGGTAAGCCTACATACTGGAATCCTATAATCTCTTAGAATATTTGAGTTATCTTCTAGAACCAATGCACAGTATTGCTTCTTGAAGTTGAAGTCTCTGTATCTGTATCTGTGGATTGCTATATCAATGTGGATGTTGAAAGAATGCTTTCATTATCGTTTTTAGTGCCAAGAGAACCAAAACAATTAGTTAGGGCAAGTCGCGTGGCTCACAAGTTTCAGTATATTCTGTGGTATATATATATTTTTTAAACACTTTTTTAAAAACACATATTCTGTAGTATACTACTTGGTTATTTCTGCTTCATTATAAGTCATTAAAATGACTTAATACAGTCTCCACTTTTGGTTGTGGTGTTCTATATCTTAAGCATATTGTGCGATAATATTAGTTAAGGTTCACTACTGTGTTGTTTGTGCTCAACTCTGAGTTTTTTGATTGGCACAGGTGAAACATATGGAAGCCAATCCAACAAACCCTGTTTTCTCTGACCGCATTTTACATAGGTTCCCTGGACTAAGATTAAGAAGAGCAAAATTTGCGAACGAGGAATGTGACAGGATCCTGTTGTCTGCTGTTTCCAAGTAAAAAACCTTGCAAAGAGGATGGATGATCCTTACCATTTAAAAAACATGTTTCTCGTGCTGCATTCTCATATGTTTTTCTCTCTCTTTAGGAACGGGGTTGGAAAATGGAGAGCCCTTGTTAATGACATAGAGTTTGGGATCTACGAGCTCGTCCGAAAAGAATTGAACATCCCTCCCACAAGTTTTATTAATGCTAATGGAATCGTAAAAGATCCGGATATAATAATTACTGATCATATGAGAAGACGGTTTCTGATTCTTGAGGAGGCGATAATAAATGAGTTTGCAGAAGACTACTACTTTGTATGTGACTCTCTCACTAGTTTTGATCTTTACATGTGTGTTGCTGCAGAAGCATTGTAATAATCTCTATCGATCTTTTGGTTGCAGGGACCAAAGCCTTCATCTCTGAACCGTGCTCTAAAAAATGGTCTACTGAATCAGCCCATCGATTTTTTTTCTGCTAAGTTTCGACTATTAACCGAACGTGCCTTACATGAGTTTGCCAGCAAGAACATAAGCAGGAACCTAAGTGCCATTGGAACATATGTTAATGTGAATATGGAAGACGAACGAGTAACTGAAGTCATTGTGCTGGACGACTGATTTGAGGAAAATGAAAACACCAAGAACCTTGAACCAAAACATATGTGATTGGATTTGGAATTATTGTTGTTTCTATTTATTATTGTTTGGGATTAGATTGGATTTTTAGTTATCTCAAAAGGATTATGATTTATCGAATCTAGTGAACCAAAATATACTTGGTCTCTAGTGATTCCCATAGCTGAAGGATGATTATGATTTTTAGTTATCTCAAAAGGATTATGATTTATCAAATCTAGTGAACCAAAATATACTATGTCATGATAATTGTAGGATGAATTTTGATTTCTGTAACTTATAATAAACCTTCGAGCATCAATTAGCATTGTAAAAACTCAAAAATACTTGAATGGTTACTATGTGGTACGACTAAATTCTTGATTTTATTTTATTTTGACTATTTTTAAAAGTTCTTTTTAAATATAGTGTTTTGCATTTTCAGCTTGAGTACATTCTTGTCAGTGTTCAACTTGTAATTAAGAAGATTTATATTTCTTTTGATTTGCAACTTCAATTATGTATATGATATCAATAGATATTAAACGTACTATGTGTTGTAGTGTACATTGCTAGTACACAGATAAATGATAAAAAAAAGTTATAACATATCAGTCTTAAAAAATAAAAAACCAAAAATGACAAAACATTGACTTTTCAAAGAACACCATATATTATCGATAAATATGCATGTGTATCATAAAAGAAAATGGCTTGTCTTCCCATAAAAAATTATATAGCAATGTGGATTTGTTACTATATAATACTTCTTAAGAGAAATAAATTGTTTTCTTAAAGAAACATATCCAAGTTTTTTTAAAACATCAACATGCAATGCAATGCATTGGAAAATAAAAGACAACTTCCTAATATAAATTATTAACGCTAATAGTGGCCAGATCATTACCGCCAAATCATTACCTCTAATAATACAAATTATTACCACTAATATCTCTTTGTTATCAATCTAACAATCACTTGAATTCGATGATCACAGTGATTTAGTACCAAATGAGGAGGAGCATAATCGGATTAATATTTGATCTCGTTCCTTATCATTCGGAGGATGTTTAATTGGAAGGACGAATTCGCTGATGCGATCGCTGCGTTGGAGGTGGTTATATCTCGTGATTGAGGGGTTAGCAACAAAAATTAACATTGGGAACAAGAGGGTTCTTGAGGAAATACAACGAGGAATACAAGTTTTGCGAAGAGTGCGGATGGGAAGAAGAGGTGGTGAAGTCCGACGGAGCTCGGAACATTCTCCGAAGGAAAGTTGGGATACTGCTATGATCTTTCAAAAGAAAACATACAAGAATCATCCCACTTTCGATAAAAAAACAAGAATCATCCCACTAATCACAAAAATGACTATCGATCATCATCCCACTAATCAAAATAATAATCATCCCATTAATCACAAAAACAAATAATCATCCTAGTAATCACAAAAATCATCATCACAGTAATCATAACCCTCTTTTATCCAATAATACTATAAAATCAATCACCAAAACACATAATCTTCAGAATCATAGTTAACTATCAGTCCAATCACAAATCGATCAAGTTATCATAACTAATACTAATGGTAACACTCCATCATTTTAATCTTAATCCAATAATGGTGTCGATCAATCTTGAAACAGTGAAGAACTCTCGATCATCTCATCAATCAATCAAAGATTAAAAATCATAAAATAATATTGATCAACGATGTATCTAGACACTTAATATTCGTTTCTGGGTAAAGAAGGCAGGAGGTATCACAACGTAGCCTCCTGGCGCATGTATCTCAGCCAGTAGATTGAGATTCTCCTTTGTGTCTTGCATACGGCCACGTCGGCCAGTAACATCATAGTATCTCTTTGAAATTAAGATTCTGGCATCGATCGATACAAAAAAACATATCGACGTTTTTTTTTTAAACATCAACATGCAATGCGATGCATTGAAAAATAAAAGACAAATTCTAATGCAAATTAGTAGTCAAATCATTACCGCCAAATCATTCCGCTAATAAAACAAATTATTACCGCTAATATCTCTTTGTCATCAATCTAACAGTCACTCGAATTCGATGATCACAATGATTTAATACCCGATGAAGAGGATCATAATCGGATTGGTACTCGATCTCGTTTCTTATGATTCAAAGGATGTTTAATCGAAATGACGAATTCACTGATGTGATCGCTGCGTTGGAGGTGGTGTGATATCTCATGATTGAGGGATTGACAACAAAAATTAACATGGGGAACAAGATGGTTCTTGAGAAAATACAATAAGAAATACGAGTTTTGTGAAGAGTGCGGATGAGAAGAGTCATGGAGATTTTCATGTTTGTCGTCGATGTTAAGGTATGGAGTTTTCTGGTATGAAATCGAACTGAACTAAACCAAAATTGAACTGAATCGAAATAGCTAAACCGATCGACCAAGGAATTTTAGATACCAATTAGTCGCATGCTAGTAGAGGGTTTTTAATGCGAATGCAAACAACTAATAATGGGCTTCCGTTATAAATATGGTTAATTAAAATTTTGATATTACTGTTCTAATTAAATGCATTAATTATTTAATTAACCAAATCAACAGAAAATTAACAGAAACGGAAGGAAAAACAAGCTTTGAGGACGAAGAAGACGAACCCTTGAACATTCGAGTCTTTGCGCAATTCCGATTTCCGAATCGGATCCTTATAATTTCTCGTCGAAGACCTGATTATAACGTTGCTATTGATCGCTCTTAATTTTCCTCCCTTTGTTGCGATGCATTGAGGAGGAGGAGGCGATAAAAGATGATGTTTTGCAGAAACGTCTGCGTGAGACGGAAGAAGAAGAAGAATCCTGGATCGGTGCCTGTTTATCTCAATGTTTACGATCTCACCCCTATGAATGTTTACGGTTATTGGCTCGGAATCGGAATCTATCACTCTGGTCTTGAAGGTTCTGTTTTTATCCATGATCTTTGTGTTTTTTTTTCCTACAATTATGTGTTTGATTGTTCTTGAGGTTGTCATGAGATTAAATAGTTCAGAATAAAAATAAAATCTTTTGTCGGATTCTAACATTGAATTAGGAAAAGAAAAACAGCTTAGAAAGATGATGTCTGATAATTCTCGATAACATGAATTTGGATTTATTACACTAAGTGGTTAAGTTTGGTCGGAAAGATGAGATGAAAATTCTCCAAACTATAAGACTTCTTGTCTTATCTTGTAATAGTTATGTTTTTTAAATTGAAAGCCTTTAGTCAAAAAAAAAAAAAGATGAGATGAAAATTGACTTTGAAAAGTATGAGGATAGATGTGATGTCTCAATCTGTGTTTGGTTATAAGAGAACACAGAGATTGTTTCTTTTATTTTTTCTTTGTTTGAACTATTAGTCAAATTGTTCAATACATTGTTGTTTAGTCTCCCATGGATCAAGAACTCATTTGTTTTTTTCCTTCTTGGTTTTGGTTTATCCATTGTGTGTGTGTAGTTCATGGGGTTGAATATGGATACGGGGCACACGAGCATTCAAGCACAGGAATCTTCAAAGTGGAGCCAAAGAAGTGTCCTGGCTTCACATTCAGGAAATCGATCCTGGTGGGTGAGACAGAGATGAAGGCGAAAGAAATTGGAAGCTTTATGGAGGAGCTATCAGATGAGTACCAGGGGAGCAAGTACCACCTCATCACAAGGAACTGTAATCATTTCTGTAACGATGTTTGTTTAAAACTAACTCAAAAGTCAATCCCTAGTTGGGTCAACCGTCTTGCTCGCTTAGGTAAAAACCCAAACTTCCTTGAGGAACGTTTCAACTAATCTTAAGCGGAGCATTGATTACTCTTCTTTTTTTTTAATGATCTGTAAAGGTTTCCTCTGCAATTGTGTGTTACCGGCTAGCTTGAACGAGATGAAGGTGAAGCAGGTAGGTAAAGACGGGAAGCTCTTGGAAGTAGGAGAAAGTAAGAAGAATAAAAAGAAGAAGAAGCAAAAGAAGGCGAGAAGCAGATCGGGTCCTTTAGCTTCTTCATCTGATTCAAGGCTAGATAATAATAAGCCTTCGCATGCCAGATCAATATCAACCGGTAATCCTCCTTGTTCTGCTTCTTTTTGTCCTTTGAAGTAACAAAAGAGATCCAGTTCCCTTCTGTTGCATCTGGAGCTCAAGATTAGATAACCCCAAAGACATGATTCTTTGTCATTGTGTGAAAAGCTAATTATATATATATTTGTATATGAAGTGAGGGTCCTTGTATTTTATTCACAAGTGTTAATAACGCTTTTGGGTTGGTGTATTATTGTTATAAGGAGAATCATCAAAATCTGCAAAAAAGAGTGTGTGAATTCGACTTTCCTCTTGTATGTTTTGGATGTAATTTTTTTGAATATTTGTACAAATTACTTTTCTGAATGTTATCATCATATTCAATTAAAATAAGTTTTTCTTGTTGGTCTTTCTTTTAGATATGTTGGTCCTCTGTAATTTTGAGACAGTACAAGAGTTGCTCTCAAGTCCTAAAGATTGTACTTAAAATCGCAGGAGTCTGTGTATGATGTGGAAGTGTTCTCTGACCAATCAGATATCTCTGTCACTTTCTTCGCTAAAGTTCAGGTTACTCTGATTAAAACACCTGAAACAACCCATGAAAGTACATACGTACCTTGGAATAAGCCAGGAAAGTCGATAACATGTTTTAGTACGTTACTGAAATAGTAAAGTTCTTTTTTAACATTTTACCAAAAAGAAAAAGGAAAGAAAAAGTAAAGTTCTTTTCTACAAAACAAAAGAGAGTTGGAAGTTTTAGTTGGGCCTTAACTAACCCTAAGGGCTTTGCTGTTTCAGAATCACATAAGACCCTCCTATAAATAGCTTTCAAGGTACAATCCTCTTTCCCCCAAGCTACAACAAAAACCCTAATCCGCCGTTTACCTAAAAACTCTCGTTCATTAGGTTTGGTTTAGACTAGGATTCGTTGTGATAATATTCGTTTGTATGCTTCTTAGTCCTTATGCTCTGTTATTGGTTACTTCTCATAATTGAGCTTAGATGTTTTTTTTTTTCCTTTTTGGTTTGAAGCGTTGCAGAAATCCCTGTGATGATTATTATGATTAAAAATGTTAAAAGTAGTGACTGATATCTTCTTGATTAAAAACTATCAGCTCTGAGGGATTTCTCAACTGCTTCTTTGTTTTATTTCATATGGTTATCATTGAGTTTTTGTTTGCTTGATATTCATTTGTGGCCTTAGCTGGATCCCAGTGACGATGAATAAATAAAAAATGTTAAAAGTAGTGACTGATTAAAACCATGACGAATAATCAAATTCTGAGGGATCCAATCCAGCTATTGTTTTCATCTTTTTATGATAGCAAGAATGTTGTTCGGTAGGTGTAGTTATTAAGATAAGCTTTATGTGCTGATGTTCATAGTGATGAGTTATGATTATTTGTTTCCTCGAGTTTCATAATGATTTACTGATTGCTGTTTCTTTAATCAGTTGTTTGTCATCTATTTCAGTTTCCATTTGTTTTCAATCTGTTGACCGCATTGTTATTATTAATTTTTTCCAACATTAAGTATTTTCTCTGTTCTGGCCTGCGACAAATGAAAATCTGGACTCCACTGGTGTGTATTTTTAAGCTTCAGTTGTGTCAACACAGTCTGTTATGGAAGACCAGACCAAGGACTCGGTTGCATGGCTTGATCAGAGGAAAGGGTCTGTGCAGAGTCGAGTCCTTATTGTAGTCACTCGCCCAATAAAAATTCTGTTTAAATACATTCTTAGTCGTATGGTTGTAGTATTGATCCGAGTGTCGTATTTAAACGATGGTTTCCTGTAATATTAAGCACTGTAACTACGAGAAAGTAAATGTACCTTGAACTCGAGATAAACATGAAACCATTCCTAAATAATTGCCTTGAATAATTGCAACGAAACTATATGACAGGAGACATCTTACCCATGAACCAAATTTTTTAAACAATGTATAAACAATAGTACTATTTTATCTGCAGCAGTTCTAAAGAAATGTGACTATCTGAATTATATAGGGTAGAAATTCTACTTTCACAGACATGCCTACAGTCCTGCACATTGATGGTATATATATATATATATATCAAAATCACTATTATCATGATAACAGCTAAATAATAGAATGGGCACAAAGAAGAGACTAACTCACAGTGATGAATTTCTGTCTGCATATTAGAAGAGGATGCGATGACGATGATGACAACATGGATTTTCGTTGTGAAGTATTGAAGTGTGGTTTGTTCAAAAAAAGTATTGAAGTGTGATAGTTTCTAGATATATTATGCCACAAACTAAAAAGTAAACTACATATGAAACGGGCCTTTAGGGCTTCGTTTTTGCTCGACTACATAATGGGCCTTGATCCGAAAGAAAGTTCGTTTTGAAAACTTTCATATGGTAAGCCCAGCCTTTTTTACTTGACTAGGGTTTCCTCTTACTATAAGTCAAGAAAAGGTTGGTCGCCACTTCTTCTCGTTTAGCTTCGCTCCTCCCCAGCTGCATAACTCACGACTTCAAGATGGTAAGCTTCTCTCACTCTCTCGCGATTTTCGCTCCTAGTTTCAGTTAATCGTTAGATTCTCCTGTTTTTCAATTCGTTTAAAAGCTTGATATTAGTTACAAAGTCGAACGTAATTAATTAATGATTATGCTTTGTGTTGCTGTGTGATAAACGAAATGAAATGAAACAGCCGTCCCACAAGTCGTTTATGATAAAGAAGAAGCTGGCCAAGAAGATGAGGCAAAACAGGCCTATTCCCCACTGGATTCGTCTTCGTACCGACAACACTATCAGGTTTGAATCTCTCTTACTTCCTGTCTGATCTGTCGATTAGAAATAGATAAGTAAATTCTCTTGGTAGATTGATTTAGGGCGACAATGGTCGGAACCAGAAATGTATTGTTGTCTTTGTGGTTTGAGTTCGGATACATTTTGGTCGTAAAACCAGAAATTAAATTGTTGTCTTTGTGGTTTGAGTTAGGGCATAGGCAGTGTCTTAGTTCTGAAAGCGAAATATATAATTGTCACTGTGGGGTTTGATACAGTGTGTTTCTGAAACCATTAGTAATTCTTTGTGTTTTAACGGTTTAGTGTTTGTTTTGATTCAGGTACAATGCCAAGCGCAGGCACTGGCGCAGAACCAAGCTCGGATTCTAAGTGAAAGCTCGAGACTGTTTGTCTTCTGTTCGATTTAGCATTTCTCTTGTTTTTTGTTATAAAACATTTTCACATGTCTGTAAGACTTTTGATGTTACCAGATTTTATCTTTATAAGGGCTACGTATTAGCGCTTCCAGTTATTTAATTTTCTTGGTTGCTTATTTCATTTTCCCCATTGAAGATTTATAGCCTGAATGAGTATTTAGTTGTCACGTTACCAGCCTACCTTTTAAAACGTACGTCTCTGTGCTGCTTCCGAGCTGTTTCACGATTCTTGTTTGCGTTGAAGCTTCCGAATTTCTCTTAGTAAAATCTGCGTGATTCGTGATTGGTTCTGATTAAGTAATTCTGATTATTTGTGGAACAGAACAATTTAGAATGGTGCTAGAAAGATGAAAACGCCAAATACATTCGCATTGTGAAATTATGCAAATACAATTTGCATCCTTACGCCTCAAGAGATAAGTAACGAAGTGTTTTCCTCTATAACTCGATGGGAGTCTCCCAGTACAACAATGCCTGTGAAGCAACAGATAAAAAAAAAAAGGTTCCTTGACAAAATGTCGAGATAATATTAGCCTGAGCTTAGCTTATTCATTTAGCAATTCTTTCAAATGAGATGAAGAAGCTAAAAAGGGTATAAATAAAACTTCAGTTCTCATTGTAATCTCCATGAGACCAAAAACTCAGCTTACGTTATGGTATGAGTCGATGATGGCATCAGCGAGGTACTCGCATTTTGCCATAGACAGTCCAGCCAACGATATCCTCCCGTCTTTAGTCATGTACACATGCCACTTGTCCGTCATGTTATCACTCTGCCACGTCACCAAAAAACAAACTTCAAGACCCCATCTCTCAATAAATGATTAAAGAAGCATAAACATTTTTTAACAACATTACCTGAGCTTTGTTGAGACCGGTGAATGAGAACATGCCAATCTGCTTCAGAATAAACGACCAGTCTTTGCCGCTCTTATCCTTCGAAACGAGGCTGTCGTACAGCTGCTGTCTCACCGTCTTAATCCTCCCCGCCATCATTTCCATCTCTGCTTTCCACTCGTTGAACATAGCTGCATCTCCCACTACATTAGCCACGATCCTCGCACCGTGAACCGGTGGGTTCGAGTACATAGGCCTAGCTATCCTTTTCAACTGGCTCTTAACCCTGAAAAGAAAGTAGTGTTACTCTTCTGTAAAAGATAAGAAACCTGATTAAGTGTTTATAACCTTGTAGCAGCATCAGCTGATGAGCAGACGACGTTGATAGCACCAATCCTTTCAGCATAAAGACCCAAGTTTTTACTATACGACTGAGCGACGAAAAACTCCATCCCACGCTCAGCAAATAGTCTCACGGAAGCTGCGTCTTCATCAAGGCTTCCACTGGCAAAGCCCTGGTATGCAACATCGAAAAATGGGATGTGGTTCTTTTCTTGAATGACGTCAGCAATTTTCACCCACTGCTCTGGTGTTGGGTCGATTCCAGTTGGGTTGTGAGCACATCCGTGTAGCAGTATGAATGATCCTTCTGGAGCTTCCTGTACAAATTTAGATAAGGTTAGCCATCAGAGTTCATGATGGACAATGTTGTAATAAGGAAAACAAACCTTTATATCTGCTATCATCCCTTCAAAGTCCAAACCAATTGTTTTGGGATCATAGTAGCGGTATTCAGACCAGGGAACTTTGGCGTCGTTGAAGATGTTCTTGTGGTTACCTGAAGTAGCAGTTGATAAAAAAAAAGATGGTTTACATATGAGAAGGTAAACACATGAATATTTATGGTTAAGGTAAAACGCACCCCATGTTGGTGCAGATATAAGCACTTTAGCTCCAGGAAAATAACGCTCGATAAGAGCCGCTGCTAGTCTCAGTGAACCTGTTCCGGAAAGACCTTGAATTGTTGCCACCTGAGCTCAAAAAAATGAAATTTATTATTACAAAAGCATAGCTCAGAGAAAGGAAACGTAAACAAAAGATTCAGACATACCTTTTGTTCCTTAATAACAGGATGACCAGCTCCAAACAGCAGCTCAGCAGTGGCCTTGTTGAATGCAGCCAACCCTTCGATTGGGAGATACTGCAGTTTTTCCATCCCAATGTGTTTTAGTTTTAAGCATATTCTAATGATCTTGCTGCTTATTAGACACATTTTGAAGTGAGCTAAGTTACCTCTTTGTTATCTCCTCTCTCCAACATCAGGTTCTCCGCCTAAAAAGAAGCCATGCGGGTTTAAGAAAGGATTTATGAATTAGGAAATGAATAAAAGGCTAAAGCATCAAACCTTTTTAACAACATTAAGGACATAAGGCTGGAGTTCCTCAGTTCGATAAGCACCAACACCGAGATTGAGCTTAAGCTCGTTAGTGTCAGCTTTGAAAGCTTCGCTGACTCCAAGAATAGGGTCTGGTGGAGCCATAGTGATACCCTCAAAGCGAGAAGGCTTGACTGTAACCGACATGGTCACCCTGCTAAAAGACTGGAACCAAAGCCAAACCATCAGATACGCCAAAGAAGATTACAAACTACAGTTATCAAACTCTTAACAGAATCTGATGAACTATCTAGCTCTAAACGTATAACAGATTGTTTCATATGGTTTCAAAGTATGATAAAGGGAAAAGAGAGAGTACCTTTGCTTTCAGGAAGGGGTTGGAACCGGAAGTTCCAAGCTTTAGCTTATCCTGTTCGAGTTCAATCGAAAAAACAAAGCAGGATTATGAATAAACAGATCATTATCTTTAAAAGGCGATTATGAACACTCCACAGCTTTACTCGATAGAGAGTACCTTGTTAATCACGCGAGGTAGCAGAGAAGTAGAACCGAGAGACAGCATTGATGAAGCCATGGAATCAATCACTAAGCTGCAGACAGATCCCAAATCAGTGATAGTGAACTTAGTACAAGGATAAGCTATTCAGACAGATGACGTGGTCTGAAGATGATCTACAAAATATATACAATAAATGGAAAAAAAAAACAGGTTCAGATCATAAAAGATGATTGAGTAGTCACCTGAGCTTCGTTGGAACCGCGCGGTTTCGAAAACGATCAGATCGAGATTGTGTTAGCAAGAACAATGATTCGTCAAGACAGGACGATATGTCCTAAGTTTTATTAAGCTTTGTCTTAAGAGGGGCTATAATGGTCATTGGGCCAATGTTCGTAAATCTATGGGCTTACAAAGTCAAAGAGTGGATTCTTTTAGATAGTGGTTGGCGACTTTCTAACAGTTCAGACAAAATATGCAAAATCTAAAATGCAAAAGACATAAATATTGAATATTTACTTGGTGGAATATAAAAATTGTATAGTATAGGCAAGTTACAAATACAATCATTAGAAGTGAATACCCCTTGAAAACCTTTATTCTCACATTTTCACCCCAAAAGTTCTGAAGCAATAAGATCAATCCCTATATATATAAGCAAGAATTATTTGCTTTAGGACGATGATGATATTAACCGGAGTGTTCCTCCTAGCTCTACCGGAACCAGTGGAACAAGTGAGTGAAGAACATCGGTTATCAACGGTCTATAACTCGGTTCTGGCTGTACACAAAGCACTGCCACAGCTGCTACCTGACCAAAATAATTCCCGGTTTGATTAATAATTCAACAAAAGATAGTGCAATCAAAATTAGTTTTACGTTCAGATTCTAACCTGGTATAGATGCTTATGATCCATTGTATCTTTGATAACTGGATCCACTATTTTAGGAAGCTTTGATCTATCCGTAAGTTGTGGCATTGCCTGCAAATAAAATGTATTAATTAACGCCATTAACCACTAACCAATGCTTTCTATTATTGCTCGTTTACGATTAGCGATATCATCACTCTAAACCGTTCTTACCCAAGTGACCAGAGATTGGCACTGAACCGAACTCAACTTCTCAACCGGCCGTCTTCCCAGCAACAGTTCAAGTAGAACCACTCCGAATGAGTAAACATCACTTTTATCCGTTAATTTACCTGAGCAACATAATCATTTTAATGTAACAACCTTGCTAATCCGGTAACTAGACAGATAATCACGGTTTTAGTGACCCGCTAACCACTCTCTCTAGCCTAATAATGATTCCATGTGATTAGTTGAAATAAAACATCAATACGATGATTTGCTTTCCAGACACAATTCTAGACGTAATAAAAAGAGAAATTCATTGTTATATATTATATGGGGTCACGTGAAAACACATTATGATAACTAACAGGTAACGCATCTTAAGACATGACAACGAGTCAAGTCACCAAAAATAGATTGGAAATGTGAATGTTTTACCATCTAGGAGATATTCTGGAGCAACATAACCAAGTGTCCCAGATAGTTTAATGTTGTTCTTGCCGTGCATCCCGTTCGTTACCGCAAGTCCAAAATCAGATATCTGAATGCGGGAACACACAAGAAGTCATGTTATTGGATTGTTTGTCGAAGCAAACACCAAATGATTCTTGAATCAACGAAACAAGAACCAAGATATAGGACTAATTAAGAATCTTGACCGGTTATTTCCGGTTTGGTTTGGTATTTGGTTCTTGTTTCAGTTAATTACCTTGGCGTTGAAGGAAGAATCAAGGAGAATATTTGAAGATTTTATATCTCTGTGGATAACCGGAGGACGACAGCGCTCATGAAGATACTCTACACCTCTGTCTCCAAAAGAAAACACGGTTTACTCAAACCGTGATTAATAAAACAATAGAGAAAACCGGAAATGTGGGGGCTCTTGAATGTACCTGGCTGTATCAAGAGCAATCTTCATCCGCATGTGCCATGTTAATGCCGATCCCCGAGAAGGTCCTTAACCATTTAATGATGAAAACAATAAATGTTTTTTTGGGTAAAAAACAATAAATGTTATGATTATGTGTAGAACAAGAAGTTATTTATTTTCATGTGGTCACATGATCTGTTTTTTAATCTCATCATCTCCTATGTATCAAGATCCCATCCCAAGGTCTAAAAAAAAGATTATGGTTTTACCGTGTAACTGTGCATCCAAAGATCCCTTTTCCATCAGCTCGTAAACGATGAAGCTCGAGCTGATTTCACTTGTATGTCCCAAAAGTGAGATGATGTTCGGATGGTGAATCTTGCTCAATAGATCAACTTCGTTCTGCAAAATGATAGAACCGGACTCAGACTCTTGAACTAAAACACTCATCATTACTTGGAACTTACTAGCTATGACTTGTTTTTTGGTTACCTGAAACTCCCGTTTTGCTTCTTGGCTAACGTTTTCGATCTTTTTAACCGCGGCTAGAGTGTGATTGTCTAAGCAGGCTTTGTAAACAAATCCAAACCCGCCTCGTCCTATAAGATTACTGTCTTTGAAACCGCATGTTGCTTTCTCTAGTGTCTTGTAATCGAAGGACTGCACAAAACCCTTCTTGGGTAATGAAATCCCACTCTCTTCCACATGTGCAAAACCATTCAGGCATCAAAATATTGTAATCTTGTTACAAGTGTAATATTAATATTTTTCATTCTTGAATTAGTATGGTAAAAAAGGAGATTTACCTGAGTTCTTGGTGGGTTTGGGAAATTGCTTAGACCGATAAACAGCCCAAAAGCATAAACAACAAAAAACTATTAGTCCTAGCGACGAGGAGCTGATTATAAGAGCGATTATAAGTTTATTGTGTACTTGGCCTCTACTCATTTGGATTCCTGAGATCAGAAGTAAATAAAGAAACCTTGTTTAGATTTCTTGAATTCCCCAAAACAGATCTATACATTTAAAAGGGTTTTTTACTTGAGAATCCAATAGTATAACTGATGAGAGAATACGTAGAAGATAAGGCAAACCACTTAATGAGCAGCTCTCGAAAATAGCATTTACGTATAAAAATGAAAATGGTAACAAACCACATAAATGTCTGAAAACCATAAAAATAAAACAAGAATCAGAATCGAGAGAGAGAGAGAGATACCTGGAGAGAAGGAAGCCATGGAAGTGTAAACAGGAGACAGGGAAGGCTGTGAAGCAGGTGGATGAAATGCAGTAGAAGCATATACACAACAGAGAAACTGGACAACCGAGACCTTAAGAAGTAGATGAAGAATCTTTATCATTTGCCTAACAAAATACTTTCAGGTTTGATTCACTCTCCAGACTTGTAGGATTTTCAAGTTGAAAAGAGAGACTGATGAGATTTTAGAGATTTACAAAGAGAATGTGAGGAGTCTTTATCGCTCACTAGTGGAGATCTCCCTTTAATTTCATTTCCTTTTCTTGTGTCTGCATAAAGGAGGGAAAGAGAAAGTGAGTTTTTAAAAAGTCGAAATCATTCTCTTAAGGTCTTTACTTCTTTATCATCAAAATCTAACATGTGGGTTGGAATGTGATAGTTGTAACAACAAATATCTTTATTTCATAACCAATGCAGCTCGATTTAATTGATATGAGAATTCTTATATTGTAATTTATTACGGGAGTTTGAAACATATTATTACTGATCAAGTGATCATTTACATTGGACCACTAGTATCTGTCAGTTAAAAGATAAATACAAATTTTAGAATGCTCATATGATCAGCTGACCATTTCATGAAAGTTTGTAGGCCTGAAGAGTAGATTTACTGACCAGATAACGACAAAAAATAAACATGACTACTTATGTCAAGTCAAACCGACAAAAAGAAGATGACTTTTCCATCCCCTTTTTTAACTTTACTCATTTGTTAAACAGTAGAGAAACTTCTTTTCTTCTTATTTGTGATTCTAAATACAGCTTTCTCTCATAGTATCAAACAGTTGTTTATGACTTTTTTTTTTTTTTTCCGCCAAAGTTTTGATATTATAAGAAGAAAGGGCCAAGCCCAAACAAGGCCGAAGCCCGATTACAACGAAAACAAACGCAAGCCCAAACCCCTGGGGCAACATAAAAACTAAAACAGGCCCTCGGCCCACCCTAAGAAACCACCCGGCCCGCTGGCAAGCGCATCAAGGAGGCGGCTCGACACGTGGAGTGATCTGCTCCATTGACGCGAAACACGTCGACACCGCCTCGACTTGATCACCTCCGCCTTTACGCCACCGGAAACAACCACCCGCGAGAACCTTGTTAGACGGAGCTCGAAACCAGACAAGCCTCCAAACAAACGCAAATCCCTACTTCACCGCCGTGTCATCCCGCCGGAGAGATCAATCGATCTTCGAGATCTCCTCCGCCTTTATCATACTTCAAACCCAAGACACGCGACCCAAGACACCATCTCTTCCTTTCCTTGTGAATCATCACCTCACCGGCGACCCTTGTCTTCTACCAAGAACTCAACCGCAGTGACCCCACCCAAGACTTACCGACAACTACGCCGACCATGAAACAAAACTAAACTAGAAAACTTTTCCCAAAGAACCGCGGGATCCTAAGTGGCAGCGCGGAGCTGTGCTAGCCTCCGCTCTCCAAAACTAGAGCCGGCGAAGGCAAATCTAATGAAGACTCCCTTCCCGGGAACTAGAGCCGGCGGCGGTGGATCTACGAAAGCCTCCACCTCCCGGAAAAAAACCACCACTGAACATGCATGCCACTTCTACCACCAGGACCCTCCCGACGAGAGCGTCGTTGCTCCAAGACCGAGACCACCGTAAGCGGTGATGTCGAATCCAGAGTTCGGACAAGGCAGTCGTTGACAGGACGGCGAAGAAGAGCGAAGGAGAGACACTAAGAAGGACAAAACAGAGGCTCCGGCGCCGGCACGGACGCTCACGCGCCGGCCGCGCGCCGACCCCCAAACTAGATCTCGCTTTTCTCGCTTTTCTCTCTTTTCTCTCTCTCTATTCTATTGAAAGACTACTTTGACAGTTGTTTATGACTTTATGTAATGATTAATGAAGATGCCAATACATAAAGATAAAGACACTCTTACACTTTACAAAGTCAACGGATCTAAATATATATATGACCCATCACACTGCTCCTGTATTCTCTCCATCAGCTCGCTCATGGAGTTAATTGTATTGCAAAGTCTGATTGTTACCCTGTTTTTTGCTTCTTTTTTGCCAGGGTAACTCTTGTATAGGTTTAATTGCTTTTGTAGCCAAACCTTATCTCTTAAATGAAATTAACATTCTTAACAAAAAAAAATATAAAGAAAAAGCTAAACTAAACACAACGACGCTTGTGGAAGAAAGAATTTCGCAAATGTTGAATATAGAATGAGTGGGAACATAGTGAAATTGCACCCTTCTATTTTTAATGTTTGTGAGATTTACGTTATAGCTTGTACCCACTACTCTAATGTTTAGATAATCTAAAATGATTTTTAATGTATGTTTACACCTATGAGTTTTATGACATATGAGTCAACAGTGATTCGTCATATATAGACTTCAGTTGCATCATACTTCCTCCGTTCTTTTAATATATATATTTTAGTGTTTACACACATTAAAAGAACGCAATAATTATGCATTATTTTTTTATCAAATTTCAATATTTTTTAATCAATAAATTAAATTAATTTTACTAAAATTTGTAATTTTTATATAGAAATAAAAAATTATATCTTAATGAAACAGAGGGAGAGTATAATCAATACTATTAAAAGGGAAGGAGTGTTTAAAAATCTACTTATGAAAGTTATTTGGACCCTTTCATTTAATTCATTATTTTTTTGTCTTACCTTGAATTTAGACTCACAATATGTTATCATATATTTCTCTAACAATAATTTATTCAATTCCTTGATTTATTCAAATATTACTCCTGAATCATAATTATTACTATTACTATATTTACAATTTTTGATTTTTAATAGTAAAAAAATTGAAACTAATGTTTTATATTATCACTTTTATCATATAATATATGATTTAAACCAAGAGAAGTTACACGACATATATGTGTACATTCTAACTTTCTCTTTCTTTTATAATAAAGTAATCATATCATATATAAACTTTTCCACTAAAATCTCATGTCATATACTAAACTTTCAACCGTCTATAGTTTGATAGATATTCTCATATTTAAAAATGAGTTTTCTGAATATTCATGTTATCTTCAAAAAAGTAGAAATTCATTGGTTCTGTTAAAGCTAACCCGACTTCACGATATCAATATTGATTATTTACGATTTTGAAAATTATTGATTTAGATATTATACTTTTATATACTTTTCACTTAAAAATAAATCAAAATTATTAAAAGAGAAGAAGTTTTTAAAAATCTAATATATAAAGTTTTTGGAGTCATGTATAACTATTAATTATTTTTTTGGTGATACCATTAAGCATTCTAACCATACAATATTTTAAATATTTTAACAGATCCTAATATTATTCCTAATAATACATTTTCTAAGAAATATATTTCATCAACCATGTTTTGTACAATAATGTACTTGAAACTCCAAACAAATATCCAAAAAATTCAAATACCTAAAAATTCAAAATCTTATTCAAAATCTGACATGATGAACTGAAAAATACCCAAAATTTTATTCAAATAACAAATTTTTTTAATTTGAAAATTTACCTGAAATCAAAAACTATAATCGTAAACCAAAAACTTAGAAAAATATCCATAATACCGGAAACATATTCGAAATATCCAAATATACCAATAAACACAACGTATTTATGATCGGGTCTAGAGTAGGACCCAGACTCAAACAAAAACATGCGGGTCCAAAAAAAAAATCAATAAGTTATCTTCTCTGGACCTGAACTAAACCTATATTTTCGGATCGGTTCGTTTTTTATTTTGATCCGGATATAATTCTCATACTTAAAAGAAACTTTTACGTAAAAGTGTACATATAAAATCTCAAATAAATTAATTCATAGATTATATAACTGTTAATAATTATAGTTTTCTATATAATAAGACTTTGTATTATAATATAATCCAATAAATCCGCGCTTTCTAAGCGCGGATCAAAATCTATTTCTTAACTTATAATTTTAAAAATCAACATTAATTGATAGATACAACGAGGACTATACTTCACATGCAACCCAAATGTAACCATAAGACTAATATGCAAATAGCATGATGCAACATATACGGGTGTGTAAATGTTTAAAAGTTCTATTTGAGAAATATCCGCAAGCATGTGGCACAATTTCTGTTGGATAATGATCAAGTTGACCCAGAGGAAGGACATGCGAAAAGAAATAGAAACAACAGAGACCAAGGAAAAAAAAATAGAAGGAGAACGAGAAGTTGAAAGTGTTTTGTATGTTCACCACAGTGGGTATAGAGTCATATGTCAAAGGGTTCGAAACTTCGTATATTCTCTCGGTTTCATAAAGATAAGTATTTTTTTAAAACAAATCACAAGAATATATTTTCTATGTTTCCTATGAAAAAATTATAAACTTTTTTTTAAAAAAATAATTTTATTAAATTGCTATTGGATAAAAAAATATTGAAAATTAACTTTATAAAAATTATATTATAGTAATTTAATCTATTTTCTTAATATGTTAAAATCTATCTTTATGAAACGAAAAAAAATATAGATTAATGACATTAGTCAAATGGTTCGATTATTACCTTGATCCCAGTCATGCTTTTATTTATTTTGCAATCAAGCATGCATTTATATTAACAATAATCTCTAGTCTTACCGATATGGTAGTTATAACCCCCGCCCTTATGACATAAAGATGTTTATCTTTTTTTCTGTTCAACCATAAAGATATTAATCATTTCTTCAATAAACGACTACATGTTGTCACATTATTCAAAGCATAAGGGGGATATTTACTTGAACGCTTCTCTCTCTAATTTTAAAGTTAATGGTTACAAGTTATTAAAGAGAAAAGGACCCATCTATGGCTAGTTTCAATAAAACTCAGCCCGAGAGTTGATTAAAAGGCGTTAGCTACCGGATAAGACTTTTAATGGCCCAGCATCTTATGCAATAATTTCCATTTTGACAACAAACTTAACTCATATGCTGAGTCAGTTGCACTTATTGTGGTTTAGTGGTCATGTGTGTTGTGTTCCTTTTTAAAAAGTGTAGGAGAGTAGAAAGATGTTTTGGTTCTAAACGGCCCATCAACCAATCTTCCGCCCATTCTCTGATTCTTAATTTGGGCTACGTAAGTCTTAGAATAGTTTGAGCTGCTGCAAACATTCTTGGCATATCGGACACTAACGGCTGAAAGAACGTGCACACCCCTTGGAGTGAGCGTTCTGAAACTAGCGCCTCAAGAACCACCCCTTATTCATGTGTGCACTATCGTGACTGGTCTTCTTGACAATAGAGTAAATATGCTGAAATAGTAAAGGGCGAGTTTTGACTTTAAAGGGACAGGTAATCTCTTATGTCTTAATGACGAGACATGGATACACACAGGTAATCTCTTATGTGTCTTGTAAGGGACACAATGACTTAAACTCAGACCCTGGGGCTTCCCGAGTGAACATGATGAGTCTTTTGCAAGCTGCAACTTTCCTCTGGAGACATATCTGAAACAAAAAGCTGTTCCAAACACAGCAGCGGAACAGCAAAGCAGTGATGTGGTAAGCACAGAGCAGGGTTCTTCCTCGGCCCGCACAAGAACATGACAGAGACACAAGCGGAGTTCCTGAGCCCCTGAACTAACTTAACCCCTTTGGAGTTCTTCATGAGTACTTATTCTTCAGAGGTATGTTTATTTTATGTATACAACCTTGTTCAGTTACATACCATATTGGTGGAGCTATTCAGTCAATTGTTGATTTATTGTTTCATTTTTTTTTCATTTTTTGGATTGTTTGGTTTTCTTGGGTGGGATGATGCTTGAGAGACAGACGAGATGTAAATCTTGATGAAGTTTTGAACATAAACATAGTCCTGGACGGTTGTAACATATTTATATACTGGTCAAAAATTGAAAACAACCAATGGATTCTATTTAAGACATGGTCGCTAAAGTTCCATGTCATTTTACCACAAAATTGAATCAAGTTTATGATTCTGAGTCCAATGGCTTGTTCTTGTTTAATTTCTGTACTTTTTCGGTTTCTTAACCATTTTAACAAACCGAAATCAGATACCATAAAAATATTTGATATGAGGACTTAGGAGCAATTACTACATTTTAATATTATTAGTTGGGCCGACCTAAGTTGAGTCGGCTCGGTTGACTGACTCCGAAACTACTCGCACAACTTCACGCCATTCTTATCAGCCAACGACACCTGCCATTTTTCCATTGATTAAAATGTAGTCGAACACATGGATTTTGCCTTCTCTTTTTTTTTTCCTTACGATAGAAGGAAACCTACCTTAACAAAATTAACTTATAGATATATTGCCACATGTCTCCACAATTAACAATTCCGCTTAAATCTTACTTTCCTTTTTTTTTTTGGGCAAACAAATCTTACTTTCCTTAACAAAAGATTATGAACACAAATACAAAAAAGAAGATTACATAGCATAAAAAGATGAAGTAGTGTAGTAGTAATCCAAAGTTTAATACTATCAAAAATATAATAATGGGCATGGTCAAAGAAGGTGGACGAGTAGGGTGTGACAATAACGTAAATAAGTTGGAATACGAAGGGCGAGTTGTGAGAGATAACTCAGAGCACCCACAACCCAGAAACCAAGGGTTCGATAACCAATAAACAACTTTTAGAATATTTTATTATTTTTTCTTTTTTTCGTCCGAAATTTAAAAAAAAAAAAAAAAAAAAAAAAGCTGACCAATCGTGGGCCGCCACGCGTAGTGGGGCCCGCGAACAGTAACGAACTTTGATATGAATCAATCCTTATGCAAGAGTTTATGGCGCACGGAAACCTAAAAAACAAATATTATAATATTTTTTCTCCTGACAAATATTGCTAAGGACTTAGCGTTGGGGGTGCTCTCAGGGGAATAATGGAGGGGAGAGAAAAAGGAGGAGATAGAGATAGGTGGGGGCCTGGAGTAGGACCCACAAACGCGTAAGAGTAACAGCTTAGGTTTTGGTAAAGCAAAGGTCGTCTCCTCGTGGTAGGGGTGGGCATTTTACCCGAAATCCGAAGTGGCACCCGAATCCGATCCGAAAAACCCGAACCGAAATCCGAACCAAAGTAGCAAAATATCCGAACGGATATTGAATTAGGAGAGATTGGATATCCGAACCCGAACGGGTACTATCAGAACCCGAATAGATATCCGAAAATAACCGAACATATGATAATTAACCTTATATTTATAGTTTACATCTTTCATTTTATATAAAATATTTATATTGATACTACGCATACTTTAAATTCATATGATATACATACAATTACGTAGAATATGATTTGTTATTCGCTTAAAATGCATGTCAAACTTTTTATTTCAACAATTAACAAAAAGTTACATCCAAAATTTAAAAACAATAACCAAATTAATGTCTTTTTAGTTTGAAAATGTTATGTCCAAATCTATTAACCATGCAATCTATTAAAAATAAAAAATAATTAAGTGAAAAGTTATATATTTAAATACAAGAAATTTGAGAAATGAAAATTTTCATTTTTTTTTCTTCAAAATCTAAATATCCGAACCCGATCCGAAATAACCGAAACCGAACTTAAAATACCCGAACCCGACCCGAAGTACAGAAATACCCGAACGGGTTCTACACCTCTATACCGAAATACCCGAAAATCCGAAATATCCGATCTGAACCCGAACGGGTACCCGAACGCCCACCCCTACCTCGTGGGTTCCTCTCTCGACCCTAGACAGAAACAACTTCGTGCTCACGCGCCCCATTTCAAGTTATAATTTAATTGTTTTGGTCGACCACTTCTTTTAAATGTTGCTTAACCTATTCCCAACACATATTTATATAATTGGCTCTTAATCCTTACTAATAAAAGGGACCTTTGGAGGCTCCATAGAGCGTCCACATCAGCAAAAAAAACTTCTCCCAAAAGATGACACGTGGCATAAAATATAGTTTTACACTTTAATATTACTAATTTTCGCAAATTATAAATAATATGTAAACATACAGCATAAAAAATAGAAAAACTACATTAAACATATGTAAGATTACCATTTTTCACTTGAAAAAAGACGGCTTATCTCCATAATGTAACATTACCATTTTATATAAAAAAACAAAAAACATTATATATAATTTCGAAAATAATAAATATATGTAAACATACAACATAAAAAATGAAAATACTACATTAAACATATGTAAGATTACCATTTTACATTTTTAATTTAAAAAAAAAATAATATGTAAACATACAACATAAAAATATAAAAACTACATTAAACATATGTAAGATTACAATTTTTCACTAAAAAAAGACAGTTTATCTCCATAATGTAAAATTACTATTTTGCAAAAAAAACATTATATATAATTTCGAAAATAATAAATAATATGTAAACATACAACATAAAAAAAATGGAAATACTACATTAAACATATGTAAGATTACCATTTTATATTTAAGAATAACAATAATATGTAAACATACAACATAAAAAAAATAGAAAAACTACATTAAATATATGTAAGATTTCCATTTTCCACTAAAAAAAAGCGGCTTATCTCCATAATGTAACATTACCATTTTATAAAAAAAGAAAAAAAACATAAATATAACTATTTGACTATTTATCCAAGTTCTTCTATTAAACATTGCCGTTTTACATTAAAAATGTAAAAATACATTAAGATTTAAACATCTATCTTAAAATATAAAATATAGATATTAACTAAATATAAAGTATAAGAAAGAGAAATACTCAATATATATAAAAATAAATAATAAGTAAATATTATAAATATATAAATATACGAATTATATATACAATAATAAGTACATGCACAATTTTTAAAAAATGGAAAGAGTACATTAAATATTAAACATATATCTTAAAATGTAAAATAGATATTAAGTAAATAAAAAGTATAAGAAAAAGAAATACACAACTTAAAAACAATGGAAAAAGTATATTAAGATTTAAACATCTATCTTAAAATATAAAATATAGATATTACGCAAATAGAAAGTATAAGAAAAGGAAATACACAATTTAAAAAATGGAAAAAGTACATTAGTATTTAAACATCTATCTTAAAATGTAAATCTATCTTAAATTATAAAATTATTAGTAAATAGAAAGTATAAGAAATAGAAATACACAATATAAAGAAAAATAAATAATAAGTAAATATATATTATAAGAAAATACCCAATTTAAAAAATGGAAAATTACATTAAGATTAAAAAATATATCTTAAAATTTAAAATATAGATATTACGTAAATAGAAAGTATAACAAATGGAAATATACAATTTAAAAAAAAAAGAGAAAACGTACATTAAGATTTAAACATCTATATTAAAATATAAAATAGAGATATTAAGTAAATAAAAAGTACAAGAAATGGAAATACATATACAGGAAAATAAATAATAAGTAAATAATATAAATATATAATATATGAATTATATATATAATAATAAGTAAATACACAATTTTTTTAAAAAATGGAAAAAGTTCATTAAGCATTAAACATCTATCTTAAAATATAAAATATATTATAAAAGTAAATACACAATTTAAAAAAAAAATGGAAAAAGTTCATTAAGATTTAAATATCTATTTTAAAATATAAAATATAGATATTACGTAAATAAAAAATATAAGAAATGGAAATAAACATTTAAAAAAATGGAAAAAAGTACATTAAGATTTAAACATCGATCTTAAAATGTACATCTATCTTAAAATGGTAGTAAATTATATAAAAAATAGAAATACCACATTTAACAAAAAAAAATAAAAATGTATAGTTTTACATCAAGAAAGTCCCTATAAAACTCATTATTCCATCAACATCAACCTCACACTATCAAGGAAAACTTCAAAGCACTCGAGCAAAAAAATGGTTCCACCATCAACTCTTGCCGTCCCAAAAACCTTTAATGACCTTGAAAGAGATTTTTTATAACAATGAACTTTTTGTTAGGTGGATTCACTGTTGGGAAACCCGCAACTTTCAAAAACCAAACTTATTCATGGGAATTGAATTGCTTTTCATAGACTCAAAGGTATTCTTACAAATTTAAATTAATCAAATCCATAATTTTATTGTTAATATTCGTACTAACTCTTTCATGATCAAACCATTACAGTTAATAATCATTCAAGCGTTTATCCCGAAACACTTCCTTCCTCGCCAAATCAGGTATTGGTTCATGTTGGTTTAGTATTGTTTTTGGTTTATTAACCAGTTTAGGATGGTCCTATTGTAAATATAATTTAAGTTGGTTTAGCATATATTATGCTTAAAATAACTTAAATTAAATAATAGTAATATTATGCTTAAAATATAATTTTAGAGAGTTTTCAAATATAGTTTACAGAACATTATAGGTGATGAATTTAATTTATTAAATTCGTTTACTACTTAAAACTAAGTTTTTTAAAAACATACTGAGTTATAAATATGAGTACAACATGAAGACAAAAATATAAATATTTGATTTTCAAGATAAGTAATTCAGCTTTTATTCAGTTACTCAATATATAATATCTTAATTTTTTTTTTAAATATACATAATTTATATATATAAATTAATCTTCCAAACTTAAACTAATATATTATATATGAATAATGTTTTTAAATAAAAATAATTTCTGATTAAAAAAAAATAAAAACAACAAATGGTTATTTTCAAATAATGGATATAATTTACATTATACTATCATTTAACAAGTATTAGATACTTTTTGATATATCATTATTTTCTATTTCCAGAAAACAATAAATTGTTAAACATCAATATCATCTAGGTTAAGTATACGAACAACACAAATTCAAACATCACAAAAAATATTTACATAAACATTATAATACAATAATTTAATCAAAAATACAATTAAAAAAAACAATATTCAAAAGAATAGTTATATACTTAATATTTGAAAATCAAAGATATTTTTGCTAAAATTTTACTTACCTGGCCAAGGAGATCGTCCATCTTTTTACGGATCGATAGATTGTTGAGCATGTGGTCGAACCGAAAATACTCTGCAGTTTAATTAAATATCTAAAACATTTATTCAAATACTCAACAAATAGTTTTGCTAAATATGATAACTAGATAGCCAACAAAATTATAAAAAAATATTTAAACAGTAAAAAATATGTTACTTTAACGTGTTAAAATTTAAAAATAAATTTTAATTATGACATGCATCTTAACATTTATATAAATATATATCATAACCTAAATATAAATAATTTAACAACTTAAATTAGAAAAAAAATAAAAATCCCGGGCGTAGCCCGGGTTAATCCCTAGTCTATATATATAAAAAGATGTTGGTGACCCTCCTGTGAAGCCACGTGGAAACTCTTTCAATACAGGAGCGACGCGTGTCCTAATCTCCGCCTCAAGCCGGGCTTAATTTTGTTTGATACGTTCTCTATTGTTTGGGCTTTGGTTAGCATTAGAGGAAAAGGCCCGTTCTCTGGTGAGAGACTAACCCTAAATCACGTTTTCAGCAGGTCGTCACCTCCGCACTGGTTTGACGTTTCCGGTACCTTCCGCAGAGAAACGGTTCAGCCTTTACTCCCATTGATTGGTACCTCCACAGCTCCACTATGTGTCTTCAATGCGATCCTTGCATCTCAGAGGCGGTGGGGTTTTGCGTATAAATAAATGTCAGATCTCTCATCCTCAACTCATCCAATCTTTGTTGCTCATCAATGTGAAGTTCTGTCTTGCGAGTCTGGTTTTCCTCCTCTGAAAACCATCACCTCAATCCCTCAAAACCAACCATTAAACTTATTTTCTGAGAACTGGCTAGCGCATCAATTTTCCTTTCTGATTTGAAGACTGGACGATGCTCCTCCACCTTTGAATTGCGGTTGATCCGTTTCTGGAAGGCCAGGAACGTCTTGAGGCGGTGGCGAACTCAGGGGAGTGGATAAGCTCATACTGGATTCACAGGTTGTTATGTATTATAGCTTGCGTTCATAATTTTAATTTTTTTTCTGGCGTGTTAAATCCGCCTTATCAAGTTTTTCTGTTCAGATATTTGTTTGACGTTTTATAAATGAGGAATATTTAGTCCGTGCGTTGATTGTTCTGTCATATTTTTTTAATGTTTCTGTCATGTTGAATCCTTATTACCAAGTTTACTGTTTAGATTTTTGTTTGACATATTTTGAATAAGGCAATTTAAAACGGTTTTTTGATTGTTCTGTATATTCATGTGGGTTTCAGGCAACCATTGCTGCGACTTGCTTGCTTGGAAAGCCTGCAATGATAATCATGACATACCAGAAGATGTAGATATACCATCGTATATCAAACCTTCAACTTGATCACTTCTTGACGGTTGTAACAACTATAAACGCAAGACGGGTCAAAGCAGAGATTATATGCACACTCATCATGAAGTACACAGAGAATTGGTTGCCACTAATCGAAGATGATTTGGAAATAATACGAGGTTACAGGTCAGGAAACATTGAGTTGCAGTTCAGTGTTGAACGAGAGAGAACGGAGGAAAGAAGTTTAGGATGTTAAGAACAAAAGTGAATCATAGAAAGCTTAGTAAGTGTGCTTCATACACAACCTGGAACAGTACCATGCCAGTTTCTGTTGAGGTTACTGAATCAACTTTATAAATGTAGAAATGATCATTTTTTAATGCAAACGATGAATGTAAAGCTATGGTTACTGCAGCTAGGCTCGCATATTTCGATGGTGACTACCGGCCAAGCGCAGCAGATGATCTTATATACCAAATAAGTCAATAAGAAGATGGCACAAAGAGAAAAAAGAAAGTAATGATCAAGAAAACAATTACCAAAAAGTCTCTAAAAGCTTCTGGAGATCTGATTTATCTGGGAATGCTTCTAAGGATCTGCTGCTAATGCATAAAGTAATTTTTACTTTCTATAAAATAATTTACAATCTTTTATGTTCGTTTGTTTTCCTTTTGCGACAACTGAAGACTTTATTGCTGTCCACTTGAAAGCTTGAAAACTTCTTGCACATATTGTTGTACGGTGATGGTATTTGAATTGTTGTATGCAGTCGGTGCAAATACTGTCAGATTTGTGATAAGTGAGAGCTCCTCCTTTCTCTTTTGTTCTTTGATTTTTATAATATTTTTTTGTTGTTGTATCCTACATGAGAATATTACTGATTAAAAAAATGTTATCCTCCCTTTTAGGTGTTATGAGGCTAAACAGAGGCGTGAAGACATGAAGACATCCTGTTAATTTCAATGATACACGTACATTATAAACCGATGTCGAAATATATAGAAAAAATTTGAAATGCTCAGGTTTAATTACTAAAATATGATATTTTTACTAATTAGAGTTACAGTTTTCAAATATATTGTTTTAAATATAAACAAAAGTAGGTTAAATTTATTTTTTCACATACACAACAATTCTGAAAACTCATTAAAATTTGCTAAAAATAAACGTAGTTATTATTATAAATTAGAGTTATAAACCCGCGCTCAGTATAGTTATATTCTTAAATATAATCCATTAGAGATTCAAAGTAATCCTTTGCTTTATGATCCATTAAATATAATCCTTGGATTTATGATTCATTAGAGATTCAAAGTAACAAAATAAATTCGCTTTTCAGTTTTGAAAAGATAATTATGAGTTAAAAATGAGATATTACTATCCAATATTCATATATGTATCTATATTATTTCTAATTGAAACTGTACTCACACAAAAAAATTACACCAGTATTATATAATATTAAACCTTTTCAGATTAGATGTCGTTCTAATTTTTCACATTAACTAAAAAAAATGTTAAATGTTCCGTTTACCCCTATTTAATTATTTAAAATTTATTGATTCTTTTCTACTATTATGTAAGGATTAAACAAAATTGACACATATATTAATTCGAAAGCATACAACCTCACTCACACCACATCTAATTTTTCATGCGGTTGACCTCCGGTAATCATTTCCTCGCACACATTATTTAGTAAAGCAAACAACACTTACACAGTTACAAATATTAGTTCCAAAGCAAATCTAACACACTACCAATAAGAGCTAAACCATATTTTCTCCATGCCCAAACATCTTAACAACCATAAACATTATTATACTTTTTTTTTTAAATCCTAACATAAAACACATGCAAAGAAAACATACAATAATATAGACATATACAACATACGTAAATCATATCCCGCCCGTAGGGCGGGCCGATCCTAGTTTAAAATATATAAAATCCAGAATATCTGAATTTTAATGGACAACAGCCGAGTTATATTATATACGTCCATTTCATTCAAATTGATGGACTGATATGTTTGAGCCGATGAGGATAAAACAATTATCTTAGCGGAAAAAAAAAGATGGACTGATATGTTTGAAATCTATTATGTCTAAATTCACGAGTTTAGTAGGGTTTAAATGGACTGATATGTTGGTTAAAAAAGTAGGGTTTAAATGAAGACGTAAAATCAATCTGCATGTAAAATAAAACAGTATATGCATCTCAATACACATGTTAACTACATTGAATTTAAAATCATACCCGCAGTTGTTTTATCGGTCTTAAAGGGTGATAGATATGCATAAACACATGTTAGAATTAGCTCTTACAAATATCATTATGCAGGCAAGTGGACGGGAATAATGTAAAGTTTACTTAAAGGGTGATATACACACATTTATCTAGTGTGTGATAATGAAAGCGACAAATGCGCACTTAAAAGTATAATTAGCTTTGATACGGTCAGGCAAAGCTACTTTTAAAAGTCCAATCATTTTGATTATAATGCTTTGGTTGAATCTTAAACAATTACAATAGCACAATAACCTTTATAAAGAGTGTAATCCATGATTAATCAAGTTGTTATATTTTAGATTAACCATGACATTGGTTCAGTATATCAAAATCAAACTCATAATTTTTGTACCAGCCAAACTCATAGTATTTGATTATTGAATCGATTAGGAAATATACCTTGCTGTATTAATGAGTTTCCTCCATAAAAAAAATAAAGAATCAAAAAGAAATAAATATAAAGGCAATTACAGTTTTCAAGAAAAAGAAAAAGAAAAAAAAAAAGAAAAAGAGAAACAAAATCAGCGCGTGAGTTACACCGACGAGTAGCGAAAGTAGGTTAAAAACCCGTCTTAGGCTATCGTGGGCATATGCTGGTAATCGACAATCGTGTATAAAGCCTACCTCCATCGTCTTCATCCTCCTCCACATGTATTCTATCATCTCTCCTCTTCTTCCTTCTAACTCTCCTCCTCAAGAAATATTCTTGAAACCAAACCGCCTCCCAAAAAACAATGGGCGTAGCTGTTCTAAATCCACAGGACTGTCTCAAACAACCTTTCTCCCACATGAAGTATCCTCGTAACCACACCGCATGCCCCAACAGGCATCAGAAGAAGCCGGTTCCAAACCGCACGCGCCGGAGTCCTCCGCGCAATCAGACAACCAGATCTCCTCCTAAAGCGCCGCCCCCTCCTCCTCAACGCGCCGCCGTCTCTTCTTACGTCCCAAAGGGAACGGTTGAAAAGAGTCCCAACAAAAACGTCGTCGTTGGTCAGGTTAGGATCCTGAAGCGCGGCGAGGAGATCCCTAAAAAGACATTAGAATTGGTCGTGGAAAAGACAAATCTGGTCGTGGAGAAGACAGATCTGGTCGTGGAGAAGCCAGATCTGGTTTCTACTCAGCGGATCGGACCAGATCCGTGTCTGATTCCGAGCCAGATCCGTCTCTCCGACCGCAAATCGAAGAAGACCACCGTAGTTCCGTTTTACGCCGGTCCTGTGACCATGACCTCGCCGCCTCCGAGCGACGTCCCTCTTCCAGCCTTCTTCACCACGAAGAAGGACGCTACAAACCATATCATCAAGCTGCTTCGCCTAGACGTCGCATGTATGTCTCTCCAATGATCCATTTCTGTTTCAAGTGTTACCGATCGTCCGATTTTAATCTACAACAAAGCATCTACAGACGACGAATCTAGAAGATGAAGAAACGCATCTTCGTTATGAACCAGTTTCGAATCTTCCCTTATTTTTTCAAGGGGCAAGGTCGAAATATCTTTTATAACAGGTCTTAGTTTCTCTTCTTAGGGGTTTAGTGTTTGTGTAGGAAGTATTTGTTTTTTTAGGCTTTTGTAATTCTAAAAGTAATCTGTGTCTTGTCTTTGGTTTTTTTTTAATTCTGTTTTAGTCCTCTGTTGCTCTGGTAAATTATAGGTTCGCTTTGTGTTTTCTTTCCTTATTATTATCGAGTCTAGTATTATTCCTAAGGGACATAGAGGTGTATCTACTGGTAACTACCATTGCGTTTGTGTATGCCCAGTATTACGAGTCTATGTATTTAATAGTAGTTGTTTTAAGGTCAATCGAGTTTAATTTGTAATATCAACTTATGTTTCGATGTAAGCATGTATTAGAGTTCTCTATCTATATAATATTAATCGTTTTTCATTTCTTTCTTTGCCAATTTGATTACATGAACAAATCTGCATAAGATTGTACAAATGAAAAAGGTTTGAAAGAAGAAGATCGAATTAGTGGTTGACCAGTAGATGGATGTTCTTTAATCTGCATAAGATCGTTTCAACTCAAACCTTGTTTATAGTCTACAAAACAGGAACTCGGAAGTATATTCGAAGGGTTTATGCTTAAGCTGATTATTAACTGTTTGCTATCATGATTATTACAAAGTTAAGTTTGAGGAGAAAACTAATTACTGAGCTCAGGTAGCTAACCTTACACGCAGATAGATGGTCACCACCTTGCATGATTTGAATAGTCTTCTCTAATTGAAGATGCCATTTGATCCTTTGACTAACTCTCCATTTTGATCGGATCCATTTTGATCTTGACTTTGGAAAGAAAATTCAACAATCTCCGATCATTCGACAATCTCCGAATAATGTCCCTTGTGTATACAGCTATGAATGTCATTTTATTGACAAATGCCATTTGGTAGGCCCAACTTTGAAGATTCCTTTTTAATAGTTGGGCAGCCCAATCTTTTGACCCGATTTAAGGCCCATAAGTTGAACAGCTTCCCACTTTCCCAGTTTGATTTATTTGTGAGGCTAAGACCAGTGCTGGGTATTCGGGTTTTTGGTTCGGATCGGTTTAGTTTTCGGGTTATTCGGGATGGGATGCCAAACATTTTTTGGATCCGAACTGTCAGGTTTGGGTCGGATTTTTATTTTGTTATAAAATCTGAAATAGAACCGTATTACAAATAATTTGGATTTGATTCGGATTTAAAATCCAAAAAACCAAAAAAACTCCGAAAATCCGAATTAAACCCAGAAAAACTGAAAAAATATCCAGGTTATTTGGATAGTTCAAAATTTTAAAAATATTTTTATTTATAAATTATATTTTATATATATTAAAATTAAAACAATAAAAAGTTTCAAAGTATTCGGATATTCGGTTTTTGGTTCGGTCCCGATTCAATTTTGGTTTTTCAAGTTTATAAACATAGAAACCGTTGGTTTCGGTCTGGTTTTTTCGATTTGGTTTTTGGGTTTCGAATAATATGCCCATGACTAGGTATTAAAACTTAAGACTACAATCGTAGTTGATATTAATGATAGTTAACAACTTATCTTTGTTTTTCTTATAACGAAGGTAATTATTGGTGTTGATTTTCTACCTAATAAAATATGCGAGTTTAATAATTTCAGAATTGGGTTTATTAGACCATTTCCAATGGTTTACTCTATTTTATATTCTAAAATAGAGTAACTTTATAATAGAGTTTGAATTTGCTTCAACGATAGTTTATTTTAGAATAGAAAATAGAGTGATGAACAACAAAAAAAACAAATTACTTTATATTTAGAGAAAATTTATTTTTCACTCTATTATAGAGTGATAAATAGAATACTATTGGAAGATTTTTTACTTTAAACTCTATTTTAGAGTGGAAAATAGAGTGGAGTTGAAGATAATCTTAGGAGAATCTTCACATAATTTTAGATATACTTTCCAAGAAGGTCCCACATTGTATTTGATTAAAATAATTTCAAAATGGAAAATAAATCAAAACATAAATGAAAATGAAACAAGGAAAAATAAAAACATAAAAAGAGGTGTAGCGTTTGTGGGCCTTGGACCATGTTTCTTATTTGGGCTTCAGCCGTTGGTTTTTTTTTATGCCCATCTCTTATTTGGGTTTTGTGGGTTGTAAGCTGGTGAATTTGGGTTTCGGCCGTGGGCTAGGCCCATGTGATCAATATAATTTCAATTTGAGAAAAAAAAAAAAAAAAGAGGAATAATGTTAGATAGCCTCGTAGTATATAACACCATCCATGTATCTTTTTTTCTCTCCTCTGT
Source organism: Brassica rapa (assembly GCF_000309985.2). Taxonomy (NCBI): domain Eukaryota; kingdom Viridiplantae; phylum Streptophyta; class Magnoliopsida; order Brassicales; family Brassicaceae; genus Brassica; species Brassica rapa. Next base: position 2,854,252 of record NC_024795.2, on the reverse strand, counting down.
ATCGATATATCAACTTCCCTCTGTCTTTCTTCCTCATTCTCTCTCTCTCTTCTGCAACTTCTCTTTCATTCTCCTCTCTCGCTCCTTCTATATTGTATCTGATTCCCTTTTTCTCCGGGAGCTGTAGATTTGATCAGTTAGCGTCGATGAAGAAAGTTACATCGGCAGCTGCTAAGACGCTGGTCAAGGATGAGTGGGTGACGACGGCGATGACAGACGACGAGATGGTCGTGGAGCTTCTTATCCGGCTGAAGCATGCTGGGACGGTGGTTTCGGAAGATCCATCGACGAACCTTCCTCCGTTGCGGTGGGGAGTCCGTCAACGGCGGTCTCGGTCGTCAAGATTTGGTGTCGTTTCGTTGAAGAAGGATGTTGATTCCGCTAGAGGCAGTCCGAAGACGCCGCTCTCGTGGAGCGGCGGCGGATCTGCGTCTCCCTCGGCTGATGGATTCGAGGACACCAGTCTCCAAGCGAGCTGCTCCACATCTACAGGATCCGGATCTAAGGTACCTCTTCTCTCTATCTCCTTTCTTCTTTAATCTCGCCGGTTTTTATTTTCCGATCTGTTAAATCGGATTTCGCTTTTCCGCCACGTGTTCAACTGTTAAGATCTTTCGTCTCTGTGTCATCTTTTTTTTTCCTACTAATCTTCTAACGGTGATTAGTCTATGATGACGCCATCTCTCTCGAGCCTTAGCTCTTGATTTTTTTTTTTTTTAATTTACTTCTGACCTCTCTCGGCGATCACGGCGAAGCCACTTTGCTTTCTCTTTACCTTTAGGTTAAACGCATTCTTCCATTTCCAAAAAAGTCAAAGCTCATTTAGCTTTTTTTCTTTTCCTTTTATTCTTTTTCCTCACTTTTTATTTCGATGTTGTTTTTTTGTAATTTTAAATATTCTACCACAAGCTTAAGAGGAAGTTCCTTGAAAAAAAAATCTAGCGGTTTGACGGTTAATCGTCTTCTTGATTAGCGTAACTCTCCGGTTTGAACCGGGGATGCAAGTAAGATATAGCCGTGTGGGGCGTATGATAATTGGCCGGTTCAGGGGTGATTATTTGGAACCGGTCAAATTTTATTTGTGTCGAGGAATAATAAAAGTAGCTTTAGATAATGGGGTAGTAGTGCAGCTCATTGGTCAAACGAGCGCGTTAACTGTGGACACGTTTTTGAGGAAGAATGAAACGGTAGCGTTTTGGGTGAAAGGGTTGGAGAGGCAAGTGAATCTTGTCGGAGATCACGTGATGGTGATGACGATTAAAATGTCCCCATTTACACGTGATTACTTCTTCATCAATCCCTTCTAATAATATTCTTGGAATTGTTTTTGTGTTTCATAAAGGATAGTTTTTTTAACATTTTTATTCTCTGAATATTTTGATTGGAATTTCTATTGTGGGGAAAGAGACTTTACACTTATGTTAAATAAGATATTGTGTTTGATTATAAAAGAAGTAATAGATCTAAAAACCAGTTGTCGTTTACTCGTCAGCATTTACTTGTTTTGTTGGAGCTAATCAATTGCGTTTTTTTATTTTGTTTTGCAGGCTTTTCCCACAAATGAAATCACCAGTTCTTTCTCCAAGAGATTGAAGATAAAGAAGAAGGTATATTTGGATAAAAATCCCAATTCGTGAATCTCATAGTACTGTTACAGAGCTGATGTTTTGTTTTTAATACTTGAACAGTCATCTTCTGAGCTTAAGTACCAAGAGAACTTGAAGCTGAAGGAGAGGACCGACCTTGAAAAGGTACACATCCTCTGTTCTGAGCTTTTGTTTATCATGTTCTGATCTCACTCATTTCCACCATGTTCTAACAATGAACGGACTCTCTCTCGTCTACAGGAGATTGCAAGTCTGCGAGAAACGTTCGACGTTCAAAACGTAAGGAACCAAAGGTTGAAGAGGATTAAGGTAAAACATTTTTATACTCTCTCTTTTTGTGCTGGTCTCAACTGAATGAAAATCTTATTCTTCTGTTATCTCGTTTCAGCTTGACTTGAACTCAGGCCGTGTCAAGAATGAAACTCTGGCTGATCTGACTCCTAAACCTCAAGGAGAATCAAAATCTCGCAGAGCAGAGGACAACAAAACCGCTAGCTTGGAAAATAAGGACAGCTTCTTCTTCCTCCCTGATTTGAACATGGTACCAACAGAGGACGAGATATTGTATGGAACTAGCTAAGTGGCAGCTTCGATCTCGATGTGATTTACTACAATCAAGAAAGGAGTCAGAGAGACTTAATGAATGTAAGAAGAGGTTTTTATTGTCCTGTCTCCCACATCATTCATTGTTTTCTGTTTCCTTCCTTCTAAACGCTCGTTACTTGGTTTTTTAGAAGGTGGTGGAAATTAGTAGGTTCTTTAATTTTCTCTCTCTCTTTTGTACCCGATTCGTTGTAGTTAAAGCTGTGTTGGAAATTGTGTTAATCACAACTAATAGACTTTAATATTTTCAAACCTGTCCTTTTAATTTAACTAATCTCCATATCTTATTATTAACTTGACATTAAAACCTGAATTTCCGCTCAACTAACCCAAGACAAGAGAGATCTATTTTAAACTTGTGAGGTGTAATGTTATTGGTGGTTTGTCGGCGTGTCTATGTATACAAAATTTCAAATAATGCCAAATTGGCCTCATCAGTCTTTCGTGTGGATCCAAATTATTATTATTGTCAAGAGTTTTAAAAATTTTAGATATCTTTTAGTGGTTTTGATGGTAACTACACTTTATTCATTTTATGACATGTACACCAAAATTAATCTGTATAAAAATTTACTAATGTATCTAAATTGAGGAAAATATAATTTTATTAGAAACCTACATGAGTTCATTAAAGATAAAAATACTTAGGGGGTGTTAGTGGGGATGAGATTTATAATGAATCTTAGAATTTCTAAGTCTAGTGTTATTGGTTTATAGATTCTCATATTCTCATTGAAATCTATTGTTATTGGTTTGATGATTCTATAACTCTATACAAAATCATTTGTTATTCAAAAAGTTTAGATTTTAATGATTCTACAAATCTATTAAAGTAAATGTTATTGGGAGTTGAATTCTTATCATTTTAACTCACAAATTAAGATTTTGAGAATACTACATGTTTACCTTGAATTCTTAGAATCATTACATTACTTTATTTTCATAGATTTTCACAATATACAAAATTCTCTACATCTCTTTCCAAATTTAACAAATCTCTCAACTTTTAAAATCAACAAACTCTATAGAAATTTAAGTCCCACTAACACCCCCTTATTCTAAAAAGTTGTTGAAACCAAACCAAAATATCCAAAAGAAAAAAATATTATTTTTTTGTGCACGAGAAAATAAAATTATTAAAAAGTTATTTGCAGTTTAATATCCATGGTTAATTTTCTTACTTTTTGAGGGTCAAATATCCATGGTTAATTAAGACACACTTGGTCTTGAGGAATAATAAGTTAACACACTACTAAGGGAAAGAGAGAGAAGTCTTTTCTCCGATCCCCAAAACGCAGGAAAACAATGTCGTTTACCAGCTCCCACCTCCTTCCTCCGCAAGAAGACCTTCCTCTCCGACACTTCTCCGATCAATCCCACCAACACCCGCAGCCTCACTTCTCCGAAACACCGTCCCTCCTCACCGCCACCTTCCTCAACCTCCCTCCCGCCGCAGCCACGGCGGACTCCGATTTCGCGCCTCCGAATCGCGGCGGAGACAGCTCCTCCGCCGCCGCTGCTACGAACCGACGGTGGCTCTCCTTCGACTCTTCCGAGATCCAAAACACCGGGGAAGGCCCCCCTGAAGTCATCGACGGAGTCAACGCCGACGGAGGAGGCGAGGATTGGAAGAGCGCGAGCTGCAAGGCGGCGATTGTGAGGCATCCGATGTTCGAGCAGCTCCTGGCGGCTCACGTGGCTTGCCTTAGGGTCGCGACTCCCGTTGACCAGATTCCGAGGATCGATGCGCAGCTCAGCGAGTTGCATACCGTCGCCGCTAAGTACTCCACTCTTGGTGTGGTTATGGATAACAAGGAGCTTGATCATTTCATGGTAATTTTGGAAAATACAAGAAGGAACTCGTGGTCGTTGAGTTTGACATTAATCAACTTTGATTCAATGGTTGTGTTTGTCTTCTTTCATAAAGTTTGCTTCTTTGGAAGTTTCAGATATTTTTTTTTTTAAGTTTTAGAGTGTACTCTTCTCTGGAGATTGTCTTCTTAGCAGTAGTAATGTGTTCTCTTTTTATTCAGTTCATGCAAAATACGAAAGCTTTACACTTTGAGCGATATTCAACATTAGTGGGGATTTCACATTAGCCAAACTTCTTCTTGAGTCTTGAATTGGATTTTGATCTTTGCTCCTTTTTGGCTATAAATGATTCGAATTATGAACTTTCTTTGACTAGAATAAGTTGTACTTGTTGGATAAAGCTTCTTTCTTGATGGCTTGTTGTTTGTCTGCTTTCCTCTGAGTTTTTTGTTGTCCACTATAAAGAAAACATAATCTGCTTTGTATGGTTCTATTTGTATGCCTTATGGGTCAGAATCTTACTTCTTTTTTTTAATGATGATGCAGTCACATTATGTTGTTCTCTTATGTTCGTTTAAAGAGCAACTCCAACACCACGTTTGTGTCCATGCAATGGAAGCTATCACGGCTTGTTGGGAGATTGAGCAGTCACTGCAATCCATAACGGGTAAGTGTGTCTCAATCCGAAATCAATTTTTTTCTTCTCTCTTTAGGGGTGTCTTTATGATTTTGTATTGTGTGTGGTTGTAGGAGTTTCACCAAGTGAAAATAATGGCAAGACAATGTCGGATGATGAAGATGATAATCAAGTAGAGAGCGAGGTGAACATGTTTGATGGAAGTTTGGACGGTTCAGATTGCATGATGGGATTCGGTCCTCTTGTTCCAACAGAGCGGGAGAGATCCTTGCTGGAACGTGTGAAGAAAGAACTGAAGCATGAGCTTAAACAGGTAACTGCTTACTCAAATTGCCATGTTACGTCACACTAAACTGAAACGCATTGGGCTATCATGTGTGCTCCTATAGGGTTTCAAAGAGAAGATTGTGGACATAAGAGAGGAGATAATGAGGAAGAGAAGGGCGGGAAAGTTACCCGGAGATACAACTTCTGTACTCAAAGAGTGGTGGCGAACTCACGCCAAATGGCCATACCCAACTGTAAAAGCCTCATCTCATAAAGTTTGTTAATAACATTCTCAATAGCGGTTTTTGATTCTTGCTTTGGTTTTGAATTGTAGGAGGAAGATAAGGCGAAACTGGTTGAAGAAACCGGTTTGCAGCTGAAGCAGATTAACAATTGGTTTATCAACCAGAGGAAAAGGAACTGGAACAGCAACTCTTCCACATCATCTACTCCCTCCAAGAACAAACGTAAACGGTAAAACAATCATAACATAGATAGAGTTGTTCTCTTGTTCAATTTCATCAAAACCGGTCAATGTATATTCTCTATGAACCAAACTCAGGACCGGGAAGTCGTAGGGGACATTCGTGGCTGACCAGATGATGATGATACTTGCCACGTGAATCCAAGGGAACCGGATATATAAGACATGGTTGCAAGATGTATAGGTGTTACCGGTTTGCTTATAAAACCGGATTGTATTGGCTTGAAATCTATGTTTATGTGTATATAAAGTAGTTCTTGGAAGTTATCTGATTTGTTTGTTTATGGCGTCTTGTATTGAACGCTTCGTTGGGTGTGTAATCTTTTGTTTGTAAATTGTTATGGTTCATTAGTATCAAACAATATTCATCACAATTCAATCATTTGTTTGAAACAAAAACATAGTTTTGTATAAATGCAATCAGCTTTCCGCAACTTCAGCTGCGTATGGTCGAAGGACGACGCTTTTTACATAATGACAGCGTTTGCGATAGAATCGTGAATAGTAAACAACAACGTTTGTTAGTGATACTGATGCACTGTATCTTTTTCTATAATGTCATTTTAATTTTTATGCAACTTTATATTTATTGATATTGTATAATCTGTTATATTTATAAAATTTTATATGATTTGTTGAATTGTATTTAATTATCTCTAGATTCAATAATACTTCTGAATAAAAATATTTTCTTTAAAATGTGAAAGAGAGTAACTTTTTTTTTGGATCAAATGTGAAAGAGAGTAACTAGTTTTTACTTTTTAGTAGCCGAGAAAAAGAAAGTTTTTACTTTTTAGTAACAAAGACACGTGTGGTCAAGGGTCTATATAAAAGCAACTTCCAGATATCCGAGGCGGTTTAGGAACGAGAAATTAAAAATTGGATTTGGTCCAGCGCCTTCTCCTTGTTTTCTAGAAACTCCGTCGTCGTCGATTCTCTCGTTCGCAGGTAACGATAAACCCTAAACCCTAGCTTCTCCCGTTTGCTTTTTTTTTCAGTAGCTCTTTGATCGCATTAAGCTATTGAGTTTCTAGAGTAAACGAGCTTTGTATTATTATCTCGACTTCGTTAGGGCCCAGTCCAGTCCAGCTCGGCGATTATGGTGGAGCCGCAAGAGGAACGATCTCCGTCGCTTGACGATTGCCTTAAGCTGTTGAAAGGGGAGAGGGACGAGCAGAGGCTCGCCGGTCTACTTCTCGTCACCAAATTCTGCAAGAACGATGATCTAGTCTCCCTCAAGAAGGTTTACGAAGCCGTCGGTATTCACTTTCTCGATCGCCTTCTCCGCACAGGTAAAGCAGAATCTCGACTTACTTTCTCTAGTTTCCCTCGGTAGATAGCAGCTTCGATTGAGAATTTCAACATAACCGAGCTTGTAAAAATAGTAATCTGTAGTTAGTTACATAGGTTTGTTGCTCTCTGGAGTTGAATTTTTGAGTTTTGCAGGTAGTGGCGATGGAGGTGAAAATCGTGATGTGTATCTGCGGCTGTCAGTTACAGTTCTTGCTGCCTTCTGCCGTGTTCCGGAGATAGCTTCTTCAGTAGATATGGTCTCTCGAATTCCTCTTATTCTCGAAATCATGTCGAAACGGTATGTTAGATCGCCTCATTCTTTAAAATGTGATAGCTTCTGCGTCTTTCTCGCTTTTGCATAGTATGACTTCTTTAAGCTTAACACATTGGCTTTTGGAAATTTCAGACCAGCTACTAACATTCTCGAAGAATGCTATGAGCTTCTGTATTTGGTGTCCACGGCTTGTGAAGCTGGTGTCATGGCTTTGGTCAACTCAGGAGGCTTGAGAGTGATAGCTCCACAGATGTCTGATCTACCTGATGGTAATTTCTTTATTCCCTTACATTGTTTCGCGGTTTATATACTGCACATTAGAAATTAGTGAATGCTCTTTGGATTAGCGGTGAGTTCCTGTTGGGGGATTGATCATATATAAGAAAACATGCCATGTGTTGAGGGTAGATGGATTCGAGAATAGTTTCCCCCTGAAAGCTAATGTGTCGAATGTTATTCAGGCTCACATGCTATGGAGGTTGCTATAAAGATTCTGCAGCTATTGGTTTGTAAGATTTCCAGCGAGAGCATGAATATTGAACGCTTCTTTGAACTGTCCTTGGTGGTGAGTCTACTTACTTGATTTTTTTTTTTTTTTTTAATAGTTACTAAAGCTCCTGTTCTTAAGTTGGAGTCCAAATGTCATGTTATTTGTTGTTCAGGTTGCTGCTGTTGCGCGACAGTTTGCAGTCTTGCACAATGCCCTGAAGTTTGAAGCACTCCATCTACTGTCTGCAATATTCTGTTCTGACTATTCTGTAAGTTTTTACTCCTTTACCTTCTGTGGAAAGTTATAATTGAACGGTGCTATGTTTTGGGCTGTAGTTACTAGCATGGTGTAATAATTTCATGGCTTCTTAAGTTTGAGTTTTTCTTTCCATTAAAATCGAGATACCAAATTGTTACATTCTTTTGCTTGGATGATACAAGTACAACTGTCATCCTGATGACTATGGCTTTCATTTTCTTATTGCTTTTTTTCATATTCATAGCACGTTTCTATTGTATAAGCTCTACATCTTTATTTCCTTTTACGTCCAAATCTGTTTATATCTTTCTCACAGAACTTCTTATGTGTAGGCACTTCTTCATGAACCTCTCCGTTCCATGCCAGACAACAATTGGGCAGACTACATGCGCACAGGTGTTGTGTCAATTCTGCAGAATCGTGTTGGTGAGTTAAAAGAGATCTTTTAGTAGTTTGATTAAGTCTCTAAACAGGGCTTACCCATTTATGCCATTTTTTTTTCTTGTCAACCCTTCATTTTTCCTATTAATGTTTTGATATATATCCTCTCTTGTTATCTCATATGAAAGAAAATGATGCCATTTATTGCTCAAAATGTCACTTTGCGGCACATGTCATTGATATGCTTGCTTATATCATTTATGTTATTGAAGCTTTCAAGATACTTAAGAAACATGTCTTGTTTAAATGTGTAGCACCTTCGGAAAAGCTTCACGCATTGATTCTGGCTGAAAGTATGATGTCAATTTTGGGTGAGAAGTGGCTTATTGGTCGAGTAAAACTACCCAGTGTTGAGGATTATCTTCCAGCTGATAGGTAAGCATAAGGATACACACTTGACCTACATTTTACAGCCAGATAACAATCATTCTGATTTCTTTTTGTAGGTGTCTTCTGCTGGTCTTAGAGTCATCACATGTTGAGATTTCTGTTTTATCAAACGAGCTCGCATACATGAAATATGAAGCTCCTAGTTCAACTGTTGAAGAACATCTCTTGAAGCAACGTTATCTGGCTATCGCCTTTTCTTTGGTAGAAAAGATCATAAAGTATATATCAACTGTTGGTGAAAATGAAGGTACTGCATATGATCCTGTCTTATAAATGTTTCATATCTATTAATCTGTCCTGTACGACCCCTTTTCTATAAACCTTTCCGTTATTTTATGTATATGTTCAAAGACATTATTTTCTGAACGTCCTTCTATCTTTTCGCTGTTATTTCTGAAAAATATTGGCTCGTCAGTTGACATAATGCGTGTCAGCCATTTTCCTGTATTAAAGTTCTGGAGTTTACATATTGATTTTGCCAGGTACTCTAAGTGATGAAGCCGTTTTCCTCAAGGTGATTAAGACGCTTGACGAGACAGTAAAAGTGGTGCTCGAGTATCTGAAAGATGCAAAGGTATATATCTTATAACATGGAACTCCTTGTCTCTGTCTTTCTGTGTGTAGAAATTGTTGTAATGGTAGTTCTGTTTCATACAGGAACATGGAAAAAAAAGAGGAAATGATCTTCTTGCATCTGTGCGAGTGATTGGAAGGTACATATAAACAGTCGTTATTCTGAAAATTACCGTTCTTTTTGTTTCTTCTTAAATCTCTCTTTTTCTGTCAAATAATTTCCTTTCTAGATTGGTAAGTTTTCTGCTCATGTGATCGTTATTTGCTGCTTTATTGAAATTTGAGTACTCTAAATGGAAGAACAATCTCCATCACGTTAGCATTCCCTGAAGTTTTTTTTTGTGTGTTTCAACAGCTATCTCGCTGAAACTCCTGACGCATGCAAAGAGCAGGTCCAAGATCTTCTGGATTATATGCTTTCAGTTGAGGGCGAAGAGGAGTCCAGGTTTGATCGGCCCTAAAACTCTCTATTACAACGCTGTTAACTTATGCCTCTCAAGACAACTTGGTCTGACAATTTTTGTTTGGACAGGCCCTTTTTGTCGACTTGCTTCTTGCTCCCAATGCTTTGCCAAATAACAATGAAGGATGAAGGATGTAGACTCTTGGCTTCTTCAGGAGGCTATGTAGCGGTGAGTAACTTCGATTTATAAATTTTCTTACACCGATGCTAGTTGACACTTGACATTGTGCTTGATGAAATCCATTATCTTTCTGCCTGCTTGACCTAAATATGTTTCAGAGTGAGATTCTATTGTATATAATCTCATATGGAATTCTCTAATATTTCTTCGATACAGGTTGTGGAATGCCTGGTAAAACTGATCGAGTCCGATGGTCAGAATGGAGAGGACAATGGAAGTATCTTCTTGGCTTGTGATACAGTCATGAACATCCTTTTGAAGGTACTCCTCTTCTCCCTAAGATAAGACCTGATTACATTTTTCCACATAACTTATTCAGATGATAATTACACTTGTAAATGTTGAAAACAGAGGGAGCAAATCAGATTTTCACCAGAAATGTCTACATGTACCGGGCTACTAAAAGCCTTGGTGTATTGGGCAGGTAGTTCTAATCTTTAGATCAAAAGCTTCATTGTTTATGTTTTGCTTAAGCATGTTGATGATACGAGTGTTTCTAAATATTTCTAACTTGTGAATTTCCTTCTTCCTTTGTGTTACAGATGGCACTAAGGATGCATCCGTAGTGATGATGGCTGCGAGCATCTGTTCCCTGGTCTTTGATTTCACATCAGAGGATGCGCTGCTCAAGCAACCTGGTTTCGATGGTAGCTCCTTGGATCGTCTGGGCCGGATCATTGCAAGAAGCTTACCCTCATCTGGCCAGGTATGTGATGTGTCCTGTACTCGATGTAGTCTCTTGTTAAAACTCTCATTTTATGATTCTTAGATGACTGATGATGCATAACCACTATCGTTGCAGGGTACGTCAGATACCGCCGATCTTCTCGAGATCATAGCAGCAGGTTTGGTTTCGATATCCTTCCCATTTCAGATCACTTTTTATCCAATGCTTCATTGTTTACTGATTAGAAGAAGCATTAGTTTTCACTTTCCTCTGATTGTAACATTATGATGATTATGAAACAGGATACTCTCGGTGGGGAGATCGGTTCCCCACCATAAAGAAGCACAACCGTTGAGAGCGATGACTCATAAAGCAATGACTCGCAACCTGTTCGCTCATGCCGGTTTCTAGGGGATAGAACATAGTATTGCTACTCATGCTGCTGGTTTCTAGAGATAGAACATAGTATTACTGTTAAGCAAACAATTTTTTTTTTTCAGTTTCAAGTTGTTGTATTATCTACACTGTGGAGGAACATTATAACTTCTTATGTTTTGTCTCATGAGGAGTTTTGTAGTTTTTTGATACAAAATTATACTGAGGCTTATTAAGCTTTTTTAGTTTATGGTTTTCCAAAATTTGAGAAATCTAAAAAATGAAAAGATCTAAATTTAGAAAGGATTCTGACAATCTACAAAACGACGTCGGTTATTGCATACCAGACCCAAACTTTAAAAAACAAACGCGTTTTCGAGTCTTGGAATCTATAAATATAGTCTTTATGGGAAGTCTCAAGAGCGCTACGAATCCTATTCGCTGGATCTGAAAAAAAAAACAAAAAAAAACAGATAATCATCATGCCCGCCTTATCTCACTCCAAAGCACTCTCATCTCTACCGTCCGTTTCCCGATCTCTCCCTCTCATCCAACGACTCAGGAAGATCCATGGACTCGCATCTTCCTTCCCGGAATCTTCTTCCCCCTCCCCCGCTCCGTCGAATCGCGCCGTCCCTGGCGGCTCTCTCGCTAAATGGATCTCCGGGATTGCAGCTGGCTCCGGCTTAGGGTTTCTGTACTGGTCCTCCGATTCTGACTCGACTTCTGGTTTGTTCGGTGGAATTAATTTGTTCTCGTTAGCTGATTCTTCATCGACCTCCGTCTCTGACGGCGATCTGAAACCGAGATCGAGATCGAGATCGTTCATCCCGAAATTGGCATTGCCTGGTTACAGCTCTCGCTTCATCTTCGGAGGTCAGCGACGCTTCTAACTCATTGATTCCATTTTTTTGAATTTCTCAGTTGATTAATTCGTTCTTGAAAGCAGATGCGTATAGAAGGAAGATCTTCTTCAATTACGAGAAGCGTTTGAGATTACAGAGTCCTCCTGAAAAGGTGCGTTAAAGCTTTCTATGTTTAGGCGATAGAAACAAACACGATTTTGATTAGGTTTGTTGTGAATGATAATTAGGTTTTTGAGTACTTCGCATCTGTTCGTACGTCTAAAGGAGAATTGCTGATGAAACCAGCGGATTTGATGAGAGCGATTGTGCCTGTGTTTCCTCCATCAGAATCTCATCTCGTGAGAGAAGGATATTTGACTGGGGAGAGGAACCCCGGTGAGCTTAGATGCTCTCCGTCCGAGTTTTTCATGCTCTTTGATGTTGACAACGATGGTCTTATCTCCTTCAAAGAGTGAGTTTGCTTAACATAACCAAACCATTCATTCTCTGTTTCTTTTTTCGAAATTGAAATTGATTTTGTTTGGGAACAGGTATATCTTCTTTGTGACATTACTCAGCATTCCTGAATCAAGCTTCGCCGTGGCTTTCAAAATGTTTGATACCGACAACAACGGGTGAGTAGTCTTTCTAATTTGTAAATAGTTCAATCGTACTTTTGGTAACTTTCACTTTTTTCCTGCTCCATATTGTGTGGGGATCTTTGGAAGTCTCTTTATGAGTTTACGCTCTGAGTCATGTTAAACAACTCTGGTCAGTGCTTCCTATCCTTTGTAGCTTTTCTTTCATTGTGCTGCTTCTGATTAAAGATTTTTTGTTTTATAGCGAGATTGACAAGGAAGAGTTTAAGACAGTGATGAGTCTGATGAGATCTCAGCATAGACAAGGCATTGGCCACAGAGATGGCCTTCGAGCTGGGTTAAATATGTCTGGCTCTGTCGAGGATGGTGGCTTGGTTGAATACTTCTTTGGAAAAGATGGCAGTGACAAACTTAGACACGATAAATTCACCCAGTTTTTGAAAGACCTGACTGAAGAAGTAAGTAACTATTAAGCCTTTGATTATCCATCTCTCTTGTTGTACTCTGTGAACCATCTTTGTTCTCAATAAGTTAATCCCTGTTATTAGTAAGAAAGAAGGTCTTGTTATAGCCTCATGTATTAGCTAAGATGGTAGAAGAGTTATGCAGCTTAAGATGGTAGTAGACTCTAGTTTATGATACATGGATCAACATTGTTGTTTTACTGATAAAGACCTTTATCTTGATATATAGATGCTGAGGTTGGAGTTTGCACATTATGACTATAAACGAAGAGGAACTATATCAGCCAAAGATTTTGCATTGTCGATGGTGGCTGCGGCTGATGCAAGCCATTTGGGCAAGCTGCTTGATCGAGTAGAGGATTTGAGCGAACACGCGCATCTCCAGGACGTCCGTATCTCGTTAAAGGAATTCAAACAGTTTGCTGAGCTACGCAGTAAACTTGGGCCGTTCTCTCTTGCTCTTTTCGCTTATGGCAAAGCTAATGGTTTACTTACAATGAAAGATTTCAAAAGAGCCGCCTCTCAGGTGACTCCTCAACATCTAATGGTTCTCTCTATACACAGTTTAGTTTTTGCATTTTATTGAACTTGTGCGTTGAACAGGTATGTGGAGTATCATTGTCAGACAATGTGATAGAGATTGCGTTTCATGTGTTTGATTCGAATAGAGATGGGAATTTGAGTGTGGAAGAGTTTCTGAGGGTTCTACATAGAAGAGAGAAGGATATCTCACAGCCAATTGCCAAGGGACTGTGCCAGTATTTCTCAGATGGATGGAACGGTTCTAACAAGTGTTCCTCTCCGTAAAGCAAAGCAAAGGGCGTTTCTCTTTGGGGCTCACCGATGAAACTCGAAGACTCTTGTTTTTGTGCGTCTCTTGGGTTCATACGAGTGAGCCCAGAGATTTGATTACTCCACGTTGTGTAAGAAAGAAGTCTGAATAAATCTTTGTACAGTTGTTGGACCTATGAACCTTCCTTTTAAATTGTAATCCGAGCCTAATTAGTTATATATTCATTGCCATTTATATATTTAGCCACAACAGAAGTGTGCGGTTATCCATTATTCCAACACCAAAAAATACATCTGGCAGATCTGAAATATCCATTATTCTTTTTCTTCTGAAGATATCACAATCTGAAGTATTTGACCAAAAAAATAAAAACAAACCTGAAGTAAAGGTACAAACATTCATACAACAATCACCAATTTAAAGACACTAATCCAAATCAACAGTGAACAAGAATGATTACACAGCTATTGTATAGAACCAAACATAACAAAAAGAACAAACAACCAATATGTTGTATCAAATCTGAAGAGAAGAGAGTTATCACCATTTATAACCTTCTTCTCTTGACTGGATCCCAATCATTCTCAGCCACCACATATGAATACCGCAGAAGCCAAGAGTATATCCCGTGGAGATCGATATCCACCACACAAAAAATCAAAAGGGAGAACACTACTCCCAAACAAACAAAGTGCCTACAATACATTGTTGAAAACATTCATAAGATCAGCTTTCCATCAAACAACATCCAGATAAAAAACACAGACAGCTTCACAACTGTACAAAAAATAAAACAACTAATCAAGACTGGAGAAATCTACCTACTACTCCCTAGTTCATGCTCCACAGAAAGAATGGTTTATCAATAGCATTCTACTCATGAGAAACCAACAACTTAAGATTACTACAGAGACAGAACATTAAGACGATGTGAACCGGATATGAGTCACTACTTACTTACCTAATGATAACATATGAGAAGAATATTTCCTCAAGCAGACTCAGAAAATACATTTTCCAAGATATCATGCAGTTTTGGCGCTTTTCTCCGGAACATCGGTTCTAGCCGGAAAGATGGCACACCCATCTGCCATCTTTTAGCATCATACATCTCATTCCACGCCTGTACTATCTCATCAATCTTGAACCCCATACCTGCCGTTATTACAAAAGCAAGATATCAGAAAAACAATTGGTTGTGACTTCTTCAAAGTTTACTACTCTTATTTACCTTCAAGTGCACTCTCGCTTGAACAATGATTCTTCACCATAACAGCTATATCAGTAGCAGAAGCTCCAGCTAGTTCAAACTTCTCAACTGCAACTTCTAAACACTCCTCCCAAGTCGTTAGCCCCAGCTTATACTCCACTATAGACCGTTCATATAAGATGGAGCCCCACAAGAGATTAATCTGTGAACTCATATTAGCCGTCTGCTCCACCGTCTCTTCATCTGCACCTTCTCTACACCATCCATCCAGCTGCATCTTATGCAGAAGCGCTCTCTGCATATCCAGCTTGGAGATACCGTTAAGACGACGCTCTTCCATCTCTTCCCAAATCTGCATCCCTCTCTCCATGCTATCCTCAGCTTTGTTGTAAAGCATAAGAACCTCCTGAGAAACCTCACTCTCTATGTCCACCTTCCCTTTGAGCGCATGGTACCACAAAAGCTTTGCTTGTTCAAACTGCTCTTGTCCAAGCGCGATAAGAGCTTCGTAGAAATCAGGTTTAATCTTAACCGCTTCTTCATATCTCTTAGCAGCTTTGTTGTACTCGTTTCTCGTCCACACAAACGCAGCCTCAACCGCTTCTATCACAGCTTCCCTCGAAGCATCTTCGGGGAAAGAGACTTGCTTCCTGGCTTTAGACATGTGGACGTTCCCCCAGTTGAACATAGCTAGCGCAGCCATTTCTTGGAACTTATCAGCTGCTATCTCAAAGAGCACTTGCGCTTCTTCGCCGGTTACAGCGTCTTCCATCGCTTCAGTGTAGAGCTTCATCCCAAGGTCATGTAGGTCCAAGTAAGAGTCGGAATCAAACCCCACATGGTTCTTGAAGAGCTGCGCAAACTGAAAGATCCAGTTCTCAAAGCACGAAGACTCTCCAACACTTCCACTATCCGCAACGCTGCTCACTCTCTTCACATCCTTCTCAGCACCATCATAACTTGGTTCTTGGTCAGGGCTAGCTTCTGCTATGTATAATCTAAGGGAAGCAAGCTTATCATGATTAGAAGCAGCGAGCTTCAGCTCATCTGATGTGGTGATAGTAACCAAATCACCTTCTGTGTCCTTATACTTAATCAAGAACCCTTTTAGAGCAGGAAACCGATCCTTGATTACGTCTCTCACAAGTCTAATACTAGAATCCAACGGTAACTGCGCCCACCTTATATCATCTCCGTGGACCAACTTAACCGTCCTAGTAACCGTTGTCTCTTCTTTCCCTCCTTCGACAATCTCAGAGGCAATGACCTCTTTGTCCATTACAACAACCTTCTCATCTCCTCCCTTATTACCACTCTTCTTTTTCTGTTTCTTGAAAGTAGTTCTCTTCTTCTCCTCCTTTGTCTCTGCTATGATAGCCTTTGGACTCTCAACAACAGCTCTATTCCCTTTAACTTCATCTTCTTTCTTCTTCTTCTTACTCTTCTTCACAACCTTCTTCAAACGAGCTGTGCCAAGAGGCATCACATCCACAAAGCTCTGCTCCATCTCCTCCACATCGACACCTTTATCAACCAACGCCTTCTTCACCCTATCAAAAACCTCATTCGCATTCACGTTCTCAGGCTCCATGTTCAGCACAATCCTCGCATCCCTAAACGCGTAGTCCAACTTATTCAACGCCTCGTAGCAACGAGCGCGTCTCAGCAAGGCCCTGCTGTACCGAGGAGAAGCCTCGAGAGCCGAATTGCATTCGCTAATCGCGTTAGGGTACTCGCCTAACCCCATCTGCATATAGCAAGAGGCCATGCTGGTTCGGAGATACGCTACATCGATGTGGTCTTTGGGGAGAAGCTTCACGGCTTTGTCGTAACACAGCATCGCTCCTTCGTTGTCGCGCTTTTGGAAGAGTTTGTTTCCTTCTTCTTTGAGCTCGGCTGCTCGGTTTATGAATATCTCCATGTCTTCGTCGAAGGCTCTTGAAGCAGAGCGGTGGTTGGTTTTACCTGACTTGGCGCCGCCGCCGGGAGCATCTTTTGGCGTCTTCTTAGCCGTTGGCTTTCCCATTAAGGAATCAAACAGAGAGGAGTCGAAAAGGTGTTGACTTGTTGTAAGGAGGAGAAGCGTTTAATGAAACAAATGTTGATAATTCAAACAAAGAGAAGACACGACACGAGAGAAATGGAGTGAACCCTAATCCACCCAATAAAATAGTGTTTTTTAATAAATAAATAAATATACACAATTTGTTTGTTGTAATTTATTATTATTATTATCATAAGGGACGGACGAAATGGTAAGGAAATGGGACCAGATGGAAAGTCTTCGTTGTGCGTTTGCTGGACGGCATGGTCTTTGGGACCGACCAGAAGGGAAGTCTTCGTTGTGTTTTGCTGGAAATGTGGAAAAGTTTTTTCTTTCCAACTTTAATCTATTTAAAAAGAATTTAGATTAGCTAATGTGCTTAGCTTGCTGTATCAATTATTAGTATTTTTATTTGTTTCGTTTGCTTACTATGGTTATGAAAATTTGAATCCAGAACAGAAGGCTTCCAATTTTAAAGCTATAAGCCTATAATTTAAGAGCGGAAGAGATGACTAAGATTTGTATTTTGACGATTTAATTCTACCATAAACGTTGACTAAGAATTTGTATAATGCTACGTTTGAAAACTGAAACCAATTTGGTTATTATAACATATGGGCTTTTATAAGAAGGCCTATGCTTCTGTTGGCCCAATAAGTATTTTTTCTCTGATTTGGTTTTTATACCCAACAGCTCTGGTGACGTCTGTCACTTTTAAGAGCAAAAACCAAAAAGAGCAACGTGCTGTCACCATGAGACACACAATGATCGCATTCGCAAGTCAAGCAGAGATGAAGATGAGGAATTGCAGAGGAAATGATATAATACTTTGTTTCTCTGTGAATGTTTAACCTCTTCTGTATGTAACTCAAGTTTTACAAATAAGGATGGGCACATCAATATCTTGGCAAAAACAAAAGTCATATTTCTTGAGACGCTAGAAACTTAGTAACCTTGTTCACCGACATGAATCAGAAAGTTGTAATAGCAAAAGAAATTATTAATTCATGCAACTTATTTTGACCCTGGAGCTGACGGGTCTGAAGATGTAAGGCTCGCCGGCATAAGCGAACTCAACTGTGCCTCCAGCTGGCATAACTTCTCCATTAATCAAAAGACACGCTTTTCCTTGTGGGCGAAGTAGCCATGGCTTGACAGGATTCACAGGAGCAAACCCTTCGCATGTGAGAATCACCTGCTTCTGAGGACAGTTACACGTGTTGACCACCGTCACTTTCCACTCCGGTTGTGCGGCAATATATCTCCCGGTCCTCACCCCGCCGATCTGGAGGTCGGTGGAACGGCAGCGGCAGTGTCCTGTGTTGGTTATTTGTCCTTTTTTTTTTATCAGTTTTGTAACTCTATATGTATATGAAAAAAAATGGAGATATTGTCCCATGATGATGACTGGATATTAAGAATACATATATGCACTAAACGCATGAAATTTCTGAGATATATGCAAAAAGCCTTTAAAGATTCTATTACATTACCTTGAGTAACGATAGATAGAAGTAGAAACATAACAAAATACTTATGAGCAAACGCCATTGTGATTTTTGTTTTTAAGAGATGGAGAATGAGAAACGAATCGGTCAAATTTATATAGCCATTGCGTGTGTTAATGTTAACGTTAAGTCTCTTGCTTCCGTAATTAATAACTAATAGAGTTACAATTCTTGAATTCATTAGAATCTATAAACTTTTTATTGGAACTATATTATATTATATAAACACAATTAATAAAGAAACGACAATCCTGTAACTAAATATACTCCATCAGTTCTGTAATACTCCTTCCGTTTTTTAATATAAGTTGTGTTACAGCTATGCACATAGATTAAGAAAATTATTAATTTCTTATATTTTCTAAACAAAAACATCATTAATTATTTACCTAACCACAATTCAACCAATAGAAAAATAGAAGATATATTATCATTGGTCAGACAACATTAATTATTAATAAATTTTACATAGAAAACCGAAAACGACATATAATATGGAACAAAAGAGTTTCTCTAAAACGACTTATATTAAAAACTCTTTCCCTTTCAAATTAATTGTCGTTGTAACATAAATTTTTTGTTAAAAAGTAAGTGTCGTTTTATGATTTCAATGTAATTTTCTATTAATTTCTCTATTTTACCTCTAATTAAACTAAGATAAACAATAAATGTTATGCAATTATAATGGTTAAACAAGGATAAATTTGAGTATTTAACTAGTTTCTTAATTTGTGTGCAAAACTCTAAAACAATAACTATTTTGAAACCGATTGAGTATCTGATATAGAAAATTTGATGTTTGATAATATAAAATTAATATTTTTTTAAGATAATTTTAATTTTGTTGAAATTGATTGACTAATAATATGTTACTGCATGAATATTGGTTAACTTGATTTAAATTTTTATATTTTTAATATTATTTTCTTTTACAAAATAAATTTCTTAATCTTTGTACTTTTAATCAAAACATATTTTATTACGAAACTAATGGAGTATTTTTAGACCCGTTGGCAATGTATATTAATTACTTGTTGACTGCTTGTAAATGGCTCATGGCTGGTCAACACATCTTCAATTCCTTTTTTTTTTTTTGAAACACACTTATATTAAATGATCAAACCAAAGTTGGTCGACACATCTTCAATTCCATTTATGACATTTAAAGTAGCGGAAGGTGTTTTATCTCCTTGCTCATTACGTGGTTACTGTCTTTATTTGTACTGTCATTCATGGAGAAATTAAACTACGTATGTTGATCATTTCTTAGATAGTTAGATGATCATGAAAGTGTGATCGAATAATGCAGTTGCAACGAGTACTGTTTTTTTAACGGCCTAGATGAAAGTGTGGCTTAGAGAAATAAAACGATAAACACTACAGTTGTTTGGTCACCAAAATGTGAACAGTAATACGACTAATAAAATGACATAAAACTCAATAATAAAACGTGTACATCTTTATTAGTCTCTCTCTCTCTCTCTATATATATATATATATAATAATGATCATCAGTTTTACATGCTCATCAACGAAACAAACATGAACAAATACCAAATTAAACTGAGGGCAGAAAATTTAAGAGCAAGCGATTCCGCCCGACTCCATTTTGATATCTAACTTCTTGGTCCATACGTATTTGAAAACGAAGTCACTATGGCCGTATAGATTGTTGGTCATCTTACACTCGTTACCGGATATCGATAACTGCGAACGGTCGATGGGTGTGAGCGATTTGAAACCGACACATGTCAAAACTATGTCAGTGCCTGTGCAGGTGCAAGGGTTCGTCACTCTCACTTCCCATTCTGGTGTGTTCTTGATCATTTTTCCGGTTTTCGATTGTTTCAGATATATATCCTCAAAGGATCCTTGACACCCAAATCCTAAATTTTCCAAGGGCAATAGAATTATGAAAGAAAATTAGTTATAGAATTACACATTACGTGATGTTATGTTAAAAACGGTGTGAGCTTTAAACGAATTGGATCTGCTATATATAATAATGTGCGAAAATTGTATAACTATACCTTGGGAGACGAAAGCAAAGAGGAAAATGAGGCAAATGAATTTGCATGCATTTGTTGTCATGGTTTGATGTTTGGATATATATATTTATCAGAGAATATATATAACTTAGTAAGTATGAGAATGGGGATGATAAATTGTGATGTTAGTGTTATTTATAGGGAGGTATTGGGTTTATAGGTTACAAAAAAAAAAAAAAAAGGTATTGGGTTTATTTTATAGAATAAAATATCTTTTATGATTAAAAATTATAATTTGCTATTTCTGTAACGCTATTTTTTATTTTGACTTTGAGTTGACTAAATTTAGTAAAAATTAATTTACAATAATTAATTTTGACTATGCTATATTTACATTTTCTTAATGAATAGATATGTATATTAAATATTTTTATATTTCTATTATTACATTTTAGTGTTATATTTGATTATATTAATTTAATTACAATCAATTAGTTATTAGCATATTTCAAAAATCTTATCTTAAATACAAAATTACAAAAATGTATATATATATGTCATAATTAATTTTAAACAATGTCATATTTATTAGTAAGTCATGCTTTTATTGAGAATGAATACAATGACGATGCAATCAAATTTTTTATAAATTATTTGGTAAATAATATCTAGAAGAAATTTTGGTATAATTATAACTAATGTTGACCAAATAAAGAAGTAGGTAACAGTTATTTTATTCTTTTTGAAAGAATGTTAAATTATTCAAATAAAAAAAACTTTTTATAAAGGATGTGTTCTTTGATCTACTTAGCAAGTTGCAATCAACATGGTTTACAAAATAGTAGGGTAACGGTTATTCAACTGCTATTAAATTGTTCTTGCATGCAAATTAATTAGAGTCAAAGCTAATTAATTTATTAGAAAAATGGAATTTAAGATACTGGGCATGCAAATAAGATCGAATTAAAAAGAAGAAAATAACGCATTCATCTCAAAATTTTAAATATGATATTCCCTCTGTTTTATAAAAAATAATATTTTGACACTTTTTTATTATAAAAGTTTCATGTTAGAATTTTAATGTAAGCGTTTTACAATAATACCAGTTTTAACTTTCAATCAAATTTGAATATATTTAATACTACAATGACTATTGATTAAATCAAATACAATTAATTAAGATTATTATATAAAACATAATTAATTAGGATATAAGCATAAACAAACACATAATTAATTGCAGGCTTGGTTCGTGTGGAAACAGTTTGTAACAATAGCTAGTGGTCCCTTTAAAGCACCCAATGAAACAAAAGGAATATCAGATGATAGAAACGCTTTTCCACCAACTGTAAGATGTTCACTCGTGCTAGCTCTGGTGACGTCGGTTACTTTAGTAACATTTATGTTACTATGTATGCAACTCGAAAGGTTTCACAAAAAGATGCCCACATCAATATCTTGGGAAAATGAAAAGTCATTTGCTTGAGACGCAAGAAACCTAATAACCTTGTTGACTGACATACATGAATCAGAAAGTAGTAATAGCAAAAGAAATTAATGGATGCAACATAGTTTGACCCTGGAGCTGACGGGTCTAATTAACGTGCTTACTGTTTTCTATTGCATCATCCAGGGGGAAAACTATGTATGTACGCTCAGTAGCGGCCCTGAGTTTTGGTAGGCCAAAAGCAACATTTAAGTTTTTGGGCCACTAAATGTTACATTAATAAAAAGAATAGAAAGTGTTGGCCGGTTGGTCAAACTTTGCACCTGTTACTTAAACTAACTAACCTCTATCCAGTCGAACTGAAGTGGTTTACAACATTTTTTTGGGCTGAAATGTTTGTGATAGAATTAAAGGCCGGAAGCACATGCTTCCTTGATTTTTTGCCAGGGCCGGCACTGTGTACGCTGACAAATTTATCAACATAGATGAAAGTAGGCTTAGATAGACACATGCATCTGGAACCAAAGAATGTACTAAACCAAAATAACAAAAATAACCAAAATTAAACTAAATTTCATAAACAACTATGTATATATGTGGGTAATTGATCATCTGATATATTTTAAATTGGGAATTTAATGAAATAAACCCTCAACTATAAAGCCATCAATATTAAAACCCTCAAGTATTTTAAAACTGAATTAAATCCTTAACTTGAATATGTTAGGAAACATAACCCTCCGTCTAAAAAGACGTTTAAACCCAAACAATTTTTTGTCCATATGCCATTTGAATAGAAAAAACAACGAGCCATCTATATTAGCATAAAAAGAACAAGTTTTTAAAAAAAAAAAATTAAAGCACATGTAGTTTGGTTGCATGCAATATATATCCAGATAACATGAATTTACCACAAACAAAGCACTGTATTTCACCAAAAAAAAATAGAGTATGCCCAACAAAGAGAGCATATTGTAGTGTAACTTGGTTTTACCAAAGCAAATGAACATCACAATATCCACTCACATATAGTCTAAAGACACTTGTCCTGCATCAACACAAATAAATTATGTATAAGTCAATGTTCTTGACAAATGTGTTATACTCAGGTTAACAATCTCTGTCTCTATCGTCTACTTCCCGTTCAACTTTTTATGATTCTAGGGTTTATTGTTGTGCGTTGATGACCTCCAAACTTTGTGTAGTTTTTGATAAAAAAAATTGCTGTTTCTATTATTTAATAGATGTGGTGTATTTTATTTTATTTTCAGTTAAATGGTTTAAAGAAGAAAAGTAAACGTTTGACAAATGGAGGGTTAAGTTTTCTAACAGATTCAAGTTAAGGATTTATTTTAGCTTTAAAAGACTTGAGGGTTTTAATATGGATGGCATTATAGTTGAGAGTTTGTTTCATTAAATTCCCTTTTAAATTATATGATCAATTACCCAATTTTTTTATCCAAGCAACCTAAATTACTCGATATTTAACTTTAAAACAAATTATCCAACATTATCGGAAAAATCATAACCAAATTGAATCCAAATATTTTTTTGGATATTAGCCGGTTCCTAACTTTGCTATTCCAACCAAATCGAAAATCAAAATAACTGAACTAAACTGAATTTTGTAAATAACCGAGAAATCTGATATTTCTAGAACCGAAAAAATAAAAATAAAATTATTTGTATTGAAACCAAACGGAAAATCAAACGTGTTAGATGAAAGTGTGGTCAAACACTGCAGCTGAAAGGAGTATTGTTTTTGAAGGGCTTAGATGAAAGTGCGGCTTAGAAAAATGTAACGACAAACACACAAAATGTTACAAATGTTTTGTCAGCAGAATATCAAATGCAATAACTACAATAAATGACATAAAACTCATAAATAAAACGAGTATCTTTATTAGCCTAAATCTTATTAATGATACAGACAATATATATGTAATAATGGTCATCAGCTTCACATGCTCATCAGCTCAAGTAACTAAACAAACATGGACAAAGACCAAATTAAACCAAGGGCAGAAAATTTAAGAGCAAGCTATTTCGCCCGACTTGATCTTGATATCGAACTCCTCGGCCCATACGTATTTGAAAACAAAGTCAGTTTCGCCATATAAATTGTTGATGAGCGAACACTCGTCACCGGCTACCAATATCTGCGAAGGGTCGATGGGTGTGAGCGATTTGAAACCGTCACATGTCAACGTTATGTCAGTGCCTGTGCAGGAACAAGGGTTCGTCAATGTCACTTCCCACTCTGGTGTGTTCTTGACCATTTTTCCGGTTTTTGATTGTTTTAGTGATATATCACTAAAGGATCTAGAACACCCAAATCCTAAATTTTCCAAGGGAAAAAAAATTATGAAAGAAAAATTAGTTATAGAATACATATTACGTGCTGTTATGTTAAAAAGAGTGTAAGCTTTAAACGAACTAGACCTGGTATATCTAATAATGTGTGAAGATTTTAACATATTGTTGTTCTATATAAGTGTATATATATAACACTATACCTTGGGAGACGAAGGCAAAAAGGAGAAGGAGGCAAAGGAATTTGCACGCGTTTGTTGCCATGGTTTGATCTTTGGATATTTATCAGAGTATATGAAACTTAATTAGTGAATGTGAGAATGTGGCAGCTCAATTGTGATGTTAGTGTTATTTATAGGGAGATATTGGGGTTTTTTATACAATAAAAAGTTTTGGTAGAGTTATAGGTTATGTTGACCAAAGAAAGAAATGGGTAACGGTTATTCAGCTGCTATAAAATTGTTCTTACAGCTAGTCAGCTGCTATTAACTTTTTTTGTTCATTTGCCTGTTAGATGTCAAAGCTAATTATTTGTCTGTAAAGTCAAAGCTAATTAATTTATTTGAAAAATAGAGTTTAAAACACTGTGCATGCAAATAAGATAAATTAAGAAGAAGAAGAAAACAACTCACTCATTTCATAGTTTAAATATGCTACTCCCTCCATTTTATAAAAATGTTATTCGGACACCTTTTATTACAAAAAAATATCATATTTAGAATTTTTAATGTAAATTTTTTACAAATATACATACCAGTTTTAACCTCCAAGAAAATTTAAATACATTTATTATTACAATGACTATTGATTAAATTTAACATAATTAATTAGGCTATAAATATATAATCATAAACAAACACACAGATTTAACTGCAGGCTTGGTTTGTGTGGAAACCGTTTCTAACAATTGTTGACACGCTAGGCGTTA
Source organism: Brassica rapa (assembly GCF_000309985.2). Lineage (NCBI taxonomy): Eukaryota > Viridiplantae > Streptophyta > Magnoliopsida > Brassicales > Brassicaceae > Brassica > Brassica rapa. The sequence goes on along the minus strand of NC_024795.2, from coordinate 2,829,298 downwards.
AGGAACCTCTTCAACAAAAGCTAGTGGTCCCTTTAAAGTACCCAATGAAACAACAAGAATAGTCAGATGATAGAAACGTTTTCCACCAATTCTAAAATGTTCAGTCGTGCTAGTTCTATTTTTATATATGTTGACGGCTTCAGCAAGGTTTGCTATCATAAGTACCTCAGTCAAATGTCTTTGATAAATTGAGTGTCATTCACTTCTTACCTATCATCTTGTGATAACCTTGCATAATGTCAAAGCCCGGTATACTGTTCATTGAGTGGACGAAACGATCAGTAAGAACCGTAAAGTACCGAAGTCTACGTGAATTAATAAATAACAAATAAAACTAAAACAGAAAAACGACTCTTTAATCTTTATTAATTTCAAGCTAGATGATTCGGACATAGATATGTATCAGTTTCATATGCAAGCTCAAGAAACTATGAAACTAACATGAACCAAACTGAATTAAACCGAAAAACTTCCGGTATAGTATTTAATTGCAGACGATTACACCAATCGATGACTTTGAGGTCGAAGCTCGTATCCCACACGTACTTGAAAACGAAGTCTACGTTAGGAAGGATGAAGTTGCCGGCATTTAGGAGACATATGTCACCGGTTGTCGACAACAACGAGGTTGCAACCGGTGTGACTGACTGGAAACCGGCGCATGACAACTTTGTGTACTGAAATTTGCACTTACAAGGGTTAACGTTATTACTTTGTTTTGTTAGAAGGACTGAAGCTAATTCTTTGACCTCAATGTTGTTAATACGGTCAATTATTTATCCACCATTGAATTATTGATTTGAGTCCAAATAATACTTAGGTAAGTTAAATCCGAAAATGAGAAGAAAATTAATTTACTGGGCTCAAAAAGAAAAAAAATGTACTTAAAATATCTTGTTAAATATCTCAACGTTCTTGACGAAAGCAAAGTGACCATGTTAGTTAGTTCCACACGTTAATTCGGTAAAACTTTAGTAACTTGTTAAAATCTATACTATTAAAAACCCTTTTTGGGTCGGCTATATCAAAACTCTTATTAGTATTATTCACTCGAACCTAGTTGAACATGAAAACCTCTTTATTCTGAACATGATAAGTTGAGCATCTTAATCTATTTTCTCATTTCCTAATGTTTTCAAAATAAATTAACATATTCATCAGTCTCATGTGGTCAACTAAACAAACATGAAACGAAACACACGATTTTGGTATATAAAATGAAATGGCAAGGTCCCATGTGTTTATGAAACATTTGGGCAATTGGCAATTGGCAATTGAAAGGAGAGGATTACATTATTAAGGACACTCTCGTCAGTCGTGCTGGATTTCATATGGACCATGAAGCCACCACATGACATCATTATGACGCCAACTTCACCTGGACAAGTGATCGTCGCCCTCACTTGCATTCTAAGTATGGTCTTAACCGTATGATAGGTAAAGGATTGATATGTTCTGTTACATTACACTTCTCATATCCTTCCATATTAAGCCTTTTTTTGGGGCCAACTATCAATATAGTTTTGCTGAGATTCGGGGTAAAAAGTTATGTAATAGACGGACGAATGATGAATAACAAGAAAAGTAATACTTAATTCACAGCTATACCATTTTCCCCAATTATCTTACTCCAAAGCTCAAGGGGTATGCACTAATCACAAACTGTAATAAATGGCCTAATCATACTTTCATTTCATTGTACCAAAAAGAACTATAAATTTGGAGTCAGCTCCAAGAACTTCCTCAAAGTGTGGATGTGATGAAAAGGGAACTACGCATTGATCATGCCATGGAACACACTTTTTCTGCGATATGAAAAGATTCTCATCAGTTATCAAGCAGCTACTAAAACAAAATGATTTGCTTCGTAAAGCCTAAGCATTTAACCATGACAACAGTTATATTTGTGAGAGACTAGTATTCATTTTATATACCTTGTCTTGTGCTGCTGCAGCAAAGGCGGTTGTCGTCTATATATGTTGCCTGGACACCAATCATCCAAGATCCAATGGTAGTATCATCAAAGGCATATGTCTTCAACAATCCACTGCATTTATATTAAACAGCAATGATTATGAAGCGAGTATGTTTATATTGATATATAAACTGAGCTAGATTATAGTGGAAAACTAACCTGTTTATATTGATATACTGAGCCAGATTCTTGGAGAGTATTACAAGCGAACCAGTTGCATGACGGAAGTACCTAAAATAAAACAAACAAAGAAACTGAGTAAAGACAACATAAAGGATTCTCGTCTCTCCCATTTGGTTGTTCACCGTCGAGCTAAATAACAAATGAGATTCCATCTTCAGTAGAAACATAAACGAGAAGACTCTGAGTTAATAGAGACTTACGATTTGTCGTCTCCAAATTTCCACCACTCAGGCTCGTACCATTGACTTCCCCTGAACACCAAGAAAGCAACCCATGTAATATGGAAATGAGAATGTGTTTTACGTCAAAAGCTTGTAATGCTCAATCACTATGTTAACCGAAGAAGGTTGAGTATATACGAACTCTTGAGTAACCACGTCTCCAGACTTCATGCACCCAATGTACGCACCATCTTGACCACGGCGGCTTTCAAGTAGCCCAATCAACCCCTCTGTTAGATCATTTTTTTTATCACACAGATACATTGTTTGATATCATGATTGGATCAAAAATGTAGATTTGCAAGAAGAGGAAGGTATTTACCAAGATCAAGGTCAACGTTGTCATCAACTTTGACATAAAACTCTGCATCCCAGTTCTGAACAGCAGCGCTGTAGAAAAACTTCACTTTCTTTGGCAACTCTTCTTGAGCTTCCTCGTGATTCTCCTAACAGCCACATCAGTGAACAAAATTCAAATCAGCAGGCAACGAGCATAAGCAAAAGAGTTGTTCTTACTTACAAGAATCAAAAAGTCTTTAGTTGCAAGATTTTCTTGGTCAATTTTCCGATCTAAGCTATCACCTCGGTTAGCACTGTAAATTTATAAAGCATCAACATCAGTATTATCACCCATATGATGAAACAAAGCATGAAAAAAAAATCATAAGAAATGAAGAGTGAAGTGAGTAGGAAAAGAAAACCTCCGACCAATCACAAAGCGTATGACAACTCCTCTTTCCTCAAGTTTCTTCAAAGCGTCATCTAAACGAGAAGAAAATGTTTATAAAAAAAAAGTAAATCATTGTTGGATGAGCAAGCAAACAAAGATGGTGATAGTATTACTCTTACCTCGTGGCATCCAAGAGCCTCTAAACTTATTGCGCTTCAAGTGACTCCCAAAGCCAGTGTAAACTCCAATCACAGCAAGCATCTTCTTATTCCCTGAAGAAGCAGAAGAAAGACTCTTCTGGTTTTTAAGATAGCCTTGACTCTTCGCCTGTGCCAACTCCATTTCAGTTTCCACAATTCTCCTCTCAAGATCTCTATCAAACAGTTAGTTACATCTTCTGTTAGTAGCACATGCAGATGATAAAACACTATCCTATCAGAACTAATAAATAAAATAAAATCAGCTTACTTGCATCCAAGAACCATCAGCTTGTCATCAACCGTAAGAGCCTTAGGCCTCTACATTCCACAAGAACATCACTGAGAACGGAACTTAAATCATTAAAGAGAAGGAGAAGAAAGACCAACCAGTTCTAAATTTTTCTGAAGCACAATGTTGAGTGCGACTCTGTGCTGCGCATCTTGCCACAACCTAAACCGTAACAAACAACAACACAATAACAATAACAGAGAGATCAGAATCAATTGATAAACGGATCCAGCTATTGAATCTGAGCTTGTGGGAGATCTATGTGATCCTCTTAGAGAATCTATAATGTAGATTACGTTACGCATTGATAATAACAAATCTAGAATAAATGAGAGTAAGGCAACGTACCGGCCAGCGACGTAGAGCCAAGCGAGACAAGAGAAGAAGGCCATGATGAGAGAAGGCTTGGATGTGTTCTGAGACTTGGAAGACCTTCCTCTCCTGTCTGATTTCGACGATACAGTCGTTGGTAAGCTCTCCATCTCGATCCACGGCGAGACAGAGAGAGAGAGAGAGAGAGAGAGAGCTCGGAGGCAAGAGAGTTGACGAATTCAGATTCAGGATAGAGAAAGTGAAGAAGGAAAGGAAACAAAGAAGTAACAGATGTATAAGTTTTTGTTAAATATGTTTCCTTGTTCGGATTTTGATTTTTGTAGTAAAGAGGAACCGTTTTTTTGTTTGTGTGGTGTTCGGAGATTGGTTATCCCGACATGATTCCGATTTCAGTTGAACACTCTGGTCGACACAGAAGTTAAACTACTTGGGCCCACTGGGCTCAAAATCTCATGTTTTTATTATTTATTTTTCTATTTTATGTTGCTTAGGTTAGAAGCGTGGTTATTAACTCACTTTGTCGACTCTATCAATGGTTCAATTCACCAACCAGTTACATTTAAAAAACAGAAAACTGAAATTAAGAGTTGGTGTAGGAACGTAAATCACTAGAACAATAACGTTTCTGCAAAAGAAACCATTTTTCAATATAAAAAGTGCAAGTACTACTTCACAGATTATTGATTAGTTTTACTTCAAGCTTATGTTATTAAACTCGCATGGTCTGTTTTCAGTTCATATATTTTCTTGTGATCTTGATAATGGAAATTGTGTTATGAGGATGAATGCCAATGACCAACTTGAAACATTCAAAACAAAAAGTGAAAGAGAAGCAAAATGTTTAACAAGAAAGAGTAAGCAAAAAAAGCAAATTTTAATGTCAGCTTGAGTCTCTGCACATATAACAACAGTCCAAACCCAAATGCTGCACTAACAAAAACACCATCATTGGCAAGCTAAAGTTAGTTAGATCGCTTAAGGAATTTTCTGACGTTGATTTCTTCCAAAGGCTCGTCAGGAAGTGTTATGTCGGTACATGCAAGAAGTTGTGGGTCTTGGACTCCTGATTAGCGCCGAGGAGCTCTCCTTAGCGGCTAGCGGGCAACAAGCTAGATAGTGAAGGCACTCCTTGGTTTCTCAGCTCCTCTTGTGTTCTCTTCATTTCCTCTGGATCTGTTTCACCAAAAATAACAACAGTTTTCAAGAAACAGCTTTAGGAGCTCTAAGAAATTTGTAAAAATGCTGAAAAGAGATTATACATAGTCTATTCAAGAAAATCGTTGCTAAATTACTCAGCAGATTAGATCTAACGTGAACCGCTTATTCTGGTTACTAACACAATGATTGCTACTAGATATAGAGCGAGACACACAAACCGGTTTAATTATGAACATTATCAATATATGGATACAAGACAACCACAAGTGAAGGGCTAGAGAAACGTACCTATGTTTTCCATCAACTTGGGCATTAAGAACACAACAACCACCATGAATCCCACCATCAGACCCATTGGACTTTTCAAAATTGCCATTACATTGAAAGGTTCACGCAACTGCAAACAAGTACAAGATCGATCAGAAAACAAGAGGAAGAAGCACATAGCTAAAAACTAATGAAACACATTAAAAAAGCGGATACAGTATGAAGTATTCACCTCATAGTATTGGTCTGCCCGCAGTGGCTCCAAAACTAGCTCAGTAAGACTCCTTCTGGTTTCTGTAAGCGTTGCTTGAACCTTTCCATGATGCCGAGCGCTAACATCAACTCGCACCTAATTTTTACACCATTGATTGAAGAATGAGAAGCGAGTTCTCGATAAAGCTGTACATCTGGAAAATAAACATTATTGCGACTTAAAAAAAAAACTTACTGGAGAGAAGAAGAAGCCCAACGCATATACTTCAATCAGATGAGTCCCAGCTGGCACTTTGTGGCTGTGAAATTAAACAAGGAAAACGAAAATCAATTCTAGTAATACGTACATCAAAAGGCATATATGAAAACGTGTAACAAAACAAGTTAGCAGATATTTTGAGTAGAATAATATAGTAGTATATAAGTATACTAAAGGAAACTATTATTTGAAGAGGGAGCAATAATATACAATGAAAAGTATCCATCCGGCCTGAGGAAAGTAATATTCTGTCCACCATTGAGGACAACATTGATATTTGAGAATTTTGCTGCGTGACCAATCGCTGTGCCTGCCAAAAATAACTTCTCGATCAGTGCTATTATATGATGGAAACGTGATGGAGTCTCAGAAAGAGCAAATTGTCGAAATATAACACTATTCAAACTAGCAAAGCATATTGCTCCATAATTCTCAAGCACTTAGAGACAATGATGACAGATACCATGAAAGTTTCCTAAAAAAAAAACGTTATTCAAAGTATTGAAACGTATTTGCTCATATTCTCAATCAAACGCTACTTTCGACAGTCCACTTATAGAGATGACATACTACATAACTAAGTTAAACTCGCCAGAGGAATATATAAACATATTTTTAATCCAGCAAACACATTAATCATACCACATAGGGAGCTGTGCATAATAGGCAAGCCTAGTAACAGCTAATAATCTGCTAATCACACTCGCGGATCCATTAATGAAAATAAGTTTTGGACGGTTCAGACAATTCCAATAATTGACAAAGTAATAATCTAAACTAAACTACAGGCAAAGAAAGAAAACGAAATTAGGGTGAAACATACTTGCTGGGATCCTCACACGACCCGTGATCGTGTAACTATCCTCAGTCCTGCAAACAAATCGAGCAAAAGCAGATCAGAAAGAATGCAAATTGCTAATGTCTATAAGCTAGATTGGCCAACCAAGTACATTAAAATTGAAATCAACTTGCTCAAATGATCAAATCCTAAAACTCGAAGCTGAGAAAAATATAGAGGATTTGTAGAGATGGAGGATAGACGATCTAATTACCCAGATGAGATTGGCAGAGTGGAGGCGAAGAAGAAGAGAGAAATCTGAAAGACGAGCAAAGCGGCAAGGGGAGTGGATCTGAGAATCGGCGCCATGGTCGTCGTCCGCAGATTGTCGTCGAAAGCCAAAAGACGAGTTTCTAAATCCTTCTTCGATCCAGGAGAAGAAGAAGAAAACATATATAAGAAGTAAACCTTCTGAGTCACCTGGAAGGTTTACGAAAGAGCCAAACCTTCTGACTCAGATGCAGGTTTAGGATGAATCAGATATATGATGGGCTTTGGAAACAAAGGCCTCTCTGGGTTTGTAAACAAAAGCCTTTCTCTAGTTATTCCAGACCGAAAATGTAATGCAAGAACAGACCAGCGTTGTATCTCCAACTCATCAAGAAGAAAACTCTAAATGAAGTCCAGAGATCTGCTTTGCTTCAAAAGTTGATCCTTGCGTTAAGGAAACAACGGAGAAGATTGAATAAGATCAGGATGAGGTCGGTATTGGAGGAAGGGGGTGGAGTGAAGAAGAGAAAAGTTGGACGAGAACCAGAAACGACCAGAATGTTTTGACAAGGAAAGACTTTAACATATTAACTTATTGGTGAACATTCACGTACAATTTTTATTTAGTGAACTGACTACTACTAATTGAAAACTCGGATGGTAAGTTTTGAACGCGTGATTTAGCATTTTTATTTATTTGGTGCAACGACAATTTAGTAATTCGTAATATCTACGTATTTATTGGTTCCCATGTACAGGGGTGAATGTTTTGATCATAATCGTGAAAATGGTTAGTGTTTGCAACATTCATAGCGTCACGAGAGTTTTCTGGCATTTGGAACATCAAAAAGTTCAATCATTTTTTTAGCATTTGACATTAGCTTCTTTCATATATTTTTCGCATTTGTTTTAGTTGTTTATGTCAACCAAAATTGTTGTGTGGACAAACACAGAACATAATGATTACAAAAACTTGTATAAACAAATCAGACAAAGCAAGCCTGTTCATTTCTCACCATGTATAATAGTTTATAGAACATGATGACAGCACAAATTCACACACAGCTTGCAATCGCAAAACAATGAGCTTTCACATTGCTCTATAAAATAAGAATACTTCCATAAAGGTGAGAGTGGCAGACAAGCTTTTCTTAAACATAAGGATTGAAATCACAAGAGCAGACAAAAACAACGGACAAGGTTTTCCTTAAGAGACAAGATGCAAACTTACTTAAATGCAAGATGGTAGAAGAGGTCCGTGGCAGACAAAAGCCACGGCAATGTATATGATCACCAGTAGTACTAGTATTAAAAGGAACCTGCAAGAAGAAAACACAGTTAGTAACAATCTTCGACTCATGCAAAATCCAAAAGTTACATGAAAACGTACGTGAGCTTGCAATTTCTCCACCAGACAGTGCTTCTGAAACGGCGAGCTTGCTTTCTGAAACGGAATGTATTCCCCTGCATAGTGGCGGTTTTGTCGACAAGTAGCTCCAAGCGTTCACCTCTATCTAGAACTTTGTCGATGTTCTCTATCATCACATCCCGCACCTAAACCCCCGAAATTAATGTTGTCAGGGTAAAAGCACACAAGTAGTTACAATCTCAGAAACAGAGAGAAACTCAGGACCTGACTCATTTCACCCTTAATCCGATTAATCCTATCGGCGTTAGGATCATTAGAGTAATACTCAATCTGCTGACTAAGAACTCTAGAGAACTCCTCGTTCATGGCGTAAGCTTGCGCTGTATGAACCGCTCTCCCATAAGTCCTCACGAACCTCTGGTGAATATCTTCCAGAAACGCAAACGGAATCCTCCCTGAGATATTATTACCATACAGTAAAAAAAAAAACAAAACTTTAGTACATAGAATATTCGAATCAGACACATCAAATACACAAACATGATTAAAGATTAAAACTTTGAATCTCAGTTTCACGAAAGATCAAAACTTTAGTTCATAGGAGGAGGACGTACGGCCGGCGGTTTCCTCGGCCATACAGAGGACGGTGAGGCCATCGGTGCGCTTAACGTGGAAGACGTAGCGGTCCTGAGAGTAGGAGACGTTGCTGTCGTTGTTGTTCCCAGGGACCTTCTCCAGGATCTGCTTGGCGATCGTGCTCGCGTTCGTCGACGTCGCGGTGAACTCCGCGAGGACCACCGTCCCACGCGCCACCAGCGCGTACAGAATCGCCATGACGGAAGCAACAAAGGGCGGCGCACGCGTAAGAGAGAGAGAGAGGGGAAAGGAAGGAAGGTCAACGAAGAAGGCTTCCCGCGGAAACCGAGCGAGGTGGACGAATCGCCAGATCAATCAGAGAGAAAGGAGAGCCAATTAGCCTATCACCTCTCTGCTCTGCAGATGATTGAATCTCTCTCTCTCTCTCTCCTCTTTTGGAGTTTAGCTGGAGCTGGAGAGACCTTTTCGCCTTTGTCAGATTTAAAAATATTTTTACAGATTTTACATTCTCATTTCTGACTAAGTAAATATTATAAAAATAACAATATTTTATATCATATATATATATATATATATTATCTGCTGAAAAAAAAATACGAACAATTCTCAGCAAGTCATTTTTAAGTTTTTGTTATAAAAAAAATTTCAATAAAAAATAATTAAAATAGATTTTTTATTTTAAAATTTTTATTTTTTTAAATTTGAAATATTATCTTTAAAATCTCACTTCTTAACTCTAAAACCTAAGTCTATATTAAGGGTTAAATCTCTGGTATACATATATTTTTACTCTTTGATAAAAAAATTTTTGATCTTTTTTCTCATTTAAAACTATTTTTGTGACAAAAACTTAATTGTTATCTTAGGAAATTTTTCAAAAAATATTCTATCTTGGAAAATTTTTCAAAAAATGTTTTTATTATATTATAAATAACAAAATGACATTTAACAAATTAAGTTTTGAATGATTTCAGTTTTTATAGACATATAAAAAAACTGAAAATCATAAATATAAAATATTCTGAGCATCTGAGTTTTTTTTGTTATCTTATTTCACCAAATCCTTTGAAATTAACTTTGATGCTATCATCATTTACACACACTTGAATTTTAGAAGTGGAGATGTATTACAAAAGCCAAGATAAACAAAAAAATAAACCAAGACCTGAGACGGGGTTTGTTAAATGCAATTATGATGGCTCCTTCTACAACATAAATACACCAGCACAAGCAGGATGATTGATTAGAGATAGTATGGATCTTTTTAAGGGAGCATGCCAGTTCAAAACAAGAAAGCCTCACAATGCTTTGGAGAGTGAACTACAAGCTTTACTTGGTGCTATGATGGTTTGCTGGAGTCAAGGACATACAAAAGTCATCTTCGAAGGAGACAATATTAATGTCATCAATCTTGTTAAAAGGAGAACAAAAAATATTGATGCTGTTAATTGGCTACATGACATATGAAAATGGGAGCAAAAGTTCGAAAGCTTTCAACACACTTGGACAAACTGGGAATCAAACTCATGTGCTGACTTACTGGCCAAATAACAACTACAAGACAATGACGAATACATATATCATGCTTGTATCCCAAATGTAATAAGAGATGCTATATCTGTTGATTATTTTGATCATTAATAAAATAAAACTTGTGGAAAAAAAAAAAAGAAAGAAGTCGGTTTTGGTTCTAAATGAAAACCAATGAGGCTAAGCCCAACAAAACTCAGCCTTAGATAAACAACCCAACTCATAAAACCCAAAACGTGGTTCACGAGTCACATAACCCAAACCGAATCTCACGGGAAGAAGGTGGGGGGAATATATATATACACGGTAACGGTAGACTTGGCGCCTCCGTCAGATGACGTGTTATCCTCTCGGATTTTCCGTTAAAGTAGACGACACCGCCGTTATCGCCGTGGTCCGTGGAAATTGAAGCAGAGGAAGAGAAGACCCCGAGAGACGCCATCTGCTCCCTTCTCCTCTCTCTCTCTCTCTCTCAATTCCACCTCGATCTGACCATCCTCATAAACCCTACTCCTCGATCTCTTCCTCAGATTCCCGTTTTGAGTTTGCCTAATTTCGATCGGGGAAATTAACGCTCGATCGCGTCTCCGATTGGATTTGATCGGAATCTGGAGAGAAGTAGGTAGAGTTTGGTGGAGACGATGCAGAGACGGAGTCCGCCGAAGCACAGGCACGACGGAACGTCGCCGCTTCCATTGGGGATGGATTGGAGTCCTCCCCCTCGCAAATGGGTTAGTGCTGTGCTCGATTTCTGCAGCCTTGTGATATAAATGCTCCTCTTCATTGTTCTTGCTATGTCTGCTGAATCCCGTTTAGGACTTGAGAGAATTGTGAATAGTTTAGCTACTAAATCCACGGGTAGATTCCTAACTATTAGCTGAAGCTACTTCGTACAATTGGTGATTTCTGTTACGTATCAACTAAATTGTTCGTTTAATCTTTCGTTGAACATCAAGGGTAGCTATGATCTTTGTTTTATGCTCTCTGGATAGCTGCTGACTGAGGAATATCATTCTGTTCAATTGAGTTTCATATATGTATGGAGACTTGACGGCAATAATAGTTCATGTAATTTTGTGCAGAGTGGTAGAGATACTGTTTGGCCTCATGACCCTCGAACCGGATGGAGTTATTGTGTTACAATACCTTCATGGGTTGTCCTTCCTAAATCAAGAAATTCAGATCCTGTTGTGGTAATTGCAAATACTTTAACCTCCACTGTTTTATCTCTTTCAAGTGCATACGTTTTGCAGTGTTTACTGAACTGGTTATGTCAACCATATTTTGGAAGTCTCTGGATGAATAAACTTAAACATGAACAATTATATATTTGTTTCTTGTTCTTCATAAATTAGTTACTGCGTGTGCCTTTTTTTTTAAGCAGCTGAAGAATTTTGTTGTGTGAATGTCTTAAATTATTCCAATATTTAGATGAACTTTACTTACGTATCTAACATTTTAGAGGAACAGTTTTACAGGGTTCAGATAAGTGTGCAATCCCCTGAAGGTGTCACCACAATGCGAGGAGTGTTGAGAAGGTTTAATGATTTTCTAAAGCTATTGACGGATGTAAGAATTATAATCTCCCTATCCAACTCTCTGTTTTTCTTTCACTTCTCAAGGATATTGATTAACTGCAATGTGCTTGACGGCATATGCACATTCATGTCTTCCTTTCAGCTTAAAAGAGAATTTCCCAGAAAGAGTTTTCCATCAGCTCCACCCAAAGGGCTGTTACGTATGAAAAGTAGAGCACTGTTAGAAGAGGTATGTAGTTTTCCTGGGACTAACTGAATTAGGTCACTTATGTAACTGCTGTTACTCTCAATTTCCTCTGTTTTTGTCCTATTTGTTTCCTTTCCTCGAACCCCTTTAAGCACGAATATTGCAAATGTGTAAATATGAGGAAAGCCATGTACTCAGCATAAAATTATTCATGTAAAGTATCTGTTTCGCAAGTGATAGCTGTCGCCTTGTTGCAGAGAAGGTGCTCTCTTGAGGAGTGGATAACGAAGCTATTATCTGATATAGAATTCGCAAGAAGTGTCGTAGTTGCATCCTTTCTTGAACTGGAAGCTGCTGCTAGGTCTGGTATGATCTAAAACACTATGCTCTTAAGCCGTGCATTGGTAAACCTGTTACATGTCATAAGAGTCTAACGTGATGTTTCATTTCAGCATGCCAAGATGTCGATCAGAATGCTTCTGATGCCACTAATGATAAAAATAGCACAAGTTCGTCACCAATGGTTCACCCAAGTTTGAGCTTGTTTCAGACTGGCGGCGGTTCTTCTCTCACATCTGACTACGGTAGTGATACTGCTTATGAAACGTCTGAGTTTGGATCTCCAAGTTTAGGACAGGATGATGTTTCTGAAATTGGTACCGAGGATCTAACTCTGGATGAAGAAGTAACAAATCCAATGGAGAAGCTCCTTAACTTAAGCATGTCCAACATTGACGAGGGACTTTCAATGAGCCAAACTATTCTAGATCAACTTGAAGACTTTCCCAAACATAAAGTCCGATCAAGATATGTCAATAATATCCCAGGGAAAGATGTGTATAATGGAAATGCTTCTAAAGGTGTACTCCTTGCTGATAATGGCTCACGACTTCTCTCTGAACCAGAACCGTTAGCTCACTCAGTTATGCATGATAGAAATCTTTCTTTTGAGAGTGCTGACGGGTTTTCTCTACACACCGGTGAGACATCAACATCTGGTCTCCTAAGTTCAAGCAGTGACAGCCACCTGGATCTGCACCGAGGTGCAGGTGCATCTCTTGGAACTGGTCTTGTTTGTAACCCGGAGAGGCAGGGTAGTGCACAAATAGTTCTTCCACTGGAACTGCGTAAGAAATTGAACAAGATTATGTTAGCCACGAATGAGAGACTTGTCAATGCAAAAACAGATATGGAGGATCTTATAGCAAGACTAAATCAAGAGATAGCGGTCAAAGAATACCTGAACAAAAAGGTACAATAAGAAAAGTAACCATGAACTCTGTGTTTATGTTTCTTTGGTTATAAACATTTGTAGCGTATCCTTTTATTTTTCTTTGGAGTGAGTGGTAGTGTTGTAACCTTGTTTTACTGGTCAGGTTAATGATCTAGAAGGGGAGCTTGAAACTACTAAGCAGAGAAGCAAAGAGAATTTGGAGCAAGCTATTATGACCGAGAGGGAAAGATTTACTCAGATGCAGTGGGATATGCAAGAACTTAGACAAAAATCCTACGAGATGGAAATGAAGTTAAAATCGAGAGAGGTATGATTTGAAATAGTCACATGTCTATTGAATTATATCTGCAACCAAACTGGTTCGCATAGACGTACATAATTTCCCTATCATAGAGAAGCACGCTGATTCAAATCATTTCAACAGGATGGGAGCTCACATGCAGAACCCACTGAACAGTCAACTATTTCTGAGAGACATGTTTTGTCAAAAGAATTGGATGCCAGAAACCAACAACTGGAGGATCTCTCCAGACGATATGATGAACTAGAGGCAAAATCAAAAGCAGATATTAAAGTTCTGGTCAAAGAGGTCAAATCTCTGAGGCGTTCTCATGTGGAACTAGAAAAAAAGCTGACTCAATCATTGACAGATAAAACTGAAGCCGAGGTAATTTCTGGCTCGTAAAGTACTATATATATTTTGTAATTTGGCTACACCATGGGTTTGTGATTTCTTACTTTGCATGTATGGAAACAAGAGAGATAACTGAGCCTGGAACATGTTTCAATTTTCAGAAACTACTCGAGCATGAGAGAAAACTACTTGAGAACACGGTATCAGCTAGAAAAAAGCTGCTTAGTGACTGCAGAATTCTCCACGAGCGGCTTAAAGAGTACAACTTGAATTTGTCAACGGACGGAAATGGTAACTTGGTAGAGGACTCAACTACAGTATCAGATGCTTTGCGTTTGCTATCAATATCTGATGATCAAATTGAGGAGGTATTGCTGCATCTGTGCTTAATCTCCATTTGAAGTCACAAAGTTAGCTTAGTACATCCATGGTTTCCTCTAACAGAACAGAAGATATATTATGATTAATTTAATTATTAGTGTATGATAGTTAGGTTTTGCAAGTGAATAATACATTGCTTGTAAGTTTTAACACTGGCAGTGTGGCATTTTACAAGTTTTAACAATGGTGGCCATTTTCAGGCTCAGTTGCTTGCCGGGTTCGATGAAGCTGCTCAAGACATTGATAAATCTCTCAGCATCGATACTGAAACAAGAATCATGGAGGACGAGCTAAGGAAAATATTAGCAAACATCTTTGTTGAGAATGCCAAATTGAGAAAACAGGTGAACTCTGCAATGCTTCGTGCTCTCCAAAAAGAAGTAAAGACAACCGAAGATGTGGTGAACGAGGAAAATGGTGACGAGAAAGAGGAGGCATCAACGGAAACACTGAACATATAGGTACTATAATCATAATAGTTGGCTTTGTCCTGAGAATAGAGTTTACAACGAGAACTGCCATTTTTATCTTCTTTTTATGAAAGGACTGGTCGCTTTCTATTACAAAACGGTTTCTCTCTTGGAGAAGCAAAATTAGTTGAAGCTGTGTAATCAATATATATGTTATATACACACATTTGAACACCCCCTTTTGATAAGTACATAAGGAAAAACATGTGTATTGCGTATGTTTGTTTGTATTATTGTATTGCATTATCAATCCTCAGACCTTGTTCTTAAATTGTATTACAACTCGATTCAGTTCTTGGTTCGCTGTCAGTTTTTGGTTACATTTGAGAAACAGAGGGAGGCTCGTATCTGCAAACACAGTCGTATATGTTTCCCTTTATCAGCTTGTCAGCCAATCTCTGATTCTTAACCATTGCTAGCTGCGAACAAATGGATAATAAAGGTTTCAATAAAGAGTTTCAATAGCAATTTAAGAGTAAAAACTTAGAGGTTTCAAACCTTGAGAGACTCGCATTTGAATTGAGCGTTGAAGTTTGTGTGAAGAGCTCTTCCCATACCTTCCAAAATAACCTGCAAAATCATCAAACATTAAACAATGAACAAAGCTTATCTCATTTGAGTGTGTATAAACAGAGAAGATGTTTTTAGTGTATACAAGATCAGCGTCTTTGGCAGCAGCTGCAAGCTCGGAGCTGACTTGTCTGAGGTCAATACAAGGACTTCCACATCCATTTTCAACAACCATCAACGGTGCTGAAGTTGAATCCTTCTTCGACCCATCTCCTGGATTTACCATCGCATCCACAAGTAAGCCTCCCATTTCTGCCGCTCTCCTCAAGATGTCACAGTGCTTCAAGAGTAAATACACACCAAAAGAGTTAGTTACATAATGATTATGAATCGAAAATTAAACCAACGGTACCTTAGCAGCCCCGGCTACTATATCAGGGAGTTCCATAGCAGTCACATCATTAAGAGCAGGAAGAGAGTTTGCCACCAGAACAACCTAGAGAATCACAATAACATTTATTTAACTGTTGCCTCAACTATGGTTATATACTTATATGAAGAGCTAGGGAGAGAGATACAAACTTCAGTCCCACGGCGAAGAAACTCTCTGGCAAGAGGAAGCATCCCAAGAATGACATCAGCTCCCGAGTTATCAACAAAGAGTAACGCTCTTTTATGTCGATGAGGCTGCTTACCTCCAGTCCCAAGCATCCTTTCTTTAAAAGCATCAAAATCATCTACCTGAATTATTCAGCTTAAAACTAACAATTAGTAAAAATAATAAGTAACCTCAGGAAAATAATAAGTAGGTGGTCTTGTCTCTCTTACCCTCCAGGGTCTCTGCATCTTGTTACGACTCATTCTGTATATTTCAATAATGGTTCCTTTGCGGTATAGATCCACACATGCTCGAGATCCCCAGTCGAATATGTTTGCAGCAAGAACACCTTCTATTAGTGTAAGCAACCTCGCCTCCTCATTCATTGAATCAAGCTCCTCTAGTAAATCAGGTAAGACAGCAAGCGATGCCTCGTTCTCTCTATCAACACCGAAGAAAGAGAGAGAGCATTAGAGAAACTCCAAGTGGGAAAGTGATCACAAGACTATGTTATAAACTTATACTACCTTTGCTTGATGCTTCTATAGGCATCAAGAAACTGAAACTCCCTTAAGCATTCTTCCCTAAGTTCCAACAGATTTGCTAGCCCCAGCTTTCCATATGCAGCTGGCTCTTCCATCAATCTACAACCAAAGGCAACAAAAAATCAAGATCTTCTTGAATTTTCTGTTTGTTGTATGATGAACTATACCTTGCCAAATGAGCAGAGAAAGCACGAGCAAAAGCATCACCGCGCCTTTTTGCATCTTCAGTTCCTCCTTCACTTGCCACAGCCTATAGCCATGTCCATAGAATCAAAGTAAAGCATGTGTTAAAGAGCCACAAAGAATCTTTACCATCCCAAAAGAAACACTACTGAAGGAGTTAAACTTTTAATAGTTACCGTATCAACGAGGTCTGGCAAATGCTCAGACAAGACTTTGAGCCAGTACCTAAACACCAAAAACAATAAACAATCTAAAAAACCAGTGGTTTCATTAAATAAAACCAATGTTTTGAGAAGACCAGCATCAACATATTACTCACTCTCGTTCGCCTTGGTCTGATAAATCAATAGTGTTAGGCTCATACCTGGAGTTAAACAAACGATTTAACACGGACTTGAATCCTCAAAAATGATGAACAAGCGTCAAACCATGAGATGTATATGTACTCAGGGACACTCCACTTACATTTTGGGGTCAGCCAGCAAAGGGAACACCTCTAGCGTGGGAACAAAATGGAGAACGCCAATATTTAAAGCACTGGCGTCAGATCTTAGAGGACTACCTCTTGAGGAGGGAACATCAAACCCTCCAAGGCCAGTTGTTTTCGATGGAGTCATCGGTACAGGCGCAGTTATTTCAGTTCCTCTACGCACAAACTTCTCCATCCACGATATCTGACATCAACCAAGATAAGGCAGCCCCCACTTTAAAATACAAAACCGGAGTTAAGTTTCAAGAACACCATATTCTATAATGGTACTGCCTAAAGTACCTTCTCGTTAAGATCGCCTAGTGGTGGTCCATGGATATTTCCTCCAGTGTATGGTGCACCCATTGGGAACCTCTCAACCAACTGATGTGACATCAAATCATCCAATCCGTGCTTCTCGTAGCTCATGAACGCACCAAGAGCACCAAGAAAGCCTTCATGCCTCAAGAACATAGCTTGCATCTCACCTTTCGACCTGAGGTGTGGTCAAACACCAAAATCAAAGTGGACTACACATAACACGTCTAGGTCCAAGTTTTGCGAGTGAAAGTTACCAGAAATGCACAGCAAATGAAATTGTGTCCATGGTATAAGCATGACCCCTTATGAAAAATCCTCCAAAAAATATTCGTTTCAACCCAAAGCGAAGAGCGTTCAAGTATGATATCTACATGGAAAAATACAAATCAGTAACACTATAATATTATTCCATACAGAGACAGTGAAACCTTTGGACACAGGAATCTCATTACCTGCCCAATATTGTATGAGATCATCCGCAAAAGAGACAAGGAGATATCTTCAGGTCTGTAATCTTCCAGCTCCTTGTTTTCAGAGATGGCCTTGCCAAAACTAGAAGCTATTGTTGAAGCAGAGAGGCCAATCTGTATATCATTGATTAATGAGAAACACTAAGCATTATTTTTTATAACATGGAAACAGACTCATACCTTGGAGTAATCCATGCCACCATAGATATCACCAACAAGCATGTCAATAGTGCTATTGTCTCCCTTTTGGCTGAGTTCTAGCAATTCATCAAAGCTACAACAGAAAAAAAAAACATTGTTAAGTATAGGAAAAAAAAAAGAAGATAAAGAAGTAAAAAAAAAAATTAGATCTCATTAGAACCTCTTGCACTTGGTTAGAAGTTTGCCTAAGCCCCAATAGGTACCGCCACCAACATTTGTCCCACTCACACGTTCAAATTTTCCTTCCCCATCAACCTGCACTTTGAAAAGCCTTGCAGTGAAATCTAGAGGAACCACAACAGTGTGTAGATGAAAAAAAAGCAAAAGTAAACAAGCACCTTGATTATGCTGACACCAGAACCAACGTTGACAAGAAGATAGGGATACAAGTCATTGGGATCTATCTGTACAAATTCTTTCTCAGCCTCCATGTGCGTGAAGGCTTCATGTCGAATAGCCTGCAGAGAAAACGTCAAATGAGTAGACTGACATAACAAATTCAATAGCGTTATCAGAACTATATGTATACTGAAACACACACACACACACACACACAGAACTTCACCAAACAAATCAGCTGGCCACAGATAATGAGAGATTGCAATCACGTTTCTGTTTAGCAATGCTAGTAATGGACACAAGGTATGTTGAATAAAGAAAGGTCTTTACTTACCTTGAGTAAAAAATTAGCTCCAGAGACAAGGCAATGCATTTCATCTTCTTTCTCAATACTAACGCCTAGACGTTCCTTGAACAAGTCTGCAAACTTATAGGCCCCTCCACCTGTGACCTGCAAGGCACACATAGATCAACTAATCTGACAAGCAATCATCAACTATTCTCAAAGCCAAATCGACAACATGTCATGGATATGCAAGACACATGAACATAAAAACAATAATTATGAGCATTTTTAATGTTTTCTGGTACCTCAGAAAACAAAAGGAGCTAACTATATCAGGAAAGAGCCTCATAATGTGATAAAAGATAAAACAAGAAAGACATCAAAATTGTCATTTACCTTGATAACACCAGTCCCCAAAGGCAGGGTCTTCGAACTCCAAGGATAAGGATCTATTCATTGATTCAAACAACAATTGGTTAAGCATTGCATAAGTTGGTGGGATGAGAAGAGAAAATAGGCAATATACCTCGGCGATGAAGCTGCTTAGAATGAATAAAATCCAAGCACTCGTTTATTTTGTGAGTCTCAAACTTGACAAAGTGAAGTCTGCCACCAAGAACAGGATAGCTTCTCAAGTTGCCATTGGTAATACCCAACCTCTCCTTGATGGTCCTCTTCCTCTTATCATCATCGTTTGAGTAGTCCTCCTCATGCCGTGAGAAATACAGCAACTTTATCAAAGATCCTGTCCCAAATAAACTTAAATATTTTACATGTTTCAAACACAGCACTTAAAAAAATTCTGAAAGAAGCAGAAGGAAACACAAGTGTAGAGTCATACCACCAATATCAAGTGCCAGGTGAGAGATATCATCAGATTGATTAGGCAATAGAATGGTGGGATCTCTCTCCTCAAAATTGCCTTGAATTTCAGCTTTGCTCAGATCAAGCTGTGGTCTAGAGCCAGATCTGTGAATAGAAGGCCCAGGAGCAGAAGGAGCCATATCTCTCTCACCACTACCACCACCAACAAAAGCGTGAGATTTTACTTCAGCTTCTATGCTATCGTCAAGAATTGGATCATGCTCATCATCATCTCCTGGACCCGCCATATATATCCTTTTTATATAAAAAAAAAATATACACCCAGAAAAATCGGATCACCAACAACTGCCTAACAAATAATAACACAATAGGCCTAACTACACAAGTATTAAGATATATCTTCAATTAGAGCCAGACAAGGTAGAAACCCAGAACACAGCAGCTCGAGAGTTTAGTCAGCAAAAAGCAAAGAACATAAAGACACGAACTGCGAAGACTTTCAAAGTACCCTCAACAAAGTGTCTGACTAGTTATGTCACATTTATCTTCTATATAAAACTATAAATTTAATTTATAAATTATTATTTTTATTTTTTGCCTCAATTTATAACTTATAAATTATTAACCTAATAATTTTACCACCTAATCCATTTTTATTTAATTAATCAAAAATTGTAACTGGATGAATGTTAAAAACTATGGATTAGGGGTTTGGTCTTATTATTGACCAAACTCAAACTTCACATGTGGTTTTGGGGTGTTCCATGGATGAGAGAAGTTTGGTGTAAGAAGAGGATAAGATGTGGATTAAAGCCTACTCATATGAGAGAGTTCGTTTTGTTAGTTATGCACTACTAAAAGGATATGAGAATTCGATAATGGATCCTATAATAGTATTGTGCTTAGTGATAATAAAAAGGCCTTATGTGGATCCAAAGAATAAATTCTTATGTTTTAGGTGAAAATATATAGAATAATGATCAATGGAGTATAATACTAATCAACACTCTTTAGCCATCTGGCCCATTTATAACCACGCGGCTGATTAAAAACGAAGCCAGGTCATTAAAAAAACCTTAAAACAGATCCCGTGGCGGCGAATTTGACACGTGGACATGCCGACATAAAACTCGTGAATAAGGGCAAAAAGGACTTTTGGCTTTGACGAAGATCACAACTCGCCAGCCAATGCGAGCCTCTATTTCTATTTTTTTTTTTAAATCCTTAAAAAAAAAAAATTAAATTAAATTTTTAGTTTTATCCAAAGTCGAATCCTTTTCAATGATCCCATTGCCTTCTCCACTGCAACCCCCTTCCTTACCTTATTGCAGCTTTACATTTTCTCCCTCTCCCTTCTTAGATTCTTCTTCCTTCGATTTGGGTTTGCTCTCTTAAACCCTCTTTTAAAGGTCACTCCTTTAATTTGATCCTGTGTCTGAAACATTGATTTAGGGTTCTAGTGTTGGAGCTCGAGTGATATGCTCTGGTGATGGGTTTCTCTCAGGCTATTCGCCTGAATCTTTCTTCCTACTCGTCTCTCTCTCCCTGCCAGGTTTTTTCACCTTCTCACTTACCTTTCCTCTGTTAGACTTTTTGATTCTCATTTTAAAAAAAAAGCTCAGAACTTTTATGATGTTTTTACTGTCTTATTAGCTTTTGTTCTCTTATTATTCTTTGCTTTCCTCAGAATGATTCTTAATGTCTGCCCACAATCATCAAGTTTTGCTTTTTTTTATTTACTTTCCCTTAAATAAAAATGAAGACTTTGAGTTTTATTTTGATGTGTGTTGTGTTATTATTTCTTGATTGCAGACAAGTGTAAACCAGAAGCAGAAGACTCTTGTTACGTTCCTCACGAGCTGTAGAAAGGGAAAGAGACGTTCTTTACTCACTGTTAAATCAGTTCTGAACAACACAAGACCAAGCTTCAACGACAATGGAACAGCCGATGAGCCTTCAAAGATTCTTCTGGATAAACTATTCGCTCGGACACAGGAACAAACGAATGAGAACTCGGTGTATCCTCCTTACTCGAGCCTTGGCGGGCTTGAGTCTGACCTTCAGGCTGCGTTAATGGCTTTGTTGAAACGTGAAGAAGACTTGCAGGACGCAGAGAGGAAGGTTCTCTCCGAGAAGAAGAAGCTAAATAAAGCAAAGGAAGGGTTGGAGAAGCGGGAGAGAGTCATCCTCCAAGCTTCTTTGAAGCATGAGAGCTTGCAAGAGGAGCTGAAGCGGGCCAACGTGGAGTTAGCTTCACAGGCCAGAGAGATTGAAGAGTTGAAGCATAAGCTTAGGGAAAGAGACGAGGAGCTTGTTGCTGTGCAAGCGTCGTTGACTTTTAAAGAGCGAGAGCTGGATCGAATGCGCGTTGAGATTTCGATCAAAACCAAGGAGGCTTCCGTGGCGAGTTTTGAGTTTGAGAACAAGTCACAGCTCTTGATCCAAGCTAATGAGATTGTGGAGAGACAAGAAGATGAGATAGAAGCGCTTCAGAGAGCTCTCAAGGAGAAGGAAGAAGAGCTAGAGATTGCTACGGCGGCGAAGAAGCTTGAGCAGGAGAAGCTCAGAGAAACAGAAGCTAATTTGAAGAAGCAGACGGAAGAGTGGTTGGTGGCTCAGGAGGAAGTGAGTAAGCTTCAGGAGGAGACAGCGAAGCGCTTAGGAGAAGCTAATGAAACCATGGAGGACTTTAGGAGAGTGAGGAAGCTTCTAACCGATGTGAGATTCGAGCTTGTTTCATCTCGGGAAGTTTTGTTATCTTCAAGAGAGCAAATGGGAGAAAAGGAAGTGCTATTAGAGAAACAATTAGAGGAACTCGAGGAGCAGAGGAGAAGCGTGTTGTCTTATATGCAAAGCTTGAGAGACGCTCGCGGTGAAGTGGAGAGTGAGAGAGTAAAGCTCAGAGTCGCTGAGGCTAAGAACTTTGCACTCGAGCGAGAGATATCAATCCAAAAAGAACTCCTGGAGGAGCTACGAGAGGAGTTGAAGAAAGAGAAGTCTCTGTTGGAGCAAGCTATGCATGATGTCTCCACCATACAAGACGAGCTTGACAAGAAAACAAACGAGTTTCAAGTCTCACAGACTCTACTTCAGGAGAAGGAGTCAAGCTTGGTGGAGGCTAAGCTAGAGATTCAGCATTTAAAGTCTGAACAGGCTTCTCTAGAGCTGTTACTGCAAGAGAAAGATGAAGAGCTCACTGAAGCGAGGAATCAATTGGAAGTGGTGAACAGGGAGGTTAGCGAGCTGAAGATGCTTATGAGAACTAGAGAAGATCAGCTTACGGAGGCAACTGAATTGCTGAAGGAGAAAGATGTCCACCTTAACAGAATCGAAGACGAGTTAGGCAGTTCCAAGATTCAAGCCAGTGAAGCTGAGATGGTGGTGGAGAGAATCGCAGAGCTGACGAGCAGATTGGTTCAAGATCAGATGCAGCAACAACCACTAGAGAAACAACCTTATGGTGATTACGGGATGGAGAACAAACGGCTAGTGATGGAGCTAAACTTCACCAGAGAGAATCTACGGTTGAAAGAGATGGAAGTTTTAGCTGCGCAGAGGGCTCTGACGTTGAAGGACGAAGAGATCAATGTACTCATGGGGAGACTTGAAGCCAAGGAGCAAGAAGTCAAGAAACTAAAACAAGAAACGGTTAACGACGGTGAAGATTTGAAAATGCTATATGCATTGGCGCAAGAGAGGATCGAGGGGAGAACAATGGGTGATCTAGCCATAGAGAAGCTCCAGCTAGAGGCAGCTCAACTTGAAGTGGAAGCTGCGACGAGCGCATTACAGAAGCTTGCGGAGATGAGCACGGAGCTTCTAACTCAAGTTGACATGAGTGTGGAGGTAGATTCTGATTTCGCTGTAGTGCCAGAGAACGAAAACAGTTCAGCTGATTGTATAGCCGAGGTGAAATCAGAAGTTGGGAGGCTCTGGTCATTGACAGAGAAACTCCTAGAGAATGCAGGAATCGTTGATGGTACTACATCCACATGCATTAATGGATTGTGAAGATTAGATCATACAGATTAACTTTATAAGCTTGATCTGTGATGTGATTTTTTTTGTGTGGATATATGTAGAGTTACCGGGTGTTGAATAAAATATGTTGTCTCAAAACTAAGATTATTCTGCATACAAGGACTGTCTTTGAGAAGGTTAGACATGTAGCAAGAGACTTGTGTCCTCTTAGTTCACCTTGTAAGGATAAAACGTTTGTGATCAATGACATTATGGTTAATGGTAAGACAAGTCTGGTTTTTATTTGTGTACATTTACATTTGCGATTTAACTAAAAGTAATTATAAACTCCATCTGTTAACAAGAATTATAATTTTACAATTTTTATACATAAAATATATTTAGAAAAAATTTCAATAATACCACAAATTTAATACCACTTTTCAGTAATGTGTATTTTCGCGAATATTGTGATAAAATAACAGTAAGCTAATACCATTAATTTCTATATATTTTTAATTAACTATTTTCACATTTTAATCAAATGAATTACAATAAACATAATTATTGTTTTTAAAATTTATTATTAATTAATGCATATAAAATATAAAATATATTTTAAATTTTTTTTTCAAAAATAAAGATTTTGTAAAACCGTATTAAAAATGCAAATATTTTTATATATAACTTTTTACATTTGTTTATTTGTTTTTATATAATTTTTTTTTGGGTCCTTACATTACATTTGTAAACTCACCACCATGTAATGGATGTTTTTTTATGATTGGTTGAATTTATATTAAATGCAAAAAGTAACAATTTTTTATTATAATATTTTAACTTCTACTATTATTTTTAAAATTTTAATTTTGTTTTGTTGTTATATATTTTTCCAGTCCTTACATTTGTAAGCTCACCACCAGAGCCTTTGATTATTTGTGTGGTGAAGAGAAGAGATAACATTCCTAAGAAGATTACACAGAGAGATCAGTTTTTGAGCATTCTCTCATCTCTCAAAGCCAAAGCTCTCTCCCTCTCTCTCTGTCTCTGCTCGTGTCGCCATGGCTAACTCGATAATGGCTTCCTCCAAACCCCTCATCTCCCTCTCCTCCTCCACTCAACCAACCCGCGTCAACCTCCCCAAATCCATCAAACTCCCCCAGATCCCCAAACCCATCTCCTCCTCCTCCTCATCCTCCTCCCTCAGCAGCAAGGCTCTGTCTTTCTCCTCCGCCACCGTAAAGTCTCTAGCTTTAATCGCCGCCCTCGCTCCCCCTTCCATGGCCGAAGCGATGGAGAAGGCCCAGCTCTTCGACTTCAACCTGACGCTCCCGATCATCGTCGTGGAGTTTCTCTTCCTCATGTTCGCGCTCGACAAAGTCTACTACTCTCCCCTCGGGAACTTTATGGATAAGAGAGACGGTGAGATTAAGGAGAAGCTCGCGAGCGTGAAGGATACTTCCACTGAGGTGAAGGCGCTCGATGAACAGGCGGCTGCTGTGATGAGGGCGGCTAGGGCTGAGATCGCCGCCGCGCTTAACAAGATGAAGAAGGAGACGGAGGTAAGGGAAACGTTAACTGACATTTGTGATGTCTGATTGTGAGAAAGGCATTGATGGTTGTTTGTGTTGGGACAGGTGGAGGTGGAGCAGCAGCTGGCGGTAGGGAGGAAGAAGGTGGAGGCGGAGCTGCAGGAAGCTTTGGCGAGCTTGGAGAAGCAGAAGGAGGAGACCATTAAGGCTCTTGATTCTCAGATCGCTGCTCTTAGTGAAGACATTGTCAAGAAGGTTCTTCCTTCTTAATACAAACTCTTGTGTGTTCTGTCTTTTCTCAATCCTCAATTTATATGAAATTACTGTAAATCTCTCTTCTTTTCTCTCTATGTCTTTGTCTGATCGTTGGATGAATCAACAACAATTTTATATGTAAGTTTTTATAAATGATTAGCTCTCTTTTCTTATTTAGTTTGATAAAGATTGAAAATTTGATTTTGGATGAATCTTCATAGACTCTTATTGTCACGAGATTTACATGTCTCTTCTTGAAACGAAAACAAAGAGCAATTGAGGGTTGTGTCTGCGAGTGAAGTAAGAAGAACAGAGAGACATTGAAGACATTGAAGATGTTTTGTGAACTAAAGGAGATTCACAAAACCGCAAAATGGGCTCTTGGGCTCAGGTCCAGCAAGGAAGCCCAAACTTCAACCTTCACTGTTGTCGGCGTTTGTTGTCACGAGATGTGATGTTTGTTTGTACAGCGCCTGAGCAACAGACGAAAAAGAGAGGAAACTACTTGGTGTGAATAGCATTACAGTCTTGTTCCACTCACACCACCGTAACACCTGAAGCTATGGTCCTCAGTCTTACTGTCGTGGATACAATCATGAAATCGTATTTGTTGTGTGATCGGTACTATGATAAGCTAAACATGGTGTACTTTGCACTAATATAAAATTTCTTAATATGTTTTAGATGTTATATATTTGGATTGATTTAAAAATCCATATAGTACTTATAAATCCAAGTAAAATATACAAATTTCAAAAAATTTCGGATTATTATTTACAAATTCGGAGGTTTTCCCTCGGATTTGAGTTTTTGTATTTTTTAACAAAGAAATTCATGCAAATCAATTCAAATCCATTATGAAATTAAATCTATTAATAAATTCGTATGATTGAATAACACTTGATTTGAATTAAAATTTATGAATCATTAAACCAATAACACATGATTTCAATACATATTTTAAAATCATAGAAGCAATAACACTAAAATTTAGTTTAGATTTTCAAATGTATCAAAATACACCAACCAATAACCTCTTAACCAAAAAAAAAAAGCTTTTAATAACAACAAAATTAAAAATAAAAAGAGTTTTTTTTTGGTTGACATAAAATGAAGTAAAGTGGGCTTTGTTGTGGTTGTGGTATTAAGTACGGTAAGGTGTGTCTCATTAAACAAAAACTTACGGGGCCTCCACGCCTTCTTCCTTCACAGGTTCTCTCTCTCTCTCTCTCTCTCGGTTCCCTGTCTTTATCAGCTTCTCAAGTTACTTGTTTCAGTTTCCGATGATCGTCTCTAAGTTATTTGTTTGTTTTCTCTCTTTCATCAGGAACTTGTAGTTATCATTACCGGCGGTGTTAGGTTTCTATCATTTGTCTTCTGTCTTCGCCGTCACTACCTTCAAAAGCCTTAATCCGTCGACATAACGCAAGTTTATCTCCTTCATTGCTCGGTTACTCTCCTTCTCCGTGATTTTTTTTTTTTGAGATTTTTTCTTTGTAACTCGAGTTAACTTTCATTTTAATTACATTCGTTTTGCAAATTCTGATCTAATGAGATTTGACTTTTATTAGTTTGATTGATTGACTTATGGTTCTATATCTTGCGCTAATTGAGTTCCATTGTGATGGGATACTGTTGCTTGTTCTCCTTCTCCTACTTCTACATCTCCACGACACTTGTCTTTGTCCCTTGTTTGTATCGCTTACTTCTCTTCAAAATAGAACTCACACACGTATCTGACTTGTGACGAATCTGTTTCACATTTTTTGCTTCATAACGATAGTTAAATAACTGAAAGGTTGTTCCTTTTTATTACCAAACATAGGTTTGTGAGATTTGAGTTCTTACTTAACAAACTTTGAGTTGTAACTTGTGAAACTATATTTTTTTCTCCTGGTTTCAGATATGGATTCAAAGATAGCTCCTCAGAAGCCTGATGATTCTGAGTACGAGATCATTGAAGGTGGCTCCGAGAGCGCTTTAGCAACCGGTGCTAGCCCCTGGATGAACTCTGCAACTTTGAAGCTTCGCCACCGGATTGGAAGAGGTCCATTTGGTGACGTTTGGTTGGCTACTCATCATCAGTCTACCGAGGACTACGATGAGCATCATGAAGTCGCCATCAAAATGCTTCATCCCATCAAGGAGGATCAGAGGAAGGTTGTGGTTGATAAGTTTGAGGATTTGTTTTCCAAGTGTCAGGGGGTTGAGAGTGTCTGTATGCTCCGTGGTGTCTCTAGTATCAGTGGAAGGGTAAGTTAAAAAAGACAACATGTGGTGGTTTCTCTTAGTTTCCGTTTTTGTTTAAAAATTTGTGTTTTGTAGATATGTATTATCATGAAGTTCTATGAGGGCTGTGTTGGTGACAAGATGGCTAGGCTTAAAGGAGGAAAGCTTTCACTGCCTGATGTGTTGAGGTAACATTGCATTATACAAGCAAGCAGCTAGTAGTGATACTAATGTCTTCTTTATCTATGTTGAACCACAGGTACGGCGTTGATCTGGTTACAGGGATCCTGGAGCTGCACTCAAAAGGGTTTCTGATTCTTAATCTCAAGCCCTCTAACTTTCTTCTCAGTGATAACGACAAGGCCATCCTCGGAGACGTTGGAGTCCCTTATCTCCTTCTTAGCATCCCTCTGCCGAGTTCTGATATGACAATGAGGCTTGGAACTGCAAACTACATGGCTCCAGAGCAGTGGCAACCGGAATTAAGAGGTCCCATGTCCTTTGAGACTGATTCTTGGGGGTTTGGATGCAGCGTTGTGGAGATGCTGACCGGTGTACAGCCTTGGTCTGGCAAATCCGCCGATGAGATTTACGACTTAGTGGTCAGGAAGCAAGAAAAGATTAGCATCCCCAGTGGTGTACCGCCTCCTCTGGAGAATCTACTTAGAGGTTGCTTTATGTATGATCTTCGAAGCAGACCATCGATGACAGACATCTTACACGTCTTGAAGAGGTAAACCGTCTCTTGCCCGTCTTCGTCCATCTTGGTTTGTGATATTAATTGGAAATGATTGTGCAGCTTGCAGGACTCAGAGGAGGAAGAGGTGTGGAGAGGCATTGACAGTAGAGAGATCAGGAAGAGCTCGGCTGCTCTCGGTTACACAGAATGGTTTCTTTCAAAGGATCAACTCCGAGTGGGCGACACGGTGCGTTCAAGAAAGCCTGCCAATTCTTTTAAGCATGAGAACATGGATGTGCCAGAAGGAACAGTGGTTGGTCTAGAACGTGACACCGATCCAGATGAGTTTGCTCTCGTTAAAGTCCATGGTGTTCATGATCCGTTAAGAGTTCATGTCTCTGTTCTTGAACGGGTAACTAACGGCTTAGCTGCTGGAGATTGGGTGCGTCTGAAGGATGGAGAAGACAAGAGGCACTCTCTTGTTGGTGTTATACATTCAATAGACCGTGAGGGTAATGTAGCTGTTGGGTTTATAGGGCTGCCAACTCTCTGGAAAGGAACTTCATCGCAGCTTCAGATGGCTAAAGGATACAGTGTGGGTCAGTTCGTGAAGATCAAAGCCAATGTCGTCATCCCAAGATTCAAGTGGATGCGTAAAGGTAGAGGGATTTGGGCAACGGGCAGGATCTCTAAGGTTTTACCAAACGGTTGCCTCGAGGTGGAGTTCCCTGGAGCGTTGCCTTTCGGAGAGGAACATGGAAGCAGCTGTCTTGCGGATCCAGCTGAAGTGGAGATTGTGGACTTCAACACATGTGAAGGAGTTGTGAAAAAGTATCAGCATCTGGAGGACTTTCACTGGGCTGTGAGACCTTTGCTGATTGCCATGGGTCTGTTGACAGCGATGAAGTTGGGGTTGTTAGTTGGGAAGAAAGCAGGAAGATCAAAGGATGGGAAACAGAGGGATGGCTCTGGTGGACAAGGTGGTGATTGTCAGATTGTTGATGGTCAGGACTCTGGCAAATCAAAGTGGCTTGTGTTCAGTGTTTAAGGATATTGCTTTGGTCTGGTAATGCTCTTATATAATCTATGTATGGGTACATGTACATAATAACATTGTTTCACTTTCTTTGAACGTAGTAAGACTCTTGTATGATGTTTGATGGTATCAAGCATATAACATCATCTTTTATAAAACCACAGACTTGTCTTATGATTTGTTTCTTACATATAAACATGAACACTGGGAAATCAAAATCTCTACAAGAACCAAATCAGAAGCAGACAGATAGTAATGAGTATTATTTCATGTTTTCAGAGATGAGTTTTTTCCTGTTCCAGACATCTTTCTCCGAGTAACACTTGAAACGAAACCTTGCGATGATGTTGTTAAAAGCTCTGAGGTGACTCGAAGTAGAAGCAGTCACGTTTCTGTGTTTAGACCGACTTGGTGTTGACTTGTAAGAGAGCCAACCTCCCAATACAGTCGATAGAAAGCTTGGTTGTGTCTTGGTGACTGAGTCAACACCATCTTCTTGTCCTTGTGCTCCTTTCTTTTTCCAGGTTTCGGGTTTAAGAGAGAACCTAGATGGTCTAAAATATGTATCTGTCTGATGAGATGCTAAAAACATGAAGAGAAAATGGAAAGAGAAAAGACTCTTCTTACAGTTTGAGTTGTTTCAAAGAAGAAACATGTGGTGTCTTCTTGCTCTTATGGTTCACCATCATGGTGCAGTAGTTTGATATATGGCGGATGAACCTAAGCTGAATGATGTTTGTCCAAAAGAATTAAAAGATGCATTTGAATCAAACTTTGTAGTTTCATTTAGAAGAGTTGCTACATGAGTGAAGAAAAGAGGGAGGCGAGTACAACAAACCTGATCTCCGTCTTTGATGCCAAACTCAATGAGGTAGTCAGCCTCGTTGAGCAGTCTTTGATCTCCATAGGATAAGCAGAACTGTGCCCAAACATGCGGCCTTTCATCGAAATGATAATCACAGGGTAAGATTAAGATCATCAAGAATTACATATAAGATAAAGACACAAGAGGAGAGGAGTCCTCATACCATGAGACCTTGCCAACGCCAGTGATGGGCAAGTGAGAAAACGCAGCTTCTACAGCCATCTTGAGCTCACCTACTGTAGCTGTCTTCAATACTTCAATACCTACAAAATCGTAAACCGCTAACTCAAGAAACAAGTCTTGAAGATTGATGGTAAGAAACAAGAAAGCAAGAAGATGATGGTTGTGTACCAAAGGAAGATCCATCAAGTTTGAGAACAGTGAGTTTGATGGGCTCCTCAGGCATCTGGTTATAATTAAAACTCCTCCGGCGAGGGAGACCATCGATGAGGCGGAGAGGAGAGAGGGAAGCAGCCAAAGAGCGGCGTGGAACTTCCATCGGAAAATCAAGAACAAGAACAAATGGTTTCCTTTTCTTTTTTCTTATACCTGACTAAAGAAAGATAAAAGTGTGGAAGTTGAGTGTCAGAGTGGAAGAGGATGAGAGATAGTGGAGATACTTTGAAGGGAAACAGGGTTTACTTCAGGGATCTCTCTCTGCTTCTTTCCAGCTTACTTTACTTTTTCCCGGTTAGATATGTTTTGCTTTTTGAGAGAGCAATATAGAAACACTTACCTAATCACAAGATTTAATGGGAATGAAGATCAACAAGCACCCATGGCCTAATGGATAAGGCGCTTGACTTCTAATCAAGCGATTGTGGGTTCGAGTCCCACTGGGTGTGTCTTCTGAATTTTTTTCTTATTTGTCTTCTTTCATCCACTTTTCATGTTAAACTGAGTACAACATGCTCGCAGCTAAACTCTTCTACTTGTCTCGCCTACCGTTTGTTTAGAGCTATAACAAGATATTCATACTATCCTTTCACTTGTAACATCGCCATGAAAACCAAGGAAAGCTTAATAAGTTGATACCATGGTTAACAAAGAAAAGTAAGATTTGTGAACGCATTTATATTAGATTCCAGAAAAGACCGAGTCACTCTATAGTTTATATACAAACGGAAAGAACATAAGAAAATGATAAAGAGCAAAACAATCTCAAAACATCAGTTCCTTTATAATCCAGTAATGTGTCAAAAAATGGGGCCTCGGCTTATAGTCAGTCACCCTTCTCTAGCTACCTCCCAATGATCTTGTAATATGCATATAAACCAGATCCGAAGAAGCCAAGAAGCTGTCCAATCACATTCATCTGCGTCAACGAACCAAAATTACAGTACTGAGATGTAGCAAATTGTAGATAGGCGATTTTGGATCAATAGAGTAAATGGGAAGGTGAAGAATAATACCAGGTCGAATGGGAGTCCACCAAAGATCATCCAGCCTAATCCAACCGTGAATAGGTCCTGCAATGATGATATATAATGTTCAAAGTTTCTGCTTTCGTTTATAAAATCATAGACATAAAAGAACTTCAAACAAAAATTATACAGTGAAACCGACCTTCATATTGCCACAAATTGTCTGCGTGAGAGCCGAGTTGAGAGTGGTGTTAAGAAAAATGCTGTAGTTTAAAAAGAAAGCTAACACGCTCGAGCAGAGTAACACAACCTAGGTGAACATGAAAACAGATAAGCAGTATAAGGCAGAAGAGAGATTTACAGTACCATGAAGCCAGGAGAAAAGAGCTGAGGAAAGTTAATCGTCTTCTCCCAGTCACCACACATATATGTCCTAACCATCAATATAGGTTCGCATATAACTAACTCCTATCATTGCAAAACTAACAAATTGAAAGCAAGTCTTGGGAGTTTAGGCCAATCTTACTATCTACTTAGATTACCATTGCACCACATGAGGCCAAAGCTATTCAAACCACTTGACTTCCCTGGAGAATCAGACATTAGACATTGACTAAGATAGGATTCAAACCGGTAGGAAGGACTATAACAGCTTGTACCAGTCCGGGTGATGGTTGCTAGATATACTGCTGTTGTTATATTGGCTACGAAAACAACAGCATATCCATAAAAAATCAAATGGCAAGTCCCTAGCTCCAGCAAAAAATGCGCCAAACATGATAAAGCCGACACTGATATCATCAATCTTACAAGAGTTTTAGTTTTGTGCATATAAGAATCAAGGAGTATGAGAAGAAAAAAAACTGTGATTCACCTTCCAATGATAGACCGCGTATATCTCTGACCTGTGAGCATGTACTCAATCACCATAGTTTGTAGGGTGTTTGTGGGGAGCACGTCTTTGGAGTCTGTCTCCTTGCCTTGTCTCAAGACTATGCGTTTGGAAAACAATACATACTTCGATGAAGCGTGTCTAAAGTTGCTTATCTCATCTTGTCCAGTTCTTGAAGATTTCAGCTTTGTTAGAATGCCTGGATCATGTGGTGTAAATGTTTTACGAGTGCACTCCAAGACATTAACTAGTCTCCCCATAAAAACTGGTGTCCATGACTATGACTTTCAGAATAACGATCGTATTAGCGTTGTGAGGGTTTTGATTAATGCCCCTAGGCTCAAGTATCTGAGTCTCTGTGATTTCATATCCGAGTGTAAAACCATAAGCAATCTAGGTTCCTTAACCAAGGTCAATCTTGGTAGGCGTGCCCCTGATCATTTCTTCACCAGTATCTCGCAAGTTAGGGATATGAAGATCTCTGACTCAGCTTTCAGGGTATGTCTCCACATAATTCTCGTTCATGAATATTTTGCTTACAGATCTTGTTTTGTGTGTGAGTAGTTCCTCCTCAAGATCAAGCCATTGCCCCCAATTTTGCAACCTGTCATGTTTGGAAGCAGATGTTTGTTTTTGGGATATGGATACAGGGGTTATTGGTTGTTGTATTTTAATGGGTTTGAAAATCCGAACTAAATCTAGTGTTATTGGTTCTATGATTTTCAAATTTGTATTAAAATCATGTGTTACTGGTTTAATGATTCATAAATTCTATATAAAATCAAGTGTTATTCAATCGTAAGGATTTACTAATATATTTGATTTAATAATGGATTTGAATTAATAATGGATTTGAATGGATTTGTTTTGATTTTTTAGTTAAAAATACAAAGACTCAAATCCAAAAAAAAACCTCCGGATTTGTATAATTTACTTAGATTTATAAATACTATATGGATTCTTCTTGAAATTTGTCCCAATCTAAGATCCCTAATCTTGGTAATGGCTTGCATAGTCTGTTATGTGTTTTGTCAAGTATTATCTAAAATCCATTCATTGTGTTGTGTATTTTCAGAATCTATCTCGTTCATTGTCTTGGGAAAAAAAAATAAGATTCACGCATGTGCCTCAGTGTTTCATGTCATCACTCGAGTTTGTAGAGATAGCAGACACTTTTAGAGGACTCCCTGGTGAAATGGAACTAGTAGAGTACTTTGCAGAAAACTCAGTAGTCCTCAAGAAAAAAAAAAAACAGAGATATTAATTTGTCATGAACTCTTTTCTCTTGCAGTGAGATTTGTAACTCCAAATGTTCACTTCCTCTCTTGACCGCAAATTACTTAGGGAATGTCACGTGTTTGTATATATGTGAGCTAAGGCCCAATTAAAGAAATAGTTTTTGTATTAGAAACTGACCCAACATTCTAAAGAGTTTGGTCGAGAGCACTATTTGGATATCAGATTGGGCCAGGTTTTAATTTTAGTTCAATGCCAACTGGTTTGATATCGGTTTATTGGTTTGGAAATCGGTTTAGATTCTAAACCATTAAAACCAAACTAAATCTTCGTTTGTGTGGTTTCAGGTTTCGATCTTTGAAAATGAAAGTAAATAGATTTATTTACGTTAAATGTGTTAAATATGTGCAATTAAGATGAACATATACGATACTTTTGTATGGAAATATGTTGTTTACCCCTCTTTTTGTTTTGGGTCGACATTATATTGTTATATGTTTTGAGCTTATTTCAGTTACAAGCACAACAAATATTCAAGATCGACTGTAAGAGAAACAATGTATATTTTAGGCTAAGAAGCAATGATTGTGGAAGAGGTTGATGACGAGCTGATCTTTTACATGCAAATCCACAAGATATGCTGGCATACTAGAAGCCAGATTCTGAATTTTGGATCAACATTTGTATTGGACGTGCAATTCAACTGACGTTACTATCCAAACAAAGGTCTTATGCGAGATCGAGATCGAGATGGATAGCAGAAGAACAAAAAAACTCTTCTATCTCATCCTCTTAAGGGGAAAACTCGACTGATAAGACTTCATGTGTCATCCTTCTGGAACGTGTAGCCTCGTGTAAAGGCGAGGTAAGGTAAAACCTAGGAATGTGAATGAGATGTTGAAGAATAAGATGACTTTGTAATTAGGAAGTTATACACTATACAAGAATCTCTGAAATTCTGATTTTGGTATAGTTTTTTATTTTATTTTTGGTGCTGAAAAGCCAAAGTTAGATCATATATATTTGAATATTTCCAACGATCATTAAAGTTTCATCTTGAACCGTTAATCTCTTTGTATCAAGAAGTTTGAATAATGAATGAATGGGGTAAAGTTTGTGGTACGATTCGTAAAATAGTAGTTGAGGAGACATAGAAGAAACATGATAAGACTTTGGTATTTACAACTTGATGGAGACAAGACATTAAGCCAAAGCTGTCCGAAACAGCACTCAAAGCTCTCTTTTTTCTCAGTGTTTTTGAGTTACAAAGTTAGATTCATTCACTTCCCCCCTTTCCTATAACACTTGTTTGTCCCCTTCCCTCACTCAAACAAACACTTTCTATCATCCCACGTGCGACCTTTATTATACATCTCACTACTTCTAGATCTTGAATTTTAGTTTTCGAGTGGATTAGGTTTCTTGTCGGTAAATTATGTGACCATTACATTATTAGATTTGGGTATAATTTTATTCGTTTTGTACCTGCTCCTGCTGCATAACTCGCATCCGATCCTAAAATAGAGATTTTAATATCATATCACATTAGCTTTCATTATATATATTTATGATGGTGAGATATTTTAGTATGTTGTATTTATTTGTTCTGTAGTCTACGTTTTAAAAATACATGCATCCCTGAAATCATGCAAAAATTGACGGTGTTTCAGACTAAAAATGTTGATGGGTTATAGTTTTAAAAAATATGACGTCGCACGTATAAACTAATAATCTTAACCAAAAAATGGTACGAACTAATAAGTTTTTATTCTTTTTATATGTTTTGCTACTTTTCTGATGAAATAATAACAAACTTTTTTACCAAAAAAAAATTAAAAAAACTAAAAAAAATAATAATAACAAACCAGATCGATTTCACGAGCTAGACTACAAATGTGAAAAGTGGTTCCCACAAGTCATATGGTCCTTCATCTTTTACAAGAAAAAAAAAGTCATATGGTCCTTCAACCTTTAAAGCCCATTACTTCAGTGGTCGACCCGACACTACGGCACGAGTAGTCACGCACGCACGACTCTGTCCACGTGACATTCACGTTGATATTTCCCCATCTACTCTCAGCTGTTTGGTTGATCTTAAAAACATGTAGACCAACCAAAATTCATATTAATATATGATATAGACTTCAGATTCAAGTGTCACTTTCGTAAACCAGATTTACATCTTACGGAATTATTTCTTAAAAAGGTTGTGGGTTAAGTTCTTAAATGTTGTGTTATGCACAAGCACAGCATATATCCTTTTAACAACAGTACTTTTTCTTAAATTAAAACAAACATATGTCAACGTCAAGCTAACAACTGAATATATATACAGTTATATGATCAGAGTAAAACAAATAAAAGACGATTAAAAACTATACAAAAACAATATAGTCTTCTAGTATTTGTTTAATGTATTTATCTGGTCTTCATGGTGTTTTTGTTGCTTGCTTAATCGGCTTGACCAAATAGTATAATTTAGTTTTAATACAGTTGTTAGTAATTCTACCGGAGAGAGGTAACTTGGTTATGAGTGCGAGTCTGTCGACTGACATGATATGCTATCTACACAAAACATCCGCAATAACAAAAATATGTTGTATGATCCATATACGCAAATAACAAAAACAAAACACTTGTTAAAGAAAATGTTTATAAAAGTAACATATTTCTACCCAAATAGGCAGTGTACTCAAGCTCAGGATAGGCATACAGTTAATAGCTAGCTCTTACTCATAAGTCATAATAGTGATCTAAACTCTTCCCCAAACATGTGTAGATTAAGTCAAAAATGTAATAGTGAAATCAAGCTGGAAGAGAGCCTAGTGATAGTTGCCTCTTAAGAGGTTAACACAATTGTGACAAGCTGTAAACAATTCAGAGGTTGCTATTGGATAACATCATTCTTAAATGTACTCCGTGTGAAATCAATTTTCTAGTAGAAACATAGAATGTAAACAAAAATATAGGAGGTAGTCCGTTCCAACAATAACCAAACTTGTCTATTAATATCCATATTAGATGGATGTTGCATGTCTATATTCGTTGAATCATGTGTCCCTTAACGATGGTCGATGGCTCTTCTTATTTCTAGCTTAGTAATATAGATACAAACACACTTTTATCATATCTTTGGTATTTGCTTTAGTTCTCTTAATAAATACGCTAATTGGATATTGCGATAAATGTGAGTTGTAACGCAAACATAGAAAATAAGGTATAAGCCAACCACAAAAAAAAATCGATTACAAGTTTATATGATTAAATATAATTAATAATTTATCATGTAAGAAATGTATCTACAAGTCCATATATTGTATCGATTGTAGTTATATATTTGTAGCCGAAGTTACAAAACTGCAAAGAAAGGAGTTAACATTTAGTGTAGATGAATATTGAATAAAAGTAACTATTTTATATATGAAAAGCATAACAATTTAGATAAAATAATACTACTAATGTACAAAGGTGTTAGCATCAATGTTAGGATATTGGCCGACCTGAACTTAATTAATGTCGGAAGTCATTACTTCCATCCCAAAAGACAAAGGTCATTGTTTCTCTTTTCCCCTTCGGAACTTCCTCACTACCTTTCTCTTCATTTGAAAGCCTTAAATGTATACATATTAGAAACCAACTAAAATTAATTTTGTGAGGGAAACTATCTCGTATTCTCGTTGTTTTAAATGCTTAATTTTGCACGATTGCTAGTCTGCTAAGCTACTTAAGTATAATAGTTAGAATGAATCTCTGTTATTATCTTCACCTAAACATAGTTCGTTTAACCGGTGAAACGTTATTTAATTCATGTTGGATATGAAATTTAATTAAATACGATGTAACTTTTGAAGATGATTTCCTCTAGTCAAGTATATGTTATAGTTGTTGGTCCAAGAAAAAAATATATGAACTATAATAGTTGAGGATTTAACGGAAAAGGAATAATTAGTATTCTAATACTTTGATTGATTACTTGTTTAGTTTATGTAGCATCGTGTTGCTTAAGATACCATAACACATCCATCGACATCTATATTTGTGTGAGTACATATATATTGACGATAAAGCCATATATCCTTCCTTGACTTTGGTACCCTTTCCTTTTTACTATAAATAGGGAATACTCATGATCCTCTAATTATGCACACAACCTTTTCCAAAGCCAAACAACAAAAGAACATAAACTTTTTTCATCAAAGACGAAGCTTCACCAGAAATGGAGCTGGATCTTGATCTTTCTCTTTCACCTCATACTAATTCTTCAAATTTCGGGTTAGGCTTCGATCTCAACAAGCATTTGAATACCAAAGAAAAAAGTTTTGATGCGATGCTTGGGTTGGAAAATATGGAAGAAGATTGTTATGTATCAAAACCACGTTCATTTTCTTTGAATGGCCAGTCAGACAAGGAAGATGATGATCCTCTGGAGCCCGACTCTTCTGTTGTGTACGAGTGAGTAACAAACTCTATATTTGACAATAGTAAGGTTAAAAAAACAGTTATCTCTACATATAATATATGGATTACGTACTTACAAGTTTCTTAGAATCGTTGCGTAGTTATACAAAAATCGGGGAGGCATTGTATCTTTAAAATACTTAATTAAATTTTTATATATAGCGAGGAAGAGAACTGCAAAGTCGTTGGATGGCCACCAATAAAGTCATGTATGAAAAAGTATCTTAATTATCGTCATCGTAGTCGTAATCACCCATATCACCATCA
This sequence comes from Brassica rapa, assembly GCF_000309985.2. NCBI lineage: Eukaryota > Viridiplantae > Streptophyta > Magnoliopsida > Brassicales > Brassicaceae > Brassica > Brassica rapa. The sequence continues at coordinate 2,791,022 of NC_024795.2, read as the reverse complement.
TGGTAGGAGGATCAACATATCTAATCAACCGGCTACCATTGAAAGAGGTGGGCCGTTAACCTCACTGAGATCATCAATGTATGTTAAGGTGAAGATGGATGGTGTCGCAATAACAAGAAAGGTGGACATCAAGCTTTTCAACTCTTACGAGTCTCTCACGAACTCCTTGATCACCATGTTTAGTCAATGTGAGTAAATACTCTCCTAAGCCTATAAAACAAATGAAACATATCATATAACATTTCAAGAGTCTTCTGAACACTGAATATATTTTTGTTTTGTCAGACCAAGATTGTGATAGAGAAGATACAAACTTCAAATTTACCTTCCAAGGGAAAGAGGGTGACTGGTTATTACCAGGGGATGTTCCATGGAAGTATGTAATTACATCTCTATATTCGGATATGGGTGACTGGCATATTAATGTCTAAATTCTTGATTTGGTTTTGCAGGATCTTTGCTGAATCTGTTCATCGAATATCAATAACTAGAGATTGTCTGTGTCCATATACAAGACTTTTGTTTTAATGATAAGAAAATATTCAACTCGAGTACCATCTATCTGATTAAATTTCTACTCGAATTCTTGTTATGTATTCTCCTTTAGTATCCAGTTCATTGGTTTAGGTATTTTGTCACCTATCAAGAATCATGGCTAAACATGGACGGTAACATAAAGAAATTTCCTCTTTTTTGGACAAATCATACTCTTATTAATTTCATGTTTCAACCTCCTCTAGAGGAGGAAAAGATACATAAAGAAGCATAAACAGGTAACAGATTTGCCAAATAAACTACAAGATGAAAATATAGATCATTAAGGAACACATAAATGATCGAAAAATAGATCCTATGAACATCAACTGACCATCAATTGTCGCAGAGTGTTTACCCTCTTTGGTTGCACTCTTTGTGATCTATTCAATTAGTGGTTCAAAGCGTGTCTACAAGTAAGATTGTAAATAAGAAGAATTCAGTGAATAACTACGGATCAAGTTTGGAAACTGAATAGCTTTTTAGATATTATCGATCCCTTCCTGGCATTCCAAATTAAAAATAAAAAATAAACTCGTTCGATTGAGAAACTAGGAAAAAAAAGAACAAGAAACATAAACTGAAATCGATGGATGTGGAACCATGATATTAAATTCGTGACTGGTTGTGTCAGTATGGGCATGTCACTTGATCTGGTTGGTTTAAATATCTGAAACCACTTTAAATTGATCTGAGGATGATCCAAAATCATAAATTTTGAACAGATCAGAACAAGATGGATAATCATGAATAAACAAAAATGAATGACATGAAAGAATATAAGATTGGCATGCCGCTTATTAGATATATATGTTCCACTGGAGTGATAATCTAACCATAACTTGTGGTATGGTGGTGATTAACTTAAAGATAAAGTTCAATGAAGCCATAAAGATTCGAGTCACGCCTACTAGGAAATTAACATTTTGTTATTACCTAAAATAAGGAACCGAACGTATGCTGCTAACATGTGGTTAATCTGGATCCACTTCTGTACGAGTGATGCTACTAATGGATAATCTCGATTAGAAGTCTTATATGATAGTTATAGATTTGCATTGTGATATATTATTTAATGCTTAATGACATGCTTAGTGCCATCTAAAGGAATGATCGAAGAAATTGTGTTGTCAGGCTGTAATAGCATCTCAATCTATGACATCTTCATTCTTTTATTTTTTCACAAAATATTAATATTTTATTATAAATTAATAATGCAATAATTTTATTTCCTTAAGTTGTACCATTCATAAAATAACATGTTTTATGAGTATTTCATGAAAATACTAAATGAAAATATTTTCCCATTTTATTATTATTAATTAAATACGTACTGAGATATTTTATGAAAAAAAATCTCTGTTGTCAAAATTAATTATTATTTTTTTGTTAAAATTAACAGTAAAGGAATTTCTATCTAAATTTTGTTAAAGATTTTTAAGTAAACAAAATGAAAATCTGCAATAAATTAATAAAAATACTTTTTTAGAAATATAAAGAAAATCATCTAGTAAAAGAAACTATAAACACAGCTGTAAACACTTATAAAAACTCCTACAAAACGTTGACATTGCTTTTCACAAAAAAAAATAACAGTGTTCAGACCAGAGAGTCTCAAGACTCAGACAAAACGGCTCCGTTAGTTCCGGTTACAAAAATATCGCATCTCCTTTAAATCAACGGCTTTAATCAATCCACGTCATCTTCAACTCAAAACTCTCTTTAAATCCTCTCCCTCTGTCTAAACCCAAGCCACTTCATCTTAGACTCGTTCGATGGATCTGTCACACCGCCAAATAAGTCGTAATATGAGATCTTCTTCTTCACCTTCCTCATAGATCTCAGATCCAGCGCCGGAGTAACACCTTCCCCCACCAATCTCTCTCTCTCCCTCCCTCAGATCTAGCGAAAGAAAGGTAATTTTTCTAAAGAATATTTCCACCAAAATCGTAACGATCTTCGCTGATTAAACTCGGAATCTCCCTTCAATCTCTCAACGAACTTGCTCTGTTTTTTTTTTTTTTCTGTTTACTTAATTTTTTGTTTTCTTTCCGAAGAGTTGACTCAAACCAAAACCACCATGGCGTTGAGCATACGCAAAGCGATCGGCGTGGTGAAGGACCAGACGAGCATCAGCATAGCCAAAGTCGCCAGCAACATAGCTCCAGATCTGGAAGTCGCCATCGTCAAAGCCACAAGCCACGACGACGACCAGTCCACCGAGAAGTACATCCGCGAGATCCTCAGCCTCACCTCCCTCTCCCGCGGCTACGTCCACGCCTGCGTCACCTCCGTCGCTCGCCGTTTAGGCAAAACTCGCGACTGGATCGTCGCGCTCAAGGCCTTAATGCTAGTCCACCGCCTCCTCAACGACGGCGACCCGCTCTTCCAGGAGGAGATCCTCTACGCGACGAGGCGAGGCACGAGGATCCTCAACATGTCTGACTTCCGCGACGAGGCGCACTCCAGCTCCTGGGACCACTCTGCTTTCGTGAGGACGTATGCTAGCTACTTGGACCAGAGGCTCGAGTTAGCTTTGTTCGAGAGGAAAGGGAAGAACGGGAGTAGTAGTAGTCACCAGAGTAATGATGATTTTCGATCTCCTCCTCCTCAGAGAGGTTATGATTACGAGAACGGTTACGGTATGCCGAAAAGGTCACGCTCTTTCGGAGATGTGAATGAGATTGGTGGAGGAGGGAGAGATGTTGTTACTGTTACTCCGTTAAGAGACATGCCTCCAGAGAAGATTTTTGGGAAGATGGGGCATTTGCAGAGGCTTCTTGATCGGTTCTTATCCTCTCGTCCCACCGGTTTAGCTAAAAGCAGCAGGATGATATTGGTTGCTATGTATCCCATTGTGAAAGAGAGTTTCAGGCTTTATGCTGATATTTGCGAAGTGTTGGCGGTTCTGCTTGATAAGTTTTTTGAGATGGAGTATACGGATTGTGTTAAGGCGTTTGATGCTTACGCTAGCGCGGCGAAACAGATTGATGAGCTCATTGCTTTTTACCATTGGTGTAAGGATACAGGTGTGGCGAGATCTTCTGAGTATCCTGAGGTGCAGAGGATTACTAGTAAGTTGTTGGAGACGCTTGAGGAGTTTGTGAGGGATAGAGCTAAGAGGGGGAAGAGTCCGGAGCGGAAGGAGATTGAAGCTCCTCCTGCTCCGGCTCCTGAGGAGGAGGCGGAGGTTGATATGAATGAGATCAAAGCTCTTCCTCCTCCGGAGAACTACACTCCGCCTCCACCTCCGCCGCCAAAGCCAGAGGTGAAGCCGGAGCAACCGCAAGTAACTAATGATCTAGTTGACTTGAGGGAGGATGGTGTTAGTGTTGATGACCAAGGGAACAAGTTTGCTCTTGCTCTTTTCGCCGGTCCTGCTAGTAGTAACGGAAAATGGGAAGCGTTCTCTTCTGATAACAGCGAGGTGACATCAGCTTGGCAGAATCCAGCTGCGGAGCAAGGTAAGGCTGATTGGGAGCTTGCGTTGGTCGAGACAGCTAGCAACCTAGAGCATCAGAAAGCCGCGATGGGCGGTGGTTTAGACCCGTTGCTGCTCAACGGTATGTACGATCAAGGAGCTGTTAGACAACACGTGAGCACCTCGGAGTTAACCGGTGGAAGTTCAAGCAGCGTGGCGCTACCTTTACCGAGTAAGACCAACAGCCATATACTAGCACTCCCTGCACCTGATGGAACCGTTCAGAAAGTGAACCAAGACCCTTTCGCTGCTTCACTGACCATCCCGCCTCCTTCGTATGTGCAAATGGCTGAGATGGACAAAAAGCAGCATCTGTTGACTCAGGAGCAGCAGTTATGGCAGCAGTATCAGCAAGAAGGGATGAGAGGTCAAGCTAGTTTGGCTAAGATGAGTCCTGCCCCGAACGGAATGCCTTATGGGATGCCACCGGTTAATGGGATGGGACCGCCGCCGATGGGGTATTACTACAACAACCCTTACTGAGCTTTGTTCATTTTATTTACATAAATATATAATATTTTTCGACCAATACACAGATGGTATCTCATGTTTTCTTGTGTTATAATCCGGTTGCTTCTTGTATCTTCCTGGTTATGAGTTTGCTTGAACTTCTGAGACTGTTTATCTTTTGAGTTTGATTAATAATGTCATTTAAACCTTTTTTTTCTTGAACTTGTATACCTATTGTAAAACATTGAATTCTTCTGAGATCGCCTGGTTATCTTTGCCCCCTTTGGTTTGAGTTGGGTGAAGCAAGCGAGTAGCGATCGGTAAATGTAATTATTTTATATTCTGTGTGATAAAATCTGTTTATGTTAAAATATCAGGTGACTAAGCTTGTTTGTTGCTATTTCATGTTTCGCCTGTAACCAAACAGGCTATAGCATACTTCATATCAGTTTCCTGCTAAATAAACCACTCTTTTTCAATGGTGAATGAAACCAAGGAAAATAAATATAATCTAAATATTAAAATGAATCAGCAACTAAAGCCACTAGACAACAAATTGGCGCCACCATTTCAATAAAAAAACCAACTTATGTGTTCTAAATCATAGATAAAACTGTATTACCACTTGCTCCTTATAACAGAATAAGAAGCCAATGCAGAACATGAAACATAGATAGTTCGTGTACCTCTCCTGGTCCTGTATTTGATTCTCTAACTTGTAAAATCTCTTGAACTGAAGATTAAAAATTAGTAAATTGCTTAATATCCATTTGAGATGTAGACTAACCCAAGATTTTGAGGAACTTTGGCATGCATATATATATATATATATATATTCATTTTCTTCCCATTACATTGGTCAGTGACTGAGGTAAATTGATTTGCTGATGCTTAACTTCAGTTGCGAATTTATGAGGATGAGCTTTGACGTCTAACTCAACAAGCCCCTTGGATAATGATAGACTGGGTTCTTTTGTCCCAGCTACCCATTAGATTACAATTATTTTTTTCTACTTCTTGACCAAAACAAAAGAACTAAAACTACATCTAAATTTACAACAAAGCCATCAGAGAACCATTCACGCACCACATGCCGAGTCATTAAACAACACGGTTCTAGCCATACCCATTAACAGCTCCAGAGCATCAGGAGAAAACTTCCTAGCAAACAGAAACGTATCACTCCTCCCAACTGTCCAATCCGAACCGTTGATTCCATCCTCACCGTATCTCGGTCTAGTGTTCCTCAACCTAACTATCAGCTCAGGCACCACTTCCTCCAGCTCATACATTCTCGGGTGGCCCTCTTCGTTAATGGTCCAGTCCACGTGCGTGAGCGTAGCTGGGACACACCCGCGCGGGTCCTTCATATTAAGAAGTGTCGGAAAGTAACTTTCTTCGGGAAAGCACGAGCCTTCCCAGAAACATGTCTTATTAAACTTCTCCCAGATAAGTCGATCACGCGCCACCACATGCGCGTGCTTCCTTTTTAAAACCCAAAACTGAGACCCAATCCGAAAGTCATCAAACCTCACCTCCGGCAGCATCGCGATGGGCCCTCTCGCGGCCCATCTTTCGAACTGTAACGGCTCGTCTTTAAGTATCTCGATGAAGCTCTTGCGAGACAAGACCAACGTCTTGTAAGTGAAGTCAAAGGAGTGAATTGGTACGCAGGAAGGCGAGAAGAGAGCAAACATGTAGTTCTGTGGATCGTCGAGAAGCGCGTGAGCTATTAGCCGACGCGCGGCTGAAGCGAGAGTGGGTGTGTTCCGTTCAGAGGGCTTCGAGTGAATGACTCGATTCTCAAACACGCCGGTGAACGGCGGGTCATACTCTCGGGTCGGGTCTGCGTGAACGTAGACGTTGTAGAGCTCATCGGAGCTTCCGTTGAAGAAGGCTTCCCACAGAGGCGCGAACGGTAGAGGCGCCGTTGTTAGATACATGAAAGCCAGCTTCCGGATCGACCCGGGAGAAGGCTGGTTCGGGTTGACCCGGGAAGCGAGTCGGAGAAGCTGTTCGTCGTCTTTAGGAATCTGCTGACGAAATCGAACCGCCGGAGTAGAAGCGTGTAGATTTCGTGAGTGGAAGCCAAGCTCCGGCGAAACTGCGGCGGTGATTTCTCGCTGGACTGTGAAGATGACAGCAACTGGAAAGCAGAGAAACAAAACGCAGAAGAGAGGAAACAATGTCGGAGACGGCATATCTCTTGTCGGAGAATTAAAACCAGCCGTTACTTTCATTCTGTTAGAGCGATCAAATCGTATTTTTTTTTAATTTTCTAGAGTGAGATAGTGGGATTTGGTGTAACCTTGTGTATATTCATCGACATATATCTTACATCAAGAAATTATATTTAGTATTGAGTGCAAGTTAAGGAAATATTCAATTCAATTTAATTCAATGGCATTTCATATTTGGAATTCACAACTATATAAAGAAAATATTAATGTTTTCGAATCTCTCATTTAATATGTTTTTACATAACGTTCTTAGTTTTTCGTTTGCCAACATTTCTCTTAATTTGTTCCGAAAATAGAATATGTAATTATGTTTGGTCGACATCAATAGTACGTATACTATATGATTATTCTTGTACTTTGTCTTGTCAGTTTGTTATATAATCTAACTAAATCATAGACCAACAGAGTGGTTGTATACGAGCTTATTCGTTGATTAGAGTTAAAGGCAACAATTAAAATAGTCGATTATGTTCATGGTATTACACGTGGTACGATAGAAACCGTTGGTTAGTAGCCTCTAAATAACATCACGTGGCTGCATGGTTTTTCGTAATGGAATCGATCCATCTTTTAGGAAACATTTTCATGTCGAACGCAACAGAGCTTTTACTGTGTATCCACGTGCCCGGCATGCATCATATTGGGCCTTAGAATCTGACTTTTTGGGCCTTGCTTCCAATAACGGTGACGTGAGTGGTTTCAGTTTGGGTCTTCAATGAATATTTACTGAGCTATATTTATATTTTGGTCAGCTAGGAGATCTTATTTTGTTTTGTGGTTGTCAATTCAGAAATTTTACATCTTTTGTCGTCATCGTGAGTTGTTTCAGTGTCAGAGATTAAACTATAAGCGAAAGGTTCGAGGTGGTACGAAAGCAATGCTTTTTACTTCAACCAAACAATAAAACTTGTAAAGTTTCTTTATGGGTATGTACTGTTTACTCTTTTTAGTTTATTTTTCCTTGAGAAAGCAATTATAGCGAAAGCTTCAAAATGTATTGCATCATATTCAAGAATGAAAGCGATATGTTAAGGATTAAATTTCCATAAAGACGTAAAATGTCTTACAATAGCATAAAAATCTCAAACGCAATAATATAGTGAATTAAAACGTTTTGGGCATCTACTGTTTTAGTCTTCCCAATCACGCATACCTTTGAAATAAAGCTTTACATTTAAGTATTAGTGCAAATGTAGATACATATGTAGAACTAAGTTATGGTCAATGTTTGGTTATCAACATAAACTGTAGTTGGTGAACGCTCTTGTTTTATTATCTCTGGAAAAGGGATAATCTAAAAATAATTTATTGGACTGCAACCCTACAGAGTATAGAGAATAGACTATAGGGTAGGCCGGACCATGAAAATCGTAAAAAAGTGGAGTAAACCGGAACGAACCGGACCGGACCAACTGACAAGACACACTCTCTCTCTCCCACACTGATATTATTGAGTTGAGTAGTGAAAGGAGGGGAAGCAAAACAATCTGACTTTGTCTTTTCTCTCTCTCTTTCTTTCTCTCTCATAGGAACTTAAGAGAAAGTGGTGGGAAAGAAGATGCCGAGGCCAGGGCCAAGACCGTACGAATGCATCAGAAGAGTTTGGCATAGTGACAGACACCAACCCATGAGGGGTTTGCTCATCCAAGAGATTTTCAGGTCATCTCCTCTCTCTTTCTCTCTCTCTCTGTATCAGTGTGTGTAGAGGTGTGCATGTGTCTTTCTTTTAGCTCAATTGTTATATGAAACTTTTTTTTGTAGGATTGTTTGTGAGATTCACAGCCAATCCACCAAGAAGAACACTGAATGGCAAGAGAAGCTCCCTGTTGTTGTCTTGAGAGCTGAAGAAATCATGTACTCCAAAGCCAATTCTGAGGTTCTTTTCTTTATTACATTTTAATTCTCCCAAAAAAAAAATTAATTTCGAAATTTAAAAGACTGTTTCTCAACAGTAATCTTGCTTCAGTTATTGTGAAACAGAGAAGTAGTTCATTGAACAGTGAGATAGACACAGTGTTACTTGTGATGTTCTGCTCCATCTCATAATGAGCATTGGAACTCATGTCACTGTATCTGTACTTGATTAATAGATTTGTAAATAAAGTGTCAAAGTTAGTTAAAATCTTGAATATATATTTGATTTTACTATTTGTGGATTTCATCTTTAGGCTGAGTATATGGACATGAATACCCTTTTAGACCGTACAAACGACGCCATTAACACCATAATCCGACTTGATGAGACCACTGAAACAGGGGAGTTTCTTCAGCCTTGTATTGAAGGTATACCGTATACAATCCGAACTATTACACTTCTCTTGATTCTTCTTCTTAGTCTTGTTCTTTTTGTTTCTGTAGCTGCTTTGCATTTGGGTTGCACGCCTAGGAGAGCTTCAAGAAGCCAACGGAACATAAACCCCAGATGTTATCTTAGCCAAGACTCAACTAAGTTGGAGACCATTTTGTCTCCGCAATACCAAGCCTTCATGAAACAGAACAACTTTTGTCCGAAGAATCTTCAGGTTATGAGTTTTCACAGCGACGTTCAAGAGAAGCGGGTCGAGAGATGTTCTGTCTCCAAGTACTCAAGCTACCCTTTGTGTTATTCATTCAGGGTTCCTTCTTTGCCAAGATCTAGCAATGTCACTGACTCGTACAAGTCGAACAAGAGCAGCAAACCTGTGATTGCCGCTGATGCAACAAAGGGCACTACTACCTTTGATGGGTGTGATCTATCTCTGCGCTTAGGGCCTCTTGGAGATATCAAAACTCCTAGTCAAAAACGGAGTAAGATAAGCAGCTGTAACAACAGCAACAAAAGCTGAAAATTGAGAGTAAGATAGCGAGTCTTGTATTAGAGGATGTCTCTTAGTTACCTATTTTAGTTCCTCTGTAGGTTTTAGGTGTCTTTAGATATGTAAATGGAGAGAGAGATAATGATGGAAACAGAGTAATCTTCGTCTTCTTTTTGTCAGTTCATTAATCTTGACTTGTATCATCAAACTTCATGTACTTTTAATAGCATGATTTCGAAAAACATCGAGTCTACTACATCTGTACCTTCACAATAGATAGTAGTTACACAAGATATTCGCAAGACCTATCAATCACAAGATTTTATGAAAATAGTTGTGATAGGAGCTTGCTAACCAACGCTAACTTTTGTGATACGGGCTTTTATGGGCCACTTAGTTGTTTTTATATTGAACTCAGCGTTGCCCATTTATTAGTCCCTCCACTCTCTTGGGCCTACTTGTTTTTACGTTGCATCATACATGACCATGCATATGCTAATTATTCTAGTGATACTGGTAGAAAACTAAAAACATCACTATTTGATGCCCATGCATACGTTAATGCTTTCATGTAACAGATCTACCTTATGTGATGTTGTGTGTTACGTTGGGTGTTACGGTTAGACTATAACATAAAATTAAATTAATTTGAGTTGAGTTGAGAGTCACACACTAAAAGAAAGCTCATGCAGTACTACATGCATACTCGAATATGAATCCAAAAACAAAATTATTACATGCAGAAAAATGTCTCAACAACCAAATCTATACGAGTGTATATTTTGATTTTACAGATGCACTTGTACATTATTATAACATAGAGGCAATATATTTCCCTTGTTGTAAACCATTTGACAGATTTCAATTTCAGAAGCATAATTCAACTAAACTATTGACAGCATGGAAGACCTCGTTAATTTTAAACTTTACCAGTTTACCTAATACGAATCTTTGATCTCAAGACTTCTTTATATCAGCAAAGCAGTCCATTAATATTAAAAAAATGGAAAATAAGATTAAAAAAATGCTAAGCTTTTTGTAATCTACTAATCTCCTCACAAAGGTAATTTCTCATTGGATTTTGAGTGAGGCTTTTCTTTCTCATTGCCCAACCTTGTTCATTATTATATAGATAACCTTGTCCATTATAATTTATGTCTTACCTAAAAGTTGATCCAAGTGGTTTTAAATTACTCAAATTGGTGACCAATTGACTCTCTACGTATTGGTTTGACAAGAAATGACCGGTTCTTTTGAATTTAAATAGTATTTTTCTTGGAATTAAGCGATCCATTATTGATCAATTATATATGTATTATAGTACTAGTTTATAAAAGAAAAAGCAGAGAGAAATCTCAGTTGTACGTTGACGGCTACCACGTTCATGATGATCTCAAATGTGATCATTCGTATGATTGTAGTGGAAGAGACATGACGAACTATACCGATATGCAAGATAAAAATTATATGTTTTATACGTGATTTGTTAAGATAAGATTTGCTTATTCTTGTTAACGCACATGCCTACATACGTATTATTGTATGCATCTCTAAAATCATGATATGTAAACATATGATAGATATTTAGATACATGAGACATATGTACGCATGAAAGAGCTACGTTTTTATTGTTTATTAAACAACATATACGATTCTTGTGTGTGTGTGTTTTTTACATCCGCGGGTGCCATAGGATTACACCCTGGAGTACCTAAAACGCAGATATTTTTAACCACTAATGAGACCATCAGACCATACAATTTTCACTGCTTTGATATTAAAATTGTTGACCCCAAAAAATATATTGCTTTTGAGTTTTGACTTTAGTCTTGATAAAAAATATCAACTTCTAGTTCTCTATGCATACCTTTGTCATAAAACTTTTTTTTTAAAATAGATCGACAATAATCACAAAACAACAAGAATATAAAATTGTCTGTTTGAAAAAGAATAGGCGGAATCAAACATGTTGGAATTAAAACATGTTTTAGAATACGTAAAGATATGGTGATATAATATCTTATGAGTTGTCTATAAGAAAGAAAGAAAATACTAACAATGAAGCGAGCGATATGTCACGTTGACGTACCACGAACAAGATTTAGTTTCTTACAAACCGCCTAATTGCCTGGTTAACAAATGATAATATAGTATCCGGAACCATATTCAAACGTGAAAAAGCATTCTTATTCTTTTTATGTGGAAAGGCAAATAAAATAGGGCAATTGTCAATAATAGTACCTTTTGAAGTTTATGTCTCAAAAATAGCACTAGAAGGAGAAAAGTCACAAAAATGACATTCATTAAAGGATAAAATATCTCTAATACCCTTGGTTTAAAATTAAATAAACAAACAAAAATAAAAAATAAATAAAATAAAAATAAAATATTTTTTTTTATAGTTTCAGATTATATGTTTTTAGATTCGAAATTTTTATAATTTTTCTTTGAAATTTTTTTTCTGAAACTTTTTTTTTATTTTTTTTCAAATTTTCTTTTTATAATTTAAAAATATTTTTTGAAACTGTTTTTAAAATTTTTATTTTTTTTTTTAGTATTTATTTTTTATAAAATTTTAAACCCTAATTCCAAAACCCCACCCCTTAACTCTAAACTCTAAGGTTTGGATTAGTTAACCCAAGGGGTATAAATGTATATTACCTCTTTAATGAAACCTATTTTTGTGACTTTGATCCTTGAGTGCTACTTTGGGAACAAAAACTTAGTTTGATGCTATCCTAGTCTTTTTCTCAATAAAATATGTGAACCCAGACTCTTTGATTTATGTAATAAGACAAATTAATCTCCATTTTCATAAAGTAGCTCTGTGTTCACATATTCTTACTTTACGAACCTGAAATATAACAAAGTCTCGCTTATTTCATAAACGTAATATCTTTTACGAACATTTAAAACATTTTTGCTTTGAGAGTTATAGTTAGCATTAATTAGACATCGGTTTTTAATTTGTTATGTTATCATACTCATACTGACGTTATCTATTTACTATATTAAATTCAATAAGTTATAGGATGCATATAAGTTATATATCAACATATCATCGAGAAAGTAATTCCACATATGTACATTTGAAATCTCTAAGAGAGAAAAATAAAACATTATAAAGATAGAGCTCATAAGTAAAATAACCTATACAACTGGAAATAAAGGACTTCTAGAAGAAGATGGACCATGAAGCTATGACATATATTGATAATGGATATAAATATAAATGCAGATGACAATAGTACATATCCAGTAGACATACATAATTGTGTATATATCAATACAATACTAAAAGGGAGATAATCTCAACTCTCAGCTATGCCACGTCATCATAAATATTCCTCCAATCACAGCTTCTTATTTTCGGGTTGGGCTTCATTTTTTTTGAATGGGCTTCGTTTCAAAGTTAATAAATTTGCTTAATTGTCGTTTCCGTTCTTCTTCATTCTCGGCGTCATCTCCATGCCCTTCAAAAGCGATCTCAGGACAAGAACGATTCTGCTATTGAATATGTGAGATTGTTTGATTGCTTTGTTATCACGTTCGTATTTTGAATCTGCTTTTGATTTTTTGTTTGTTTGGTTTTGAATCTGATTTTGATAACATATCATATACCTTACAGGTGGAAGATAGTACAATGGGTTGGATTTAAGCTTAAACGTATGATGAAACGTTTCAAGTAGCTAGAGAATTTTTAAGTATCGTAGAGAATCATCTAGGCCCGGATTATGGGTTGACGATGATATGCGATGTTAATTTTTTATAACATCATGAGAAAATTCTGGTTAATTCTGGTCTATTACGTCATCTCCACAGCGTGATTTTGGATGACCTAGGCGTCTGCGGTGGCGGAACCGGCAGGGTCTTCAATCATCGAGTGAGGTTCCAATCGAAAACCAAGGACCCGGTTCGGATTCTGGATCGGAATATGGAGAGCCGGAGCTGAGATCCTCTGATCCTCAAGGTGTGGATGCGGAGAAGCCCGTTGTTCTCACTGATTAGCCTTTGAGGGAGGCCTCTCCTGAAACCGATGTTAACCCTGAAGTCGATGTATTGGCCACACCTACAGTTGCAGGTTTGGTCTCTTCTCTTAGTGTCTATTAATGTAAATGAAGTTTACTGATCTCCACTTTGTGTTATTTTTTATGATATGCCAAATATGGACTATTATGTCCAACCAATCAACGATTATTTCAACTGGTTGTTGTCTAGGCATTATGTTTGACAATTTAAAGTGATACTCAAATGTAATCTCAGTCCAGTGACTCTAACAGGCTAATGTTTTGTAAATTGTCTCAGACTGGGTTCTAACCTAGAAATTGTTGAGCGGGTTAATGTGGCGGTGGTAACTAAGGCTGAGACAATGACTATTAGAGAAATATACACCTACATCCAACAGGAATCTGCAAAGGTAAAATTAGAGCTCTATATTCCTTACTCAATACGAAATGCCTAGCTATTTATATGAATTTATTTTACACGATTGCAGGAGTTTTTTGGAGTTCATAGCCACAATTGATGTTGGTGTACAACTCTGCTTAGTGCTGAGCAGTTTTGGTCATTTAGAAAGCCTCTAATGGGGTCCATTGACTAATTTTTGACAGAGTTTATCCTCAAATGTGGCTTCAGATATCCCACTGAATTTGCAATACCAGGAGGATTTGGTGTTACAGTTGGATTTTCCCGCTTCTGTTATTTGAGTTACAAATACTTAAAGTTGAGTAGTGGCATGAGATAGAGCAGAGTGATATGTGACCACAAAAATTTTCTTCTACATCTGGAAAACTAACTTGGTGGACCCGAGGAAGAAGTGAGACAGAAGAGAAAATTAAAGATATGCGATCCAACCCTGAAGATTTGGTTGTGGCCATCGTTCAACCCATGATATTCTCTTATCTCATCATGCGAATTCTGCAAATTAGTCTCATGTCTCCAAATTTGCTTACTTTATGCCTTCTGAAAGTAATATGTTAGTATTATTAACTCTGCAAAATTTGCTAGGTTCGTTGACATTTAGGACTGAGCAAAGTTTTAGTGTTGTCTTATACTTCTGCTTTGGATTGCATACTTGCCTAGAAGCTGCTTAAGTTTCAGGGATCTCTAATGTGTTATGCTCTGATGTAGAAACTGAGTGAAAATTTTACTTGACAAAAGGCAGAGTTAGTGTTGTACAGTAAACTTAGAACAAATTAGGATGAATTTTCAGATTTTGCATTCGTGTTATCTTACTACTGCCCTTCTGCTCAGTTTGGGAATCAGCTTTTGTGGTGTAATGTGTATAGATCATGCTCGAAAGAGATACTGGTCGTTCACGTGGATTTGGGTTTATCACCTTCGCAGATTGCCAGGGCCATCCACGAGTCCATCAGAGAGATGGAAGGGACTTTGCTGATCGGGTCATTTCAGTGCGGAGCTGAAATGTGGTGGACGGCAATGACAGACGAAGGAGAAGGGATAACATCGTCACAATTATATTTCACATGATTCACCACAACCTAACCTCCCATCAAGATCGACGGTAATCAATTTTTTTTTCTGTGTGTTTTGTTTTGGGATCTGAGTTCTCAGACTTTGTAAGTGTTTTCTCTTAGATCATCTCCCCCAAAAAAAGTTTTTTTTTTTACCTGTCTTGAGTAGTTTTTGTGAAACGTGAATAGGTTCTGGCCAGAATGTGATTGTGTGTTTTGTCAAGTTATAGACAAGGGCAAACTAAAATTAAAGGTTTTTTGGATGGATTTGTGGAGTAGCTAAGAGAGGTAGATATATTTAATCAATCAAATCTGATTGCGCAGATCATCTCAAAACATATAGAAGTTAAAAAGAACTCACAAAGATCACTGGAATTGCTCTAAGTTTTGAGTGATACATCGTGAAAAGTTTAATGAGCTTAAACTATTGTTTTGCAAGGACTAACTGAGAATCATAGCGCTTGAAAGACTGCTTTTGTTTGATCTTTTAAAGTCACACGGGTTTGTAATGGTATTTTTCCAGGTGATAAGATATTATGCATGCATTCCTTTCTCCTGATTTGATAACGGTGGAACAGATTACAAACATTAAGCTACCTACTGATGTTCCACCCTCTGATTAGCTCTGCTTTTGATCTGATCAAGCAAAGATGTCAAAGTCTGGTGGATGAATGGACCACCGTGGAGTCTTTTACACGTTTGGACCTGAAAAGGTCGCTGAGTTTCTAATAAAAACGATATGGATCTCATCTGTAATGCTCAACAGGCCAGTCTACTACACAATGTTCATGTTTCTTTTTCACTAAACAAGTTGCGGAATTTGTAAGTTGTTATCTAATCTTTTTTTCTTCTTTTCTCACACAGGTTGTAGAGGATGGTTATGACTTTTTTCCTGATTGACAGCTTGCTATTATATTCTCTGCTCCTAACTACTGTGGTGGCTTTGACAATGCTGTTGCAATGATAAGTGTTGATGAAAGTTAAATGTACTCTTTTCCAAATTCTTAAGCATGTGGGTCGGAGGCTCTGGCACTTATGATGAAAATAAGTACTTCAAGTACCTTTTTATTTGGTCTTTTAGATTCTCAGGTTGCAATAGTATTTCATCTAAACTAACGTACCAAGGCTATCACAACCTCATAGACAAGCTGCTGTATATCAGTCTCAAATTGCGGAGATTAAAAACCAGCTCTCACTATTTGCGTACACACAATAATCTTAAGATTTGATTGATTAAAAAAAGAAATTGGATTTGTTTGTTTTGCCATTTCTTTTCTCAAAACTTTATGTTCTAATGATCTTCTCTGACTCATATTAGACAGTAAAAAGTATACAAAGTTTTATTCTTCCATCAACCGAAGTACTCAGGTATATACAACCTTTATTACTCTATGACTGTATCAAGCGCACATACACACACACAAGAATCTTCGGTCATGATATAAGAGTAACTAAATAGCACTTAAATCATTGACTGGTCTTTAAATGGTGGTTACATTTGAAACTGTTGAACTGTGAAAGTGAGTGGAAACAAATGCTTTTCTGTTACTTTACTTCCTAAATTTAGGGTTAACCAGCCAGGAGCTTATAATATGCAATGTATAGTAATTTCTCAAGCCCTCTCCTCAATTTAAAGATCACTATTTTTCCTTGCTTATCACAACAACCACCACCAAAAAATGTAGTCTTGTGCAGTTACTTTATCCCTGGTGTTGATAGAACACAAGGAAGCAATGTACGTTTCTTTTTTGTCTCTCTTCCAATTTTTTTTTGTAAATGGTCTGGCTGCCATCGGCTTTTTAGATGGCCACCATCTCAGAAATATTAAATAATCATATCCCCATCTCGGAAAAAATAAAAATTTCTTTTTTATTGTAATAAATTACAAGTTCTGCCAATGGTATATGCAAAATATACATCATATTTTTGCATATTAGACCATTCATCATGTTTTGTAAAAACTAAGTTTCCCAAGTTAAGAAGCAAAATATGCTTTATATTTTTCCATCGATTCTAATGCATTCCTCTCGATCACATTTTCAAAATAACTGAAATGTAGCTGTCCGTTGTCGATGTGTGATGTGTATCTTCTTTTAAATATAAAAATATATCTGATTATTACAGTCTTTCAAATATAACATATTTAATACAAAAGTAAAAATATTTTTAAGTAACTTTTTAATAACTTATCATGTATATATTTAGACTTTTATTTCTTTAGCAATCATCTTAACATCAATTATGCTGACAGGATAGTCAGATTAATATATATCTTCATGTCTTTGATAAAAAGATTGTTTTCTAAGATACCATGAATTATTTTTCAAAATTTATAAAGCAACATAAACTTCATGTTAACAACCAAATCATATATTTAAATTATGTATCAAAATAACTAAATAATAGTAGAAAACCGGCGCGTAGCGCCGACAAACCTCTAGTATATATAATAATGGAAGATGCATGTTTGAGGAAGTTGCATTTAAGGTTTAGTTAAACACCTATGGTGCTGTCACTGTTTAGGCCACATCGAACTGTATCACTATGATGATATGATCCATTACTATTGCGTAGCTGTTTATTATTTTCCAATAATTTATGTTTATAATTTAATGCTTTTCATTTTTCAGTAGTATGAATATGAAATACTATGGATGTATAATACGCTTGGCGATTCGCCAACTCATTTCAGAATAATTTATAACTTGGGGATATAAATGGGAGTAGATGATTGCCGGTCATTAAAACCAAAGCTAACTCCCCAACTACATTTCATTTGAGCAATTAATATGATGTAACGTTTTAATGAAAACTTTGCTCTTATTATATTTGTGCCCCTCCGGAGGATCTGTGGAATCAAGAGTTGTCTCAATATTTATCTAGCTACTCTAGTATATAACCATAAAAAACTAATTACATGTTAAAGTTTTCACATGATTGACTTGGTTTACAGAGTGGCAACAACGATAAATCACCGAGAATTTTAAATGGTAGGGGGAGGTTACAACATATCGATTAGGTATATCCTGTGTCGCCAAACAATTAAGTAATGAAAAATTGAAAATTGACATTGAGAATAGTGTGAATCATACTGCTGGATTCAGGAATAACGTTCGGCCGTTGAAAAAGAAGGGCTGATGAATCTGCTTTAAAGATTGTAACCATGAAGTCAAACCAAACACCACGTCTAGTGAAAAAGGAGTAATTTGGTTTTGGTCCATTTCATCATCCAGGGGTATGTTGGGGATTTTGATATTTACCGGAACATTGGATTGATGGAAAGTAAGAAAGTACACGGGGAGTTCGGTATACTGACAGCTGTGGCTTCCGTACTCAGTCTTACCTTAACAATCAAACAAACACCTCAATCTATTTTTTCACACTTCCCCACGTCCCTCTTCGTGTTCTTTTCCAACCCAGTTCATAGTTTTTTTTTCCTTCGTAATCTCTACGTTTTTGTGAGTGATACTGTTTTTAATATTTCGTGGGAAGACTTAGTAAGGTTAGGTGTTATTTATTTTTATTGGAAAAAGTAAGTTTAGGTGTTATTTGTTGACAAAGTTAAAACATAGTTTCCTTTTTTTACGGCAAAGAAAAAGACGAATTAGATGTGTATTCAAACAACCACACGAAAACACGTTTTGACGTTGGCTGATCCATCTTTGAATTCTCCATGACTAAAAGAGAAGAAAGAGTTTTTCCAAAATATAATTTAGAATAAAACAATGTCTCGACACCCAAATCATTTTAATAAAATAAAAAACAAAATAAATATACTCCATTTTTTAACTCCAAATAGGATTTGATTGAAGTAAAATCAACTTCAGTTAATTGTTTTAAAAAAATAACGTTTTGTATCGAAGATGCTCTTACACATGATTTTTATTTTGGTTTCATTTGATATTGAATTCTGTATGATTTTACATTTACTAATAACATAATTGTAACCTGTAACTTTTAACTAGTGATCACAAGGTGAAAAGACAATCCGTCATCTGCAGTACAAAATATCAATTACACACCAAATTCAAATTTCATACATGACACAATTTTAAGCAATCTCAAGTGTTGTTTAGATTGTTCTTTCGTTAAGAACAAAAGAATAGTCTTCATTCCACCACAACCATTCAGTAAAAATGCAAATTCTTTTACGAACATAAATGCAATCTGTACGGTGCAAACCTATCCACAACCCTTTTATTACACAATCAATTAAACCTGTCTCCTCCTTCTGTCCTCTCTGAAAAGTCGAAAAGTCAAAAAGTCAAAAGGGTCTGGAAAAAAATTAAGAACATGTTTGGTTAAAAAGAGAGACCCACCCAAGCGGTCGGATCTGTCCAAAATAGTTTGTGACGGTCGCAAGAGGGAAAAGATAAATAGGAAACGGATTTAAAGGAAACGGCTCAGACAGATTTTTTTTAATTAAGACACTCTTACAACCTTTCTCTCTGTTTCAAACCAGTTGTAGCCTTCCTCTCTTATCAAACTTCATTGAATCTGAGACAGATAGGCAAACCACACAAAACCAGAGTTCTCCATCCCTTCAAGACAATCCGACTTCCTATTTATCTTTTCAACAATTCTCGTTCCTTTACCCAATTCCGGTCTGAAACTCGCCGGAAAGTTTGAAACTTTCTAACAAGGCGAGTCCTTGTTTCTCTGTTTGATTATTTCTCCGTCACTGAATCTTTCTTCTCGGGGGAGGTTTGCGATGAATCTAGAAACAATCAGACCGTTCACCTGACAACGCTCTGAGATTTGTCTTTTTGCATCTTTTTAGAATCTTCTCTTGTTTTGTTTCTCAGATCCATTGACTTGATCCACACACAAAAAGTTTCTATCTTTATAAAAAGCTTTAGCTACGATCTTGCAAGCCAAAAAGCGATGAGAAGCTTCTTCATATTCTTCTTAACAACATGTCTGACTCTCTTCCCTCATCCTCTACACGGCGGTGTACCCTACACCGGCAGCATCTCTCCAGGCTTCGAAGGATCTCAGATGAACTACATCAACAACAACGGCATCTTCCTCGAATCCAACAGCTCCGCCTTCGGCTTCGGCTTCATAACCACTCCAGCTTCCGTCACTCTCTTCACGCTCAGCATCGTCCACAAACCCACCTCGAGACTCATCTGGTCCGCGAACAGAGCTTCCCCTGTCTCAAACTCCGACAAGCTCCAGTTCCAATCCAACGGAGCCATCGTCCTCCGCAGAGAAGAAGGAGGAGAAGCCGAGGTTTGGAGATTGGACAATGCAAACAAAAACGCTTCGAGAATGGAGCTTCGCGACTCGGGGAACCTCGTGGTTGTCTCCGGCGACGACGGAGCTTCGATCTGGGAGAGCTTTGATCATCCAACAGATACTCTGATCACAAACCAGGCTTTTAAAGAAAACATGAAGCTCACTAGCAACCCGTCTTCGAGCAACATGACTTACTCTCTCGAGATCAAATCAGGAGATATGCTTTTATCCGTCGACAGCTCGACACCTCAAACGTACTGGTCCATGGGGAACGACAGAGGGAGGATCATCGAAAAAAACGGCGTCGTGACGTCATCGTCTCTCCTCGGGAACTCGTGGAGGTTCTTTGATGAGAAACAGTCTTTGTTATGGCAGTTTGTTTATTCGGATAATAAAGATGATAACGCCACGTGGATCGCGGTTCTAGGAAACAACGGTGTGATCTCGTTCTCGAATCTTGGGAGCGGTGTCTCTGCTGCTGATTCCTCGACTAAAATCCCGAGCGATCAGTGTTCGACGCCCGAGCCTTGCGGGTCTTACTACTCATGCTCTGGGAGTAAAGTGTGTGGATGCGTCTCCGGTTTATCGAGAGTTCGGTCTGATTGCAAATCCGGGATCGATACTTCTCCTTGCGATAATAAGAAAGACAATAACGCATCTTCTCCTGTGGAGCTTGTAAATGCTGGAGACGGTGTTGACTACTTTGCTCTCGGGTTTGCTTCTCCGTTCTCCAAGAAAGTTAGTCTCGATAGCTGTAAAGAGTTCTGCAGCACTAACTGCTCGTGCCTCGGTTTGTTCTTTCGGAACAGCTCTGGTGACTGCTTCTTGTTTGATTGGATTGGGAGCTTTAAAAGCTCAGGAAGTGGAGGTTCTGGTTTGGTTTCTTTCATCAAGGTGGCTACTAATGGTTTAGGAGGTGGAGATAACGGTGATGATGGTGATGGGACACACTTTCCTTATATAGTAATTATCGTCTTGGCGACGGTTTTCATCATCGGTTGTTTGATCTTCGTGGCGTTTCGGATTCATAGGAGAACGAGGACGAAAACTGTTTTGGACGGTGATGAGGAGCATAGCTCAGAGGAGGATAACTTCTTGGAGAATCTATCGGGGATGCCGATTAGGTTTACGTTTAAAGATCTTCAGTCAGCGACGAATAACTTCTCTATCAAGTTAGGTCAAGGAGGGTTTGGTTCGGTCTACGAAGGGACGTTACCTGATGGCTCACGTTTAGCTGTGAAGAAGCTTGAAGGAATAGGTCAAGGGAAGAAAGAGTTTCGAGCCGAGGTTAGTATCATCGGTAGCATTCATCATCTGCATCTGGTGCGGCTTAGGGGGTTCTGCGCGGAAGGAGCTCATAGGCTTCTTGTTTATGAGTTCTTAGCGAAAGGTTCGTTGGAGAAATGGATATTCAGGAGAAGAGATGGAGATATTCTGTTGGATTGGGACACAAGGTTCAACATCGCGGTCGGAACAGCGAAAGGTTTAGCTTATCTACATGAGGATTGCGACGCAAGGATCATCCATTGTGATATTAAACCGGAGAACATTCTTTTAGATGATAACTTCAACGCCAAGGTATCTGATTTCGGACTAGCTAAGCTTATGACACGAGAGCAAAGTCATGTTTTCACGACTATGCGTGGGACTAGAGGGTATTTGGCACCTGAGTGGATCACAAACTACGCAATCTCGGAGAAGAGCGATGTGTACAGCTATGGGATGGTGTTGCTAGAGCTGATAGGAGGGAGAAAGAACTATGATCCATCAGAGTCCTCGGAGAAGTGTCACTTTCCTTCTTATGCTTTCAAGATGATGGAAGAAGGGAAGCTTTTGGAGATTGTTGATGGGAAGATGAAGAACGTTGACGTGGACGATGAGAGAGTTCAGAGAGCGATGAAGACTGCGCTTTGGTGTATACAAGAGGATATGCATTTGAGACCGTCGATGAGCAAAGTTGTTCAGATGCTTGAAGGAGTTTTCCATGTGGTTCAGCCTCCGTCTTCTTCCACTTTGGGCTCGAGGCTTTACTCGAGCTTTTGTAAGTCGATCAGTGAGGAAGGTGGTGGTACGTCGTCTGGACCGTCGGATTGTAATAGTGAGAACTATCTATCGGCCGTGAGACTCTCCGGTCCGAGATAGCCTAGTTATTAGTGTCTTCTTCTTATAGGTTTTTAGATGACATTACAACCATGTATTTGTATGTATATTGTTGTTCTGTTTAAAACATTAGTGCTCTTATCAGTTTCAGTTTTGTAATGTTCCGACTTGTATACATAGATTAAAATGCACTACTCATCGATTTTCTACTGATAATAGTAGATACTTTTTGTAATTTTATTTATTTTTATTTCAATTTTGAAGAGAGGAGCTTCCAAGCTTAATGATCAGACTTGTATATACTGGTACATAATAAGTCACGCGTATCTCACGTGTGACCACTAAAACTAAAAGCTTTCCCACTTTGAAACCTTCTTGCTAGACTAGAATGTTTGTAACAAGACCAATAACTGTTTTTTTCTTCTTCTTTTCCTTATCCGATTCTCAGCGTGAATCACAATCCAAACATTTAGGGGGTGTTAGTGGGACTTAAATTTATATAGAGTTTATTGATTTTAAAAGTTGAGAGATTTGTTAAATTTGGAAAGAGATGTAGAGAATTTTGTATATTGTGAAAATCTATGAAAATAAAGTAATGTAATGATTCTAAGAATTCAAGGTAAACATGTAGTATTCTCAAAATCTTAATTTGTGAGTTAAAATGATAAGAATTCAATTCTCAATAACACTTACTTTAATAGATTTGTAGAATCATTAAAATCTAAACTTTTTGAATAATAAATGATTTTGTATAGAGTTATAGAATCATCAAACCAATAACAATAGATTTTAATGAGAATAAGAGAATCTATAAACCAATAACACTAGACTTAGAAATTCTAAGACTCATTATAAATCTCACCCCCACTAACACCCCCTTATTTTTGGTTTGATTTTTCTAACGTGTGTCGAGGTTTTTTCCACATAAACAAGCAAAAGAAGAAAAAACAAGAAAAGCAGGAAGCCATGAGAATGTTCTTCAGTGTCCTCTTAGCATCTCTGTTGATATTCTTCCCTCATCCTCTACACGCCGGTGTACCCTACACCGGCAGCATCTCTCCAGGCTTCGAAGGAGCTCAGGTGAATTACATCAGCAACGGCGGTATCTTCCTCGAATCCATCAACAAAGACTTTGGTTTCGGTTTCATAACCACACCAGATGACGTCACTCTCTTCACACTCAGCATCATCCACAAATCCAGTTCGAGACTTATCTGGTCGGCGAACAGAGCTTCCCCTGTCTCGAACTACGACAAGCTCCAGTTCCAAGCCAACGGAGCCATCGTCCTCCGCAGAGAAGAAGGAGGAGGATCCGAGGTTTGGAGATTGGACAATGCAAACAAAAACGCTTCGAGAATGGAGCTTCGCGACTCGGGGAACCTCGTGGTTGTCTCCGGCGACGACGGAGCTTCGATCTGGGAGAGCTTCGATCATCCTACAGATACTCTGATTACGAATCAAGTATTTAAACAAGGCATGAAGCTCACTAGCAATGCTTCTTATTCGAGCAACATGACTTATTCTCTCGAGATCAAGTCAGGAGATATGTTTTTATCTGTCAACAGCTTGACACCTCAAGTGTACTGGTCCATGGGAAATGATAGGGGGAGGATCGTTGACAAAGACGGTGGTGTAGTGACTTCATCGTCTTTACTCAGAAACTCGTGGATGTTCTTTGATGATAAACAGTCTTTGTTATGGCAGTTTTTGATTTCACACAATAGAGATGATAATTCCACTTGGATCGCTGTTTTGGGAAACAACGGTGTGATCTCCTTTACAATTCTTGGGAGTGGTGAGTTTGCGGCTGATTCTCTCACTAAAATCCCGACCGATAAGTGTGCAACGCCCGAGCCTTGTAGCCCTTACTACCTCTGCTCTGTTCGTAAAGTGTGTCAATGTGTGTCCGGATTGTCAAGCGCTCAGTCTGATTGCAAAACCGGGATCACTTCTCCTTGTAAGAAAACAAACAACAATGCAACATTGTCTGTGAAACTTGTAAATGCTGGAGATAGTGTTGACTACTTCGCACTAGGGTTTGCTTCTCCTTTCACCAACAACACTAATCTTGATAGCTGTAAAGAGTTTTGCAACAGCAACTGCTCGTGCCTCGGTCTTTTCTTCCAGAACAGTTCTGGTAACTGCTTCTTGTTTGATTGGATTGGTAGCTTTAAAAGCATAGCAAGTGGAGGTTCTGGTTTCATCTCTTACATCAAGGTGGCTACTAATGATTCGGGAGTTGAAAATAAAAGAGATGACGATGGGAAACACTTTCCATATATAGTCATTATTATCGTCTTTGTGGCAATCTTTATCATCTGTCTTTTGATCTTCGCGTTTTGTCGGATTCATAGGAGAACGAAAGCACGTTTGCTTGCTTCTCAAGAGACGACTCATAGTTTCGTGAACATTCTACCTGGTACGTCTATCCAATTTTCTTACAAAGATCTTCAGTCAGCGACGAATAACTTCTCTGTCAAGTTAGGTCAAGGAGGGTTTGGTTCAGTTTTCAAAGGAACGTTACCTGATGGTTCTCACATAGCCGTGAAGCAGCTCGAAGGAATAGGTCAAGGCAAGAAAGAATTCAAAGCCGAGGTTAGTACGATCGGTAGCATTCATCATCAAAACTTGGTGCATCTCACAGGATTCTGCGAGGAAGGGGCTCACAGGCTTCTCGTTTACGAGTACTTAGCGAAAGGTTCGTTAGAGAGATGGATATTTAAGAGAAGGGACGGAGATATTCTGTTGGATTGGGACACAAGATTCAACATCGCGGTCGGAACAGCGAAAGGTTTAGCTTATTTACACGAAGATTGTGACGCAAGAATTATCCATTGTGATATTAAACCACAGAATATCCTCTTAGACGATGACTTCAACGCCAAGGTATCTGACTTTGGACTCGCTAAGCTCATGACACGGGAACAGAGCCATGTCTTCACAACTTTGCGTGGGACGAGAGGTTATATGGCTCCTGAATGGATAACAACCTACGCCATCTCGGAGAAGAGCGATGTTTACAGCTACGGAATGGTTCTTGTAGAGTTAATAAGAAGACGAAAGAACAAAGAGTCTTTACTAGCGAGTGCTAGTTTTCCTGCTTATGCTTTTAAGAGGATGCGGGAAGGATTGCTTATAGAGAATGTTGATTGGGATATGGAGGAGGGGGAGGGTGTTGATGTGATGAACGATGAGAGAGTTCAAAGGGCGATGAAAACTGCGTTTTGGTGTATACAAGAAGATATGCATTTGAGACCGTCCATGAGCAAAGTTGTTCAGATGCTTGAAGGTGTTTTCCCTGTGCTTCAGCCTCCGTATTACACGAGGTTGGAGTTGAGGTCGATCAACGAAGAAGGCGGTGGTGGAATTTCATCATCAATATCTCATAGCCAGCTCTCCGGTCCGAGATAAGAAACTTATAATTGGGTATTTTTCGGTTGGTATATTGTTGTTTTGTTGTAATAGTGTTTTTCTTATTTTTAAAAGAAAAGAAGTGTTTCTCTTAGTTTTTGAGGTTCTTCTATCTGTTGACTTGTTGGTGAACCGATAAGTTTGGAAATGTAAAAGTTATATTATATCTAGAATGGAACATGTGAGCTCTGGATGTTCTGTTTATATTTCGCCTTAACTTTGATAGTTCTAGTTCTGGTACATTGCCTTATCTGGGGCATTTATGCTTGGCAGTAAAGGCTTGGCAATATCCATTTGTTTTTGACAATGCATACTACAAAACCCATTCTTGATAAAAGCTTGGAGATCGACATGTAAATCTTAAAACAAGGTTCTTAAAGTTCTTGTACTCTCTATAGTTTGTTAATCCCTGAGTGCTGAACACTTGCAATATAGGCTCGTTGTCAAAACTAGAAACTATTCAGCTGATAGAAGCTTCGCGGTTTGATGATGCGCACGAGTGGGTCAAACTAGTATGTTTTGGGGTCAGATGGAAAATGTTATAATGTTTAAATTTTTTTTTTCCTGTAGCACATGATAGTTTTATTCAGCACATTTTAGAAGAGACACTAAAGCCATCATAAACTATCTTACAATAAGTATTGCTTTTACTACTTACAATATTTCATTTGTCTTCTACCTAAGCTATTTATTAGCGAATATTTAGTTTCATCAAATGGGTAGAAGCTATATATATAGTTTTGTGTAAATAGTTTAGGTAGAAAACAATTGGAATATTGTAAGTATTAATAAACTATTAGTTCATATTCAGTCTAAGAAATAAGTAATGTCACATTTCATTTGGTTTCTTAAGAAAAACAAACTTTAATTTGAATTAATTATCTAGGCCTACCACAAGCTTTTGGTAGTGTGTAGAAATGTACATGTGGGTGCATGTATTTAGTTATGAACACTTGTGGTCTTTACTATTTTGCATAAAATGGGAAATGTTGTAATTTATTAACTTCTCTTTATCTATACAATCCAAATATGAATATTGTTGATTGGTAAAAAAAAAGCGGCAACTATCTATCTAATTGTATCATCATACTGGTGGTCTACAAGACAATCAATTTGTATTTACATGTAGTTCTACAGTCGTCAAGTTGTATATCGAGCCGGTTAGGTCATGTGTCTTAAGTCGTCTTCAAGTTTATTTTAGTTTGATTGTTACTTTTGAAAAGTATATTTAAAACGTATACATTTAAATAACAGATAGTGCAGATTCCATGAGCTGGCTTTAATATTTCTGATGATTAACAGGATGAGTAAAGTTCCCATTTAAGAGTAAAGTATGTTATAATAGTGTGGGGAATAGCATGGTTCACCTTATTAAAGCGACCCAAATAGATTGAAATATGTATAATAATTAACGAAAAGTTTATACTGTTTGATTAAGAAAATGTGAAGTTCTTTTTTTATTTGTTAATACCAATGGATGTTGGAGAAGGTCACGTACCTCTTTCTCATTTGTATGTAAACCAATATGTAAAAAGTAACCATATCCAAAACCCCCTTAAAATCCGGGTTTCTTTTTCTATTAGCATATGTTTAATTTGGACTTGTTTCGCACATATGTTTTCTTCTATTTTTGGCCAACCACTTCTGCCTTTTAGTTCTTAAATCCTAAGCTTCTCATATGTTCTTAAAATATCCCATCTAAATTCAATTAGTGGATTTTACCCAAAACTGTAATATTATGAAAATATGTGTGAAAAGACTCAAAGAGTAAGCTAAATAGTTTAACATCCTGAGGATCTTGTGATTTTACCATCTATTATTCACCAGATTCCATACCTTTTCTTTGAAAACTATAAATATTAGCTTGCATTGTACCCATTCCATTCAAAATTAAAGATTCATTTAACAAAAATATTAGCTAGTATATATATGTATATATATATATATATATTTATTGATTTTCCACTATATATCTTGATATATAGTTTTAGACAGACTAAAATTTAACTCAAATCGCTTCAAATAAAAAAAAGAGTGTTTCAGTCGCGTATGGTTTGTTTTTTTTTCTCCCCAAGTTGCATATGTCTTATAGTTATAGACTTGTAGTATATAAAAAGAAAAATATTAAAATTATCTTTTAGTTTTAACAGTGGAAATTAGGAAAATACTATTAGTTCCATAAAACCTCCACTCTCCCCATCAATCCCACGATTAAAATATAAATAAACCGCCGATTAACCGTAATTTCACCGATGACGTGGTAATTAGATTAGTCGTTGTAATAAAATATTAAATGGGAGTTTTGACATCTCTTTTTTTAAGTCTTCTAAATTTTATTAAGGGACTGGGCCCAAAAAGGAACGAAGCCCAACATACAACACAAACATAAAAACCATAAAAGGCCAAACAACAGGCCACTAAACCGCATAACTTATGGGCCTCGAAGCCCAAAAGAGAAACCGTCGAGAAAGATGCCAGCTCCACCACCACGTGTCCGGACGCCCGGCGCCCAATGAACACGCGTCACAAATGGAAGGCACGAGCTTCCTCCGGAGTCAGAGCGCATGCACGCCGGAGCTCCGCCTTTAGCGAAGCCAACCTAGAGAAGAAGCCGCTCAAACAGAACAGCTCTGAATCTCAAAACGACGAAACATCTCTGACAGATCTACGATTCGAAGAAGGGAATTCAACTGCCTACGATTGAATCTAGAACTCGAATCTTCCAACGAAGAAAATTCAGAGAAACAGATCAAGAGGCGGAAGGACAGAGGAAGAACGGAATCGTAGATCCACTATAACCGGTATCAAACCGGTGATAAGCCGGCGAAGACGGTGTAAGAGGATCACCTCTTCCCGGAGACTAAAGCCGGCGGAGAAAGTGTTATGTGAACCACCTCTCCCCAGAGACAAAGCCCGAATCATCGGGAGACTACAACCGGAAAGGATCCGGTGACTTTGTTACACAACGAAGCCGGAATGAAGAATCACCGGCGTCAACCAAAGAAACTCAACCGCTTTCTCATCTTCTCTGTGAAAGATATAGAGAGAGAACAGAGATGACATCTCTATTCACATAGAGAAAAAAAAAAGACAAGAACAAAAAAAAAACTTGAGTAGACAGAGAGAATCCATCCCTCACAAAACCCAAAACCAAAAAAAAAAAAAGCACTCAAAGAACAAATCGAAATCTCAAAACTCTATGAAACCTCGTCTTCCTTAGTCTTCTCCTTCGATTTCACCTTCAATGGATGCTTGATTTGCTCTGGTAACTGCGTTTGGTGAGTTAAGATGTGCGTCTTCGTGTTTTTTTTTTGTTTGTTTGTTTCTTTTGGCCTTGTCTTTTTATCTTTGTTTGGTTGCTGTGAAAAAACTGGCGGAACTTCTGAGGAAAGTTATCTACTTGTGTTCGTTTCTCATTGCTTGGTTTAGAGTGTCGGTAGATCCAAAGTTGAAACTGCCATCACTAGTGAGCTCAGTACCACAAGATTTAGATTTGCTTTTTTTTTTCTTTAATTCCAGATTAAATTTGTGTTTCTCTGATTTGTTTACTTAGATCAGTTAGTTATGGATGAGTAAGCTAAGTTGAGTAGGTTTTGTCTTTAATTTGATCGACCTGGTTTTGTACGAATCCATTTAATTAATGAGTAGCTGAAGCCTCTGGGTATTGGACAAGAAGAGTGCTTTTGATGTTCAACACTTCTAAAATGTTGTAGCTTGAGTCTTGGTCACTTGTTTCACTTCATAAACCTTACAAAAGCACTTTGATTTGATTTTTGTTGAAACATGTTTGATTGATTTACATTACAATGCCTGGGTTTCAAGTTTGTGTTAATTCAAGTGAATGCTTTTTAGGTAAAATTTACTTAATATTTCTGTTCATAATCTTTTCTGTCTCTTCACTTATATCAGTGTGAACTCCATCTTTGTTGTTTTGTAGTTTTACTATGGATCTGGAAAGTGTCATGGCTGCTGATGGGACGGACTCTGCTCTTGCAAATGGTGGTGTAGCAGTGGAAGATGTTGGTGTTGAAGGAAATGGTGTTGATTCTGGAGAGACCTTGGATACTACTTCGGATAGTCAGAATGAGAATTCTGGAGATAGTTCCAATTTGGATGCAGTTGAACAGCCCAAAGAAGCAGCAGCTGAGGTTTGTAACTCCTGGGTGGTTTTGTCTACTTGTCCTTTAGATAAACAGATATGATTAACGTTTGTGTTTTTGTCTCTTTTACTATTCAGGTCACACAAGGTGTAAATGTAGAAGATCAAGAGCATGTTAAAGGCGAAAAGGCTCAACGGAAGCTTAAGCATGAGAAACTCCCAGGTGGTAAGAATGTTCCATCGGTACATGTCAAAAAGAACAAAGGTGCAGTTGCTAAAGTGGCAGCATCGAATGGTTCTGTTGCTCCTAATGCTCACACAACAAAGTCTCTTAAGAGCACATCATCCAATGGTAGAGCGGCTAAAGTAACAGAGGTAATCTTCTAGTTTATTTGCATATTCTTGTGTGATCTGTTTTTTCTTTTCTTTCGAGCTGTTGATTATTTCTGATGTCTTTTTTTTTTCATATCAGCATGGGAAGCAAGACTCTACACCAGCTGAAAGCACCACTGGGTATTGAATCCTCATTTTTTTTTGAAATCAGAGTTTCTTTCCATATCAGACATTGGTTATATGTCTTCTCATCAGTATCATTTAGTCACTTAGCAATCGTTGAAACTTGGAGATTTGTTACTCTCTTTGATACAGGGACAAGGTGAAACCAAAGCCTCAAAAGAAACAAACCCATGAGACATCTGAAGATGATACTCAGTCTTCTAAGTATTTCTTTCACCTTTATCTTTACTATCTCTTCTTTCTTGTGTCAAGCTGAGACAATTCTTCATCTGAGTCTCAGTTTTAACAATTTATGTTGATTATAACTTTCTGGTTTCACAGTAGCCCCAAGGCAGACGATGGCAAACCTCGTAAAGTTGGCGCACTTCCAAATTATGGATTCAGTTTCAAATGTGACCAACGGGCAGAGAAAAGAAGAGAGGTTTCTGTTCTGAACTTTTGATTCAGTATAGTTGTCCACAAACTTGTTTAAAAGTAATTATATTTCTTTAACATACGGTGCAGTTCTATGTTAAGCTTGAGGAAAAGACTCATGCGAAAGAAGAGGAGATTAACAACATGCAAGCCAAGTCCAAGGTTTGTCTTCTAAACCCTTCTTCTTTGTCATAGTATTCTCATCGACCTATTATTGTTAAAAGTTTAAAAAAAAAAACTCGTGGCTCGCTCACAGGAAACAGAAGAAGCTGAGCTTAGGAAGCTGAGGAAGAGCTTGAACTTCAAAGCCACACCCATGCCTAGCTTTTCTCAGCCGCCTAAAACAGAGTTAAAGAAGGTATTTACTTCTCCTCTCTTCTCAAAACCATAATCTCACTTTTTAATAAAGTACTAATTCTCATTGTTATTTAGATACCACCAACAAGACCCAAATCTCCAAAACTCGGACGGAAGAAGACTGATGCTGAAGAAACTCAAACCCCTCGCGTCAGTAGGCTGAGCCTAGATGAGAAAGCCTCAAGAGATCACCCAGCTGCTAAGGGAACTGCGGCAACGGTTGATCCCAAGAAGCAACCGTTGCGCAAGTCACTTCCAAGATTGCCATCTCAGAAAACAACTCTCCCTGATGGAAAACCAGCCGCCACAACCTCAGCAAAGGTGAAACCTGAAAGAAAGAAACTTGAAAAAGATGCAGAAACTCAAAGCCAGTCTTCAAATCCCAAAGAAGAGGAAGCACAAGTGACTGCATCACCCAATGCTGATGGAGAAAAGGACTCGCATGAGACTGTGTCTCCAAGGATGGATGAAGACAGAGTGGAGTCTGTTGAGGTAGCTGAAGCGGTTGCTGTTGAGCATAAAGAGCTCTGTGTTAATTAAGGAAGACAAGAGGAAAAGAAAGCATGTAATAGTTATATATATATATCTTCGACCAAAACTTGTTTGAGAAGAAATGGGTAAAAGAGTGAAAAGAATCATTGTGTTTGGTTCTAAAGGTTGTTGCTTTTTTATATATTTCTATGTTTGATGGTGTAATGTTTTTAATCTTTTATGTTGTATTTTGATGTCGAGATCTTTTTCTTTTTGATGTTTTGATTTCTAAAAAGTGAATATTCAGGAGATTTGCTGCGTATGCTCAGTGTATTCTTTTTTTCTCTCTCTTCTTTATCTTTGTTATTGCACCGTTTCTTTTGTTATAGTTGGATCATCAACATAGGAGTATAGATTTTGACAAAAATCTAATATACGTGAAGGTGTAGAAAGAAATTTTTTATAAACATTCTTGCATAAACAAAATATAATTTCTTGATATTTGTTCATATAAACACAAAAAGTTCATTTCCTTATTGCAAATTGCAACGATAAAAGTTCATTTCATGCATGCATCGACACAAAACACAAATGACTTGACTTGAGCGTGACGTCTCTAGCCACCCATTGATCAATAATTGATTTTATTTTTGACAACCAATAATTGATTCTATCCAGAGCTCATGACCAATCCCAATTCACACCTTTTTTAGCTCTAAGCCTATGGACACAAACCACTTTTATCTTCTTTGAAATATCACACTTCGTCACAATAATGCATCTTTGGAGTCTTGATACTTGGTTCGTCTCTTCCAACACGTAAGCATCAATCAATCTACCTCAATGTGCAAAAGATATTTTATGAATAAACCGGACTTCAAATTGTTATTATATATTACACCGGTTTAAAATCAGCACCAAGGGTCAGGACATAACTGACACAGATGGGTTATATGTAGAGAAACCATTCTCATATTTACTTTCTTCCTCCCCTTCTTCTTCCTCCTCTTCCTCTTCTTCAGTATCCCATAGAAACCGAGCATATGAGGCAAGAACATGACTGCCATAAACACCATTTATCAGTTATATTAGATTTATATTGATCATGATGAAGTAACGCATTATCTACTGACTACCGCACACCACATAAACATTGAAGATGCGCAGAGAAAGAAAAAAAGTCATATGAATGAGATGTCTGTCATTTTCAATAATGTGACCAATCAACTTCTTCAAAGGTTGGATATAGAGCGAATCAAATTTGATCCACAAAATCATTTACGTGAAATGTTATCTTACTATTCCCTTTCAACAATATCATTCCTATTAAAACAATCAATAAAGCTGCCCATAACAAATACTCAATGGCCCAATATCTCAGCAATCTACCAAAAATGGATTAAAAAACTTGTGAAGTTTGCATCTTGGATATACTTTAAGAAAAACCCAAATCCAAAGTTAGAGACTTTACTTGCATATATATCAGCAGGGTTCTAAGCAGATACTGAACTGTAACAAATATAGTTATGTTTCTACTCACCAGTCATCAGGAGAAGATTGAACAGCTTGATCAAAGTAAGACTGAGCACGAGCACCGTCTCCGTGATTCTTCCATATCAAGTCCCCATACATAGACAGCATCTCACCATCTCTCCCATCTTCAGATAACATCGCTCTCTCACAGTACTCCTCTGCTTTTCTCTCATCACCCTTCACCTGCACAATATTAATACACCAAAATTAGCAGATTTAAAACCAATCAAAATACTGAGAGAAATAATATTAATATTTTAATATAGAGAAATAATACAGACCAAGTCCAAGTGTTAATTAGACGACTCATTACACTATAGTTTAGCTTTTGTCTTTATCTTGTCTCTATATATACATACGGTGTTTGTATATGTATACCTCTTTGAGGAAACGAGCGTAGTTAGCGAGAAGAAGAGCATCTCCAGGATAACGTTGAATCATCTCTTCGTAGTAACCATCAACGCTTCCACCTCCACCTCCCCCTCCGCCGTCACCTCCGGCACCACCGTCTCCACCTCTACCGCCAAATCCACCGTTAGAACCTCCCTGGTGGAGCATTGATCTCTCCAAGACCTTAGAAGACGCCGCGTCGTCGTAGTAGATGCTTGACGCTTTGGTTCTGCTCTGAACCGCTCTCATCTCGTGGAGGTTTCCGTCTGAAGAAGCTCTGGGCATCGACTTACATCCTCGGAGAGAAGCAGAGACTGGACGAGCCGTCGTTGCAACGCGAGCTCCGTTTGTGCAACGAGGAGCTGGGGATTTTTGGGCGGCGCGTAGGTTAAGGTCCAGTGACGACGCGCTTCTCAGGATCATCTTTTAGTAATCTTCTTGTTTTTTTAGTGGAGTGTGTGTGAGAGAGATGAAAGATATTTATGAGACTGAAAATATCATGGAGTGAGTATACGTTCTTATCAGCCCCGCTATTTGTTATTACTTTCAAATTGACCCCAAAGTTTCAATATTTATTAATCACATCCATGAATTATTAATTAAGGCAAAATTGTGGAATTTGGTTAATCTAATTATTCTTGTCTAAAAAGGATAATTATTCTTGTCGGGAAGTATTTTAATGTAATTTGATTGGACGCAGAAGCACGTAAGTTAAGTGGATTAAGGAATTTGATTCTGCCTAAACAAATAGGCTTAAAGGCGAAATCCTTCGCATCTTTAGCCGGTTTCCACGGCCTTAATCAAATCAAGAACATGGACACAAGCGTTATTCTCTTTTTAAATTAATCGATGAGGAATTAAATAGCAGACGATGGATTTGGACAATTAGCAATGATGTTTTTTGATGTCCACATATTAGTCAACATATTAATTTGTTTGTTAATACCTATAACAAGCTGAAAACATTTACTAATGCATAAACCGTAATATCAAATCCAATTTACAAAAATAAATCGAACATAAACGAAACAAATGTAAAATATTTTACAAACATTTCCGACAAAATTAGACAAAAAAGAAACATTTCCGACAAGAGAAAGAAAATCGGTTAAAGAAAAAGCTTAAATAAACCCGTCGGTGAATTAAATTCCTTAATTGGTGCAGTTATACAGACTCCATGCAATGGGAGTGGACCCATCTGCACCAGATCATTCCACCCAATTCCACTAGAACAACAACAGCTAGCTAGCAGAAGGTATCGATTTGATTCCTCACTCACCACCTAAAAAGAAAAATTAAATTAAATTCCCCAAAATACCCTTTATAACGTTAACAACACCAAAAGGTCAAAACGTAGTCGTATCACCACCACCTTCATGTTCTCCACTCAGCTTGAGATGCGGTTGCCTTCAATTTTAAAAACCCACAGCTGAAGAAAAACGCCATTCTCTCTCTCTCACTCGAGCTTCCGTTTTCCGGCGGATCACAATCGGAATCTTAACCGTCGTTGTTGCGAAGCGATCTTACGATGTTTGACGGTATCTTAGGCCGCGGATTTGCTCCCAAGGGGTTTGTTTCTCTTCTCTCTCTCTGATTAACTCTTTTTAATGTGCGAATCGCGATTTGATTGTGTGATTTGTGATTCGGCAGGAAACCACTGATAAAACTGACTAAGAATCGGATCGATGTTCTTCGGAGGAAGAGGACTGCCACGATCAAGTTTCTCAAGGGAGATTTTGCTGATCTTATCTCTAATAGCCGTGACGTCAATGCTTATACCAGGGTAACGTTATCGTTCGTTAGAAGGATTGATTTAGGGGATTCAGATTTGGTTTTTTGATGATAAACGTTTGAGATATGCAGGCGGGAGGGCTTCTTGATGAACTAAGGCATCTCTGGAATCTTGATTTTGTTGAGAGCACTTGTGATTTCGTGTATAAGCAACTCTCCACCATGCAGAAGATGGAGTAAGGGCCAATGCCTTTTGCTTTGAGAATATTTTATGATTCTTGAGTTAGCTGTAACATAGTTATGAGTAGTTGAGAAATTTATTGTAGATTCTCTGGCATATCAACTTGTTAGGTTTTATATTGAAGAATCAAGATCAGGTTGTTTGGACTTTTGTTTATAAATATTGAATTGAATATATATAACGAAAGTCTTTTGGCGTTTTCCTACTCACATTGTTCTTGTTTGCTTAGTGATGTGGCTTAGTTAAACATTCTCAAAGATAGTTTAAGTACTTTGTTCTTGATGGAAACATGATTATATTTTGATTAGTTGATTTGCGTTTGTTTTTCCAGGGAATGTCCTGAAGATTGTCGTGAAGCTGTGTCGTCCTTAATGTTTGCAGCCGCTGGATTTTCTGAATTGCCTGAGCTGCGTGAACTGAGGCAGATGTTTCACGAGAAGTATGGAGATTCACTTAGTGTGTTTGTCAACCAAGAAGTAATTGTTTTTCTTTTCTAATGTATTATTTCTCAGTTAAAACTCATCTTCAAATCTTATACAGCATGTATGGTTAAGCACGTACTGTTTTTTTTTATAGCTTGTTGAGAATATGACATCAAAGCCATTTTCTTTGGAGAAGAAAGTGAAGTTGATGGAAGATGTTGCATCGGAGTATGCTATTCGTTGGGATTCTAAAGCTTTTGAGAAGAGGATCTTGAGGCAAAATGGTAGTTCAGTAAAGGTATGACGAATAGGGACAATAAACTGAAATATTTGGAACGTCACTGATTTATGATTTTTCTCATGGTCATGAACAGGATACCACTCACGAGAAGCATAAGTCTTTAGACGGAAGTGTGGCCTTGCCATCAGAAAGGAAAAAGGATGTTGCATCAGAGAGAAGAGATCCTTTCTTTCGACCGGATAATTATCAGAATGGTCTCAGAGAACATCAGCGTGGGCTAGCATCTAAAAATAAGTCAGATGATGTTCGTCACGCCTCCAGATCGGAAAGCAAGGACGATAAGGCAGAAAGGAACGAGTTCCATTTGCAACCGAATCACAAGTCTTCCAGAGGAAGACCTCAACCTATTTTTAACGAAGGTGACACTATAGTGATGAAGATCAAACGTGAGAATCTCGTTCAAGGGGTTGGACATCAAAATGGTGAAGCTGCTGCTGCGCCTAAGAAAACAGAGGTGACAGAGAAACACAAGCGTAGCAGCACCAAAACAGAAGATAAGTTAGTTCTTGGCTTTAAGCAAGAAAGTTTCTTCAAAGGCTACAAACATGAGAATGGTGAAGAGCATGCGCCTCAGAAAGTAGAAGATAACCTCTCAATGCCTCCAAAGCCAAGGTCGAAAAGAACACCATCTATAGATTCAGCCCGTAGACATCGCAGCGATCACGAGAGGAGAGAAAACACAGTTCCTGTGCGAGAGGGCACAGAAAAAGATTCATCTGCTGGTAACATCAAGGGTGGTGGAGATGGATATGATCCAGTAAGGAAGTTTGAGGAGCGGGAAGCGGAGAGAATGATGAAGTCCCTTCCCCCACCTCCGTATGTTAAACCGAGTGGTAAAGCAAAGATCGAAAAACCTGAAGCTTCAGCTTATCCAAAGGCTCGGTTTGATGGTGAAGAAGGAAACTGTCAAGACACTGATAAAAAGGTTTCTGAAGCAGGTCAGCATCAAGTGAATGACGTAGATGATCAATCTCTGAAGCGGCGATCTAGTAGAAGAAAACACATTATACAATCGAATGATGGTGATGATGATACAAGAAGCAGCAGAAGAAGGGAACACTCAAGGAAAGGCCTTCAAGTCTTAGTAGATGAAGATGAGAAGGACAGTGAGGAAAAGATGATGGATAAACTTCTTATGCATTACAGTAAAAAGCCTTCAAGTTATGAAGAATCTAAAAGCAGACGTTCACATCGTAGAAAAGCAGAAGGTGAAGAGATTCATCATCCCGCTCGGTCACTCAGTCTCCCCAGTGAACAATTTGCCGGACCATCTGAACCCGCAAAGACGTTTGCTCGTGCCGCCTCGTTTCAGCCAGAACGTAGTGAAGCTAAGCACGTTCACCCCAAGTTACCTGACTATGAGGATTTGGCTGCCAGATTTGCAGAGCTAAAAGGAAGGTAAATGTTTTGAGCAGTTTATGAGCTTAGAGAAACATAGTGTCTGTATGGAGATTACATATTCTATTACCCATTACTCACTTCTTACTATTACTTTACCATTGTTGGTCTGACACATTGTTATTGACCCCAAAGAGTTATTGATCATTTGTTTGCTATGTTGGGCTTCATTTAATAGTTTATAAACAAAATTGAAAGGATGTGTTTCTGTTTAGAAGAATGGAAGGCGGTTACAACACTAATTATTATTGAGTTATGTGTTTTCATCACTATTTAATCATAACTTTGAAATATAGGTTCAATTAATCTAAAACGACTTTATAACTAAAAACCAAAGATTAATATGTAAAGAGAAGTTTTATCTTAATATTTATCCTCTTCATTATTTAAAAATCTATAGTTAATAATAGTAGAGTTGTTGAAGCAAACTATATTAATTAATAACAATCTACAAATCGTTATATAGAAATTAATTAAGGCTTTCAGATAATGTTCTAATTTCTATATACAATCAGTTTTCCAAACTTTTAAGATCCCGAGCTAACTCTTGTTTTTTTTGTTATAAAGTTCGGAGTAAACTTATTCGTGTATAGTAATCTAGTTATCTTAAAATTTGTATATAATCTTTTGCTGTGTGCAGTCAAAAAAAAAAAAAAAAAAACTTTTGTTGTGCTAGCCTCTTAAATGATATCAGATTATACTGTGAACGTGGCATGTATCTTGACATTTTGACATTTTGACAAGTAATCAAAAATATCATAAGACTATCGAGTCTCAAGTTAACATATAAATATACACATATATTATCAACATAATACACTGTATTTCCAAGTTACAAAATTTTCCAAATGTTTGTTAACTTTAGTAAAAAAAAATATATTGTATTAACCTACACCACGCAAAAGACATTAAAAACATTGTTATATAATCTTATCTTCAAGACAATATTCAAATGGTGATACAATACCTTTTCTTTCCCATTGATTTCCTTTTATCATTTTCTCATTTTATTTAAACATATACATACAATTGTCCCATATTTTCTTTTACTATGAAGTGTTTGAAAACATTATTCTCAATGATTATACTTGTATCGTGTCATCTGGAATACGGAGATGGCCGGAGGATTCTAAGGATCAAAGATTTCATAACTGATACTAACCATAAAAACGTTGACTATTCACAAGTAATTGATCTCTTATAACTATTGATCTGTAGTTAGATTCTTGTCAAAAGAACAAACGTAATATGTTAAATTTATCATTTTAAAAAAAGGTATTTCAAAAAGCATGGAAAGGGTTATGCGAAGGTGAAGGTGAAGGAACTGGCGGGTCATCGCTAGTGATAAATGAGAATGAAAAATACACTATACAACCACAACTGTTTGAAGGTCCATGCGTATCTTCTTACATTCATATTCAGGTACTCTGAACACGTTATAAATCCAACTGACTTATATGAAGATCCACATACCACATGCAAAAATTGTTATCCATTCACACATATACACATGTATTACATGATTCACATATTCACATACATGTATAATTTATTTTTCTGGGGTAAGATCGATGGGAAAATAGAAGCGCCGAAGAGACCAAAACAGTGGGGAAACAAACGAACTGAGAGTTGGTTAATGTTCAAGAACGTGGAGAGTCTCTTCATCAACGGCTCAGGTGTCCTTGACCCCCATGGAGAAAATTGGTGGCGATCTGTTCGTCACTCTAAACGACCCAGAGTAAGTCACCTTTCCACCATATTCCTTTTCACTCTCTATATATAACAATGTAGTAAATTTTATTGTAATATACATTATTCTGTTGTGTGTTGCATGTGCAGACACTTAGCTTTAAGCAATGCACCGACATAATATATAATGGGCTAACTCAATACAATAGTCCAAAGAATCACATTTCAGTCTATGGTTGCACCAATGCAACTTTATCAAATCTTACTTTGCTAGCACCCGAGAAGAGTCCAAACACTGACGGCATTGGTATTTCTCTTTCACACAATATTCGTATCTTAGACTCGTCTATCCAAACTGGTACTCTTTAATTCTTCTTTTTATTTGAATTTGAAAATGAGTTTTGTTTACATTACATGGACTGGATTTGAGAAAATGTATGATAAACTCCTTCTTTATGTGTCGTTATATTTCCTACATACATATTAGGTGATGATTGTATTGCAATTACTGGTGGGCGTGGTGGTTCTTCCGACATCAACATTACTCGTGTGGCATGTGGTCCAGGTCATGGTATCAGGTTTGTAGACATAACAGCACAAAGAGATTCAAATTCATCCATATTTGACTTAAGTTTCATGAAAATTATTTTAAACATTAACTTGTTTATCATGTCTTAAAAATTCAAAATAAAATGAAGCATTGGAAGTTTGGGGAAAGGTGATATAGATGACACTGTTGAGAACGTGATCGTAAGAAGCTGCAGCTTTTGGGGAACTCAAAATGGGGCAAGAATCAAGACTTGGCATGTAAATTTTTTTGCAACCAAAATATTATATTCTTCTGAAGAATATATAAAGATATTGAACCTTACATATTTTAGGGAGGAAAAGGGTTAGCCAAGAATATATTATTTGAAAATATTACGGTAACAAATACTAAATACCCCATAATCATCGATCAACATTACTCTAATGGTGGCACTGGTCATGTCAAGGTAATATTCAAAATATATTAATTTTTACTAGAATACTGTATACAAATCACATATAAACCTATATACTATAAGCTAATTTTTTTTTGCATCTAGTCCTGCAAACTAGACATCTTAAATGGATGATAAATCAAATTCGATGAAATATTGTTACTGTACTAACCAATTGGTAATAAAACCATATGACTAAATTACAATATGCTTCACCTTTGGTATCTTACGATCACGACATAAGTCTGCAAATCTTTTATTTTTTTGCTAAAACATAAGTGTGCAAATCTTACAATAGTTTTCCTTTAGGTATGAGTTTTACGTTCAATTCATATTTTTTATTGAACGCATATATATGTTTTATGAATATTGTAGGGGAATGCGGTGAAAGTAAGCGACGTAACATTCAGATATATTGAAGGGACTTCAGCAAGTAAAATTGCAATAAAGCTAGACTGCGATGAAAATCAAGGGTGTCATAACATCGTGATGGAACATATCAAACTCACATCTGCAAAGCCGGGGAAGAAACTCTCTGCATATTGTAAATTTGCAGATGTGAAAGCTTCATTCGTTAACATCCATATAAAC
Source organism: Brassica rapa (assembly GCF_000309985.2). Taxonomy (NCBI): domain Eukaryota; kingdom Viridiplantae; phylum Streptophyta; class Magnoliopsida; order Brassicales; family Brassicaceae; genus Brassica; species Brassica rapa. The sequence goes on along the minus strand of NC_024795.2, from coordinate 2,750,159 downwards.
TGTGGTTTATATCCTTAACTTTTGCCGTTGTTTCCTCCTCTTCCAAAAATTATTTAGGAACATATACAAAGGATATTTTTTAACTAAAAGCAATTAGTTAATTATTTGGATAGAATCTACTAATAATAGCAATCTCAATTAATTATATACAAATTTATATTTTTCATCTAAGAAAATATAGATATCAAAAAAGTATTTTATTACTTCAAAAGTATATTTTATGTCATTTAAAAATATTTTTTAAATGTAATATTACTATTTTCATTTTTCAATTCGTTTTTTTAAGTTTGTAAAAGATTTCCTTTTTTATTATATGTAAATGTTTTTTGGAAAATTTTAAAAAGGAAACTATATATAAAAATAAATAATAGTATTTTAAATGTAATATTTTAAATTCATTAAGAGTATCAGTGTAATCAATCATCGTGAGAGTTAACGTGAAAACGACACATAAGAAACTGACTTCTCAAATAATATTATAGAGATAGCATGTTCAAAGTATTGTATAGTCACACAATTAATTTTTGGAGTTATTATGTACAGTATATGCAATCCAATTCCTCTTTTAAATCTATTTTTCCAATAAATTATTCTTAACAAAATAATAAAAGGAAATGTTTTTGTTTATTTACTTTTTTATTTGTGAAAAAAAAAGACAATGACCATATATATATATATATAAAGGATATATGGTCATCACCTATGTTTACACAGAGAAAAAAAATTAAGAGACAATGATGACGATGTTGCCAGATAATTTAGTAGAGGAGATACTAAGTCGTGTTCCGGCCACATGTCTGAAACGTTTACGATCAACATGCAAACTATGGAACGGTATATTCAACGATAGGAGATTCGCAAAAAATCACTTTGATAAAGCCCCAAAGCAATATATGGTTCTCAAGCTAACGGAGGAATATAGGCTTTGCTCATTCCGTGGTGAGCTTGGACTAATAGATCCGCTTTGTTCAGCTCAATTCAGGATATCTCATGCCTTTCACTGCGATGGCTTGTTGTTATGCACCAGCGAAAGCTACAATAGAATCGTGGTTTGGAACCCGTGTACTGGTCAAACCAAGTGGATCACCGATCCCACCGATCGTGTCATGTATTGGGTAACTTATACTCTTCGAAGGTGCTACCAAGAAAATAATTATAGCTATAAATTATTGAGACACGTGCCTTGTTACGAGAAGCTAATATTTGAAATCTGTGAGATCAACTCCGATTTATGCTGGAGGATTCCTCATGATGTCACTCCAGACTGCCTATTACAGGTTCCTCATTACAGCGTGTATTTGAAAGGAAAGACCTACTGGTGTGCTTCGGATTCAAAAGAGTTTGATGCGTGCATGCATTTACTGAGCTTTGATTATACAACAGAGAGATTTGGACGACTGTGCCTTCCTGGCCCGTATTGTAGACTCCATACTGTGTCTCTATCGGTTGTTAGAGAAGAGAAGCTTTCAGTATTATTACGACCCCATGATAGACTTGGAAACGAGATAGAGATATGGATAAGCAGTTCTATTGATGATTCCAAAGCTGTGTCGTGGAGCAAGATCTTCGCTTTGGATGATCCTCGTCTTGGCTATTGCACCCGGACAAGTTTCTTGGTGGATGATGAGAAGAAAATCGCTACATGTCGTGAAAGGTGGATACGTAGCCCTGACAATACCAAGGCCAAGCCCTACTACGTCTTGCAATACATTGTTGGGGAGGATAATGAAGTCACGCTACTGGATTTTGGAGCATCTTCTCATTTGCATTCGCAACTTTTGTTTAATTATGTACCAAGTCTGGTTCATATCCAGTGACACCTAGAGGGCAAAAAGAAACATTATTATTTCCAGCTACTTACAAATATTCCAGTGCCTAAGACTTTTATTTGTTCAAATTTTACGATTTTTTTATAAATAAAAATGTTTTACGCATTCGTAGATTACTTCAAAATACTCGATTCTACTACAGGCAGACTGCTTCGAAACGTTTTACTACAAACTATTATATAGTTAGCCTTCTCAGTGGTTAATCATTTAAATCATTTTACATCCTATAGTATTTAAAAGAGAAGGCTAGTTATTTGAATAGCAGGTTACATATAATATATTTAATAAAATTATATTGTATATGGGATTGGCTTAAGTTTATGAATTATCATGAGTATCTCTTATCAGCTCAAAGACAAAGAATAATAAAGACTTTAGGTTAGAACCAACTGTCATCATCAGCTCTTAACAACGCCATACTTTTAAAAATTAAGTTGCCACCCTCCAATTCTTTTATCAATAACTTATGTTTTGTCAATCAACCTAACCTAACAGTCTGAAGACCAGTAGTTAATGTTAGGCAAGACTAGAAACATCAATGTGAATAATACAATATTTAATGTAAATATTGATAAAGGTAAATGTTGAAGTAGACAATGGATCCCGATCAAATTCAGAAAAATAACATAGTAATAGTCTTATTGATAAACAGTATACTAAGGTGTCGTAAAATGGAAATTTGAAGGAAATATTGACTAGTATGAATCATTTAAATACATTTTTACAGGTACAAGAACATTGCCTATCAATAACTGTAACTTTAGTCATACTAAAAATATCCCACATCACATCCACATAAAATGTTATAGTATGTAATTAAAATAAAACATTGAAATTAATAAAATAATTTTTAAATAAGCAAACATATTTAAGGATGTAATCTAAACATAAATTAAAAATTAATTAAATTTGGTAAAAGTGAATAACAAACACTATTATACATTTAAAAAAATCAAAAATAATAGCGAGGGAGAATTTTTAATGGGCCCCAGATCTAAGCCCATTAGTCAATTAAAAAAAAAGTAACATTAAAGCCACGTAGCGTAGCCCAGTCATGCCAACCCTCTCTCTCTCTCTACATTAACACCACACCAAAAAGTCTCCTCTCCACTCCCCCCCCCCCCCCCTTTATCCTGCACCCTCGACACTATCCTACGCACCTCCTCCTCCGTCGAAAAAGCCACCACCACCACCATGGGAAAAGGCGGCGCCCTAAGCGATGGAGTCATCAAGAAGATCATCCTCTCCTACACCTACGTCGCGATCTGGATCTTCCTCAGCTTCACCGTCATCGTCTACAACAAGTACATCCTCGACAAGAAGATGTACAACTGGCCTTTCCCCATCACTCTCACCATGATCCACATGGCCTTCTGCTCCTCCCTCGCCGTCCTCCTCATCAAGGTCTTCAAGGTCGTCGAGCCGGTGTCAATGTCCCGCGAGACTTACCTCAGATCCGTCGTCCCGATCGGGGCCTTGTACTCGCTCTCCCTCTGGCTATCGAACTCCGCCTACATCTACCTCTCCGTCTCCTTCATCCAGATGCTCAAAGCCCTCATGCCTGTCGCCGTTTACTCGATCGGCGTCCTCTTGAAGAAGGAGTCGTTCAGATCTGAGACGATGACGAACATGCTCTCGATCTCGTTCGGAGTCGCGATCGCTGCCTACGGAGAGGCCAAGTTCGATACCTGGGGAGTGATGCTTCAGCTTGGAGCCGTGGCCTTCGAGGCGACGAGGCTTGTTTTGATTCAGATCTTGCTAACCTCTAAAGGAATCAATCTCAATCCGATTACGTCTTTGTATTACGTGGCGCCTTGTTGTTTGGGGTTTTTGTTTTTCCCTTGGATCTTCGTTGAGTTGCCGATTCTTAGGGAGACGTCGAGCTTTCATTTCGATTTCGTTGTGTTTGGGACGAACTCTGTGTGTGCCTTTGCGTTGAATCTTGCTGTGTTTCTGTTGGTTGGGAAAACGTCGGCGTTGACTATGAATGTGGCTGGTGTGGTGAAGGATTGGTTGCTGATTGCGTTTTCGTGGTCTGTGATTAAGGATACGGTTACGCCGTTGAATCTGTTTGGGTACGGGCTCGCGTTTTTGGGGGTGGCGTATTACAATCATTGTAAGTTGCAGGCGTTGAAGGCTAAGGAGGCGCAGAAGAAGGTTCAGCAAGGTGGGGATGAGGAAGCTGCTGGGAAGCTTTTGGAGGTTAGGGAGAGTGAAGGTGGTGGTAAGCGTGATGATGCTGAAGACTGATGATCATTGGTTTGTGGATCTGATGGATGTGTGGAATGTTTCAGAGGAATAAGAGCTGAAGGGTGGTTTGTTAGGATGATTTTGGTAGCTTTGGAGGGGAGTTTTTCAGCAGGGTTTTTGCGCATCTTTCGGGTTCTCACTACTTTTGCTTAATCATCTCTGTTCTTTGAGTTTTTTTAGTTGCTATGTTATTTACCTAAGTTATGGTTTAATTACTATTGGATGCTACAATGTCTTACAGTATTATCACACGAACCTTTGTGTTCTATGGATCTCTTTGTTATTTTCTTTTCTTGCTTCTTTATGAGTCTGTTGGTGACAGTTGTTTTAAGTAGTTTACTTTATAATTCAAGTTTGGTTCTTTGTTTATTGTGAGCTTGGTGGTGTTGAACATGAATCTGACCCGTTTGTGTCAGAAGAAGGCATGTTAAAAGTTACAGAACGTATTAAAAAGCTCAACCTGAAATTTGAGATAAAGGAACATAATGTTGGAAAGATCAAAAATGCATCAAGGATAAGTTAGTTTAACCTAAATTTTCTCTAATATTCTACTTAATACTACTTCACATGATGACTGATCAACAAAAGTAAAAGCATTCAGATGCTGGTTTAATAAAGCGTCTCGTTGTTAGGTACATTACAGACAACAATCACATGCTCTTTTTATTACACTTCCCTCCATCGAGCACAAGTAAACCGACCATTGTATCACCACCAATACGTAGGAACTACACAAGAAGTACACAAAGGCTTTGGGTTTAAGCATAAGAAACAAAGCCTATCAAATAAGCAACCTGTAAATGCGGATCTAATTGTTTCCACGCAATCTTTTTCCTGAAAGTTGATTGAAATGTGTCTATGGGCTCTTCTTTTGAGAGAGTATTATTGAGCATATAACTTGATTGAAAATTTACTTAACTAGTCTCTCTATAACATGTGTTGTAATTTTCTTCTTTTCGTATTTAAAAATCATAGTTTCCCAAATACATACAATTTATTTTCTTTCAAATTCAGCTCGATGGAGTTTTGGTTTAGGGCAAATCTTCAAAATAGCACATTTCTAAATTTATATCACAAAAATAGCACTCAAAAACTAAAATGACCAAAATAGCATTTTATCTTTTGAAAAATTTAAATTTTTTATTTTTTAAAATTTGAAATCTTATCCCCAAAACCTCACTTCTCAACTCTAAACCCTAAAACCTAAACTCTAAACCCTAAACACTAAATTCAAAATCCTAAACCCCACCCCTTGAGTGTTATTTTTGTGACTTTTGGCCTTGAATATTAGTTTGTGAACAAAAACTTGATTTAGTGCTATTTTGGTCTTTTTCTCTTCGGGGTTTATGCTTGTTCATATTCCCCAAAAACAAAACGATAACACTTTCTCTACGGCTCTACATTTCAATGTCGGCAAATATTGCGTGGTGTTGCATTCCAGTTTCTAAGTATACTATAATATCATAATGAGTTAAAAAGAAAAATGAAAATAAAATGCAAGAAAAGAATAAAATGAATAAAAAAAAACTAATCGGCGTCTACGTCCCACCCAAGCCCACTGACTCCACCCACCTACCAACCCCAAAAAGGGCAAAAAAAAAACCCAGACTACTTAAAACCCTAAGCTCAAACGAAAGAGACGACGACGACGACCCTTTTGACTCTGAGAGAGAGAGACATAACATACTCTCTCTCGTCCTCTTCACACCATTCGGAAATTTCATTCCTTTTATTTTCTTTTTGGGGCCGTTAAAGCTCATCACTTTCAGACAGCCTCTGTCAGCTCTGTATCGTGAAAGAAAAAAGATCTTTCCTTTTTACTTAAACCGCATCGAAAGCTTCTTATTGTGTTTGGGAAGCTATGGTGAAAACCGGAATCCAGCTGTTCGACGATTCAAGGAACGGTCTTTTCTCCGTTTCCGATTTGGGATGTGACCGGAGCTTAACCGGCGTTAACCACCACCACCATACAATTGGTGCCCTATTCGCTAGCGTCAATCAAACTAATCCATTCGGTTCTGGATCCATCCCTTCCAACGCCTCCTTATCTGCACAGCTCAATGGGAAAGTGGAAGAGTGGGAGGAACTAGTTAACGGCGAGAAGAAGAAGAAGAATGGTGGTGGGATGAAGTTGAAGATAAAGATCGGTAACCCTTCCTTGCGTCGGCTGATAAGCGGAGCCGTGGCTGGAGCCGTGTCGAGAACCGTGGTTGCGCCGTTGGAGACGATCAGGACGCATCTGATGGTGGGAAGTGGAGGGAACTCGTCCGCGGAAGTGTTCGGTGATATCATGAAGCATGAAGGTTGGACTGGTCTCTTTAGGGGTAATTTGGTCAATGTCATTCGTGTTGCACCTGCTCGTGCCGTTGAGGTACACACAATGAATCCCACCAAGTATTGACTAAAAAGTTTCTGACTTTACTTAATAATAATATCTCTCGTTGACTTTGTATCTGTGACAAGTCTTGTGTTGTGTTGTGTTGGTTGACACTGTCTTATGCCAAAAATGATGAGCCTTTGGTTCTCTTTTTTTTTTGTATGTGTAGCTTTTTGTATTCGAGACAGTGAACAAGAAACTGTCACCAGAACATGGTGAGCAATCAAAGATCCCAATCCCAGCTTCATTACTTGCTGGTGCTTGTGCTGGAGTTAGTCAAACCCTCTTGACATACCCTCTCGAGCTAGTTAAGACTCGTCTTACCATTCAGGTTTGGCTCCTCTCGCTTCTTAAACAAAATTTAACAAATTATAGTTCCATAATTAGGTAATTCTCACTCCCTTAGCTGAAGGATTTGAGGTCTCAGACAGTCAGATATTGTGATAATGGGTTTGGTCTGATACAGTTTTAGTTACTGCTCGTTAATCAGTCTTTAAAATTAATGGCAGAGAGGTGTTTACAAGGGGATTTTCGACGCATTTGTGAAAATCATACGCGAGGAAGGACCCACAGAACTCTACAGGGGTCTTGCTCCTAGTCTTATTGGAGTTGTTCCGTATGCAGCCACCAACTACTTTGCATACGACTCTCTAAGGAAAGCATACCGGAGTTTTTCAAAGCAAGAGAAGATTGGAAACATTGAGACTCTTCTGATAGGTTCTTTAGCTGGTGCGCTATCTAGCACCGCGACTTTCCCTCTGGAGGTGGCTCGGAAGCATATGCAGGTGGGAGCGGTTAGCGGGAGAGTTGTGTACAAGAACATGTTGGATGCTCTGGTGAGCATACTTGAGCATGAAGGTATTCTCGGTTGGTACAAAGGGCTTGGACCTAGTTGCTTGAAGCTGGTTCCTGCTGCTGGAATCTCGTTCATGTGTTATGAAGCTTGCAAGAAGATACTGGTCGAGAACAACAACCAAGAAGCCTGAGTTTTGGAGTTGTATGGACTCTCATGGCGATTTTTAGAGGTTTTATCAGAGCAACACAGTGGGTATATTAGGATTCATAGTTCTAAATTTATCATACCACTTGAGATTCCAAAAGATTTTCATTTTTCCATTATGTTGTGGATTCTGATTTTGATTCAAATAAGCTTATATTGAGGTTACACAATCTTTTCTTTTCTTTTTTTGTTGTATACAACAACTAAGCTTTAATATTACAGAAGTGTAACTCTTAAGTCTTAAAAAGGTGAAGCAAAGTAAATATATAAGAAAAAAAAAGAATTAAAGATTATCTTTTGTAGACTTATGTATCATTTGGTTTACACATCTTCTCCACTGGAAAAACTATAACATACCAAAATAATTAAGATCATCACAACAATGACAGCCACCAACAGTTTCATAACTCTCTTGCTACACAGAGAAAGCTAACACTGCATCACCATAACCGCTCGGTTTCACCATAATATGCACACAAAATGTATATAAAAATAGGGTCTAAAAGACACCACCAGGGACGGCATTGGGGTTGGCAGCTGGAGTGACAGAGACAAATGGATTGATCCTGACCCAAAGCAACGAAAAGATGGAGGCGAGAAGAACAGACCAAACAATGACGATGGTTGGTGTTCTGTTCTGTCTTCCAAGCAGACCTTTCAAGAACGGGTAGAGATGGGCAATGACCCACAAGGCGAAGAAAAGCTTCCCAAAGAGCGGACCCCATGACTGGTACCCGCTGTTAATAGCGTAAGAGACACCAGCCACAATGCCTATCATGTTCACAACTAGGACCGTGGTTGGTGGAATGAGAAGAGCTGTCCATTTGAAGATGTAAAGCTCTGCGAAGTCCCCATCTTCGTCTGAGGCTTTTGATGTGACGGTGAAGTTAGTGTCGATGCCCGCAAGTACCTTGAGTAGACCTTGGAAGACTGCAAAAAGATGAGCAGATGTGCCTCCAATGACCCAGAACTGCTCGTTTCTCCACCAGTCCTCAATGCTCACACCGCTCCATCTCAGCTCCAGGATTCCAGTCACAGCAATGGAGATGAAGAGAAGAATGAACCAAATACTCGCGTAGTTGCTTATCTGCAACAATGTTGTTATAGCTTTTAGAAACCAGATGATGAAGATTACAATTCGAAAAAGGTAAACAAGAGTGTGGTTCTGTTTTACGAACCTCAGGTATGATGAACTTGTCAGTGATGAGGCAAAAAGCTGGAAGAATACAATAGGCGATGAGAGGGAGAGCTGTAATAGGGTAGACAATGGTGTTGATGTAAGCGAGCCTCTCCAAGAGTCTCAACCTTCCTGTATAGCCATACCAGATAGGGCAATGTCTACTCAGAAGAATCTCGATAGATCCCAACGCCCACCGAAGAACTTGGTTCAAACGATCAGAAAGATTGATTGGTGCAGATCCCTTGAACGCAGGTCGTGGAGGATTGCAGTAGATAGACATCCAACCACGAGCATGCATCTTGAACCCAGTAAGAATATCTTCTGTCACAGAACCATAGATCCAACCAATCTAGCAAAAAAAAAAAAGATGTCATCAGAGAGGTGACAAAGACAACAGAAGAGCCTGTGGCTGCATTTGAATACTTACCTCTTTTCCCCACTCAGTCTTGTCCTCGTAACCACAGCTTATAACATGAATAGCCTCCTTGAGAAGAGTAGCTGGGTTGGTCGTTGGTGGAATGCCACCTTGTTCCATAAACGTGGCAGCAATAAACACTGGCGACTGACCAAAACGCTTCTCCACACTCTTCTGGGACATTAGAATAGATCTATCATCATCATATCCTGCATAAACAAGACTAGTTAAGTTTATATCATCACATGAATACTTGTTTCACTATAAGCTCAATCAAACCTTCGAAACCCTCATCGATGTCATCCATGTTGAAAAGTGGAGCATTGGAATCACTTCTGCTGATGCCTCTCCTTTTTTGATCATAGCTATACTTCTTACTGTTCTTTCCTTTCTTCCTTGAGCCGCAGCAGCTCTTGACAATGATGTTTGGTTGTAAATCTTCCTCTGTCAAGACAGGATCATATCCATATAGAGCTTGCCTGTTGAAACAACATCCAGTACCCACATATACTGGACCTTGGATACCATCTAACCCCTTCAAGTTAATCTGCCCAAAGTAACAAACATCTAAGTCAGGCAACTACCAGAAACGAGTAAATCCAACAAATATATGAACAAACAGAAAACAAAAGACTGTGTGCGAATGGGGGAGTGAAGCTTACATCGAAGAAGACAATATTCCTGTTGGCATATCGATCGTGCAAATCAATACCATCGAAACGCTGTGGGAACTGGACATAGCAGCACTTCTTTCCGTAAGCAGGGTCCATCAAGAAACACATGGCTTCTTTAATAGCCTTGCTGTTGTTGAAGTAATGATCACAGTCCACGTTCAAAAGATATGCTCCATTGGTAAGAACAGCAGAAACACGGATCTGTCAAAGTAAAGAGAAGCTAAATCAGGAGAGAACAAAAAGAATATGAAGCAACGGCTGTACAAGGCACTGAATAAGAGAGAAAAATAGAGGACACAGTAGGATTTAGAAAGATGACAAACCAAGGCATTCATAGCTCCAGCCTTTTTGTGATGCTGGAATCCAGGCCGCTTTTCACGAGAAACATAGATGAGTCTAGGCAGCTCATTTCCATCGGTATCTAGACCTCCGCTGTGGCCTAAGAACACCTGAAATTGAAACAAAAAGATGCAGCATAAATAAACATGTCCTGAAATCGTTGCCTTCCATTACTCTCGCCGTAAAGAATTGTTTTACTGTACCTGTATCATTCCAGGATGATCTCTGGTGTTGTTACCAGGCCAGGGAGTACCATCCTGCATCGTCCAGCCTTCTTCAGGGATTTTCTGTGCTTTAGCAACAAGTGCATTGATCCTCACCTTAAACTCCTCATACTCTCTCTGTCATCACAAACCAACACAAAATATTTTTTAGTCAATCAATCTCTAGTCTCTATAATGGATGAGAGAAGCAGATGGATTATCAAGTGGACCTTCATAGCTCGTCGCTCTTTAACAAAAGAAGGCTGGATCTTGTCCTTCAGGTAATCTATCTTCTGCTGAAAATAGAATTCAGGAGCCCTGGGTTCAATGCTGAATTTCTTGCAAAAAGGCACCCATTTCTTTGCGAACTCGGCAGTTTCAGAAAGAGATTCGAAGGTAAGCATCGCTGCACCATCATCTGAAACATAACAGGCTACTTTATCTACCGGGTAGTCCACGGCAAGAATCGAGAGAACTGTGTTTGCCGTTACAAGAGGTGGCTCTTTCAGTGGGTCCACCGTACTAACAAACACATCAACAGGAGTAAGCTGAGATGGTTCACCCTCTCGATCATATCTACAATAGGAAAACCATAATCAAACCATTAAATAATTAAAACTGTGTAAGATGGTATCAAATTAGCACACTAAGACATTAGATACGAGTGGGATGCATAGACTAGAGACCAACCTTATAGCGAGACGGTCAAGATAAGTCTCTCTGTTGATGGGGTACCATTTGGGAAACTGATCAAGAAGCCAAGAGAATGCAAACCAGATCTCACAAATAACTGAAGTCAACCACAGTGGATATGCATCTTTCACAGGGTGAGTCGTACGGTATTGCAAGAAGAATCCCAAGATGATAAGCCGGAGAATAATCACAACCCGATAAGGTGTGAGATGAGAAGGCGGGATAGGCACAATACGGCTCATAGGAAGTCGCGAGTCATCAGCCCTGTAAGCACAAGATCCATAATTGAATGGAAGGAAACAAAAAAAAAAGCACACTCAAATTTGAATATGAGTTGGAAAGTTGTAACTTACATTTGGAGTTCTTCGCCATTGGAGCCAGTCCCTTCAATCTCTCCTCCTTTCCCTTCATGATATTTGCCAGTCATCTGTAACATGTTCTTCTCCTGTTTCAGCTTCCAGCCTTCAACCCTTTCTTTCCAGTCAACGTTTCCAAGCCCGTAAGAGTTCAAGTCTTTTGACGGGTCCACGATCCTTACAGGGACTGCAATTTTTAGCAAGAGCTATCAGTTATAGAAGAAGAAAAAAACTACAAAAATGAATATGAATCACATCTAATAATGTGAATACCAGGTTGGCGTGGGTCAATATATGGAGATGAAATGGCATTCCTGTCACCAGGCCCCAAAGGTCCTGATGTAGTTCGCACAGATTGTGTATCAGGCGTCCGAATCTCTCCAGAAACCTGTTTGTATAAGAAAAAAAAGGTCAAGGATCTATTGAAAACAGACACAACTAACAACATAAACTATTTATTGATGTTAAGGTTATTCACAATGTAGCATTGATGTGAAATTCTTGAGCAGTGCAAATAGTCTAAAGCGAAAATGTAGGTCGTTACCCCATGTCCATGGGTGAGAAGAGGAATTGGCTGAGAATCATGTCTAGAGGAAGAGGAAAACTCTTCACGGCGTCTCGGCTTGTTAGCTCCTCCCTGGGCGTAGCTGAACTCATTCTCGATATCATCAACATCATCCTCATCCTCATCTCCTTCAACACGAGGACTCCCTGCAACATTCCAAAACAAAAAAAGTTGTTAAGCACATACAGCAGCAAAGACTAAATACAGAAAGAAAGAGATAACTGACCCCTGAGCCGTCTGTATCTAGTCTTGCAGTGAGGGCAACACTGAGTTCCATCTTTCCTCTCGTACTCATAGCAAGGACGACACACAGGGAAGGCACATTCATTGCAAGCCACAAAGAGATCTCCAGTTTCGGTGAGACCAGCGTGGTCACCACAGATCTGACATATCTCACGGTCCATATTCTTCAAAGGTTTGGACTGCAGTTTCATCAACGTTGCACCATTGTTAGTATATTAATTAAAAGAAACTAAATGTAATGCATATAAATACACAAATAATTAACAAGAACCATCTACAAAAACAATGAAGATGTGTCCCATGCAGGGATCTAACGAGATCTAACTGATAAAAGAAGCTGAACAGTTAGATCCTTAGATCAATAATCAAACTCCACCGACAGCTTCCGTAATAAGAAAAAAAATGAGTTTTTTTTTAAATTGATAGATCTGGTAAATGATCACTAATGACAGCAACTGAAGTCTTGAAGCAGAAAAGTTACTATTTTTAGAAACTTGAGATATAGACTAACCAACTACACACTAACAGAAGTGAAAGATCTGAATATGAGTTTCCATAATCCAACATTGAATGAGCTTTAGAACAGAAAAAGAAAAAGAAAAATCTAGATGAGATCTAAAATGACGAACCCCGCCGTCAGATTCGTGACGGATACGAACGAGCTCGTTTCTCCGGTAAGATCCAGCAACCAAGCCGGAACTGGCCTCCATCGCTGATGAGTGAAGAAGTCAACGAGCCACCGACAAACACACAGAGACAGAGAGATTTGTAATTTCAATTCTTTGGCCGATTCAATACGGCATCTCGAGAACCTCTCTCTCGAACTCAAAAGAAGATGTTCACACTAACACACTCTCTCTCTCTCTCTGTATCTCTTTGTCTGATTTGAGTTTTAACAAATCTGCTTTTGCCTATTTAATCGCTGTGTCTGTGTGTTCCGTTCCTTTTTAATTTTTTTCTTATTTTAATAATAATGACAAGTGGAGTGGATATTATTTCACCGGAAGTGGTGACGGCAGCCTCTTCATCTCCTATTCTTTGGCTCGGCTCATATATCGGCTTGGCTTATGCATCTTGGTGTTTTTCTATAAGCTGAGCCGTTGGCTTCTTCACTAGACGCGCCAGCTGCTAGTCAGTGACGTGGCCGAAATTGTAAGAAAGAGACAGGACAAAACAAATTATCATAATTGATTTTATTAGAAAAATAGAAGCCACGTTTGTTCACTGGTAACAGCCTGTTTTCTCTTATTCGCCATCATCTGTCGGTGGACAAAAAATTATATTGTGATTAATTAAGGTTCAAATTGTTAAATTTAAAAGTTACGGTCGAAAAACCAAATAAAAAATAAAATTGTCGGTTGACCCAAAATAAATAAAATTGTCGGCTGGAGGGTAAAACACATCCAAAAGACGTAGCAGACACGCCAACAAGACAATGCATATGTTTTACAAAAGTAACTGCTTCTTACTCTTCTTCACCTTCCTCTTCTGAGTAATAGAACAAAAGGATATGTGGGTTTTGTTTAATCATAGGCAACTAATCTCTTTTTCCCGCCTGAGCTATTACCGGAGGATGACGAACTCGATTTAGATGGTGATCTTGCTTTCCCTGTCCCAATGGGAGATTTTGAATATGATCTTGATCTTGATCCTGATGGACTTGGGCTGCGGCTAGCAGGAGATGGTGACCTTCTCTTCCTATACGGTGAACGGCTACGGATAGGGCTGCGGCTTGCAGGAGATGGTGACCTTCTCTTCTTCCTATACGGTGAACGGCTACGAATAGGGCTGCGGCTGTAACGCCGGCGATGACGTGGACCAGAAGATACAGAGCGGCTTCTTCTTCTTCTTAACCTGAGATTAGTTTCAAGTTGTTAAATCACAACAGCCAATTTTATTTGGAAAACCAAACTCGCTTATCTACTAAAAGAGGCTTTTAGATGTGAAATGGACTAAAGAGAATAAATGTAAATACCTTGGAGGTGTTCTTGCTCTTAATGGACTTCTGAACCGTCTTGGAGAGTACCTTCTGTGACTTCGAAATCTACAGATGAATACATTATCAAGAAAATGGTCAGCAGCAATGAGAGAATGTAATAGAAACGAGAGTGGGTGAGTGAGCTATTCACCTGTCACGGTCACTCCTATCACTTAAGCGATAAGGAGAACGATCAGGAGTTGGAGAGGCTCTGAATCTACGAGCGTAAGAGTATCTCTGGCTAAATCCTCTTCCTCTCCTGATGCGTCCATCAGGAGAAGCGCTTCTTGACAAACTTCTTCTACGGCCAAAAGGACTTCTTCTCCTCGCCTGAATTGGACTTCTACTGATTCTTCTTCTTCTTTCTCCTCCAACAGGACTCCTGCTGATACTTCTCCTGGATGATCGAATCGGACTTCTGCTCACACTCTTCCTAGATGATCGGACTGGACTCCTGCTCACTGATCTCCTAGGTGATCTTATAGGACTCCTGCTCACACTCTTCATATATGATCGGACTGGACTCCTGCTTACTGATCTCCTAGGTGATATAGAGGGACTCCTGCTCAGGCTTCTTCTAGAAGACCGAACTGGACTTCTGCTAGGTGATCTTCTTGCTCTTCTAAGTGGGCCCCTCCCAAGGCTTCCTCGAGATGCTGATCTTACAGGGCTCCTGCTAGAACTTCTGGCATTCCTACTTCTCACTGGACTTCTGCTAATATCCCTTACAGGGCTTCTCAATGGACTTCTGCTTATACTCCTGGAAGGACTTCTACTAATATCTTTTCCCCCTTTCATCCTCACTGGACTTCTACTAACACTTTTGCTAATGCTTCTCCTCATAAGCCTGCCTAACTTCTCACTCTCTGTGCTTTTGCCTCTCAAGTTCTTCACTTTGCGTCTAGGACTTAAGCTCGGACTCTTACTCGGACTCCTCCTAGGACTTAAGCTTGTTTTCCTCTTAGGACTCAAGCTCCAGCTCCTGCACATCAACTTTTTTTTATAAGATTCCATATGGGAGAAGAATAAAGATAACTCTTTAGCTGAGGTGTTATAAGAGATTGGAAACTCCACCTAGATTTGCCAGAATGATCATCAACAATATCATGTTGCCTATCAGATGCATCATCATCCTTGTCAAGCAAATCCGGCCCTTCCTTTTTGTCCTGGTGAAGTGATTCAGCTTCTTTTTGAAACTCTAGTGGAGAGTTACCTGTTTGAATATTGCAGTCAACAACAGTGTATAAAGGAAAAATATTAAACTGACTATATAAGTTAGGAAAATAAATTGCACACGAAGCATTATCTTCATTCATTGGACATGCCATTACAAAAACAAATCAGAAAAAAAACTGAGGTTTGCAGGAAGCTGGGAATAGAAGCTAAAACTCAACTGAGTTTTAGAGATAACCTGTTCTATTCGAGACTCTGGGTTTCCTCGTTTTTCCCCCTATATCAACATTAGCATCACTTTCGCTGTTGCCTTCTTCCCCTATAAGATTGTCTGGGGACCTGAAAGGTTGCAGAACAAAGTGAATAACTATGATACTCAACCAGTTAATACTTAGAACTAGTTGCTCCGGTACATGCTCCTCAAAACAGAAAAGACTTACTCAAGCAAATGAACATTATTACGTACGAAACATAAGCTAACATAACTCTCACTATACACTATACCCACACCAATTAAATAACTAAAATTCTCCTAAACACTAAACAGCATTCACACGGCAAATATGGCTCTAAACAAGTGAAGTGTACAAGACGTGCAAACCTTCTTGATTTGCGTTTTGATCTCTTATCACGTATCCTCCGCTTCTTCTCATGGCGCTTATCTCTTCTCTTAGACCGTCTGTGCTTATCTTTCCTTGAACTTCTTTTTCTCTTCTTCCCCCTTTCATGGCTCGAGGAACTAAGGTCAGAAGACAAATCTGAATCTGACTCACTGTCAGATTCTGAGGAATCCGTCTCAGAATCTGAAGAGCTTTCAGACTCAGATGATGAGTGTCTCCGCCTCTTCTTTCTTCTCTCACTTGAAGATTTCTTGTGCTTGCTCCTTTTTCGATCATCAATAACATTCTTCTTCTTGTCTGCATTGACAAATCATGCGATGATGAGGATTGGTTATGACTGCAAACTCACGACATATGTAGAAGTGACCAACAGTAAAATATTTGTACCTCCAGAATATTCTCCACAACGGATTATTTTCACCGTGACGGTAGGTTTGCCTTCCTCGTCTCCCACATGTTCAATTTTCTTTAGTACCTCTTTCCCTTGAATAAGCTTTCCAAAAACAACATTCTTCCTGATGAGATATATAACAGTGAGAAATGACGCAATGCCAAAGGAAAATCCACAATTACTGAAATGAAGGAAGGTGACGTTAAGGAGACCTATCAAGTTGGTGATTTGGCCTGAAGGTAATATGAAAGTGTGATCCAAACTTGTCACGTTCAGCAACATCCATGGATAAAAGACCACGCTCGTCATGCCTTAGTTTTGGTGACTCATCTGGTAACATTAGAAATTGCGTTTGCAACTCAGTAACATATATATCTTATAAATATGACAAGCACCAAACATTCAGTAAAGCAATGCTTCAAAATGAACTTCTACTTGTTGATACAAGTTTAAGTAATGAACGGCAAAGATAAGAGATATCAGTGTCACACACACACAATAAACGAAAAGAGATAGCTGATTAAAAAAAAACGGAATGGTAAACAAACCTGGAAATTTTCCAGCATATATGCTTTCCCCAGCAGTACCTGGAAAGTGGATAATATACAAATTTGTTCAGAGGATAAGAATTTTTAATGTTGACTCCATAACCTATTGTATGTTATCTAATGAATCCAAGCACTTCCACAGGAATCTAATGAATTCAGTTCCACCCAGTAGGCTATCACACTTTCAAAGTTACTATCAGTTAAATGTTGATTACGCAAATGAGAATTAATTTCTTAATCACAATATATAATCCCAAAAAACTGTGTACCATTGATATAAGATCAGAAACGACAGGTATTAGTAGATGTATCTAATAGCTCTACTTGTAAACTGTAGGTCAGAAGCCACATACCATCTCGACTCACAAAGTCGCCAGCCTGAAAAAAATAGTCAATAGAGGTTGTTAGTCAACCAGCAGCAACAATGAATTTGTTCGTACATAAAGTGTATTCTTTGCATGAGAAGACCTAAGTTTGAGCATGAACAACTAGTAGTGCAACCTTAAAACTATACGACACGAAAGCAGGTGTGGCTATCAGACCTGTAGTCCTACAACATAAAGAACAAGAACGAACTAAAAAAGCAAATATCCAAACAATGTTCAAAAAGAAACCAGAGTACAAGACTGCAACATCATATCGATAAATTTATAGATGAAAGATGCAGAAAGAAACCTGTGCTGAGGAACCTTTCAGAATCCTGTGGAAAAAGGATCCTTTGTAATGTAAAGGTTTTCCACTTCTGGGTCCGATTCCTTTCTCCCCTATATAATAGATTTTATAAGGAAAAATAAATGTTAGAGGAGAAGGAAAGTCAAAAATTAATTTTGTATACAGCAACGAAGTAACAAACCTGTACATAGTGCACGGAAATTCTCTGATGTCTTGGGAGCTACATCAGGGAAAAGCTAAAGAAACAAAGTTCAAATGTTCAACACTTTTAGCTTTGTCAAGAAAAATACAAGCAAGAGAACCAAAACAGCATGGTACCTCAAAAACCATAGTCTCAGCTGGATCTCCATCAATGCATACATCCATATAAACCTGCGGATTCTTCTTTTTCGCCATGCCCTTTTAATATATATCTAGCAATCCAAAGTTCAGACCTGTAAAACACACATGGAACACAAAAGAGACTTGATTATCAAATAGTCCTGAAATAAACCCACTACAAAATTAGAAAACTTCTAGACACCTCAATTAACAATGTCATTTCTACAACAAAATCATGCTCACAACTACTCAAAACTAACACGGACAAAAAGATTCCCACAAGAGTTTATGCCAACAAATACAATCGTATCAGTGGAGAATTGTGCAAATCATGAAAAAAAAAATTATCAGAGAATCAAGTTCTTCAAACATCAAAATTCCACTGCAAATCGGCGAGCAGAGGGCAAAAGAATCGCTAGGGTTTTACCTGAGAACACGCCGAGCCACCAGTAATAGAATGACTGAGAGAGCTGGAGGAAAAAAAACCTAGCGGACACTTTAAAAAGAACAAACACCAGCTTGTCCGAATTGCCCTCAATCTCGCTCGTAATTTACAACTTTACCCTCAAAACTCTATTTTTTGCTCCGTCACTCAGACCGTTCCCAACAGCAGCTAACACCTAGCTTCTTCTTCCGGTAGTTCACTAGTTAGAATCCGGCAAGCTTCCTTCTTCTCATGACCCTTTTGAGTTATTTACACTGTACTCCCTCAAAGTCTTTTCCTTTTCGAGTTTTTCGCTATCATTTGATTAGTGCGCACAAGCTGTTCGATGGAAGTTCTCAAAGAAACGCAACAACGTACATTAACCATTCAATCAGCGAATCCTTACGTAAAAACTCTCCTTCGCAAGCACTTGCGATCTTCACTAAGAATCTCCAGCTGGGGTTATCTGGTCGTAATATTGTAAACGAGGTCACTCTTTGCTTAGCTCTTAAAGCATGTCGTGGAGACACGAAGCTTGGTTGCCAAGTCCACGGGTTCTCGATAACCTCTGGTTTCACTTCCTTCGTCTGTGTTTCGAACGCTGTAATGGGAATGTACCGTAAAGCCGGTCGGTTTGACAATGCTTTGTGCATATTTGAGAGTCTGGTTGATCCTGATGTTGTTTCTTGGAACACTATACTCTCTGGGTTCGATGAAGATCAAGTTGCTATGAGTTTCGTTGTTAGGATGAGATCTGCAGGAGTGGTTTTCGACGCGTTTACTTATTCAACGGCTCTTTCCTTCTGTGTGGGGTTTGAAGGGTTTAGTTTAGGATTACAGTTGCATTCTATTGTTGTGAAGACTGGTCTGGAGAGTGATGTTGTGGTTGGGAACTCGTTTATAACAATGTACTCGCGTGGTGGAAGTTTCAGAGATGCTAGGAGAGTCTTTGATGAGAAGGTGGTTAAGGATATGATTACGTGGAACTCTTTGTTGTCAGGACTTTCTCAAGGAGGTAATCTCGGGTTTGAGGCGGTGCTTGTGTTTAGGGAGATGATGAGACAAGGTGTGGAGCTTGACCACGTGTCTTTTACTAGCGTGATCACTACTTGTTGTCACGAAAATGATCTGAAGATAGCTAGGCAGATCCATGGTCTGTGCTTAAAAAGAGGTTATGCGACACTTGTTTCCGTTGGTAATATGTTGATGACGAGTTACTGGAAGTGTGGGGTTGTAGAAGCTGCGAGATCAGTGTTTTACGAGATGAGCGAGAGGAATGTTATCTCTTGGACAACGATGATCTCCGCGAATAAAGACGATGCTGTGTCTATCTTTCATAAGATGAGGTTAGATGGAGTGTTCCCTAACGAGGTCACGTTTATTGGTTTAATCAACGCTGTTAAGTGCAATGAGCAAATCAAAGAAGGGGTCAAGATGCACGGGATATGCATCAAGACTGGTTTTGCTTCGAAACCATCTATTGGCAACAGTTTCATCACAATGTACGCCAAGTTTGAGGCTCTGGAGGACGCCAAGAAGGCGTTCGATGAGATAAATGTCAAGGAGATTATCTCCTGGAACGCTATGATCTCTGGATTTGCTCAAAACGGATTCTCGCTCGAAGCTCTCAAGATGTACTTATCAGCAGCGGCGGAAGCAACGCCGAATGAGTACACTTTCGGAAGTGTGCTAAACGCAATAGCCTCTGCGGAGAATATTTCTCTGAGGCATGGTCAGCGTTGCCATGCTCATATACTGAAGTTGGGTTTAAACAGCTGTCCCGTTGTTTCGAGCGCGCTTCTCGATATGTACGCCAAGCGTGGGAGCATCGATGAGTCAGAGAAAGTCTTTGACGAGATGTCTGAAAAGAACCAGTTTGTTTGGACATCGATAATCTCGGCCTACTCAAGCCACGGGGATTTTGAATCGGTGATGAGCTCGTTTCAGGAGATGGTTAACCAGAACATAGCACCGGATCTGATCACGTTTCTGTCTGTGTTGACAGCTTGTAATAGAAAAGGTATGGTGGACAAAGGGTATGAGATTTTCAGCTCGATGACCAAAGACTACTGCCTCGAGCCGTCTCATGAGCACTACTCGTGTATGGTCGACATGCTTGGCCGAGCCGGGAGGTTGAAAGAGGCAGAGGAGCTTATGATTGAGGTTCCTGGAGGACCAGGGGTGTCGATGCTGCAGAGCATGCTGGGGTCTTGTAGGCTGCACGGGAACTCTAAAATTGGAGAGAAAGTGGCTGAGCTTGTTATGGAGATGGAACCGAAGTTGTCAGGTTCTTATGTTCAGATGTATAACATCCATGCAGAGATGGGACAGTGGGAAAAAGCTGCGGAGATTAGGAGGAGGATGAGGAAGAAAGATGTGAAGAAAGAAATAGGAACCAGTTGGGTTGATTTTATTGATAGTGAAGGTTCTTTGACGACGATAGGTTTCTCTTCAGGTGATAAGTCTCACCCGAAGTCTGATGAGATTTATGGAATGGTGGAAACTCTTGGTTTGGAGATGGATTTGGAGGAGGAGGTTGCACGTTCAGGGCTTTTATTCAGAGTTGTTTAAAGAAGGTTGAAGTTGAAATCAAAATCTAGAAACGTTAGTTGTAGGAACACACTGAGTGTGAGTATACATGATTGATTATATTTGTTTTTTTTCTTTCATCTACTGTACCTGCATCTGTTTTGTAAGAACTAGGCCTGAGCATTTTGGATACCAGTTCATGTATGGTAGTTCGGGTGGGGTTTAAAGCTTTAGAGGATTTGTATGAACATGCAAATTTTCGGTTTGGGTTGGTTTCGGTCGGTTTTTGATAATTTGGACGATTCAAATACTTTTGGATATCTTAAAGATTTTAAATTATAAATATATATTTCTGGTTATGTTATATGTCAGTAATGTTTTATATAATCCAGTACCTACTCGGTTTTTGGTTCGTAGTTCGCTTCGGTTGTTTCGAAAATAATATAAAAACTGTTCAGAATTTGAAAGTTTAGGTCTGGTTTTGGTTCTGTTCCGGTTTGTATTTTTCAATTCCATAAACGGTTTAACATGGTCTTCAGAGTTTGAAGTCATTTACCGGTACGATTGTTTGTTAAGCTAACGAAGCCATAACAGAATATCTATTCTATTAAAAGAACAGTGTGACCAATTGATAAAATGTTATGTCCAATTGAAAAATATAAGTGCATCTAAAATATAAATGTATAACATAAAATATAACTATATCTAAAAAAACGTAACCACCTTCCTGTTAAAAAAAACATAACCACCTTCCATAACCACTTAAGCTCCTATTTTATAGGCTAGGTATATGGCAACAAACAATAAATATCGAACTCTGGTATCTAATTATATGGCCAATATACAAACCGAATACTATAATTTATTTAACGAGCGACACATTATGATTATCTTTGAAAGGCTATACTATATAGTTCGTATATATGCATGCAAAAAATATATATGTTAAAATGAGAAATTTGAAAAGCAAGCACAATCTATAAAAACTATAACAAACAACAAAGTATATTTTTGGAAGTAAATTTAAGATTACTATTTAAGTTGATATTATTATGTAAGTATTATTTACAAAAATATATACTTATGAAAAGACCAGTTATAGGAAAAGATTTTATGATAGTCAATATTGAACCTCGCCATCCATCCATGGATGGTGTTCTTCGCTTAATTGTTACTCTAGACGGTGAGGGTGACAGTTTTAGTTTAACGAGTTTTAAACAGGTTATTCGATTAAAAATATTTAGTAGATGTGATTTTACTTACAATTAGTGAAGTACATATTAACCCACACACACATATATATATATATATATTTATATATATAACAGAATATTTTAAAAATATATTTTTTCAAATATTTTTCAAAAAATTTCTTCGGTTTACGGTACTGGTTGGATTTGATATTGGTTATGGGATATAAACTTTGAGAACCGTCCGAATATATACGCCAGGTCTAATAGAGTATGAGACTTTTATTTCCGAGTCGATTCCGAGTTGGGTTTTTTGGATACGAAATATTCTTGATTAGTTATGTTTGGTAACTAATAAGAAAATATAATATATCACAAACTTTAGGAATAAAGTGAAAATAATTTATGATATGCATATGACACAAGTGTATAGTTATGCAACTTGACATATTTAATATAATTACCAAAATGATATTAAATTAATATTAAACACAAATATGATTACAAAAAATAACATAAATATAAATATCAAATTTTACAAAAAAAACGTAAACAAAAAATATACCCGAGGGCGGGTTAGAATCTAGTGATGGCTTTAAGGTATGAGTTTGGTGTGTGTTTGGACTCTTATTCACGTCTCATTTACATTTATCATTGTTTAGTTCATATGTGAATAAAATAATATTTTTCTTAAGTAGCTTTGAAATTATTCTTAAGCAACTTAAAAAGAGGGGTGGAAGGGGAGAATGTTTACGTCGTCGATAACCTCATACTTCGGATATTCCTAAACACGTTAATCTTACCCCCACTTGAGAACCCTCTTTACACTTTCCATTTTAATAATACTTCTACTATTTTAACGAGTTAACGACTTTGACTCTATCAAAGCTTTTTCTCATGGATGTTTTTTAAATTCATAACTCAAATATGACTTATTACTTGATATTTATGATCACCTATCAAGGAATTTAAAATGTATAAAAATATTATTCATTAATCATTACATTATGCTTTTGTGGTCAGTCATAATATAAGACTCTTGTTTTATTATTTATTTGCTATATGCCAAAATAACTTTCTACCAGTGTTTAATACTAAATCATATTTTCTGTAGCAGGACTCGGATGGTGGTTGACACTTCAAACAAAACCACATTCAACTTAACGTTCAATTATAGTACTATTATTAACTCCAAAACTCATCTCTAAGTTACTATCCAGGAAAAGAAGTTGTTGGCATGTTTATGTCAGAGTATTAGCTGTGTGATCTTTCTGGTGATTCAATGCTGAGAAAAAGTGAGAAAACGAAAGATACGATAATCCTTTGGACTTTGAAGTGAAGGTTCAAGTGTATCACATTCATTTGCTGTACATAATTAATGATCACATAATCGAGTTTTGTATATATAGAAAGCCGTTGTGGATTGGATCTATAACTGTGCAGCACATAGTTGGTGACTTCTTATAAAGTAGACATGTAGCAGGTAGATTTGCGGACGTTAGTGATTGTAACAGACTCTCCTAGGCAAGTTCGACGGCCTGTGAATGCATGCCCCCTGTAACATAGTCAATAGTCAAATGTGTAACACATATCAGGGATTATTGTAATCTTCTTTTTTTTTTTGTGTGGAAAGATCTGCCCTCTGACTTCTCGCGAATAAATCGTTGTAACAATTTAGGATTTGGTCATAATCTTTATAATGTAAATCTAAATCATATGAAAGTAATCACATAAATTTTTTGTGTGTGTGTAATCACAGAATTTTTATGCAAGTAATTTTGCATTGCCCAACTGTGTATTTCATGTGATGATTTGTTATTTCTCTATATATATGATCAAGAAATTTGTTCACGAGAAAAATAGTTTTTATGATAGTGGTTACTTGTTCAAGTATAATTAAAAGGTGAAACGAATATATATTGCGTAAGCAAAACGAGATAAGTCTTGAGTGCACGATACATATCAATTTACAAGCTGTATAGTTAATTTTAGTAAATCAAATATTGTAGACCCTGTTAAAAAGCATGGACGTATGAAAATAACTTCATGATCTGTCAATTAAACGCGCGTGCGTGTGCACGGCGAGTGAAAAACATATTTAATTTTCACTAATCAAAACCGTCATTAATGTTAAATTGTATATGGGTTGTTTCTCCTATTTCTAGTTAAAAGATTTTTAACTTAAATCCCACGTCACGAAATTAAAAATAAAAATATAAATTACGTAACGCCCAATTAGCTCTTTCCATATTCTCCATTACCCGAAACCCTAATCCCCAAATTTCTCTTCCAATCACAATAATCTGAGAAAAAATTCGAAAATTTCCGGCGATCAAGTCTCTCCTCCAGACATTCCACAAGGTGATGATGATGATCTCTTCTTCGATTTTGTTTCATTCCTAGTGTTTGATCTCCAAAATTGGATCGAGATTCCTTGCTTAGTTTAATTGATTTCATCTGTTTTGGATTGATCTCGTTGCTTTGATTTTGTTATTTCGATTTAATTTGATTTTGGATAATTACATCAATCAATTTGATTTTAATTTAGAATCTTTTGATTGAAATCTATGTTACTGAGCTTCGATTCATAACTGTTGAGATTGTTTTTTTTTTCTTTTGCAGTTTTATAATGAGATTCAAAAAAGGAAGTAGAGTTGAGGTGTTTAGCAACAAAGAGGCACCTTACGGTGCGTGGCGATGCGCTGAGATCATCTCGGGGAACGGACACACCTACAACGTTAGGTACTTCTCTTTCCACGAGGAGGCTGTCATGGAGAGAGTTCCAAGGAAGGTGATCAGGCCCTGTCCTCCGCAAGTTGATGTTGAGCGATGGGAGGCTGGTGAGTTGGTGGAGGTTCTTGATAGCTTCTCATGGAAAGCTGCTACCGTTCGACAGGAGCTGTGTGGGAACTACTATGTGGTTCGGTTGCTTGGGACTCCAGCTGAGTTTACGTTTCACAAGGCTAACGTCAGGGTCAGACAGTCTTGGCAAGATGAGAGATGGGTTGCTATTGGAAAGGTAATTGCTTTTAATCTTATGCCCTGTTCTCACTTTTCAAAACTAACACTTGTCAATGTCTTCTTTTTTTGTCTTGTCCTCATTTAAGATCTCCTGCTTGATCCTCTGACTCT
Organism: Brassica rapa; assembly: GCF_000309985.2. Taxonomy (NCBI): domain Eukaryota; kingdom Viridiplantae; phylum Streptophyta; class Magnoliopsida; order Brassicales; family Brassicaceae; genus Brassica; species Brassica rapa. The sequence goes on along the minus strand of NC_024795.2, from coordinate 2,725,057 downwards.
AAGCATAGGTGGTTGGAGGCAGGGCCTGCCCTGAGACTTAAGGGGGCCATAGTTGATTTTTTAAAATTTCAACTAAATTTTTTTTTACTAATTTAGGGGCCTGAAAATATATTTTTTTGTCTATATATTTTTTTCTAGAATTTTTGTGGGCCTAAGGCGAATGTTTCAGGGCAGGTGCCGATTTGCATTAGTGGCGAATTTGCATAGTCTCTGAATTATATTGATCGTTTTGAAATAATCTTTCACTACTTTGGTAATGAGCATTAAATGTTAACTAACTGTGTTGTAAACTTTTATTGTTTTCAGATATCAGGTTCTGTGAAGTCATCCTTACTGACTGGATCAGACGTACAACGGAAGCTGAAGCCCCAAGTGAACAGCAAACGTCTACAGGAGCCTAGTGTTGTCGTCTCTGCTAGAATGTTGAAGAGGCCGTCACCTAACAACTGGCCTGAGTGTGCTGAATCATGCACTGGAAACACTAAGAAGATACGATCACTGGAGGCGTCCTCTAAGAATCGCGAAACTGGCTGCTGTCAATTGGTGAGGGTAAGATCAAAAGGTTCTAGCGAGAGTGTTCGTGCAGGAAGCTTAGTCGCTGATGATTGTTATGATAACGATTCATCTTCAGTTGGTAGTTGTAGCGCTGCTAGTGATGATGATCAGAGTAACATGCCACCTTGTATGCTAGATGGCTCTGGACCACAGGCAGACTCATGTAGCAGCGAGGCTGAATCTTTTTGTGGACTTAGGGAAGAAGCAAGGCGGAAGCATTCAGTAGCAGGTGGTGATGGAGTAAGAAGGTCGTGTAGGTCAGAACTATATACTTACCGCAGTACATTGGGGGACTTATTCGCTTCTGGTCCCTTGAGTTGGGAACAAGAAACATCATTAACTGATCTCCGTCTTTCTCTAAATATATCAGATGATGAACATTTGATGGAGGTAAAAAATTTGATATCTGCTGGTACCCGCAGTCAATTTTGCTAGTATCAATCAGAAATTAATTCTTTTTTCTTTTTGTCCTGGCCATATTTGCCTGCAACGTGGAATCATTCAACTGTCATATATCGTTTCTTTCCCAGTGGATTTGATATTGAGTGTATAGTCACAGCAGAATATAAGTATGTACTGAAACTCTGATTAGAATGAAAATTTCCGAGGTTCATTATGGTGTTCTTTTCTACTATTTTGTTAGTTCGTTTATTGTAATTCCTGAAGGAAGTTAAAGCAAAATTCAATGTATACAATACTCTGAGATCTCATATTTTGAAGGGCTGTTAATATGGTGCTTTCTTTCAATTTTGTACAGTATGGTTTTATGTTCTGTGGCACACTTGTGTGTTTGATATACTTGACTCTATCCCTGTTACTTGTGGCAAGATGGGCCAGTCGTATTTTTCCTAGTCATCCTCTGGACATTATTGATTTTCCCCTGCCTTTTTCAGGAACATTGTCGCCTTGTCCGAGGCATGCAAGACCTTTTGCTTTTAGAGGTTTAACTCTGATGCTGGGGTTTACGACTTCTACCTTTTGGCCATATGAATGGTGCAATACCATTCCCGTTCTTCAAAAACGTAACTGGCTTTTATGCTATTTTCATTTTGTCGCTATCTTGATATGGCGACTTATTGCAGGTGTCCTGGAGTTTGGCTTTGTCCACAGGGATAGAAAGCTGTGGTGCTTTTGAGCAGGTTTCCTTATATATTTACAGTCTGGTTGGATTAAATTTACTGATAACATGCAAGATCGAGTAATTTCTCCTTAGCCCTTTCTAGTTCACTAGTTATATCTTGCGCTGCCTTCTGTTTTGGGTATTGTTTCTCTTCTGATTGCTTATTTGAACTGCATGATGTAGATGCTACCATGCCTAACTATTATTAGGCGCATAGTCCATTCTTTTTGGAAATAAGCTTTGTGGCTTGGTGAGAGGTAAGAGTGAAATGGCTTTGAATAGGGTTAATGCTCATCTAGACAACGTGTTGATTCCTTATTCTGATTTGTTCTCATGTCTTGCTTCCATATATCTTTGGACTCTGGAAGGGAAGATGTCCTCACATTTTTGCTTAGTTAGTCGCCTATGCGCTGTGAAAATTCTCCAAACTCACTCTTCAGATCTCTCTAGCAAAGCTAGTTGTTTACAATGTTGTCTTAACTCCCAAGAGGACATGTTAGCATCAACAACATGAGAAAGTAAAAGCAATCAAGTCATGTACTTGCAAGTTCATTTTTTTATATTAAACACAATGCCCTCCCTCACTGGATGATAGATTTGTGTTATGTTTGTAATGAAGTTGATTAATACTATTTTATTATCTTGAGATGTACATGCTAAGATTCAATATTTACTTAATTGTAAACCCTACAAACCTTTAACTTAACCGAACTCCTAACTCTCTCTTCCGACCACAATATGGTATGCGGAATGATTGGTAACTATAAATCATCATCTTTTACGTCGTAATTTACTTTTTCCTTCACTGTAATTTCCATTTCATCAAGTCGTTCCCGAGTTTCACCTTTTTCCGTTTCTTTTCACAGATTAAACGAAAGGCGGTCTTTTTGTCTGCTCAACCCTTGTCGGATTCCATTTCCGGTAAATGGGTTTTGTCCCGACAATGATATACACCGCTAGAGGTTCGCTTCTCAGCTCCACCTGTAAGCTACGCCATCCCTTTTCTTGTGATTCACTGAAACCTCTCGGTCCTCTGTTGAGAAACCTGAGCACAGCTGCTGAGAGATTAGGTTTCCTAAACCCGAATCCAACTGGTACTTCTTCAAATCAAGTTGACTTCGTGAATAGAGATCAGTTCCTAGGTGGGTTTCAGCAGAATTCATATGGGCAGAGCTTAAACCCAGATGGGTTTTATCAAAGCAGTGAACTTTATAACCAGAGACAACGAAATTGGCGAAGTAGTAGTGATGGTTTTTCGTCATATGGTAATCACAATCAGGAGAATGCAGGTTTTGTTCACTCACCTAACCAGAGTGATCCGCAAGTCCAGTCTCATCAAGATAATAGTGGTTATGACTCATTGGATGCGCTTTGCAGAGAAGGTAATGTGAAAGAAGCAGTTGATATCATCAAATCATGGAGAAATCAGGGTTATATTGTGGATTTACCCAGGCTTTTGTGGATAGCTAAGCTATGTGGAGATGCACAGGCTTTACAAGAAGCCAAAGTTGTTCATGAGTTTATTACTTCTTCGGTTTCTCGTTCGGACATCAGCGCTTACAACTCGGTGATAGAAATGTACTCTGCTTGTGAGTCCGTGGAAGATGCGATAGCCGTTTTCGAGAGTATCCCTGAGAAGAACTCGCAGACTTGGTGCGGTATCATAAGGTGTTTGGCAAAGAATGGACATGAAGAGGACGCCGTTGATATGTTCTCTCGTTTTAAAGTTGAAGGGAACAGACCCGATGGGGAGGTTTTCAAAGAGGTCTTCGTTGCGTGCGGTGTGCTTGGTGACGTTAACGAAGGGCTGCTTCACTTTGAGTCGATGAGGAGAGACTACGGGATCGTTCCTGATATGGAACATTACGTGAGCATCGTTAAAATGTTGGCTGAGCCTGGTTACTTAGATGAAGCGTTGAGATTTGTTGAGTTGGTGGAACCAAACGCTGTTGATTTGTGGGAGACATTGATGAATCTTGCACGTGTTCACGGGGATTTAGAGCTCGGCGACCGGTGTCAAGACGTGGTTGAGCAGCTTGATGCGTGTAGACTGAGCAAAGAATCAAAGGCGGGTCTTGTCCCTGTGAAATCATCAGACTCAGCAAAAGAGAAGCTACAGAGGATGACGACAAGGGATAATAACTTCAGGGCTGGAGATATATCTCTTCCGGAAAACAGAGAATACTACATGGCGCTGAAGAGTTTAAAGGAGCATATGGTGGAGCTTGGTTACGTGCCCGAGTCTAGGCTTGCGTTGCACGACGTGGAGCAGGAGAGCAGAGACGAGAACCTTTTTAACCACAACGAGAGATTCGCCTTCGTCTCGTCGTTTCTCAACACTCCTGCGCGTTCTGAAGTACTAGTGAGGAAGAATCTACGAGTTTGTATTGATTGCCACAACGCGTTGAAACTGATGTCGAAGATAGTTGGGAGACGGATGATCTCGCGAGATGTCAAGAGGTATCACCATATGGAAGATGGTGTTTGCTCTTGCAGAGACTATTGGTGATCAAAATTAGTGTTTTGCTTTGACTTGGTTTAGAGAGTGGCAAAACATTAGACATTTGTTTATGTATTATTAAGTTTTTTTTGGTCTCTTTAATCATTTCAAATTTTATTTTTAAATATCCCAATTTAAAATAATAGATTTACCATTATGCATTGGAACATGATTTTATTATAATAAAAATATTTTTAAAATAAAAAGATATTAAAAATAGTATGATTTAATTTGTTAGATATAAATATGATGTTATTATATTTAATAAAATTTAATTTCATTGGCAAATCAGAAATTAATTTTTTTATAGCGTTTATATTTTAATAAATAGAAAATAACCAGTTTGTAAATATTATATATTCCGACCAAACAACAACATACGAAAGCCACTGCTCCGCCGAACCTCCTCTCAACTAGAGGGTTCCGACATATTCTGTTTTAACATTAAAATAAATAAGAACAGTAAAAGGCCGGAAAAGCCCAATTTCTCACGATCCGCAAGAAAGCCCATTGTAACGTCATTTTTCACGTGAATAGCTCGCCGTGGCCAGCTCACATCCTCCGAGCACTGAGGAGTTTAACGTCGTCGATCACCGGCCCACACAGGCTCGAGAAATCGTCGTTCCTCATCGCGTAGAACGTGCTGTAGAACATGATCCTAGTCCTGTCCGAGACGGCGACGAACTTCAGCGACGCTCGCTTGAATCCACCTTTCCCTTTCGACTCGTGCGGCACCTTGAGCGTGTCTTTCCCGGCGAAGGCCTCGACGATCATAGACCCCGCGCAGGCGTTGCTCGCGTCTCCGACGGCGAAGGAGAGAACGTAAATTTTCCCGGGGGTCGTGCGGACGACCTGTGCGACGGCGCTCTCTTTCCCGGCGACGAGTTCGACGGCGCGGCGGCCTTGAGGGACGGAGAAGTGGTCGGAGTCGATGTATTTAACGGCTTTGAGAGATTCTACCATCCATCCCGGTAACGGAGAGTGGTCGTCGACGGCGTTAGGTGGGATCAGAACGCCTGATGACGTGTTGGGTAAAACCCATGGGCCTTCTTCGAATCCTCCGTTCTTTAGAATGTTCTCTGCAATTAAACCCCACAAGTTTTAGATATTTTCGAATTTGACCTATAAGAATTTATTTTAACAAATGAAACATACGTAAAAAATCAATATTCTAAAAATCGGTTATAACAAAATGATTTTTCTAAATATTGGCGACTAGCACTAAACATCTGCTTAATAATCATTCATAAATAAAACGTTTGATTACCATTTAATTATTTATTGAGTATTAATGAAAATAGTTAAAAGTAAATAACACTCACTATTGGTGGGACGAGGAGGATAAAGAGCTCTCATAGCTACACCATCAATGAGAGGTCCACATGCAGGATCTTCCTCAACGCCTGGATTATGTATCACAACCTCTGCATAATCACTCTGCGCCTTAAACGCCCACGAATACAAATCCCAACCTGAGCTACTGTAAACCGTTTGAATCGGCATTACTCCGTGGTGAGGAGCCACGGAAACGTTTAACCGCTCGTCTTGTGCGCAAGTTCGAGCTGCACTGAACGTGATGGAATAGTAAGACCCTTTCTTAACGTTGATCTTTTGTTTGATGGAAGCTTCGTTGCCTAGACGCACTGCGAAAGCGCCTTTAGGCACGACAAGGATCATGTCGCCTTGTTTGTGTCCTGAGGGAATGTACTCGACGAAGCCTGAGAGTTCCCAGCTTGGGATTGCTGTTTTGTTCATCACTTGTGTCCCTTTCATGTCCGTGTGGTGTGGACCTAGTTCGAAGTCACCGTTTGGTAGTAGCCCTGTTTTAATTTTATTTTTTAGTAAGAGACCATGAACAAAAACAAAGATGTCGACGTCTATAATTATGAATGTAACAAGTAACATTTATATTTTAATGACATGATGAAGATTTATTTATATGATTAATATATATTCTATGTTTCTCCATCTAGGTATTTTGGAGTTCTATATATAGATAGATCAATACACCAACTTGGATTATAGTTTATAACATAAAGGTTTGATGCGATTTGTTACAATGGTAGTATAATTATGAATGTAACAAGTAATGAATATCAAATTTTCTATAGCTACAAACATGGAACTAGTGTACGTTTATAGTTGGTGACAATGATTCTAGTAAGGTACATTTTCACTTTTATTTAACATGGGAATGTTTAATGAATAATGGTTTGCTATTTTAGATCTATGATATATATTATAATAATTGAAGAAAAAGTTAAAGCGTGAGATATTTAAAGTACTAAACTAATAATAAAATGTTGCAGATGAGAAGGTATGAATATTTAGTGATGCATTTATTGTGATTCATTGACAAATGCCATGTGCATATACAGATCTGATTCGTTTGTAACATGTATATACTTCTATCCATTATTCTCTTTAAGTGATTCTTTTTGGTATTCAAATTCACAAAGCTATTCTGTTTTTGTTTACTGGCTAACCATATAATGATGATACAAAGAAAGAAAATTAACATCTTGAACGATAGATAGCCCTAGCTAATTATGTCACGATATCACACTAGTTCTCAACTCTCAAGTAGTTTCATGACTTGTGATACAATACAAATGAATTTTTTTTACATACAAGTTGTGAAGATTCTGTGAATCAAAACTCTAAAATTATTTTTCGCAGTTAACGACTGTTTTTGTGTTTTGTTAATTTTAAATAAGAAAATACGAGATTAGCATAGAATAAAAAAACTCGAGGGAGTAGGGACGTACCATCTTTGAAGCAAAAGGCTGTGTAGAAGATCGAATGAAGCAGAAGAAACACTATCACTCCCATCTTTTTCATGTTTTTTTTTTCTCTTTTTCTATTCCAATTGTTATGTTATATACTTATACAAAATGGAGAATAGTGAGCGAGAGAAGGAATGTTTAGTGGAGTGAAGGATAACGAAGACGAGAGAGCTCTTTATATGCAAAGTTGTACAAGAAAAAGCCCCTTGTCTTGGACTTAAACTACGACTTTACCACTAGAGACTTGTGTCCGAACAGCATTGGTCTCTTTATTTATTCATCGTTCCTTGGAAACGGGTCATTTTGTCTTGGAAGGTTTGACTAAATAACACTTTAAACATGTAAGAGTAAATAAGAAACTATGAGCTATATACATTTAACTTGCGATTTGAAAAACAATAAATATGTGATGGTAATATAAATGCAGAGGTAAAGGGGACAAAAGCTGTGGGACAATGTGATCCATCTCTCACATGCCTTACTCACATTGGTTCTCCCATCTCGACAAGTTAAAGTTACGTATGTTCTGAATTATCCTATCACATATACACAACGAATATTATAAACTGCATCAAATGCTTGATCTGTGTGCCAAATCAAGCAAGGCTTTTTGGTTCAGCTTCTTCCTATTTCTTAACATCTCCAATTTATTTTCTCTGTGTAACCAGGTATAGAAAGTTATTGCTTGCATCGGTTAAATCTGATATATATGAAATAAAACCATTGTTTTTTTCATTAAACATGAGAGGTGTGTAGGTCGAAACCTGACCAATCCTGCTCATGCGGGTTGGTCTACACGACTTAGGATCTGAATCCGCGAAATAACTGTAGTGCGGTTCTAATAGTAAAAAAATATATAGATACATATGTATATATACATTTTTTTGTTACTATTACGGTTTGTAAACATTGTTCAGATAGGGTAAATAAAAGAAAGGAGATTACACAAAAGACTAATGGACTTGAGACGTAAGAAAGTGCAAGCACATGGCGTTGGTCATTTGTCGTATATACCACTTAGTAATGTTCTTTTGGGGTTAAAATGTTTGGAAAGTATAAATATTATAAGCCAGTTCGTTTTCGTTTTCTTTGAATCCTTCGAATATATCAGATAATATAACTTATGTCATAACGACTAAGAAGATAGATAGCAGCTCATGTCAAAAAAGAAAGATAGATAGCAGCTCATACATTATAAGAAATTACCAAATAGAGGTTTTCCTCAGAACACTTGCACCAGGCCGCTCACATTGTTATTATTGTTTCATATATCGACTAATCTTTGTTAGTGCAACATTCAACGAAATGCTTCTACCGTTAAAGCAGCACATGATCGAAAGAAATATCGAGTATATATAAAGTCTATACCACAGAAAAAAAAAAGTCTATACCACGGTGGCTCTTTTTGCTTAAAATATTTTTTTCTTTCTAAACTGTCCGAGCCGATATGTAACTTAAGATACTAGTTAGTAGTGTTAGTATTTCAACTTTCTTTCCATGTGCTTTCTTAGATTTAGCCTGCACCTCTGTCGGATCAATAATCATCGATATTTCTTAAGCCGAACTATAAACTATATATATTTAAAATCTTTGCTTACCAAACAAAAACTAAATTATGTCATAATCCGTTCATGGTGAACATGATCAAAGCAACCTCGAATACTAAACATGTTGGTTGTCTGAAAAATATTAATATAAAATAATCAAGCAAGCAGCATTAATAAATAGATAGATTAATTAAAAGATAAACTAAAATCGGCTTTAAATAATAGTGTAATATAAAGTTTAGATATAAGCGTGGTCCGACCGGTTGGATAACGTGGAAGACATGCTTATACTACTTACGGAAAATTTTGAATGCTAGTTTTACTGAACAAGGAATATGAGAAAAACTATTACCTTAACTTATAAAATGAATATGATCCGCAATCATTCTTTGTAAAATGGTTTATCCTTAGCTCTTGAGTAGTCAATATAGCAAATCTGATCCGCGAACATATGAATGAGCGATATGATATTAAAATATATTAAGAATAATCGAATTTTGTCTCTGCATCGTCAGAACGAATGGAACACTGCAAGAAAGGCCACCGACTCTCTTAGCGGTGCTTTTATTGCACAAATTATTGTCCTGACCAACATAGTGCGTGCATGTTTATAAATACATACACATGCGTTGTGGAAATAAGAGATGTCCTAAGTGAATATTTTAGAATTAATAAATTTACAAATAAGATGAGACCATAAGGCTATCGATCAGTCAATAGGAGAAATTCAAGTAATAAAGACCAATTTTTTTTTTTTTTTTTTTTGACAAAAAAAAAAGACCAATTTTTTTAAAGATAGTTAGATTGAGAAAAGTTTTGTTTACAATAAAAGGATTGACTATTACGGTATTGTTTTGTTTATCAGTCAGTTTAGACTTGGGTTTAAATACAGGTAGTTTATATAATGGGTCGTAACAAATGATCGGTCCATCCTAACATTAATTGAAAGATATTCCAAATTTGGATCAGGCAGTATGATACGTTTCCGAACTAATCTGTTCTGTAGCACTAAATGCGTTCTGGAACATATCGGTTTATAAAGAAAACTAAATTTATGATTCTGTCATTTAATCGGGGTCAGATAGTCGTCTAACTTTGTTTTTACTCGCCGAATAGACATGCATGCATGGGAAAGTGGACCAACCTCTTAACCAAACGACATTTTGACTATTGTCTTTCTTCGTTTGCAAAACTAGTTAAATGTTTTAACACTTTTAACTTATTTGAATTAAAAGTTCTAACCAACCTATTTAATGTGACATGTGAATACTACAGTATGTGGTGGCAACGGCAATATCATAGTATAAATCTTCGCTGTTTATATAATTCTTTACTTATGTTTAAAACATCGAACTATTATTTAATACAGAGTGTTAGAACCTTGGAAGACACTATCTCACATGACTATTTTATGACTTATCTGTTTGTGTTTCTTTTTGACGTAAGAAAATAGTCTATGTTTCTCATTTGATGAGAGTGTGTCTAATACTCTCATTAACTTTGAATATATCGGTACTGGTAAAACTAAACAGTTATTACAGACTTACAGTAAGCTCTGATTAACGAAAAGTGATACTAAAGAAACACAAAAGACGATCCAGTCTGTGTCAATGAATCACATGCAACCGACTTTATGGTCCATCATCCAGAAGTTAGTACAAACGTAATAAATCATTTTATGTGCCTTAAAGAAACATTCAAATTTAAATAAATGAAAAGTTTACAAATGAACGAACCACATAAACCAATCTCTAAGACTCTAACCCTTTATGTTCACATCAATGGACTATCCAAGATCCAGTCGCATGCAGCACCAATGGGATAAAATCATAAAATTCATTGTGTACTTGGAGTACTCTCAAGTCATTTAGTTTTTTTTTTGTCATTCTCCTAACAAATCAAATCTACATTTATGTAAATGAAAGAGAGCAAATGAAAAGGAGGGGATAAGGATAAAGAAGAAGGGGACAGAGAGGGAGATGGGTAACTAAAGAAGAGATCTGGCCTGAATCTATTAAAGACTTGTGTCCCAGTCTACATACTCACATGCAAATGTTCTTTTCTGCATATATTAAATATAATTCTCCCAAACAGTAGTAATTATAGTATATATCATAACATGGGTCTCTCTTATCATATGAATGATTCATATCATGTTGAGTGTTGATAGTATATAATATCTTGTTTTAGAAATCCCAAATTTCATTTCCCAACTTCGATCTGCTCAGAAGGTCAAAACTCATGTAGTCTCATGTATGCGGGAATCTTTCACTTTTTCACTCCCCGGTTATTTTTCTCTATCTAGCAGTTTTTTTTTTTTTTTGAACTAAGTAAGATTTTTGTTTTCATTTATATATGTTTATAGCTGGAGACAAAACATGTAACAATCCTACAGATGCTTGCATTAGAAATATGTTGGTCAATAAGTTGAAAACTGTTGTAACTTGTGAGATACTACTACCCATGTGCTGCTATGCTTGTTACCAATGGTTATTTTCAACATGACTTATCCAAATTAACAAACATATAGAAATCATGGCACTTACATCTGATTGCATTGAACTTGGAAACCAATCATATAAACAAAACCCCAAAGTAACATGAGAAAATGAGAGTCACTGAACCAGACTCAGTGTTGGGTCGTCGATTTTATTCATTCCAGCAAAAGTGAAAAAATGTAACAAGCAGACATATCATCCCATTTAGGCAAAAGTATCACAAGACTTGTGCTTTTTTCAGGAAGTAAATAGCTCTGTTCAGGAATGTGATTTCCAAAATATCAAAATTTAATCCATCTGGAGAGGAGATTTATGCAGAGAAGTAGAGTTTATCAGAAGAAGAGGAAAAAAAGGATGCGCTTAAGGGAGTGTGCGCTGGTAGAGTGGTAGAGCTCCCAAGGCTTCACGTTCCTTTCTTTCCCTTTCAACCTGCAAATAAATACACACCCACCATTAAAAAAAGTGTTGATAGAGTAATGATAATGGATATAATGATGATGATCCATCTTTAAAGAAACACTCTAAACAGTGTTCTTTCTGATGCAAGACTTCCCTAGTATAGGGAAATAAACAACATCTTGATTCAAACAACAAATGACAATTCTTGCATTCATATAGTCTTAATCATTGTTTTAGGCATCATCCAACAAACGGAAAGATCACAAGCATATTAACGCAAGAAAGCAGACAGTGTTCTTTCTGATGCAAGACTTTCTAGTATAGGAAAATAAACAACACCTTGATCCAAAAAACATGCATTCATAGTCTTAAATCATTGTTTCAGGCATCATGCAACAAACTGAAGATCACAAGCATATTAACGCAAGAAAGCAGACAGGCAAAATGCACATAGGAACTTCTTCCTGAAAAATATAGATTACAAGAGACTTACGAGAGCCAGCATCTCCTTAAGATAGCCACGGAATGGGGTCTGCACCGCCTGTATACGGAATAAAAAAGCCTCACAGTTACAAGATGCAAAATTCTAAAGTTACACTATATGATAGCTCAAACCAGAGCCAGTCCTGGCCAAACCGGATGAAACATTCGACTCAGGCCCCCAAAATTCTTTTAAAATTATATATAAATAGGTCCCTAAATTTGTAAAAAAAAAGTTTTAGGCTCTCAAACTATTGAAATCTTTATTAAAACGTCTATAGCTCAAAACATCAGTAACACAATAGTATAACAATGTATTATGTAATCACCATTTCACTTTACGGATATGGAAAAATCAATGCAATACTCTTTTAGTTCAATCCAGTATCTAGCCAGAGCAGAGGTCACAATGTAATGCAAGAGGCAAGCATATAATAAGCTTATACATACACCTAAGCTCAAACATTAGTTTTGCTCGATATCCTCAGTTACCTGAAGATCCTTGGGAAGGTACTCGTGTTTCATGGAGAGGTCCATGGCACGCTTGAGACGCTGGTTACGAGCGTCGACGACCTCCCTGGGCAATCTGTTCAGAGCTTCCTTAATGTCCATACTTTCATACTGATCGAACAGATCATCGTACCTGAGACCTGAATCATTCCAATCAATAACACACAAAGGCAAACACAGCAAATCAGATTCAACAAAATCCAGATTCGGAAAATTAAGGTTTTCGATTGAGATCTGACCGTATCTACGAAGGCGAGTGGATACGGCTTTCATATGCATACGAGCGAGGAAGTTCTTCTTCGGATCGATGAGCGATTGCAGAAGCGTCGACATTTTCTCTCTCTCTCTCTCTCTCTCTCTCTCTTCACCGCGGGTTGCGCAACAAAAGCTGCTTCTGGGGAGAGAAGAGGGCAAGTTTACAACGAAATCTAAAACGACGTCGTGTAAGTGTCGTTTTCATGGGCCTTTGATGGGCCTATTAGAATGTTCATTCGTGTGGCTGCGTGTATTCATGACATATTATTGGGTCTCATGTCAGTCTATTCGTTTATTCCAAAAAAAACTTATTTTTAAAAACATGAGAAATTGCACTCCATGTACACTACTAACTGAGTAATTTGCAAGGATGGAATTCAGCATTTCTCGCTGATGTGTTTTTTTTTATTGTCCGCATTACCCCTATTCACTGTACAAAACATTCTAAAAGCCTAACTTACATACAAAACACCTATTTCTTTATCTTATGCGTGAAAAAAAAATTGTTGGAGAGAGTTACTTCCTTTTTCACTATAATCGATACACTCCTTATTTCTAAAATAGCCATTACATCTCTCATCTTTCCCATTCTCATTGTTTACTCCGCCGGAACCTTTCTTACAAACTAATCGAATTCTCACCGGATTATCCAGGCTCTGTACAATTGTAAGTTTTCTCCCGTAAAATCTTCTGTTATTTTATCTCTCTCCTCTCTCCTAATTCTCTCCTCCTCTCTTTTACGGAACTTTCTTCTCCATCATTTGCATGTACTCTTATTTTCACCAGATATAGGACAAAGTTTATGTCTTTTGTTGCTTTAGATCGGAAGGGTCTATAATGGGAGGGTCCAAAGGCTTGCGAAGTTCCAGTTTCCAGCAAAGATCTCTATAAATATTGCAGAGAGGGCCAGACCAGTTTCAGCCAAGGTATGTATTTATTTACTTATCTATGTGGCCGGATACGTGTTATAGTGACCGGTTTAAGATAAACATTATACGGCCAAGCAATATTAATAATTCAGTTCATGTACGTTCTGTTTTCAGGTCTATTACTGTTGGTGGCATTTTAGTTTCCAGCAAAGATCTTACAGATACTTTGAAGAGGACTAGGCCGAAATTTATATCAATAACAAGTTTTAGTTTAGCCATTTTTATCTAAAGATATTCGTCTCAGGTGCTATCGGTTGTAAAGCATAAATTTGCAATTAATTAACTATGCTTTCAGTGTTATATCCGGCTAAAAATCTTTTTAATCATATGTGTTGAGTTTTGGTAAAGAGTTAATTTTGTGTTTAGCCGTACACAAATTTTATCATGTGTTGTGGTTGGTTATAGAGTTAATTTTATGTTTAACCGACCATGTAGCCATGCTAATTTATGGAAGATATAAATGAGTCACATTATAACCATACTAACTTATATATCAACCATATAATTTGTACTTACGCCAACCCTACCCAAACTAAAAGCAAAGAAGATGAGTATGTGTTTATATATCTGTTAGCCGGCTAAACTAACAAATATACTGCCCGTAAAGATTTGATGCAAATACATAAAAATATATTTGTTAGCCGATTAAACTAATTAATGTTAACGAATGTTAACCGGCTAAAATAACTAATGTTAACGAATATTGGCCAGCTAAACTAACAAATACATAAACTTTAATAACTCATGTTAGCTGGCTAATTATTATACTATCTTTGCGGAGTTTTGCTAGTTAGTTATCGGCACTACAGTCTTCTTGTTGCGCCGTTGCTGTGAAGATCCTGGTGTCGACGAGCTTGTTTTCGGAATGTTGGTTCTCTGGGTCATATCCCTCTTATATGTTGAAGCTCTTACTGGCCGGTATATTTTAGGGTTTGTGTGCGGTGCTGTAGCATGCGTGTGACGGCGAGGCAGCGGCTGAACTTGGTGGAAAAAGTTTGAGAGTCGGGTCTCTTGTAGATTCAGTGGTCGAGGCCGCAGAGCAACTACGGGGATGGCTCTTTTGGTGAAGACTAATCGTGGATGGATCGATGTACGGTTTCGAACACACCGGCTGCCGTGAATTTGCGAGGCCATCGGATCCAATACCTTTGTGTTCATCGGGACTGGGCCATAGCTCATATGTCTTCTTTCCCTTGCTACAATCTCCTCTCTTTAGATCTTGGTCTAGATTTTGTTGTGTTTATGCTTGTTCGTTCTTGCTGAATCCGTTCGTTCAGGGTTCTAACGTTTTTCCGATACCGTATATTTTCTCCGACGTCCTTTTATCAGGGAAAAATTAATATAATTTTGTTACAATTAAAAAAGAAAGTGGGAGAGAGAGAGAATGATACAAGTGATAGGGTTACCAGTGTATTTTTGCATCTAATGTTATTGGGCTCCACATGTTTTTTCCATTCTTGCAAATTTCATTATTATTGTATATTTTCTATGCAAATCTCTCTAAAATTAAAACAAGAAACCTCTTTTCTATAAATGGCAGTGATTAGACGAATAATAGTATTGGATGAGAGGAATAATGATAAATTTCAGAAGAATCTACAGAATATACTTATCCTGTTATCCACGGAGGCTCGATAAAATCTATATAAATGCTAATTTATCCTAAACGGTAGATTTATAGACAATTAGTCAAATCCCACGTAATTTCTTTCCTCTAATGAATGTCCCATTTGCACTAACGTTTATTTATAAAGGGAAATAGTATTCAATGCGAGAGAACACCAGATTGTTTTCTAATGGGGTTTTATCTATGGAAGCTACCACAAAATCTATAGAATTTCAAAAAGCAAGACAAGCGTTAGATATTTAGCAAAAAGTCTTTGAAAATTTTAGGAATATATCCTTTCAAAATGTATGGCAACTTTGAAATCAAAAGCAATATTTTACTGGAATATTTCTTAATTTTGAAAACGTAAATATTTATTTATAATTGAATAATATAAACCGCGTACATTTAATATAGTCAGAGATGAAAGCAATAAAGTCTCAATCAATTCAATATATAGTAAGAAATCGAAGTCAGAATGAAAATTTTCCTTCTTTTGTTTTTGGTTATATGCAATGCACCAATGAAGGAAGAGGAAATAAGGAGGGAAATCAGTTAAAGGGGCAAAAAGGTAAAAAACTAAACCAATATAAACACGGACGCACACGCCCTAACAGAAAGGAAGAGGTCACAGAGCAACGTAATCGGGAAGGAGACCAGCCCATGTGTACGCTTCCTCTCTCGACAACGGAACGTGAACGTTTTTTCTGTTGAAGAAAAAAAACAAATCGTTCGTATTCTGTTACGAATCGAGAGAGAGAGATAGTATTATTATTATAAGATCGATCGTGATGGATAATAAGAAGAGGAAAGTGTGGTTTTGGCCGGAGAAACAAGGCGGCGGAGGAGTTTCGATCAAGGAGGCGGAGGATATTGCGGCGGAGCATGTTTCGACGGAAGAGACGATGAGTCATTACAGTTTTAGCAAAGGCCTTCTTCCGCCTCTCGGTGTTAATTCCGGCTCTACGCGTCGCGTTAAGCTCCGCTTCTTCATCGTCTCTCCCTTCGATCCTCGCTACAGGTAGTTAGTTAATCGATTTTGCTTAACCGATTCGCCGACGATTTGTGGTAGACGAGGAGCTAGGTTATTATCTCTCTGCATGCTTGCCTTATCGTTCTCGCTACTACGAGATTAATGGATCCTTTAAGTTTTTGTTACTCTATTGAAGCGAATCTTTCCCCGAAACGATGAAATATTTTGAATCCGTAGTGTTCGATGTAATGCTCGTGTTCAGAGGCATTACACGAATCGCGTTTAGTTCGATTTTATTCAATAGAATCATGTAACTGATGATTAAAGTTGAATTTTGTCAGGGCATGGGATTGGTTTCTAGTGCTTTTGGTGGGCTACACAGCGTGGGCATCGCCTTTTGAGTTTGGCTACCTACAAACGCCAAGAGCACCGCTCAGTATTATTGATAACGTCGTCAATGGATTTTTTGCTATTGACATCGTTTTGACATTCTTTGTTGCCTTCTTGGACAAGGCAACTTATCTTCTAGTCGATGACCCCAAGAGAATAGCTTGGAGATACGTCTCGTCTTGGCTCATTTTTGATGTGGTTTCCACAGTTCCTTATGAACTTTTTGGGAGCTTATTGCATAATACTATTCAAGGATATGGCATTTTCAGTATGCTGCGTCTATGGCGTCTGCGCAGGGCTAGTAACTGTTTTGCTAGGTGAGTGATTTGAATGTGTGTTTCTTTAAATATCAAACACTTGTCTTACTTTGTCATAATCTTTCTTGAAATGTCTTGTTTTTAAATTATCAGATTGGAGAAAGATCGAAAGTACAACTACTTTTGGGTCCGATGCACAAAGCTTCTCCTCGTTAGTAACTTATCTTTACACGAGCTTACCTTTAAGAAGCTAGATATATTTGTTCTTAGTTTATAAGACATTGATGGTTGTAATGTAGGTTGCTCTCTTTGTGGTTCATTGTGGGGCATGCTTCTGCTATTCTATTGCTGCGCATTACCCAGACCCTTCCATGACTTTTATGGCACTTGCGGAGCCAAACTGGACACAGAAATCTTTGCTTATCCGCTATGTCACAGCGATGTATTGGTCCATAACCACCTTCTCAACAACGGGTTATGGTGATATACATGGTAATAATGCAAGTGAGAGGGCCTTCATTCTCTTCTACATGATCTTCAATCTTGGACTGCTAGCTTATATAATTGGTAATATGACTAACTTGGTGGTTCATGTGACCAGTCGCACCAGAAACTTTGTAAGTTCTGTTTATGGTTTGATTAATTGCTTCATCTTGTTGATTTGTTTAATTTAATCAATAAACTCGATCTAATTCATTTTCTTTCTTTCAGAGAGATACCATCCAAGGTGCCTCAGCGTTTGCTCAGAGGAACAAACTTCCAGAGCGCTTGCAAGAACAGATGGTAGCACATTTGTCTTTGAGGTACAGAACCGATTCTGAAGGTCTACAGCAGCAAGAAATTATCGATTCCCTACCCAAAGCTATCCGTTCCAGCATCTCACATTATCTGTTCTATGAAGTTGTTGACAAGATTTACTTGTTCCATGGAATATCCAATGATCTTTTGTTTCAATTGGTATGTTTTTCATCTCAAAAATTCACTTGTCTACCTAACCAGCTTCCTTCGATGAAAACACACATTTAACCTTATGATGTTATGTAGGTCTCTGAAATGAAGGCCGAGTATTTTCCTCCCAAAGAAGATGTGATTTTGAGGAATGAAGCCCCGACAGACTTTTACATTATGGTGACAGGAGCTGCTGTGCGTTTTCTTGGTTTTTATTAGCTGTATAATTACACTTCTCCATATAATTTTTATAAACTTAGACGACATTTCTACTATATGACAGGAAATCATTGCACCTGTGAATGGAGTGGATCAGGTAAAAGTCGAATTTTTAATCTTCTCTTAAGATTGTTTCAAGCTGTGATTTGTGGTATTCTAAGACGTGGTTTTGTTTATTCATTGCAGGTAGTTGGTGAAGCACAGCCTGGTCATGTTTTTGGTGAAGTTGGGGTGCTATGCTACAGGCCACAGCTGTTCACAGTTCGTACTAAGCGATTGAGTCAACTACTTCGTCTGAACCGTACAGCATTCTTAAATCTAGTTCAGGCAAATGTTGGTGATGGAGCAATAATCATGAATAATCTACTTCAGGTTGGTTCGAAGCTATTTATTTTATAAAACCATTGTGACTACAGATTAGGGGGTTTGTACTGAGAAATGTTATGGTCTTATGCAGCATCTGAAAGACTCAGAAGATCCAGTGATGAAAGGCATTTTGGCTGATACAGAACAGATGTTGGCTCAAGGGAAAATGGACTTACCTCTCAGCTTATGTTTCGCAGCAGCAAGAGGTGATGATTTACTGCTGCATCAGTTACTGAAACGAGGCTCAAACCCTAATGAAACTGATAAGAACGGTCGAACCGCGCTGGTCAGTCTCCAAAGTCCTCTGAATAAACAGACTTCCATATATTTCTTCAGTCCAAAGACATAAAAGGCTTACCCTATATCTATGCTAATGTTTGTGTACTGTGTAATATTTTATCTCAGCATATAGCAGCATCAAAAGGATGCCACTACTGTGTTGTATTACTTCTCGAGCATGGGGCAGATCCTAACATTAAAGGTATAACTAACCAATGATTTATGAATCTATTTTAATATATTAATCCGGTAATCATCTATTAATTTTAACTCATTTTGTAGATTCGGAAGGTAGTGTACCATTGTGGGAAGCCATCTTTGGGAGACATGAAGAAATCTCTAAACTCTTATGGGACAACGGTGCAAAGCTAAGTCCTGACACAGTAGCCCATTTCTCTTGCTTAGCCGTTGAACAAAGCAGCTTAGATACACTCAAAGACATTGTAAAATACGGCGGAGATACCTCACTCCCAGATAGCAACGGAACCACAGCTCTGCACAGAGCAGTGTCAGAAGGGAACATGGAGATTGTGGAGTTCTTGTTAGAGCATGGAGCTGATATGGACATGCCAGATGTGTACGGGTGGACTGCTCGTGGTCTAGCTGAGCATCAAGGGCATGAAGACATTAAAGCTCTGTTTCACAGTCAGAGACCAGTGGAGAAGAAACCGAAATCCGTTTCCGGTACACCAGAGAATGTTACACCACTGATGAAGCACAGCAGCGAGCCTGTAATGATTCACCACCGTTCAAGGGAATCGATGCCTTTCCTTCGAGGTGGCTCTCAGAGAAGGAAGCTTAGTAACTTCAAGAACTCGCTGTTTGGTATCATGTCGGCTGCAAACACTGGTAAAGCTCCTCTTTCTCTCTCCATCAGAACAAAAAGTTTTGCCATTATATAGAATGATGCATGTTTATAAGAGAAACTTTCTCCCTTGAATCCTCAGGTGATGAAGGAGAGGCATCTACACTAAGCGAAGGAGTTGGTGGGGTTTATCCGGCGAGAGTGACGATCAGTGGTGAGGCTTCCTCCGCCGGTAAAGTGGTGAAGCTACCAAATACACTGGAGGAGTTAATTGAAATTGGTGAGAAGAAGTTGGGGTTTGTTGCCACACAGATTCTGACGAGAGAAGGAGCTCATATCGACGACATAAGGCTCATAAGAGACGGGGATTTTCTCCTTCTTCTCAAGGTTTCTTGTTAGGCACGCAAGAAAGCTTGAGATATCTTCCTACTTTTCAATGGATTTATTATTATTATTATCCATTTTGTTATCCACTACAATCGATTTTTTATAATAATAAGAACGTTGAAATGCAACTTATACCACAATTAAAGATCTTATACTTTTTATGTAATATTTCCTATATCATAATTGTAAGATCATAATAAATCAGCGTTAAAAAAAAAAAGATCTTATACTTATACCACACATAAAATAATCGCTAATTCAAAGATTAATGAGTATAGTAATTCTCTCAAGTCACAAGAAAAGACTCATTACTACAATCACCCTGCTTTCAAAACTTCCTCTGTTGAGCCCTAAAGGCAAGAGAAAACGAGAGAGTTGTCTTGTGATCTGTATTTCTTTTTCTTTTTTTTGTTAGAGTTGTAAAAACAATTGGAGAGAGCAAAAGATATGTAACAAAAGTGAAGAAACCAAAAATAACGTTTCAGAGAAGAAACAATCAAGGAAGTTTTGTTTGTAGTAGTTGTATCCTCTATCTCTCTTTTCCACCCATCTTCTGCTGACTTCTTCTATTGCCTCTAACGTCTTCTTGCTTTTAATCTGCGGTTTCTCTGAAGCAGCATTCTTCAAAAACATTTGTTCCTTTATACAAAGACTTAGGAATGTCCACTGTTTTCCGGATACACCTGAGTATATTTACATCATACAATGTGTGAAAAGGGTTGCAAACTAAATAAGATTTATGAAAGTTTATTACTAGAATTGATTGGTTTTGAGTTATTATATACTTACCATGTGGGATGTTCCCTCCCTGGCACTTAAGGTTCTATGCTTAAGTTCACCCCTGCTAGTAGTAATCTCATCAAGAATCTCTGCATCGTAAAAGTCGTCTTCACTGATCTCAACAGAACTCATAGGAAGGTTATGCGGTTCCCCCTGCTCCCCTCAAAAAAATTTAAAAATCCACATTAGACATTTTTAAACGCATTAAAAGAAGAATCGAGACTGTGCTTACATTGATACCGAAGCTGGAGTGTGTTGCACCAACCATCTCTTCATACTCTGAAGAATCCAAAACTTGGAGATGAGACGGATCAAATATCTTGGGGAGGATGTACTGTCTTAAAGCAATGAGGAAGAAGAATGGCAATGGGAACAGAATCCCTCCTACTGGTATCCATGTCACTCCATAGCATATCAGAAAATACAGAAGCTGGAAGAGTGTAAACATAACAATCGACTTGTACGGTACTATCTCCATAAATGATGCATGTAAGCCTTCAAGAACTCTGTTCCACACACACAAAAGAAAAGAAAAATCTCAAATCTCAGAACATGTTATGAGAACAAAAAGTTATAGAGTTTTAAATTTGATGTATAGTACTTGAATCGACGACCAGGAGTGATGAATAGTAGCAGAAGCCTTTCCCAGAACTGATTCCCGGGAAGACTATCAACAGCCATGTAAGTGAAGTAACCCCACAGAACTGAAGTTGGTATCATTCTGAGAAGCGGTACCACGAATATCAACAATCCAACAAGGATTGATTGCAAGAGATTGCTCACTCGTTGCTCATTTACTCTGACAGGCAAATGGTCTTCTATCAGTACTTCTGGATCGAACTTCTTTCCCTTTGTGTCTCCTCCTCCTCCACCGTCAGCTTTCATCACTGCTTCTTTCAAGTTTTCTAGCTCTTTCACCACTGAAGTAGCCTGCACAGGTATCTGATTCATAGATGAGACATTAAGTTCTTGACTGCGAAAGAGTAAGAGATTAAGTAATGAGAAGGATATGTTCTATATACCTTTGGTGATGTTTCCATTTCTATAAACACATCTTGCATCTTACCGTAGATCTCTGAGTTGCTTGCTTTTGCCTTCATGCATTCTTTGGCTTTCTGGACCATTTTCTTTCGCATTTGCTGCCTTTTAAGAACTGCAAGACTCTTTGTGTGCATAGGGGACTGTGGAATGACACCGTTCGAAGGAGGAAGTCCAAGTAAGCCACAGATTAATGTCTACAAACAATTTGGAAACAAATTAGTATTCACTTTCATTCATGTAAAAACTAAACCATAGGTAATAGGCGTCATCAGAATCATACCATGATTCCTAAAATAAAGATGTCATAGTGATAAGCCGACGGATTTTTCAAATTGAACTCCTTCTGCTGAGCCATTTGCGCAGATACACAGTGATCAAAGAAGTATAGACCAGCTATCATGATAGCTGGTATAAATGCAGCAAGGATGTAAAGAGGAGGGACGTTTCCCATATCCTGCAATGATGTTCCAACACAAGTTATAAAAACTCTTTCAGTATTCTATAATGTCGGATTCACTAGGTTGTACAAGCTAGTACCTTGACTACTGTCCAGTGATACAAGGACTCTGAATCCCAAGGAAGAGGTAACTCCAGCCTCCTTGGAACTCCTTCAGGAATATCTCTGGGGACTGTGAATGAGAGTGCGCTCCACAACACAAGCATGAGGAGAGTTCCATAATCACCTATAAAGCCTCGCATCCACCCTGTAAATATGAAGCTGGTTATTGTTCCAGTAAATGATGCTGTCAAGTATTTCATTTATATATACAGATAAGAGAAATGTTTCACATACTAAAGCCATATCTCCATGAACGTGCTCTTCTGCTTTTAAGAGCGGTGTAAAGAAGACCGAATGAGAAGATGACTGCAAGGAGCCCATTGGTATACCGCCAGTGGGACTGATACGCTTCCAAACTTGGATCTTCAGATTTTGGGACAAGAAACTCGCCCAGAAGTCCCTGCGTTAGGAAACAAGTACATCTCTTAAAGTTTTGAAGTGAGTTTTGTATGACCTTTTACCAATGGAGTTAGTTAGGCATCAGAGCACCTTAACAGCCTCTTGGAAAAACAGAACGGTAATCAGCATTCCAAAGAGCTCTCCTGCAATTCTGGTAAATCTAGAAATGATGTTGGCTGCGTTTAACGTTGCAAGAAGGATGAGCAAAACTGCTGTCCAGACACAGACCCTGTTGAAAGGAAAGAGTTCTCTAATAAATGAAAGAGCAATTAGCAAGAAAAGAGATTGAAGAATGATAGATGTAACTAATTCACATTACCATCCTGCCCAGGCTAAGTAGAGTTTCTGACCCAGTTCAGGCCTGCCTTTGCTGAAGCTGTGAAGGTAAGTATACATTATAATAGTGGGTTCTGCAACGCCTACAATCAACAGAGGTTGTCCACCAAAAATAGAATGGATAATTCCACAAATAGCAGTGGAAGCTAATGATTCCGCTATGCCAAGACTTCGATCTGAAAGTAAAGAGAATGATAAGGAACCTTCAGGACAGATTCTCCGGAAGTTTACAAATCTATGATAGTGTTATATTTTCTCACCTGTCTCTCTGCTTAACTGCTCGCCGAACGCAATCACAGGGAGTGCAGAGGCAATGAAAATGTACAGAGTTGGTGCCAGTATCCTGAGAGAGTTAGAAAACAAAAGTTAGAAACCATTTGGAGGAGAGATATAAGCATTATGATCACACATACCTAACACCAGAGTTGAAGGCAGCAAGCCAGTCTTGTTTGTAACACTTTCTTCTTCCATTGAAATCATTAACAATTCCCGCAAACGGGGTATTGGCTCCCTCCATAGCTGAACCTTCAGGGATCAGCGATGGCTCTGGATCGATGATACAAAACTAAAAAATATCAGCAAACCAAATGCAAATGGAAGAGCTCTGAATCATGAGACGAACATAACGATTCCACCATTGGATTCCAAAACGCATTGCAAATTTGCAATGTCTAATAAACGAATCGATCGAATCACACAAAGATAATCAATCAATCCTTCATCACCTTAAACTTTCGACCTAAGAAACGAATCGAGATCCGAAATGTTTTGACCAAATTTGATACAAATACATGAAACGAAACGCATATAGATACAATCGCGCACCTGGAGGAGAAGAAGAAGAAGAAAGCGTAAAACGATCCTGGCCGCCGTATTAAGCACGCCGGAGGAAAAAAATCCACCAACGTGGAGAGATCCGATTCCAGTAAGATTACGGTTACGGAGGATAAAACTCTGTTTATCGGATCTCTCTCTCTTTTTCTGTTATAGAGAGAGAGACTGCCTGAGGATATTTGAAAAAAAAAAAAGAGGAGAGAGAGAGAGAGAGAGGAGAAAGATTGGGTGAGAGAATAGATACATTCGCCACCTCCCGCGAAATAGCTGTTTCCTCTTATTTAAACATTATTTCAAATACTTCTCTCTTTTATTTTTGACACCAATATTATCTTGACTTGTGACACAGGCAAGCTGATCAAACCCTCAGTAATAATTTTAAAAAAGGGTAAAACACCACCATTTGTTTCCTTTTTAAAAATAACTTCAAACTCCAGGAATGGGGAAACGAGAGGTGAATGATTCGACTCTCTCCTTGAGAGACTCCACCTTCTCTCTCAATGGGAAGTCAGGAGATGTCACCAGCTTGGTGAACTCTCCAAGCTTTGTTCCTGAAACCAGCTTCTTGGCTTCCATAGTGATCTCCACACCTTCCTTGATCAAGTCAGCAACCACCACAAAGTCTTTCTCCGTTAGTCCTCTTGTCGTCATCGCAGGTGTTCCTATCCTTATTCCCCCTGGAACCAACGCACTCTTATCCCCTGTATTCCACATTCAACACCCGTCTCAAACACACACACACAGATACCAAATAGCTATTTTACAGCTCAAGTACTTTTTGTTCTGCAAGTTCTATGTTGAGTGGAAGAGGCTCACCAGGGACAGAGTTCTTGTTGAGTGTAATGGACGCCATGTCTAAGATTTTCTCAACCCGAGCACCATCCATGCCCTATCCATACCCCAAAAAAAAAAATTTGATTCATAACAGCATCATCATAAGTGATTCACTGGTTTTGTGAAAAGAGCGTTTGTGAGAGCTTACCAATGGTCTAAGATCAACAAGGACCAGATGATTGTCACTGCCACCAGAAACCAGATCAAACCCGAGTTCAACCAACCGGTTAGCTAGAGCCTTACAGTTAGCCACAACCTACACAAGCAACACAAGATTATCTCATAAGCTACATTTCCAAACTCTATCAGGTGCAGAAGAAGTCAATGATCGAGTGAAAAGTGCGAGTACTCTTTTCTGGTAAGCCTTGAATTCAGGCGACTGTGCGTGTTTCAAGCAGACTGCTAATCCTCCAATTGTGTGGTTATGAGGTCCACCCTAGTGACCCATACAAGACAACAATATATTAATCATGTCCAAAGCTAAAATTATCTGAGAAAGCTAGACAGAGTGGTCAGTATCTCAACCTGTAGACCAGGGAAGACAGCGTTGTTAATGGCAGATTCAAGTTCAACCCCATTAACTGGATCCTTCTTGAAGAAGATCATTCCACCTCTCGGACCCCTCAAAGACTAATAAAGTATAAAAAATCTATTAGGCTTTTGGATTTATCAGAATGAAGATTGTGTTTCAGATTACAGAACATAAATACCTTGTGAGTGGTGGTTGTGACAATATCACAATACTCAAAAGGATCGGCAACCACAGAGGCAGCCACAAGTCCACTGATATGAGCCATATCCATCATCAGAAAAGCACCAACTGAGTCCGCAATCTACAAAATTTAACACAAAAAATGAAACATCAGACTACCAAAAGCCAGGACTAGACAGAAACCATTAAGCAATTATTTAAGGATAATGGTTTGGTTTTCTACCTTCCTCATGCGAGGATAGTCGAAATCTCGGCTGTAGGCACTAGCTCCTGCGATTATAAGCTTTGGTCGGAACAGCACAGCAGTTTTCTCGAGCATATCATAGTCCACAATGCCTACGCTCAAAATACTCAGACACATCAGGAAAATAGCCTCATATAAAAGTAGTTTCTGAGACCCTATCATAAAGAAATGTACACACACCTGTTGATTCATCAAGTCGATAAGGCATGGACTCAAAGTAAATTGAAGTTCCAGATACACGCCTTTTGGCAGTCATGAACCCGTGTGACAGATGGCCTCCATGAGGTAAATCCAAACCCTAAAAATGCTCAAACAAGTAACCAATACTCAATACATCTCAAACACACAAGAACGTAACAAACTAACAATCTTCACTAACCATGATTCGATCATGAGGCTTAAGTATGGCAGTGTACACAGCAAAGTTTGCAGGTGAACCAGATAAGGGCTGAACGTTAACTCCCCATTTGGTTGAATCTAAGCGGAAGGTAGCTAAAGCCCTGTTCTGGCAAAGTGTCTCCAGCTGATCGATGAACTCATTGCCACCATAATACCTGTGAGACATGGAACAACAGAGATGAGTAACATAACGAACAAAAGAGTCAGAAAACTCAATCTTACATAGTTCATTACCTTTTACCAGGTAGACCCTCAGAATACTTGTTGGTAAGGCATGATCCAACAGTCTCCATAACAGCTCGGGATGTGAAATTCTCGGAAGCAATAAGCTCCAAGCTCCTGAACTGTCTGTTTTTCTCCTTTTTGATAATCTCATCGACCTCTGGATCAACTTCAGAACGACCATAGTCCTCAAAAGGGATTTCATTGTCTAAGAACCCGTCACAGACACAATAATCAAAACCACGTATAGAACAGAACCTTCACATAATTAATAAAAATGAAAACAAAACTCTCTTACTGCTAGTCTCCACAGCAGGTACCGAGACAGAAGACGCTTTCCTTTCAACGACCAGGCTTCTTTTCAGAAACAAAGAACGGTTAGGTCCGGCAAAATTGAATTTCAGTTGCTGAGAAAACTTGTTCACTGGGGACATTACTGGAGCAAAGACAGGTCTTTGAACCCCTCCAGATTGCTGAAGAGAACCCATTGAAGTAGCTCCACAACAAGCTTCCATTCTTTCTCTACTCCTACTCACACAAAAAAAAGTGCAATTATTACAGGAACACAATATACAGACAAGGCCAGTTAATGAAGATGTGAGAATAAAACTGCAGAGGCAATATAACTACACAAATTAATACAAAGAACAGAGGCGGACTGTTTCTATCTGAAACAACAAGAAAGAAAGATTTAAACTTTGAATCAGGGACGAGCATCGTGTAACATCAGAGATAACATATCATATTATCAGCTACTGACCCAAAACCAAATCCGAAACAGTCGAATACTACACATAGCAGAGTGGATTCAAATAAATAATCTTCCGAGAACTAAAAGCGAGGGAAACGAAAACGGCAATACTCACCGGTACTGTGAATAAAGGTTTGAGCTTTCAGGACGAGGTAGCTAAGAAGACGGAGATGGAGTCGACAAATGAGAAAGGAAGCCAAATATGGAAGGATACGCTCAACCAGATGCTCAGGCGACGTACATATATGCTTAGGGTTTTACACAAACCTCTCCAGGTTCCAAGAACGGGACAACCACCGAAAAGAAATATCAGTAAACGACGTCGTCTACTTCAATCTCCGGTTTAGGATTAACCGGCTGGTACAGTTAGCAGCTTGCACTTAAAAAACTGAATTACTTCATTGGTTTTTTTAGTTGGGTTGAGTGCTTCATCCAGAATATGATGCAACAACATTATTGCAGGCAGTCTTAACTGGTTTAGAGAAACCTATTCATTGACAGAAATTTTCAAATTTAAACAAATCATATACAAACTCTGTTTTTGATAAATAGAGAACGGCCAACGTGAATACAAACATGAAGAAGACGTTCTTCAACGTGTGACTTATTCCAAAGTTTTAAATAAATACAAAAAAAAAATCAGGGATCCAAAAGTGGTTCTCGGTTCTCACAGGTTTTTCTTCTAGACATCAGAGTATCCATATAACAACGAAGATAATCAAGAAGCCATGTTCTTTCCAGATATCACAACAGTTTCAGACCGGTTATATCTCTATTTGGTCGGCCATGTTGCTTGTGCCGACATAATGATCCCCACGATAACTCCAAACAACCCCAGAGCGCTTCCGAAGATCTCAATCACAAGAATCTTCACAAAGAGTGTTGAGTTTTGAGCATCAGATAATGCGCAACTGCTTCCAATGATTCCTACACATAACCTGCGGGAGAACAACGTGACCTTGGTTACATACTTGACGATAGAATCCAAAAACCATAACTGTAGAGAATGAAGATGCATACCCACATACGAGGTTGGCGAATCCAACAATGATTCCAGATGCGAAGATTGCATATCCAGCTCTGAGAGACTCCGCGTCATACATCTTTGAAGACGGTACACTCTCCAACTTCGTTTGCAGAATGATGGCAACAATAACGCCATATATAGCAACAGCTTCACAAAAGATTACACTGGGACAAGAAAAGAAAAAAAAGAAATGATTCGTCATTGCATAGTTCTATCATCAAAGTCCGAGAACAAAGCTCTGTAGCAACCAATCAAATTACAAACACAACTGTCGTGGTTAAGCATTCCCTGATAGTACCCCTTAGAGCCAAACTCTCTTCTCAATATGGTTCACAAACGGATTGTGCTAATGTCATCATAAACGCTTTAAATATCTACCCTCTCATTTGACATAAGCTAAATGGATATGAGAAAAAATATATATATATATCTGCTGAAATGAGTGGAAAGACATCATCACATTCAGTGTTTGGATCCCAAGTTAACAACTTGTTTCTTCTAATTAGTATGTGATTACTACCCAGTAGAATCCTTCAATGGATCTTAAATTCAAACTCAGTTGATCCACAAAATTAGAATGAAAGACTTGAACTTTGGATCATACCTGATGAGATTCTTGGAAGTGATACGAGGAGCTTCAATGGCCGCACCGATCAAACTACTTCCCGTTATGTAAATCCCCCTGACAAGCAAACAGGTCAATCTCAATCTCAAATTTTAGGGATTTACACAATCAATTGACGCGGCGGTGATTGTATCTACGTTGAGAAGACGAAGGAGAAGATTGGATTTACCAGGCGGCACCGAGGACGGAGACGCCGATCGAGATGGCGATTCCGATTGCGGAGAAAGTGTACGGCGAGATCCTTACCAACGCCGCGCCCCACGAGCTCGCATCAACCATTCCAGACATTCTCTCTCTTCTTGCAAGGATCGTGATGACAAGATCTGCTTCTCTCTCTCTCTCTTCTGTAGAAAAAGAAATTATCAGAGCCTGTGATTTTGAGAAGATATTGAGGAACTGTGAATCACGCGCTCTTGATGCGCATGGCTAATATAAGAAAGCTGTAACGACGACGTTTTTTCAATGTGTTTGTTAGTTTCGGCCTTTTAATAGATTTCATGGGCCAGTTAGCTACCCTACTAAGAATTTTCATTTGGGCCTTGTTTTCTTATCAATATCCAAATTCTTTTTCTTTTTCTTTAACAACATATCAATATCCAAATTCTTGTCACAATCTTCACCAAATTCAATCAAGTAACAAGAGAAAAATCAATTTAATTTTGTTTTTATCGTTCTAAAAGTTTTTTTTTTCTTTTTAAAAAAAAAAAAAAACTTATTTTAAAAGTTATTTTACGTACACATATATACAAATCGGCGGCACAAAGACATGTTTTACGGGACCATGAAAATACTACTTTCCCCTACGTGAGGGGATGTTTCATTTCATGAGAAAAGTATGTGTTACGAACATGAAAACGTTGTATATATATACGAGAGACACGAACGTGCAAGCACGTAAGAACCAGATTCTAGTAAAAGAAAATAAAAAAAAATCTTTGCCGAAGAGAAGAGAGTAATGGAGGAGGACCGGGTGAAATTAATATGCAAAAGAACGGTAGTGAGCACGAAGCCTGTTGAACAAGGGCGATTGTACCGGTTCTCAGTATTCGACCACGTCATGGAACCTAATCACATCCGTCTAGTATACTATTACCAGTCTTCCAAAGCTAGAGAACCGGGAGAGATCACCAAAAAACTAAGGGAATCATTAGCGTATACTCTCAATTGTTATCCAATTGTAACCGGGAGATTGGTTAAGGAAACTGATGGTACGGAAGAGAACCGGTGGAAGGTGAAGAGCAACGACGCCGGGGTGAGAATGATTGAGGCGAGAGCTACCGGGACGGTTGAGGAATGGCGTAGCAGTGTAAATAGAGAGGAAGAGCTTAAGCTTGTTCATTGGGAGGACATGTATCATCTTCCTTATTATTGGTCTACCTTTTATGTTCAGGTATAACCAAGATTCAAGAAATCACCTCAATTAATTTTTTTTTTAAATCGTTTTAGAAAAATCAGTTTGTTTGCCAGTTTAAACCGATTTTTAGAAGAGAAAAAGACTAGGATAGCACCGAACCAAGTTTTTGTTCCCAAAGTAGCACTCAAGGTTCAAAGTCACAAAAATAGGTTTTATTAAAGAGGTAAATATACACTTATACCTCTTGGGTTAATTAATCCAAACCTTAGGGTTTAGAGTTAATGGGTGGGGTTTTGGAATTATGGTTTAAAATTTTATAAAAAGTAAATACTAAAATAAAAAATAAAAATTTTAGAAACAGTTTCAAAAAGTATTTTTAAATTATAAAAAGAAAATTTGAAAAAAAAAATAAAAAAAAAATCAAAAAAAAAATTATAAAAATTTCGAATCTGAAAACATATAATCTGAAACTATAAAAAAAATTATTTTTTTCATTTTTTTTATTTTTATTTTATTTATTTTTATTTATTTATTTAATTTTAAACCAAGGGTATTAGGGATATTTTACCCTTTAATGAATGTCATTTTTGTGACGTTCTCCTTCTAGTGCTATTTTTGAGACATAAACTTCAAAAGGTGCTATTATTGACAATTGCCCTTTTTAGAACACTGAATATAACCTATTGATTTGCTTATTTTGATAGTTTAATTCGGTTTGTTTTGTCTAACTTTTTGGTACTTTCATCTACAGGTAACTGAGTTTGAGAGTGGTGGGTTAGCTATTGGGTTAAGTTGTACACATCTATTAGCTGATCCAGTTTGTGCAATGATGTTTATTCGAACATGGGCTGATTTAACACTGACTCGAAACATGATGACTCCACCAATCTTCCATTCACTCCCACCTCGCAGGTTCTCTAGCCATAAGCTCTCTAACAACCAACTTCTTAGCCATTACAACAGATCTTCCTCCCTAACAGCTCCATCTCCAAACATAACCGAGGATTATATGGTTACTATTACCCTTCTGTTCCCGGATCCGATGGTCCAAGTTGGCGAGAACGAGCCAGGGCTTACGGCATTTGAGATATTGGCTGGACTATTTTGTGTCTGTGTGAGTCGAGCCAAAGGGAAGAGGAACGAGCTTACGGACATGTCATTGTGCTTAGACGTTAGGAAACTATTGCGTTTAGACCAAAGTTATTTCGGTAACTGCATGGTTTATCACAAGGTTCATTATTCCAAACCTGTCAAGGCGATAGATAGGTTATTATTATTATCTTATGTTGTTCAAGAGATTCATAATGTAACCAAGGGGCTACTAGACTACCACGCGGTCATGGATTTGGTCGAGTGGCTTGGTAGCAACAATAACAATCCGATATCCAACGGTTCGGATCTTGTTTGTACTAATCTAGAGAACATGGGGAATCCACGTCCAATGATGTTCGAGGAGGATTTGATGTTGAGCCACTTATCTTGCTACGTTGAAGGGCCTGTAGCTGGAGGTGGACAGGTCATAGTGCTTCCTTCACCGTCTGGGGAGGGACCAATGAGCCGAGTGGTTATGGTCAGTCTTCCTCAAAGAGAAATGGTCAAGGTTTTAGAGGATGAGCTTCTTCAAAGCTTTTCCCCTGTTTTACTTTGGAAACTACAAAACAAAAAAAATAATAAAGATTAACACAGATAGATTTATAAATTAATAAAGTTAAACTATATATATTTCTTTTCCGTTTGGGTTCGATGCCAATTGCCAAGATTACAATTATGCCATGAGAAGATCCGTTTGTGTTCTTAATATTTCATAGGAACTTCCAGTGTAAACACAGTTCAATATGAACATCCCAATGTCAATGGTTATCGGCTTATTGCATACTTTAGTATATTTTTATATTCTTTTTTTTTGTCGAGCAGTGATGTATATGAGCTATGAACCCGACTTGTGGAAAAACTGAAAACACGAATCTTATTTGTTTTTAAATTTTAATTTTTATAGTTTATAGACTTTTTAGTGTGCAGTAGTTTTTTGGACGTAGACTTTAGGTCTTGATCACCTCTCCGGAAAGTAGTCATGAAATTACTTGATGGACAACCCCACATATGGGATATAGTTTGTTTAAATAAGGTAACTAGGTGAAAGGAAATGTTAGAGCAATTTAATTTCTTAATGAGTTTCTCAATACAAAATTATACTGATATTAAATTTTAAAATACGAATATAAAAGTATATACATATTTTCCCGGAATGTATTCATGACAAATAATTTCTAAAGAAAATGTTATTGTGTTATTTAAATTTCTTCAACAAACACTATGGAGTTGCTTGGAAACTTCCAATGGGTCATCCTCCAGAATTGGGCTCAAATTACAGCCCAACAAGCAAAACAAAATCTTCATGAACACTAGTTACACTTGTCCTCCGATCAATATTTTTTCCAATGTTTTTAAACCCGACAACATCCAACCGCACGACTTACCAGATTACTGATCACTGGATCTACCGCAGATTAATAAATAAATTAATTTTATTATATAATAATATATCAGTTATATAAATAAAAATATAAAAACTAAAGTTTAATATTTTCTAAAATGTTTTTTAAAACATAAAATAATACTTTGGATATGTATATATTTATGTTTAAAAACATTTAAAAAATACTTAACTTTAATTTTTATATTTCTATTTTTATTTGACATACAAGATATCAAAAAATACTTTAGACTATTTATATTTTTTTTTAATAAAGTAAGAGTTATGACATCTAAAAGAAATCAAGACATAAAATTTATAAATATTTAAATGTCTAATGTGAATAATAAATTAAATTTTAAATAAAAAATAAAAAATCATTATAATAAATTATCAATAACAGAAATAAACTAACACCAAATCACATCAACTAATTTTAGTTTTCTCTACCATCGTTTACTTCATTTTCTTCAAATAGCATAGTGAAATCTTCATCAAAATCTAAAAATCACAAATATAAAACTGAAAAGAAAAAATCTAATTTTTTTGTCATTACATAACTTCTTAGTTGGAAAATTAAAATATAAAACGTAATCTAAAAACATAATAAATAAATAAATAAAGTAAAAATTATTTATTGATTCAACCGGTGGTTCAACCGGTATCGGGTTCCAGATATTATTGAGTTTTTGTGGATTTTTAAATATTGGATTTTCTCTGGGTTATCGAGTTTACGGGCTCAGCCGCAGATCTTTGTCAGGTTTCAAAACATTGATTTTCTCTAATAACCGTCTATACAATTCTGACCATATGAGAAATTAGCTTTAATTAGTATTATAC
Source organism: Brassica rapa (assembly GCF_000309985.2). NCBI lineage: Eukaryota > Viridiplantae > Streptophyta > Magnoliopsida > Brassicales > Brassicaceae > Brassica > Brassica rapa. Next base: position 2,691,818 of record NC_024795.2, on the reverse strand, counting down.
TACCATTAAAAAAGTTTATGAAAGTGACTTGAGATCATCACAGCCAAAACCAAAACAAACGTTAAAAGGTTCGTATCTTGCAAGTGAATTAAAAGATTGAATTCAAATCATAAAGCAAGTGATAAAATCTCAACAAATGCGCTTATCCATATCTCGAATGGGTTTGGTCGGAAAATAAACTAATACATTAGTCGGTACGCATTTACATTTTGTCCATGTAGGCGCACTGAATTAGAACACTTGATATTTTACGAGTACCGCAAAAACACGGATTGTTTTTCAAGATTATCATTTTCAATTAACTCTTGTATTATTGTAAAAGTCGAATATTAGCAATTAAATTTTGCATTCTGCGTTGATAAATTATAATCAGTTTGTACAGTTTGTACTAAGACACCTCTACAAATCAACGCTTGGAAAATAAACTTAATTTCCATCAGAAACTATTTCCAGTGCCTCTCAAATCTTAAACAAACATGATTAGTCATTTTTTCTACTCTATGAATGTGATAAAGTTTCATTAGATGGACCACCCAAAAACTAAAAAATAGTGAATTACTAGCTTTTACTAGTTTATTATAACCGACTCTTTTGGCGATGGCTGAGTAAAGGTGTATGAAATAGTAAAATAGTTTTCCTCCAGTATGAATTACTTAAATCTATAAGCATGCATGCGCAACTTAGGTCCATCATATAAGAATATTATTAACAACAAAATATGGACCAAAAGAAGACTAGAACACAGCTGCATCTAAGTTAACCTATCCACCACCTCTCATATCACCTAATCTAAAATCCTAACAAACCCCATTAGATTCTCATTAGTCAATTTAAAACAGATCATATTGACCAAAATTATCATTCACGCAACGATTTCAATTGGCTGTATTTTAAAATATGCTTTCTAAAATAAATTTACCAACAAAAGAAGAAGTTAATCCGATTGCATTTTAGCATTTTTGTGTTTGAAACAAAAATTAACTTACAGTTGAATTATAACCCCACATCATAACTATGTTATAAACATTTTCTGTCTGGTACAAAAATTTGACTGTACAAGTATCTGGAGGTCGTAAATCCTAGAATTTAATCAAGACGTTAACAAACCGTTGATGAAAAGAATAAGTCCATTGTCGAGGACCGTCTCAAATTTTTTTTAGACCCTGTTCAAAAAGTATTAATGATATATTTAAAATATAATGAAATGGTTTTAGAAATTAATAGTTCTATTTATATATGTTTAACAATTTTTTTATAAATTATAAACTCTAAACTAGTCAATATTATATCAAATTTTGAAGTTTTAAACTATAATTTATGTATATATTGTTGAAAAATTCTTAATTTTTTTTTATTTTTATATTCGGACCATGTTCGACTGCACCACTTGCGCGTGCTATTAGACGGCCCTGCCATTGTCCATATCACTACTATACAACATTAAGCAAATTTTGCAGTCCCAAACAGATAATTAAATATGTGCATGTTATTTAATAAGATGAACTATACTTTTGGCGAAGAACCACATGCATGACACTTATCCCTTATATATTAAAAGAGAAGCATTGTAATAAATGCATTCACATTATAATAGACACGTGGCAGCCTCACAATGATTTGATAATAAATATGTTAACGCGTTCACACTATAGTCATAAATGTGTTCACACTATGTACTTTGTGATTTTTTTAATATAAAACTCACATACATAGTTCCAATAAAACTCTGGATTTTTCGGTTCGAATAAAAATAGATAACGAATCAAAAGCCAAACTATATATATATTATTTTTATTGTTTACAGATAAAATTGAGCAAAATATTCAAAAATTTTGATTCGATTTGTTATCCGTTTTGATTTAAACCAAAAAATCTTGATATTTGAAACTTTACGAAACAAATCAAATACTAAAATACAATATCCAAAAAAGAAGCAAATCACTAATACCAATATTTTTAGGAACATATATCTAATTCGATATGTTATATGCATATATATACATATATGAAAAGAATTATATATATTATACTTTATATCAGTTTTACAATATAAATTTATTATATTAGGTACTAGAATTAAAAGGTTATATAATGTTTTATTTTTGTAATAAAATGTTATTATTAAATTATTTTTAAAATTTTATTTTATTTACGAATCAAATCGGATATTCTTTAAAATTCTAAAACATTTCGGATATCGGAGTCACCGAATATCTAGGTGGCTAAAGATCGAATTGACAAGAATGCTTCCAAATATCCAGATACTTGATATGTGTCCACCCCTATTTACGAATATAATTTTATTTTCTTTTGATGAAAAAATGACTAATGTCAAGGTCTTTTTTATTTTAAATAAATTTTAATTTTATCTTTCATGTATTATTCTGAACAAAAATGTCATTTAATATTAATTAACAATATCTTTATATATTTTTCAACTATTTTTATATACTTTTTACATAAACATACATGTGCACCTTGATGTGAGCATCTTATAACTAAGTATTCACCACAGCTGAAGTATCTAATTGTTTTGAAAGTTGAAATATTTTTTCTTAATGTTTCTTTCACTACCGACCAAATTGTAGTGAAATGATTTGTCTTAATAATTTTCTTTTCTTTTTCTTAAACTATTATCTGTTTAAAAACTATAATATGAAACTATTGGTTCGACATGACAACTATCTAAACTTCATAATATGAAAATAAACATATAATATTAATTTTAGGTTTTTATCCGAAAAAACCAAAAAATCAAATGTTTTAACCGAATAAACTAAAATGAATATTAATTTAAAATAATAGTTATATTTTAGAAGATTAAAAACAAAAAAACGTAAAACCTAACCAATATCCAGATTAAACAGATTTATTGTCTTTTTTATTAAAAATAACGAAACTAATAATCACATCCCGCGCAAGGCGCGGGTTATTACCTAGTGCAACTTTTATAACGAAAGTTGAAACAAAACAGGAAAATTCTTATCAATGATTATAATTGTACTTGCAATTATTTGTTTATGCCCTCGAGTATCTTTCATCATTACAACCTGCTTTCTTTTCCATAAAAGTCATGAATTGGTCAATAATAGCTATCCTTTAATCATTCCATTTTAGTCTCGACCTAGATTCCTACGAGAGTTTGAATGCGAAGTATTTAGATTCAGATGATCAAATATGTTGTAACTTGTATGGTTTTATCTTTTTGTTAGATATACAAACGACGATGTGTCTCCAAATCTCCCTAAGCTAGTCTTAGATGAACAGAATGTTCCTTCTGATTTAATTGTGTAGTCCGGAATATTCTGGTACTAAGCGATTCAAGAAGTTACGTAATTCAAGTACTATACAGTGTGCTTAGCCAGAAAGAAATACAGTAGTCATTATAACCGAAAAAGTTATGTAATGCTTGGTCACTGTATTTTTCATACATATCAACAAGAAGAACATCAAACATTGAGGTATTTCATATAATATAATACCCATAAAATGAGTATTCCATACTTTGGGAGTCTTATCCAGTTTATAACCTTAAAGAAAATGATCACGCTTAAATGTTTAGTATTCTAATGAAATAATCATCTTAAAGCTATAAAGTTTCTTGAGGAAGCATGTGAGTGAATTATACTTGCTTTCTTGAACAAACCTTAGCTAATTTCGGCGCACGTTCATACACCCGTAATCAAATTGTAGTTTGATATACAGTTTTTTAAGAAAATCTTTGTTATATTGATAACCAACAAAAAAATATTTGTTACATCAAAATTATTGAATTCCTAACCCATTTCCTTGTTATTATACGTTATATGCTCATTTTAGGCCAGTATTTTGGAAACTTGAAAAAGCCAATTTGTTTCAAAGTTACAATTTGTTTCAAAGTTACAAAAGGATAATAGGTTTGTGTACTATACATGGAATTTGGATAAACCCGTAAATCTGATTGTCTGATTAAATTGTTACTATAAGAGATTGGGCACTAGCAACCCTCTTATATATATTGGGTGGATATCAACAAATATAAATCATCCATTTACTATCAAAAACCATGATCCGTAACAGACATGTAAAGACTCATACAGTCTGAATATACTATAGGTAACTTCATATAATATATGAGATAAATTAATTCTATCATGTCATTATTTTTGAATTGGAAGTGTATAACATCTGTCACATAATAATTTTGAGTATTACTGCAAACAAAAGTCACTTTACCAGTTTTACACATGTCCAAAACAACTTTCAGCCAAATTCAAGTATTTTGTTTTGTTGTGAGAAACTTTTGAAAATGGAAATGAAATGAATGTTGGCTAAGACAACGCGCAAAAGCTAACTCAGAACATTAATAGATCATTAATTTTAAAAAGTCCAGCCAATTTGTTGGTCAATTCCTGTGTTTGATTTTTTTTGTTTTTTTATGTTTGGCGATTCTTTCCCAAAATCAAATGGGAAGAGGAGCAAATAATTTACTTAAGCTTCACGCTTTCCATTTATTACACTGTCATTTTGCACTGCAATTTTACTATTCCAATGCCTCTTTCACCACTATTTCTATTATCCACTCAATATCTTGATTTCTTACATTTTCCAAGTTTTATAAAATAATTAGAAACACTGTATCTAGACTTCATAGATCAATCATATGAGAACTTGAGATGATGACTAAACCATTTATACATGTTACTTCCAAAACTCTGTTAATCGGATTAATCTTACATTCAAGGTGTTCTGAAAACACTTTTCAGTATTCATTTATTTCTCATTTAAATTCAGTTAACATGAATTGCAACATTTTGTAGTATAGATTACGATGTGTGACATCAATATGTAGCAAAAACAAAAACGTTAAGCTTCTGAACAATTAAAAATAAATAAAGTCTCCACCATTTATTGATTAGTACTATATAGAAATCTAATTAGGCTTCATATGGTGAACAATGATGGTTGCGGGTGGAATCGTCAAATAATTTAATCCAAAATTCGTGAATTCACATAATTACGTGATTTGGCAAACCATTATGTTATCATGTAGATTACTAAATGTAGCTCTGTTTATGATCTAATTCCTTCTCATTGATTATACCCGTTCAATTAATTAATCTGCCGTCAGTATTCATAATGCCTAAGAAAGTAAGAATATTGCTTTTAGTCTTACAACTTAAATATATCTCGAAAAACAAATGTACTATGTTCGAAATTTGTAAAGAAAAACGTCATAGAGAGAATCTTACAAAGGTCCCACTAGTGAAACTCCCCTTCTATAAATTCCAGTTATTTAGCCTCACACCAAAGAACATTTCTCCAAAAGTAAAACATATCTCACTCTTTTAGTCTCCTCCACACTCTTCGAAGATAATGGACTCTCCTCCACTTCCTCGCCACAACCAAACCGACCATCAGACCAAACAGATCATCCTCGTACACGGTCCCATCATCATAGGAGCAGGTCCTTCCGGTCTTGCCACGTCAGCATGTCTCTCAAACCGTGGAGTCCCTTCTTTGATCCTAGAACGTTCTGATTCAATAGCATCTCTATGGAAAACCAAAACCTACGACAGACTCAAGCTCCATCTCCCAAAACACTTTTGCAGATTACCGCTCCTGGACTTCCCTGAAAATTTCCCAAAATACCCTTCTAAAAACGAGTTCTTGGATTACCTTGAGTCATACGCTTCACACTTTGGCATCGCCCCGAGGTTCAACGAGAACGTTGTAAACGCTGCTTTCGATACGTCATCTGGTTTGTGGAGAGTAAAGACTCTAAACAAGACAGAGTATCTCTCGAAGTGGCTTATTGTTGCGACCGGTGAGAACGCTGATGCTTACGTCCCGGAGACTCCGGGGATAGTGAAGTTTTCCGGTGGTAAAATTATTCACGCTAGTGATTATAGAAGCGGCGAAGAGTTCAAACAACAGAGAGTTTTAGTCGTGGGATGTGGAAACTCCGGGATGGAGATTAGTTTGGATCTTGTTCGACATAACGCTTCTCCTCATCTTGTTGTCCGTAACACAGTAAGTGAATAAAAACATATGTACTTTCTATTTATTAAAAAAATAATTTATCGTTTTGGTATATATATTGATTATAAATGTTATATTTATTTCATGTAGGTTCATGTGTTGCCAAGGGAGATACTTGGGCTATCAACATTTGGAGTTGGGATGACACTTCTCAAGTGTTTACCATTACGGCTTGTTGATAAGTTCTTGTTACTGATGGCTAATCTTTCGTTTGGAAATACCGACCGGTTAGGTATACACCGACCAAAAACCGGTCCGCTTGAGCTAAAAAATGTCACAGGAAAAAGTCCGGTTCTCGACGTTGGAGCTATGTCTCTCATCAGATCTGGCAAGATTAAGGTGGGTCTCCTATTAATTTACTGAATTAAGACTTTCTCCTCATTTTTTATTTTTATTTACATTAATTTAGTGACAGTTTTGCGTGGCCAGCAACTGAGCAGTAGTCATCTTTTAGTTACAATATTTATTTATAACTCTGCACTACCTACTAAATAATAATATTGTATTAGTCTAACTTTTAAAAAGAACCGTGTTAATGTGGAAACTACAAAAGACTGTTTTAGATTTTTTTTAAATTGTTGAAAAAAGTTTTGTTCTGCTTCTAAAATGTTTTCTTATTCTTAATAGAATAATCTATCTTTCTTTGATGAACACTCAAAAGCTAAATTTTGTTTTTATTAAGTACTATTTTCTGTATATGCTTCCGTGATTCATTTTAATGTCGCCATGATTCCATAAACCTTGTTTATGAGTCCGAGCTAATAGTTTTACTTTCTATGTTTTTTTCTCGGTATACCTAATGTTTGTCGTTTCTTACTGTAAAAAATGAAGATAATGGAAGGTGTAAAAGAAATTACAAAAAATGGAGCAAAGTTTATGGATGGTCAAGAAAAGGAGTTTGACTCGATCATATTTGCCACTGGTTACAAAAGCAACGTGCCTACTTGGCTTCAGGTAAGCTTAACATCTTATAGTTCCCACTCATCTAGCAATTAACTAAAAACAATAATAACACCTGTATTTTATTAGGGAAGTGATTTTTTCACGAAGGAAGGGATGCCAAAAACGCCGTTTCCTAACGGGTGGAGAGGAGGGAAAGGATTGTACACGGTTGGGTTTACTAGGAGAGGACTCCTTGGAACGGCGTCAGACGCGGTTAATATCGCTGGGGAAATAGCTGACCAGTGGAGAGACGAGATCAAGGGGCCCATCAAGAATATGTGCAGCTCTCGTTTTGTCCTAATCTCTAAGTCCTAATTTATGTTTTAAAATAAACAATTACTACCTAATTTTGCATGTTGTAAATTGAAGAAATAAAATTTTACAGATGTGGTTAATTAGCCGGATTAGTTAACAATGTCTTTTCTTGTCCTTACCAAAATAAATGCGTGTTTTCTTGTCACATATATGGTCATAAGAACTCTTAATTAAAAGAGTTGTTACCAGCACATATAAATCTAATTGTTAATTATTAGTAACCGATTAATGAAAACAGATTCTTGTAGTCACATCCTAAAACATCTAAACTACACCAACACATCTAAACCTAATTGAGGTGGCACCGAATGTGAGAAACGGTAAAAGTCGATATAGTGGGAATTAAATCTTGTGTATATTGAAGTGGTCACATTTACGTAAGAGAGATAAATAGATATGTAACGAGGTGTGTATATAAAGAGAGATGCAGACGTAAGGAAGATGGAAGAAGGTGGGCACTGATTTGTCACTGAAATGATAATCGAGATAGAGAGCTGACACTCTTCTGCGACCACCGCATGGACGATCTCTTTCAACGAAACTGATCCATCTTTCTCTATCTCTTTGCCGTCACGAGAGAGAACTCACACATACATACACGTTTTTTTTATTATAAGTGATAAATCTCTTTTAGGGCATCATTTTAAGCAATTTTACCCAAAATACAACTTCATTCACTCACATGACTTAAGCAAATCGTCACTGCATTCACATCTGAATGGATCATTGGAGTAATAACTTTTGTTTTGTTTACGTGTATAAGTTTTATATAGTCAGAGACTCAGGGCTTTAATATATCTTTCTATTCGAGGAATGGTTTTTTAAAAAACTATTGGAGTAATGGCTGTGCGCAAACTAATTGCTAGAAGCAGAGTTTATATTTATATTTGATACAAAAACAATGTTTGATTTTTTTTTCAACAAACAAAGTTTGAATGAACATATCACTTTGATAAATTGTAGTGAAATTAAGCAACGGGAAAATATACAGAAATTAATTAACTTGTTATAATCAAGGTACAATATATAATATATATAGATATACCCCATTCCAGTTATCCTTTGCAATAAACAAACAAACACACTTGATTTTAGAATACCTATTATCAAATAAAAACACACACGTTTATTTAATTTCCCAAATTTTGTTCCATATCATACATAGAAATAATTATATATAATTATATCTAATTACTAGAAAATTATGTTTCCAAGTTTTATAACATTTTTCTATAGAATTTAGCTTATATGATTAAAATCAGATTTATTAAACATATATATATATATATATATATATATATATATATATTCCTTATTCTAATTTTGACATATAATATTTTCTGTTTTATTTACCTATTAAATAAAAGTATGAAAATAGTAATATCATAATATTAATATATAACTATATTTAGTACACAATATTTACCATTAAAAATAAAAAGTTATGTTTTATTTATTTCGATGAAAATGAGAAAAACTAACTAACCTTTTTAAGTTAAAACAAAATAAAAAATTATTAAAATCAATGGTTTAAGTATGAATATCATTTTAATAAAATAATGTATGTATATATTATTTATCTTATTATGAAATTTATATATAAATATACTAATATATTTTAATTAATTGGGTTCTTCGGTTGGGTCGGTTTATATACCAAATCATATTTATATATAGTGGTTTCTTAAAAATAATATTCATTTGATTTATTAGATACTATCAAATTTAAATTATTTTAAATATTTCAGTTTGGATTTTATTTGGTTTGCTTTTACCGGATTGGAATCCGCTGCTAACCACCCGGACTTAAAGTACTAAATTAAAATTGAAAATGTAAAAAGCGAATGCAAGTCAAATCCTTTACAGAAGAATTATGAGTAAATAAGTCAAATAACTAAGCAATTAATTGAAAACATTCAACGCTATTTGAGGGCATTGAAGTCGAGAAACGTTATGACACGCATCCATGCACACCTTACGTTAACTATGCTCAGACACTTACGTCACTTTTATTTTTATTATAATATGGTTAGGGGCTTACTGACTATTTTGCAGGCACTGTCAATTTTCATGATGGATTTGACATTTATCTTTGCATGTTAAGCGTGTCACCGCTCTTTTAATCCCCTCGCTGCTTCATTCCTTCCTTCGGGTTTATGACATTTTCTTTCATATCTGAGTTTAACCGTTTTAATTTCTAACTACGCTTTGCCAAAAAAGAACAACCAAAAACTTCTGGCTGCGCTTAAGATTGCTACTAGCAATGTAAATTTCTGTGTTTTGTATGAGCAAATGATACTAACTTTTTATTTTATTGATCTCAACATGTAGTGCCATTAAATACTTTATTAACTTGATCGTCGTATTTCTATATTTTTATTGGGAAATATCAAATCTGTGTTCTTGCACGTGTAAGAGAGTCTGTTTTGTTTGAAGAATTTTGTTTGTAAAAAATTAAGTTTTAAAAATTTAAGAAAACAAACTTAATTTATTAGTCACAAAATTCTCTAAACAAAGCAGTAAATAAATTAGAAGTAATTATATTGAGGGAACAATATTTTTTGCATATCAATTAACAAGGTATGGGTATAAAAATTTAAGAAAACAAACTTAATTTATTAGTAACTTGTTAGGTTACACTTAATTGATACTCCCTCCGTTTTTTAATATAAGTCGTTTTAGAGAAAAAATTTTGTTCCAAATTATATGTCGTTTTCGGTTTTCTATGTAAAATTTATTAATAATTAATGTTGTATAACCAATGGTAATATATCTTCTATTTTTATTTCTATTGGTTGAATTGTGGTTAGGTAAATAATTAATGATGTTTTTGTTTAAAAAATATAAGAAATTAATGGTTTTCTTAATCTACGTGCATAGCTGTAAAACGACTTATATTAAAAAACGGAGGGAGTATTGTTTACTAAACTAAACATGTAATTCTCTTATTAGTAACTTTTTAGGTTACACTTAATTGATATTGATCTTAGTATTGGTATTGGTATTGGTTAGTAACCTAAACATGTAATTCTCTTTTTTTTTTGTTTTGTTAAATGGCATTATTTCTTTAGAGCAATCCTACTTTAGTTGATTTCATGACATTGATAACTTCATCCATTTAATTTCAAATTCGCATGTATGTCATGAATTTATTGTTGTATGTATCGTCAATTTGTCACACATATATATTGACACTCCGATCTATGTTCTTCTTGTTTCGCTTATATCGAAACGCTCATACATCTCAATCGATTAATGACTGAATTTCTATTGGTAACAAGTACGGGATATTGACAATTAAATAAGAGAGGGGAAGAGTAAAATTTCCAACTATGTTTTAGGGATTATCAAAATGCATATACGTATACAATTGTCTTATATTATATGTTTGATAAGGATGTAAATATGTAATAGTGATGTAAGAATAAGGTATGGACCACGAGAGGGAATTAGAATCGAGATAAATACTCATGATCCGAGAAACCGTACCTTCCATATTGCACTCTTAAGTTGGCATGCACTTGTACTAATCAACCCGCTGCACACATAAGATGCAGCTGGTATAAGACCCTTAAAAATCAAATAAAAACAAATCAAAACCAAATAAAACAAAAAGAAACAAGGTGCATGGGGATTTGCCATGCAAAGAAACAAATGCACTTCTCTTACTCACGTCTTATATGTAGCCATATATGTGAAACTTGAGAAACCGTGCGGGTCAAAAATTGAAGTTTGTATTTATATGTACATATGATGACAAAAGCAAAGCTTTCATGAGAATAGACATGTCGTGTCCTATGCTTAATCTGCGTACTCCATCCAACTTGACTCTTAGATTGCTACGCCCATTTTTTCTTTCTTAGTATCTTCAACTATGCCCATTCCATTGGGCAGTAATACTCCAATCGTGTTTGAAGACTTTCACTTCCGAATTACCAATATTATTACTAATTAGTCGTTTTATGCATTTTTATAATCGGAACTGCTAAGCTTAAACTACTAGATTTTAGGTATATTATGGTTATTAGTTATTAGAATCAAGCGGTGGTGGTAGTGTGGTAATCTCTAAAGGTTCGGCGTCGTCATAAATTTGATTTTCATTAGAAACTAAATTATTGTTGTTTGGCTATCGAAAACTAATCAAATTCGGGTCAAACAGTATGGCACGCTTGCGGAATACTCTACTATATAGTAGTACTAAATGTGTTTTTTCGGGATTAACCGGATAGCCGATAAGATTTAACCAAAAAAATTATTAGAAAACATATGCATTCTCACATGTTTTCCCATGAATCGTAAAACTGTGTGTGTGTGTGTGTGACCGTTAATTTGCTAAGTTTAAGCCAAAAACAAGTTGTAATTCTGCTACGAGACACAAAAAGTGATCGTAAGTTAGTAACAAACAATTTTGAAGATCAGATACTAAAGAATAAAGGGAATATATAGTTGCATACGAGGTTAATAAGAAATAATTATATTCAACGTTTCATCTTCTTTTCTTTTACCTTATTAATCTCTCTAAGATTTACGATGTACAAGTTTAGTTAAAATGGCCAAGTACTTAAACTCGAACTCAGATTTGTGTTGATGATATGCATCCCCAAATGGCCAATCGAACTACGATACTAGGCACTTGTATGTTAGATGGAAAAGAAGTATCGACCAACATGATATTTCTTTTCTCATTGCTTGTGTTTATATATAACCAGGACTATCTGCCATCTTTTCACCTTAGACTTCCAGGGAACTCAATATATTGTGCTTTGTTTTCTTGATGGACCATTTGCTTTTCTTCTCTGTGACCCTTTGATTCTATCTTCTTCGTCCTTGTCTCAGTTTCTTTCCTTCTGCTTCACGAGTCCTTGCTGATGATTCATTTTCTCCTGCGCAGAATCTTCTTCCCATTATTATTCTTTTGCAAGTATTCTACAACATCTTGTTCATATATAACTGACTTATTGAACTCTCGGTACTAGTATCTTAATAATTTGAAATTGCTTTTAAATGCAACCTTACAAGACCATGCCGCTGCTCGTAGTTGCCTCCTTTTGTAAGGCCTTAATTATACTTATAACCAACAAAAGAATAATGAAAAGAAGGCCTGGGTCTCGTGGACTCGAGAGCTAATATTGGGCTTACAATCAGACTACTTTCAAAGATGGGTTAATAAATTCCCCCGGCGAACATATTTTTAAATTTAGTCAATATTGACTAAGATAACAAAACATTGTTAATTCGAGTTTATCCATCCTTCAAGACTAAACAATCTCAAATAAAGTAAGATTATATACTCTTAGTTTACTTAAATATTTTTTGATTGACTTGGCTGTACCAAGATAAGTGAATTCTCCTCGTAGTCAACTAGTCATAGTCGCGGTATGAGTTTCAATGATGAATTGATTTTTTTTTTTTTGAACAACTCTATGATGATTGATAATTGTCCCAATATGTGTTTTTACGATTGGATAAGATCGAAGTTATTTTCTAATAATGAATTCAACAGTAAAGCCAATGATTTTTTTTACACTAAGAAGGATTCACAACTCTATTTGCTGTAGACTTGTAATCTTTTGTCTTGGATTAGTAAAAGCATCTTCACATTAGTCAAACAGTTTAAAATTTTACTAAGCACTTATTTTACATTTATAACTTTATTACGCTGCTTTCATAAATCTTTAGTAAACCACAATTGTAACTAAAAGTAACCTAAAAAGACTAATACTCAATAGTTTATTTTAATTTTTTTTACAAAACTAATATATATATATATATATATATTTGGAGACTGTTAAATATACAAACAATCTCTTATATGTCATCACATATATATGAATAATAAAGCCCTAAGTTTTTTATTTGGTAAACAAATATAGGTTAACCGGCTTACTCATTTCTTTAACTAAAACAAAACTTATTTCATAATAACAGGATTAGGAACTCTCAATTTAACTCTATAATTTTTTTATTAAAATTAAGTCATGAAACTTATGTGTGATTTTATGAAGATTTCAGTATCTATTTTATTATAGGAGTTAATCACATTAATAAAACAAATGCGTTTAGCTGATAACTTTTTGTTTTTAAAAGAGCTAATAACACCACAATAGACTTAACATTTTACCAAAAAACAAAAAAAAAACACCACAATAGACGCACAAACGTGTTATGTTCTATTCGATTTATATAGGTTACTCTTAAAATTACATGAATCTAAAGTTTATGATTCCACAAGATCTACACCGAATAAGACAAATAACAAAAGCGAGAAACGTAAAAATGAAAAAGACATTGGCGTTATTTATTGATTATAAATGATTAATTTTGTCATTAAAAAACAAAAGTACTTTGACAGGAGGCGTGATACGTCACGTAAAATATACAACACCGTGAGGGCATTTTAGTAGTTTAACAAAGCTACCCTTCTTGTATATATCCTCTGCAATTCCATCCACCCAAAACAAAACTGACATGGAAACTAATTTTCATTCAAATAAAAATCTATTTTCAGTCAACATTTTGTTTACATAAATAATTTATAACATAAGAAAATATTTCTCTCCATAAATAAATTGGACTTTTATATAAATTTCTGTATGTACATCCATTAATTACAGTAAAAAAATAAATAATTATATTTCTTATTTGCGATGGTCAGAGGCTAAAGATATTCTCCAAAGGCTTTCCTTTTTTTTTTACTTGACTAGTTCTCTCTCTCTTAAAACTCGTATCATCCCTCTCTCTCTCTATATCCCTCTCTTCCGTCCTTTAAAGTCTCTGTTTTGATTTTGCTTTGGCTTTGTTTCAAGTGCTAATCTCTTTCACTCTCTGGAGAAAATCAGGTGAAAAAGGGGGTCAAAAGCATTGATTTTTATTCTGGGTTTCTGCTCTTATATAAGATATGATTATTGGTTTTATTACATCTGACATTCGAACCTAACTGTGTCTTTGTGGGGTTTTGTTTTGTTTCAGAGCAAAAAGAGATGTCTCAGACCAACTGGGAAGCTGATAAAATGTGAGTCCTTTTTTAATTTTAATTTTGATTGCCTTTTTTATTTGATGTTTGTGCTGATTGCTTACTGGAAGAGTCTTTAATTTTGGGTTTAGGTTTTTAGATTCTGTGAGTATTGTTTTGCTCGTTTGTTTCTAGGGTTCGGATTCTATATAATGCATTCTAGCTTCAGTTTGATTCTAGGGTTTGTGTCTTCTCCTCCATACCTTTTATAAAGTCCTTAATGTTATACTTGATCTGGAGACTATAGCTTGTCGCAATTGTTTAGCTTTCTCCTTTCTGACATTCTTTTGCTTGTTTTGCCGTTACTTTTGCTGATTTTTCAGTTTCTGTTTCTCAGAAGACTCTCCTGCTAGATTTTGTTGTTGTGGGGACTTTTCTTTTGGTTATGTTTCCATGTTTTGGCCAAAGTTTAGTTCTTTTGTGCTTTCAGTCATTTTCAAAGGCCTTGAGAATCTCTGGATATATATTTATTTGGTTTATCCAGTTCTGGTTGACTCTTGTGTCATCAGGTTTCAGTTTGTCACTGTTCTAGATTTACACTTCTTTTTGGTATGCTAGTGTTACTTTTAAAAGCTCCATTATGAAAGTTTCCTGATTATAAATACAACAGTTCTTGTACTTCTCCTACTAACTGGATGGTTTTTGTTTGTGGGACATTGTTAAGCTTGATGCTACTCTCCTCTTTTACAGTGTTACCTTTCTTGAGAGTCTCCACTCTCCAGACGCTTCTTATGTGTTATATATATATTGTGGGTAGTGTCTGCGTTGCTGCTCTAAATGAGATTGTTTTGGTTGTAACAGGCTGGATGTCTACATCCATGATTATCTGGTCAAAAGAGATTTGAAAGCTACAGCTCAGGCTTTCCAAGCTGAAGGAAAAATTTCATTGGATCCAGTCGGTTAGGAATCAGAATCTTCTTAACCTTTTTGAACTACGATTCTGATAGAAGTCCTTTTGTTCCCTAATGAACTTCTTATTCTTCTTGGATTGTTTTTGTATAGCTATTGACGCACCTGGTGGATTTCTGTTTGAGTGGTGGTCTGTCTTCTGGGATATATTCATTGCTAGGACCAATGAGAAGCATTCCGAGGTTGCTGCATCTTACATTGAGGTATCCTTCTTTGTTTACACTTTTTTCAATTTGTCTTATTCTATTAGAGTTAGCTAGTAGCTTCATTGCTTTCCTTTGTGGTTTGAAGAGAAGATTTAGAAGTTGTATATTCACATGTCGTGTTTTTTTACAGACACAGATGATGAAAGCGCGAGACCAGCAAATGCAACAAGGTCAACACCCACAGGTCTCACAGCAGCAGCAACAACAACAACAACAACAACAGCAAATACAAATGCAACAACTCTTGATGCAACGTGCACAGCAACAACAGCAACAGCAGCAACAACAACAGCAACATCATCAACAACAGCAGCAGCAACACCAACAACAACAACAACATCAAAACCAACCAACTTCTCAACAGCAGCAACAACAGCAGCAGGCAGCGCCTCAACACCAGCAACAGCCAACACCACAGCAGCAGCAGCAGCAACAGCAGCCACAGAGGAGAGATGGATCCCACCTTGCAAATGGATCAGCAAATGGACTCGTTGGTAATAACAGCGACCCAGTTATGAGGCAAAATCCTGGGCCTGGGAGTGCCTTAGCAAATAATAAGGCATACGAGGAGAGGATCAAAATGCCTACTCAGAGGGATTCCTTAGATGAGGCTGCTATGAAGGTTAGTTTAGGCAAGGCATGTCTTTCAGTTTCCATCTACCGTAGTTTCATCAAACGTTAGAATTCAAATTTCCTTTGGCTACAGAGATTCGGGGACAATGGTGGGCAAATGTTGGATCCAAACCATGCATCGATGTTGAAATCCGCTGGAGCTTCCGGACAGCCTGCAGGGTACTGTTCTCATCCTTCTGCCTTCTTTGTTTCCACTAAAAATCATTCAGTATCTCTGTCTTGTTGCTAATGTTTGTTGGTGAATCTCAGGCAAGTGTTACATGGTGCAAGCAGTGGTATGTCTCCACAGGTTCAAGCTCGAAATCAGCAACTTCCTGGGTCTGCGGTGGTAAGTAATCATTGAATCTATGTTGCGTCTACTCCCTTGTAGAATTCTAACTGTTAGCTAATTAGTTGCTTGGCTTACTTGTGTTTAGGATATGAAAAGTGACATCAACACTGTGCTCACTCCCAGAACTGCTGTTCCAGAAGGGTCGTTGATTGGCATTCCTGGTAGGTTTTCGATCCTGAAGATATCATTTCAGTAGGTCAAGCGTGTCAAATGTAGTAATAGTTTTAAGACTAGTGCTTGTTTCCTGTTTCAGGTTCAAATCAAGGCAACAACCTTACACTTAAAGGGTGGCCACTCACAGTAAGATTTGTTTTACCGGCTCGTTCTCTCTTTTGTAAATTTTTCTTTTTTTTTTACTGTTGATTTCTTTCCTGATTTAGGGATTTGATCAGCTTCGTTCTGGTCTTCTCCAGCCGCAAAAGCCATTTATGCAGTCTCCGCAGCAGTCTTTTCACGGACTCAACATGTTGACTCCTCAACATCAGCAACAGCTCATGATGGCTCAACAGAATCTAAATTCACAAACCGTCAATGACGAGAACAGAAGACTGAAAATGCTATTGAACAACCGGAACATGAGCCTCGGAAAGGATGGCCTTGGGGGTGGTTCTGTGGGGGATGTGCTACCTAATGTTGGATCTTCTTTGCAACCTGGTGGCTCTCTTTTGCCTCGTGGAGACACCGACATGCTACTAAAGGTATGCCTTGTCTTATCTCTTACAAATCTTAAGTAGGTGACTTAAATATTGTTAGTTTTAATTAGCTCTCAGAGTATTATTTGATAAATTGGAACAAGATATAGTAATCTCTGCTAGTTTTGAAAGGCGATTGCGTTAATAACTGCGTATGCTTTGTAGTTAAAGATGGCTCTTTTACAGCAGCAGCAGCATCAACAGCAGGGTGGTGGGAATCTAGCACAGCCACAGGCACTTAATCAGCACTCCCTTTCTAATCAGCAAACACAGAGTGCAAACCACAACATTCAGCAACAAGATAAACTGGGAGGGGGTGGTAGTATTTCGATGGATGGTGGTGGCATGTCAAATTCTTTTAGAGGAAATGAACAGGTCTGTTCTTAGTTTCCTATTTCATGTTTCAGTGATATCTGAGGTTGATTTTCTAAAATGTTTTTGCATTTAATTGAAAGGTATTGAAGAATCAAACTGGGAGGAAAAGAAAGCAACCGGTTTCGTCTTCTGGTCCAGCTAATAGTACAGGAACAGCCAACACTACAGGGCCATCACCGAGCTCAGCACCTTCTACACCTTCAACTCATACTCCTGGAGATGCGGTTTCTATGCCTAATCTGCCTCATGGTGGTGGTGGTTCCTCCAAACCAGTAATTATGTTTGGCACTGAGGGGACTACTGGGACTCTTACATCTCCATCAAATCAGCTGGTGAGTATCTTTAAAACTGTTAATGAGAGGGCACAAATCAATATGAATTAGTATCATCAACTATTGGCTATTTTGCAGGCTGATATGGATCGGTTTGTGGAAGATGGGTCACTTGACGACAACGTTGAGTCTTTTTTATCACATGAGGATGGTGATCAACGAGACACTGTTGGACGGTGTATGGATGTTAGTAAAGGTGCGTGTCTTAGCCCCCACTCTAACATTATTCAACAATAACAACAATATTTCTCAATCATTACAATGATGCCTCTTTCTTCAACAGGCTTCACGTTTGCGGAAGTGAATTCAGTACGTGCGAGCACAAGCAAAGTCACCTGTTGCCACTTCTCATTGGATGGAAAAATGCTTGCTAGTGCCGGACATGACAAAAAGGTAAAAGCCATCATCATTAAGTCTTGTGGCGCTTCTGAAACTTAAATACTTGGCTTTGCTCCCATTTTTGCAGGCTGTAATATGGCATACAGACACTATGAAGCCGAAGACCACACTTGAGGAGCACACGGCTATGATAACAGATGTTCGTTTTAGTCCCAACCTGCCTCGGCTTGCTACTTCTTCATTTGACAAAACTGTCAGGGTTTGGGATGCTGATAATGTAAGTTGAAAGGCTGATGATTTTCACTATGTTTGTGCATCTCTCTTAAGGGTTTTTGTGCCATCTAACTACTTTTGCAGAAAGGCTACTCCCTTCGTAATTTCATCGGACATTCTTCTATGATTACGTCAGTTGACTTCCATCCCAACAAGGATGATCTCATATGTTCATGTGACGATGACGGGGAGATAAGGTACTGGAGCATCAACAATGGAACTTGCTCAAGAGTGTACAAGGTATAACATTATCGTGTTGCTTTTATTTAGCAAATTTATACATTTAGTTTCACTTTTGTTTTGTTTTGTTTTTTCTCACAGGGTGGTAGCACTCAGACGAGGTTCCAACCACGTGTTGGAAAGTATCTGGCTGCTTCGTCGGCAAACGTTGTATCTGTACTAGATGTTGAAACACAAGCTTGTCGACATTCTTTGCAGGTTTAGTGTTCAGACTTTTTTTTTTCCTTTTCGATATTGTGTGATAGATGCTTGTTTTATGTTATGCATCTACTAACCACTAAGGACTGCACAGGGCCATACTAATCAGATAAACTCGGTCTGTTGGGATGCTTCTGGTGACTTCTTGGCAACGGTTAGTGAAGATATGGTGAAAGTTTGGACGTTCGGGACAGGTAATGAAGGAGAATGTGTTCATGAGCTAAGCTGCAATGGAAACAAGTTCCAGTCTTGTGTTTTCCATCCGACTTACCCTTCTCTACTCGTAGTTGGTTGTTACCAGGTAAGAACTTGATGTCATCATTACTCATGTTACTCATTTTGCTCATAAAATTGAAACTCTACAATCTTTGTATGTTGCAGTCTTTAGAACTGTGGAACATGTCACAGAACAAGACGATGACATTGCCTGCTCACGATGGGCTGATTGCGTCTCTGGCGGTTTCAACTGCAACGGGACTGGTTGCATCAGCTAGTCACGACAAGCTAGTGAAGCTGTGGAAGTGAGGGGAAAGGACATGTTCGTTTATGTTCTAGGTGTTATTCTTCTTCTTAAGGAGGGGTGTTTCTTTTTAACCTTTTGTAGCTTTTTCTCAGACAATTTCATCTTCCATCTCAATATAGTCTTTCTCCAGATATGGTTAAACAATGTTGCTGTTGTATGATCTTGAACTAATTGGAAACTGTTGTAATCTTAGTTTCTTAATAATGACAGTGAAAGTTTTATGCCATTTATTTATGGTTTAATGTACTTTTTAAAATATGCTCCCTCCGTTTTTTAATATAAGTCGTTTTAAAAAAAAAATTTGTTTCAAATTATATGTCGTTTTCAATTTTTTATGTAAAATTTATTAATAATTAATGTTGTATGGTCAATGGTAATATATCTTTTATTTTTCTATTGGTTGAATTGTGGTTACGCAAATAATTAATGATATTTTTGTTTAGAAAATATAAGAAATTAATGGTTTTCTTAATTTACGTGCATAGTTATAAAACGACTTACATAAAAAAAACGGAGGGAGTATATTTTAAGTTATTTTAATTTCGTATGTATATAAAAAGTATTAAATTCATTAGTCCAGTATTTATTAAAAACAATTAAAAGATTTTTTTATTTAATAATATAATAATAAATAATATTTTTCCTAAGTCTGTTATTTGGTGTTTTAGTTGGAAATGGTCCACGCCGGAAAGAGTTATCTCTCTCAATTGTGTTGCCTCCGTCGTTTCCTGCGATCGTTACAGATTGACGGATTATAAAGGGACTCTCTTTCTCCTTGCTTTGACGAATCCATTCGAAGATCACTGATGGGAAATGAAGATAGCAGTGAAGAGGTTTAGCACGAGCCTCGATTTAGGATTTGTGTATTTTGATGAAAGAACCAAACTTTTTTTGATAAAGTTCGATGCTTCGTTTTGATCTGTTAAGAATTAGGAAAACTCTGATCGTACTCTGTAACCACAGGTTTGTTCTTCTTCTGGGGATATGGTGACGAATCTGAAGGCGTCCATAAGAGAATTGAGTGGGAAAGTGAGGGAACAGGTGCTCTTTGTCTCTTTGTTTTTATTGGTCTTTCTTATACTGGTGTTCTTGATTTGAATATTTGATAATGACAGTTTCTTACTTTGTTGCTGTTTGTAACTTAGAATCAGAGAAAATGTGATGTTAGGGACAAGCTGCAGCAGTTGCGAGAAAGAATAAACGCTGAAGGTGTTGATGTTTCAGTCCAGGAGGAGTTGATACCTCTTTTGAGATCACTCAAGGTGAATTAAGTTTTTGTAAGTTTCCACAAGTTAATTTTTACTGTGAGTGGAACTCAATATCTGTTAGGTATTTTCAGGAATTAGAGAAACATGAATCTGAAGTCCGGTCTAAATGCGATGCTAAGCGTTCTGCGTTAGAAGATGCAGTTTGTGATTTGGAGGAGAGAGTCGCCAAGGGTGAGATTCCTGAGGAAGATTTAGATGTTTTGTTGGCTGAATCACTGGATCATCTGACTTCAGCAAAGAAGGTACTCTCTCTCCGTGCTATACATCTTGAGATGAGATTCAGGTTTCTCCAATGTTTTTTTTTAAAGAAGATTATGGTTGCTTCCCCCTTGCTTCATTGTAGGAGCTTGCTGCAACGCTAAGAGACATAGTATCTCTGAAGCGACAGATTGATGATGTACCATGCCAATCTGAACTCCTCCAGTATGGTCTCCTTCCACTACTTCTTACTTTAAAGATGATGCCCTGTATTTAGCAATTAGCACTTTGTATTAGCGTGTACTACTTGGCGTTGAGTTATCTTTATGTTGTAAATATATGGAAGTATCATGTCAAGAGTCAAATTGCTTTGCCTATAGTTTTTAGGAATCATGTTTTAATATGGCTAAGTTTCTCTTTTGCTGTATTGTTGCACACTAAAGTCCAGTATCTCTTTCCGTGCAGGTATGAAAGAAGATTCTCAGAGCTTAATGTTTGTATCCAGGTTCGAATGATCTATTTAATATTTTACCTTGTTGCTTTACAGGTTTGTTTCATGGTTGAAAATGAAACTTGCAAGCTTATTGATTGACGAACCTTTATGTTCAACAGGAGAAGCTTCAACAAACTAGGAAGCTCTATGGGACATACAATGCTCTTTTAGAAATAAAAGACTTGATGCTAAAGGAGATATCATTACTTAATTCAATAGGTTCGCAGGTAAAACATGCATTGCTGTTTAGCTACTTTCTGTGTGTTTGCATCAAATCTTTTACGTTATACCTTTAGATATCAAGTTGATCTACGTTTCTGCTTTCTCCTTTTAGTATATATCTTGGTGTGTCAAAAGCTTTCATTCTTACCATTCTTCTTTGTTAACCCTTGACTTGAATGCAGTTTCAAGACGTGATTGGTACTCCTGGTGGCCGTGTGAAGTTAATTGATTCAATGGAAGGAGTCATGAAAGGGATCCAACAGGTTATCTGAGTTTTATTCACTTAGGTGCATGGCTTGAGGCACAAAGCTTACATAACTTTTGCTTTGTCATAACAATTATTCTTTTTTAAATGCAGAAGCTAGGAAAGGTACAACTTGGTCTTCAAGAAGAGCAGAGACGCTGTGATGCTTCAACAGAAAAGTATACCGCTGCAGCTGCAGAGCAAAGAAAATGCTATACTGTACTAAGAGCCTTCCAGGTTAGCACAAAAAGAAGAAACAATCGATACTGATAAGCGTTTCAACTCCTGAGAGTCATCTATTTAATATAGTGTGCCAAATTTCTCAATCGCAGGAAGAATGCACTAGAAATGACAGGCTGAGGAGTCAATTATCTGCTATAAGCAACACCACTGGCTCGAAACAAGGGATGTAATAAGGTGATGTAAACATGATTCTCTTTTGATTTGCTGTATCCATATGCTCAGCATTAGACACGGGAAAAAATATGAAAATCTATATGCATAGAAACAACACTGGTTGACCAATTGGGTTATATATATTAGCTATGGAAAACTATTATACTCTACTCATTGAAGAAGAAGATATATGTTTGAATACAAACCTTGAAAAGGGCATGTTCGTTTGTGTTTTAGGTATTATTCTTCAGGGTTTGGTGGGGGTGTTCTTTTAAAAATTAGTTTGAAACTGTAGTTGTAATTGTAGTTTCTTAATAATAATTACTTGGACAATCTAATGCATGAGAATTAAAATGTCAATAGTCATCAAAGGAAAAGCGAAGGTAAAAGTTGTAAACACCCTTTATTTATTTAAAACTCGTGCATGCCTTCGACGTTTCAATCACAGCCCCAAACGTACGAATCGGTGTCACTGTCGTAATCCATGAGTCTGTAGCCGATAGAGTAAAGCCTGTCGTATTCAACCTTAAATGAACAGGCGTACGAACGCTCGGCAAATGAAACATATGACGATCAAGACGAAGAAGGCTGGCCAAACTAGCCGCTGGATGGCGTAG
Organism: Brassica rapa; assembly: GCF_000309985.2. Classification (NCBI taxonomy): domain Eukaryota; kingdom Viridiplantae; phylum Streptophyta; class Magnoliopsida; order Brassicales; family Brassicaceae; genus Brassica; species Brassica rapa. Next base: position 2,669,039 of record NC_024795.2, on the reverse strand, counting down.
GAGGTTGCACCGAAAGCCCCAACGAAGAGAGAGACCACGTATGGGACGAAGAGAGACACATAGGGTAATCTACATAGGCAAGACAAGCAACCATTAGAAATATAATAACAGGATGAGGAGTACTCGATTCTCCTTCCATCTTTGTTGGTTTGATATTTAGAGTTCTTGAATTCTCTCTGGTGTGTTAGTTTGAATGGTTTACGTGAGGGGTTATAATGCTCCCCTATTTATATGAACATGATTTAAGGAAATCAAAAAACTTTATATGTATGTTATCATGTTTCCTTTTTCTCCTTTTTGTAATATTTCCGTTAGCACGAGCGTCATTGTACCTCGATTTGTTATTTCTTGTTACTTCCTGTTTGGTTTAGACATGATTCCTTTGTGATATGTTGTATGAAAATATGCTCAGCTTGTATATGAAAATCTATGGAAAACTATTATACTCTAAATCATTGAGGGAAGATATGTTCGAATACAAGCCTAGAAGGAGGCTTAGAACATTGTAAGCAGCTATTAAGAGTCTGAACTTATAACAGCTTAGAAGAAATGCCACATTCATCATCATCATCTCTCATATTCAGACGTAATCATGTGGCTTCTTTTCAGGATCTGATATGCGAACCGGATCTCTGGTATCCCGTCTCCTTGAGATGATACGTCCTTGATGTTCTCTACCTGCAAATCAAATAACGCCTGAGCCAAAAGACTGAAAGATTGAACTGATCATTTTGTAAAGTGGCAATGCAACATACAGACTTGTTTTATCTACTCCGCCGTGTATTTGTAAGACAGTGGCTAAATTTTTCTTTATCAAGAAAGTCACCTGGTTGTGTAAAGATCCTGTGACAGGGACTGGAGGTGGTGTCTTGATGAACCGGCCTTGCTCGAATATCCGGGGACAAAAACGGTGTTTCTCTAGAGCTGCCTCCTCCTTCATACACTTGTCCTTGTTTGTATGGACCGTCGCTTGTGTTGTTCTTTGTCTTCAGTTTATGAGACAAATCCGTAGACCATGAGCCTCCGCTTGATCCTGCCAAAGCCATTATCACATCTGCCTGCAAGGAAACATAACGTTCAGATAAGTTTTAATATTTGAATATGAGAGTCTTAATAGAGGATTACTTTGTTTGGGTGAACATCATCAAAGACATGAGCTTGACCACCATAGAATATAGTCATCTGCTTAGTACTCGATGTCAAATATTTCCTATTCGCGGTACTGCAAATACAAACAATGAAATGAAGACAAAGCACCAAAGGACTAGAGACAAGCTAACTCTCACCTTGAAGGGGTAAGACATTCCACTTTGCTCGGGTTTGGCATTGTAAAAGAACTCATGATGCGTGGACCTTTCATCCCTGTTCGTGAGCCTTCATCTGCCGCTGTCTGAGCCACCGCGTCGTCCTTGAACCTGCTTGAAGACAGCTGATGAAGCAAATGACTGATCTGACCTCCTCCACGTGGAGACTGGTTTGCCACATTCACGGAATGGCTTCCAGGTCCGCTTCTTAGCAACTAGACAGATCACAGAAATTGAGTTCTACGAAGTAAGTCATGTAGGTTTCTAGTTTTATCATACCTTGGACCAATGCAGAGCCTCTGGATGCTGCTCTTGAGTTGTGATGTGTGAATCAGAGTTACTCCTTTTGTTTCCGGAAAATCGATTGCTCATTATAGAGCCAGAAGCTTCTCTTCTTTGTCCAAACAATTGTATCCCATCAAGATGACTCCCCACACCGCTACCTACATCACACTGCAGTAAGAACTCAAGGAAAGAGAGAGAGAGGAAATAAAGAAGACCAATTCATTACAAAAAAAAAACCATCACAACCTCAAATGAGTATGACCCACCAAACTCATCACTCAAATTCATTCCCAATGTCCCAACTAATCCACCAGTGACATTATGGTTGGACAGACAGGAAGAGAGAGAGAGAGAAACTGTGTCCTTCACTACTAGAGCTTAATCAACCACATGCTTACTCAAAAACCATGTTCATAAAGTTTGAAACTAAAAGGAAACAAGACAATGGAGACTTCACAAACCAAAGATGTTCCAATTATTTTTCTGCTTATGAGATCTAATCAATAATGAAATAACCAAAAAGTTTCCACCTTTAGAAACTAACAAACATGATCATCTACACTCCAAATCGAATCTATGTAAAAAAGGCTTGAACTTTCTATACTGTAGATAGAAACCCTAAACGTACAGAGAATCATCAGTAGAAGCACACTTCATCAAAAAGCATCAAGAGAGAGAGAGAAGAACCAAGATCGGAGGTAGAGGAAAGACCGCCGCGTCCACCGGCGGAGGAAGCGGAAGCTGTCACCGGTTTATCTGCCTTGTCCAGTGGCAACATGGAAGTGGAAGCTAAAGTTGGAGTCTTGGAACCAAGGAAGTCATGGAACAAGAGCTTATCTTGTTGCTCTTTCACCCGGAGACGAGAATCAACATCGTCATTGTTGTTGCGCTTCATCATTTGAATCAACAAGTGTTTCAGTGTTGTAGCTACTTCGCCACCACTTCCTCCATTTACAGTTTGGTTCTCTCCGTTTTATTTCATGGACACACTCAACGAGGAAGAAGAAAGAAAGAGAGAGAGAGAGAGATCAGAGTGTCTGTCTGTTTTTACATAAAATAAAAAGGCGAGAAAGGTTTTGTCTTTATGTCCTTGAACCTCTCTTTATTGTGTTTCTCTTACATGATTCTAATTCCCATAAATAATATAATAATCGAATCATATAAAATACTATAATTAAATTCACCCAAAAAGTAGTTAGTAAGATGGTAAAATCATTGCATTACAGACTTCTTTTTGTTATTAAGGTATTATAAAACCGTCTAATCAATAAAGTGTTTTGTGTATCTAATGTAACCAACACACTACTGACCTATACGCACCTTCAGAAAGTTTAGTTCCTTCGTGGGACAGTTAGTAAGGTTGTCAACTAATGAATTATGCATAATTATTTTAATTTGTGTGTATTATTAGAAACTATGTGAAATTTTCACCGGAAAAGATCCGAGCTATAAGATGATGGCGAATGTTGATTAAATTGACAAGTAAGTAAATGATATTGGTCATCTATGTGTCTTTGACAGATATGATTTCATGTTTCCCACTTACTATATTCACACAAGTTCCAAATTTACTTTTTGGTTTACTGTTTACTATCTTTTCTTCACCAAGATCCAATATTAGTGCATGATTGTGGTCAAATGTTACGCGAAATCTGATAATGTGATAAAACACTTTTTTATGATTTTTGAATGTTTTTCAAAACAAATTACAGTTGTTTTTTTGTCAGTAAATTACAGTTATCTGAAAAAACATGAGCTGATAATAGACAATCCAGTAAAACAATTAAATGCATTTCAACCAAAACTAACCAGATTAACCAATAAAACATATAAAAATTTATAAGAATATTAGAGGGTGTCTCCCTCTAACATGAATCATCATCAAAGGTACATAATTCTATGTTTTATATTTTTCCTACCATTTGAGGTTTAAATTACAGGTTTATGATAACTGCTAAAGTCACTGTAATTAACATTTTTAAAAGCTGAATGAGTTAATCCAAAACTCAGAATATTGGTTAAAATAAATATTATTGTAAAAATTGCAAAAGAAAAGCTGAATGGGCCTGATGTTAATGGGCTAATAAAATATAAAAAAGCCTCATAACTTCTAGAATAACCAAGTCCACATGTTTCTTTCGCGCTTTATCTCTTATAGTTTCGGCCATCTTCTTCATACCAAAAATCAATCGCCGGAGATCGGAACCTGCTCGAACCGGTAGAAATGGCTTCGCTCGGTTTCAACCTCGGATTCTCCTTCTCCGGTGTGAAAATTCACCAGCACCGACAAGTTTCCGCAACCGGAAGAGCTCGCGTTATCTCCTGTTGTTCCTCTTCTTCTTCAGAAGCATCTCAGCAGGGGATCTCTGCCACGACGCCTCCTCCTGAGATAGAGCTCGAGTTCTTCGGTGTAACTATCGGTGCGATATTCTCGTTAAGTTACGATCCGATTCTCTCGTTTGAAAACTCTTTATTGGTTTTTGTAATTTGCAGCCCAAGCCTGGGAGCGACGGGACGTATCCGAGGGATAAAGCGAAAGCTGTGAGCGGCGAGAAGCTTCTGAGAAGCATTATGCAAGATAATAAACTCGAGCTTTACGCTACTTACGTGAGTTTAAACTACTCTCTTTACTCATCCGTTATGTGATTACGAAATGAGGTGTTTGAAATGTCTCTTTTGTTTAGGGGAAAGTGATGAACTGTGGAGGTGGAGGAAGCTGTGGAACTTGCATTGTTGAGGCAAAGTCAACTTCATTTATCTGTTTTGTTTCTGGATTATATATGATTTGATCTCTGACTATAGATGAATGAGTTATTGGTAGCTGTTTTCATATTTGAGTTTTGTGTTTGGTCTGTTTTGATTAGCAATTTGGTCTTTTGATCATGTGTGCAGATTCTTGATGGGAGAGAACTTCTGAACGAGAGAACAGATACAGAAAACAAGTATCTGAAAAAGGTTTAGTTTTTATCACTCATCTGTGTATATCATATCATAAGATATGCAAATTAAGATTAACTCAGGAAGCTGTGATGTTTTGAAGATCCTAAGTCCTTGTTTGTTGGTATTATTGGTGCAGAAGCCTGAATCTTGGAGACTCGCGTGCCAAACGATAGTAGGGAACAAAGAAAACTCAGGAAAGGTACCCTACCTACCTACCTACTTGAAAGCTTTTGATGATGTTTCTTATTGAGATGTATCACATTTGTTTATTCTTTAGGTTGTGGTTCAGCGGATTCCGCAATGGAAGAAGTGAATTTCCCTTGTAAGTGTAATGTTTCTCAATTCGTTTATCAGTTCGTATTGAAGAGAGTGCCATATGTATGTCGTCCCATACTAGTTTTCTGTTTGTATATCTCCAAAAACTGTTTCTTGTAGATGGCAATAGTCATATACATATGAGATAAACTCTCGGTGGGTTTTACGCGTTTGAAAATTAAATATAACAAATGGTTTCTTAAGGAAACAAGAAGATTGACATCATGCCAAATTAGGAAGGATATACATCATTCCATCAACATTGAAGATTCTTAATGGATACGTCCCCCCTCACAATAAATATCTTGACCAAATTAAATATAGACCATCTACTATGTATCTCTATCTCTCTCTCACGCACGCCAAAACTGTAAACATAAACACTATAAAAAACACATAGATGGTGGTGTTGTTGCATTAAGAGAAACCAGTTTTCCAGCTCAGAAAATACAACAAATAGCATCAAAGCCTGATGAATGATTCATATCACCTAAAAGAAACCTCATAACCGCTAAAAAAAACAGCCAGGACGCAATCTTTTTTTGTTTTAGCTCACTTTTAAAACATTTTCTTGTTGAGAAAGAAAAAACAAAAAGCAAGGGGCCAAAGAGGGCATCACTATCATATCCCTCTGAATCATCATCATCCTTCTCCTCCTCAATTTTTATTATTATTTTTTGTTTTGTTTTGTGTGATTGCTGTTTGGCTCCCAAAATTTAATATCCAGAAATATCTATAATATATATTTTTAATATCCCTCCCCCCTTGTTGATCGGTGAGCACAAAATAAATAATAAAAAAATCGCAAAAGGGAATTGAAGAAAGAACACTACTACGATCACCAACGACGAGAACAAGGAAAGGATTTCTATAAGCTGAAAAAGTTGACTCTTCTTCTTCCTCTTCCTAAATTGGATTCTGGGTTTTCTAAGGAGGAAAAAGTCGTTTTGTTCCCTAATTTCTCGTGATAATCAGTTTCAGGTGCGAAAAATTAGGTTTTGCTAAATCTATCGACTTTTCCCCCAATTCTTCCCCATCTAGGGTTTGCTATTTCACGATCTTGATAATTCTACAATTTCAATCGATTTCGTGTTGTGGGTTTTTCGCAGGACATCGAATTCAACTTCCCATGGTGCACAAAAGCCCTACATGGGTGTTTCTCTTCTGAGCCAAAACCATCGTAAAGCTCAAACCTTTTCTATACATTCATGGAACGTTCATCAGATCACGTCATTGACATCCCATCCACTGCTTCCTCTTCCCACGATAGAATCTCCAACGTCTTGGAGCCTCTACAACACGAATCACCTTCCACTCCTCCTCCATTACCTGTTTCTCAGCCAGTGGCTACAGTTTCTTCGGCTTCCTCATCTACGAGGTCGAATCCTAGAACCAACCGTAGGAGAAGGAGTCCTTTGAACTCTGGTCTTTGGATCTCCATTGAGCTGTTCCTCACTCTCGGCCAGATCGTTGCAGCTATTGTGGTTTTGTCTTTGTCTAAACATGAGCATCCTCGAGCTCCCTTGTTTGCTTGGATTGTTGGTTATGCGTGTGGATGCGTTGCGACGCTCCCGCTTTTGTACTGGAGATATTATCATTCTAATCAGGCGTCTGAGCAGGAGTCTGGTCAGCATCGTCCTAATCTTAACGTTGCAGCGGGGCCGTTTGCGTTCTCTATATCCAGGACTGCTGAAGGAGATGGTAGACAGGGTAGCAACACGCCTTCTCGTAGTAGATACCATGCGTTCATAAGTGCTGCTAGGTACATGTCTTTAAGTGTTTCTTACATGAGCGTTTTTTGCATTTTATAATTGAGTCTTTGGTTTTGGCTTTTTCAGGCTTAAAGTTATTGTGGAATACTTCAAAATGGCTTTGGATTGCTTCTTTGCGGTGTGGTTTGTGGTTGGTAATGTATGGATATTTGGAGGGCATTCATATGCAGCCGAGGCTCCTAACTTGTACAGGTTAGTCCAAAATTTTCACACAAACCCTTGGCTGCATTTGTCAATGACTCACTCAGTCCATTATATGTCGTGTAGGTTATGTTTAGTGTTTCTTACCTTTAGCTGTATTGGCTACGCGATGCCCTTCATCCTCTGTACAACGATATGTTGCTGCTTGCCTTGCATTATCTCGATTCTCGGGTACAGAGAAGATCTAACTCAACCCCGAGGCGCCACACCTGAGTCGATAAATGCGTTGCCCACGCATAAGTTTAAGTTGAAGAAAAGCAGAAGTAGTGGCGGCGATGAGAATGGTTCAAGTACTGGCGAAGGTGGAGTCGTGGCGGCTGGAACAGAGAACGAACGTGCTATTTCAGGAGAGGACGCTGTGAGTTTTTTTGCTTACACTTTTGACTGTACATTTACTCTCTCTCACAGATGGAGTCAAGTATCTGAATGTTTACAATTGTTTGCAGGTGTGTTGCATTTGCTTAGCGAAGTATGCAAATAACGAAGAGTTGAGAGAGCTTCCTTGTTCACACTTCTTCCACAAAGAGTGCGTTGACAAATGGCTTAAGATTAATGCTAGTTGCCCTCTTTGCAAGAGTGAAGTTGGGGAGAAGAACTCTGATTTGACGAGCCAGGGGGTCTTAAACTCGCTCTCTTCTGGTGAAAACGAGACCAATCAACAACCGCAACAACAGCAAATGCGGAATGAACATAGAGCTGATAACGGGTTGGCCAACAGCGTTGTCTAGATGTCTGACATTTGCTCGATGTTGGACGAAACGGTAGACGAAAGGCGTTTATGCGTTGTTGTTCCTACACAAAATATGTGTTTCGTCAGAGAGTCTCATTGTGAAGAAGGCGAAGGAAGAAACCGGCGGGGAAGCTCGTACGGTGTAAATGCTTTTTTTTTGCGATTGTAGTTTGAAACCCTCTAAACATATAGGAGATTTCAAGTATCAGTGATTGAGTTTGAGTGTGTTCCAAATACTTTGTTCTTTTACTTTACTCTGAATTTATTACGAACAGAACCTTCATATGACGAGAGACAGGTTCTTTCGATTCCTATTGCCCAATGTAGAGAGACTCACAGCTCAAAATCAATTATATAAAAAGCTCTTATACTGGATAAGAGTGTCACTTGTTTTTTTAAATAAGTGCTGGAACCGGAGAACTGTAACAAGACCACTCATCACAAGTATAATAAGGTCATAGCGTTGCTTTTAAAAGAGAGCTCACAGAGTCAATAAAAATGAACTTTTCTAAACTTGAACAACATTACAGCTTGATGCATATGTTTTCTTGAACGGTTTAAAAGAAGCAAAAGTGACTCAGACCCTGAAGCTGTATCATTTAAGACTGAAAATACTGCATAAACCTCTACCAAAAGACTGAAATGATACGATCTTCTGATTGAGCTCCCTAGGCGTTGTTTTCCGAAGAAGGGCTTTCATGCACATACGTGCCAACTGATTTGAACCATCGAAGCAAGTTTCGATGATCCTTAACATAAAGCCATGCTTGAAGAAACGGGAAGAGACTCTCGTTCACACCTCGCTCCTCTAGGAAGCTATGGAATACGTCTCTCATCTTCTCATCCAGCTCCCTGTCAAAACAATTTACCAACACTTATTTGTCAGTAAGAAAAAAAAAAAGCTTTGCTATCAACTGTGAGCTCCGTGTTTTATAAAAGACAATGCTCAAAAGCAGACACAGATCCTTGTTTTAAAACTGAGAAAGAACAGGCAAAACAGTAATCCTTGAGAAGATTCAAGATACAACAAACTGAACAGATACATTTACTTGTGCTTACTCTAGAACACGTCTACCACCCATTCTTAGTTCATATTTCTCAACGTCAAACAACCAGAAAATGAACAAACTACCAATGTTAACATAGTTAGCCTGTTCACAGCCACCGATTATTACTTTGAAAAATTCTGAAGACAAGACAGCTTAAAACAGAAATGAATCACATAAGCTTGCTTAGTACTGACAATCTTAAAAGTTCCCAAACACAGATTCTTCTTTAGTCTACTACTAGTCCATATCTCTATATTCATAAACTGAATAACTACAAACTTTTAAATCAATTCTAATGAACAACGTTGTTACAAGAGAAGTTTGAAGAGAAGTTACTCGAAAGAAGGGCCAGTGTAACGAGCAGGATCATCAGACAACTCCAAATCCTCGAGCTTCGGCCTCATGGAAACAGAGTGAATCCCCAACGCATCCGGGTAAAGCCCGCAAAGGAAATGCAGAGACTCAGCCTGATTTGGCTTCGACACAGCCACGTGGAGGAACAGCTGGTTAATCCCATCTTCATCTTCATCATCACCTCCGTGAGCCAACCTCATCACAAAGAGATTAATCTCTTCGTTCCCAATAGATTTCCTCAGAACAGCGCCAGTTCCTTCAAGGGAGCCTTTCACAATCTCGAACGGTGAAGGAGGTGTCACTTTCTGCAAAAATAAATAAATCAAAAACCCTAAGAGTGAGAGGGTTTAACGAAAAGGTTTAATCTTTAGATGAGGAGCGAACCGGAGGAGGAGTCATCTTGGAGACTTCTAGGTAATGTTCCTTTAGGGAACGGAGCAGCATAGAGTCCACCGCAGCTGAAACGTCGCTTGGCTTTCCACTTCCTCCACCGGATTTGCTGGATAGAGCTCGTTGAAAGTGACGCCGGACGGCGATGTTACCGATCACTCTTCTCAACATTTTTAACTTCTCCGTCTCAAATACAGCGGCGAGTTGCCTTCTTTCTTCGCCGAGTAAACAAGAACCTTCGATTTATATATACGCAAGAAAGGCATTTCGGTTCAATGTCTGGTTCGGTTTGGTTTTGATTAAATTCTAACTGAGCTCAGCCAGATTTAGATCTTCTTTTTTTTGTTTGACTCGGTTTAATTTGATTTGGTTATAGTTTGGTTTTTAAAAGATTTGTTCATGGTTCTAAAAATCTCTACAAACCGAAATTCGATTTATTCGCTTCAAATTGATTTAAACCATTTTATTGAATCGGTTTAAATCAATTTAACTGATCTAAATTACTGATATAAATCATTTCGTTTGGTTTGATCTGGTTTAACTCGATTTGGTTATAAATTGGTTTATTATAATCGGTTTTGAAAAGTTTTGTTCAAAAATCTGAATTATAGTGGGTGTTTCTAAGCACGAAGATGAACATGAAGAATAGATAGAAAGAAAGGGTAAACCAAATTCAAAGAGAAAAGCTTTTATCTTGTCTATGTTCCCACATTGTATTCAACATAAATCAAAAGATCAAAAGTCATATCTCTAAAAGTACTGACCCTGCAAAAAGAGGGAAGAAACACATGTTCATATATCAAAACGGGTGAGATAGTGGGTGATTGGTTTCACCTCACTGGCTGCTGATTGTAGTGATTCTTCTCTTTCTTCTTCTTTTCCGCAGCCAGCTTTGCCTTCCTCGCTGCTGCTTCTTGTGCCGCAACTTTTGCACCAGCATCCGTCTCTTTGCTTGATTTCTTCTTCTTCATTGATGCAATCTTCTTTAGCCGTTCTTTGATATCCATGGAAGAAGACGCCTCCTCCTCCTCCTTCTGCTCACCGGACTCACCTGCAGCAGCATCTGGGTTGCTCTTCACTTCATCCTGAGATTCTTTTACCTCCTTCTGTTTATTCTTCTTTTTCTTCTTCTTCGAGGCCTTTGATTCCCCGGCTGCATTCTCTTTCTTCTCTCCCTCTCCGTTGGCGTCCTTCTTCTCTTGCTTATCTGTTAAGTATTTGCATAAGGAAGAAACTTTTATCAGTATTAGCCAATGATTATCTCAGCATATAATAATAACAATAAGCCAGTGTAGAGCAGAACTGTGTGATAGATATACCTTGAGAGTTTTCTTGACCATTGATGGGTGCAACTCCAAAATCTGCTAACAAAGCATCAAACTCAGCTTGTTCCTTCTGTTTCAGCTCTTTCTTGGAAAGCTGCCTCTCTGGTTCCTTGGGTGGTGCAGGAGCTTCAGGAGCCTTCTTCACCTCAGGCTCTGCTTCTGGATGAACTTGCGTCTCATTCTCTTCCTCCAAATCATCATCATCACCTTCGTCAAGAATGTCCTCTTCACTTTCACTTTCCTGCCACATTAAAAAGCAAACGCATCTCTATCAGAAACCCAATGAACATACAGGCACACAACCAGGGCGCAAACATATCACTAAAATTTTATAACAACAAAGGTTTAAAACAATAGCCACAGAACATAAAAATGCAAACTTTTAATCATTCATCAGTCAAGTACAAAGGCTATGAGGTAAATCCACATCAAACTAAAAGCCAAAACCATTGAATGCTCAAGTCCTCAACGAGAGTAGTTCCAAGCCGTAGCACTAAAATCATGTGAATTCTAAAGCTTCTCAAAACAAGTTTCAACACACGACACACCTCAGCATATGAAAGAAATTGACTTTTCAAAATCTGCCAACAAAGCATCAAAGCAACGACAACAGAACATAAAAATGCAAACTTTTCATCACCCATTCGTCAATTATAAAGGCCATTGAACGCTCAAAGTGGTTTCAAGCCATTCGTCAACTAAACACACCACACGACACACATCAGCAAGAAATTGACTTTCTAACCTCAACGTGAACCTCTTTAGCATCCGAACGGGACGCTTCGGAGGTACTCCACAAGGCCTTGGGCGGAGCAGTGGTAGCGAAATAGTCATCATCTTCATCGTCGCTGTCGATATCCGCCCAAGCCTTAGCTTTCAGAGGCGTAGGCGCCCAGAAGACCTGCGGCTCAGGCTCCTTCACCGGATCTTGACGTCCTTTGCTCTTGTCGGACTTCTTCTTCTTCCTCCGAGTATCCAAAGCCGCGAACAAGTTGGTGTTCTGAATCGGCATCGATCCTTCGTCTCTCCTGTTTCCACCACCCACCATCTTCTCTTCGATTCGGATTACAAGAGCTCTAAAGGTTTGATTTTTAGTAAAACCCAGATACGGAATTGCCCGATTGCAGCTGAAAGATCTGAGTAGCGGCGATTGTGGATAATTAGGGTTACGGATCAGAAAGGGAGAAATGAAGAGAAGGTTGGGGGAAGCGAAGTTGGAATCGAATGGGAGATAAATAGAGTTTCCTTTCGGTGTGTAGCAATCGTCCAGATTAGGGCTACTGTGGGGGGAGCTACACGACGAGGGATGGAGAGATCTTCTATGTTATTTGGAATGTTATCTCTTTATGGGTGGGGATCTATACCGGAAAATTAGATTAGAAAAATCGAACCGGAGATTGGAACTGAACCCTTTTTATTTTGGTTTTATTAACACAAATTGTGTGGTGATCCGAGCTCATCTCTCACCAAAGTAAACAAAACTAACCGTGACAAATGTTTTTTCACCTCTCTATTCATATGTTATGTATACTGTATATAAGGTATTGAATCGTTAAGATACTTTATTTTTTAAAAAAAAAATTGTTTGTAATACACTCAACCAATTTCTGCAAAACTAAAACGAATTCAAATTTTATGCATGAATTCATTTCAAATAACCTATTTTATAACTTTTTGGTTGTAATACACACTATAAAGATAAATAATAGTTTATATATTGAACTTAAAAATCTGTACAAAAATATTTTTTATTTTATATTTTTTTAAACATTTTTTACATTTCTTATTTTGTATATTTACATTTCAAAAAATAATTAATAAAATATTATTTGTTTGTTAATATATCTGATATCTAGTGTTTCTATTTTTTTTTGTTTTAGCATTTAAAATAAACTAGTTTCATTTTTTTATATAAATATTTTGTTTTCGATTCTAAATTGGTATATATTATAATATATATATATATGTTTTAAAACATAATAAGTTTACGGTATATTTTTCATTGAATATATTATTTTAAACTTTCACATGTATTTGTATCTTCTTATATATATATATATATATTTTTGGATTATTATTTCATTATTAAAATCATAACTATATATATAAAGATTAGTAAAATATTGTTTTATTGTCATATTTAAAGATATTGTAACATTTCACAAATTTAGAAAGTTTTTAAAAAATTAAACTTTTCGCTTCATATATTTATATTATCGAGTAAATAATTAAACATTTATTTTTTGTTTATTTTTTAAAATAAACTATATAGTTTAAAATTTGTTTTCATTGGTTTAAGGTAGTAAAGATTAATCATTGTTAGATAATATAATTTTTGTTTAAAAAAAATCTTTATAATTTTGAAAGTTAACATCGACAAATACTTAAATATTTAACATATGGAAGTATAAAATTACAACATTAAATTATATCTATTTAATTTATACTATCTAAGTATCTATAAATCCAATGGATCATCTATTGTTTAAATTCAATTATTGATAGCCCAATAAAAATTTATGGTATGTCCAAAACTTAAATGATAATATTAGAAATTAAATGTAAAACATAAATTTCTAGAAATAGGTCCACTAGGTACATTTAAAAAAAAACAATCACACATGAATCAGTGTTGTGACTTCTGTATTTATATAAAAGATAAATTATTATTAAAAATCATATAATCTAGATACAAAAGGTTTAAAATTTCATTTTTCTGTTATCAGTCTTTAATCATTATAGAACTGAGGACACTAATATAAGTTATATAAGATTTTGATCCGTGCTTTAAAAGTGCTAGATATTGTATGATGAAAATTTCCGTTAAAAATATTTGGTTAATTTATAAGAATTTTGTATATTTGAAATATTTCTGCATTTAAATCACTATTTTAAACCCGATCTGGATCTATGATTGAACCAGTAAACCAAAAATCCCATATGTAATCCGGTTTAGGTTTTAAGAAATATTTATTATTTAAACCCGATAAATCCTGCAACAAATTAACTTCTAAATCTCGAGGCTAGCCAGTTTAATTGATGGGTGTCTGGTATGTAATTCAATTTGATTTAAATTAAAAAAAATTTAAAACGTAAAGTCAATTTAAATGGGTGCATTAGATATTTACAATATTTAAAAATTTAAAGTCAGTTTGATTTTTATTATATGTCGTACTAAGTTATTATAAAATATTGTTTAAATATGTTTTCAATATTTTTTATGTGAAATGATAAAAAATAAAGAACAAAATGATAAAATAAAGAAAACTTTACTATATTATAAATATGATATTTTCTTGTATTTTTTAAAACCCTATCAGATTACATGGGATTACTGATTTAAAATAGCTTCGACCGTGGATCCGGATCGGGTTTAGAAGCACTAATGTAAATAAAAAATATTATAGATAGACAAAATTATTATAAATTAACAAAACATATAATGTTGTTAATGGAGTTTTTCATCGTAAAATATTCAGTGGTTTGAAACGCGAATAAAAATTTAATCATATATTAAAATTATCTAAACTATTAACCTGTGGTTATCTCTACAGCCACTGAAAACATGATATAAAATTGAAATTTGTTATGAACAAAACCTCAAAAAAAAATTACACAATAACAAAATCACATAAAATATCACAAGGAATACGACTAATATATAAAGGTATAAACTAAACTACGGTGCATAAAACTAATAGTCATCAACGAATGTTTCTTATTGTGTGTATTTTTTTGTGTAATTTGTTGAAAGAGAATTGCTTAATTTATATTGAATACTCCTTTTTGATTTTTGAGAAGCAGAGGTGGCGTTTGTTATTATGTAAGACTTCCATACCTATTGAATATTTCTTTTGAGTATTTAGAATCTTACCATAAAAACTGTTTACAAATTTAAACATTAACAATCGCAAATATAAAATCTTACCATATATATTAGGCTAGGTGTTAGGATTTTTTGCTATTAAAATTAACTACGTTAGGCCTATTGGTATGAGTTGTGATTTTATTTTTTGGCTGTAGAAATATTGATGTGATTTTTTTTTTTTGCTTTGGCTCTAGATTTTAAAATTTTAAAAGTCTTTAAAATAATAATAAAGAGCCGAATTGAATTTAAATAAAAGAGCTATGAGCTTTAGAAAAGTACAAATCTAAATTGGTGTAGATTTAGGGATGTAAGTATAATTGTGGCTATGGAAAACATTTACATCAATAGCTAATTACACATTAAGTATAAGATATAGTCTGATTTAGTCAAATTTTTTTTTTTGATAACCGTAGTGTGATCTTAAAGGCTTTCTAGGTCCAATGACTAATCACTACGAAGCCCATAGAAATTCGGGTTTTCTTGCCACTTAAGACGTCCATGGGTGGCCAAGAGGAATCGAACCCATAGCGGAGCTCCAGCTGGAGCCCCTTTACCACTATGCCAAAACCACTTGGTTAACACATTATTATAGAGAAAGTTGAGTCCAATTTTGTGTGTTTTACTAGTATTTGATTTAAACTCGAATGAAAAATCCATGACCAATTTGATTTCCATGAAAATTTAGCCATATAACTAGAACATTGTCTATAACTAAATGGTTGGTTCATTATTTGGTTTATGATTTATAACGTACCCATAGTAGATAACTATATGTTAGACACATATTGATTAGATTTTAAAATATATTATGATTTAAATGAATTAATGTTTGGTAGTCCAAAATTTAAATATAATTATATAACATATGACCTCTGAAAATAATTCTAATTTAATAAATTAGATATATTATTTTATAGTTTTAAAATATCTAAATTTTTATTAAAAAATAGTTTTAAGGGTTTAAAGATATATTATTTTATAGTTTTAATTTTTAATAAAAAATAAATGGATATCTTTCTCAAAAAAATATTAAATGGATATCCTTATTTTAACCGAAACCAAACTAAAATTTACAAATAATCTGTGTAATTATTTTAGTCTCGAAAGATCCAAAACCCAGCCGTAACCGAATGAAACCAGAATTAGATAATGGGCCAGTTTTAATAGTTTGGGTTCAAGTATTATAGTTGAGACTAGTGTTTTTAAAACCGGACCGACTCGATGGTTGGTTCAACCATGAACCGGATACATAGCCGGATTTGGTCTAATAATTGGTTCGACCATGAACCGTTACGTAACCAGATTGGATTTCAGAGTTATTACTGATTAAAACCATTTAAAACTATCAAAAATCTTTAAAAAATTAATCCATATAAACATAAAACTAGTTTTTATTTACAATGTTTATGTTTTAAATTCATTTATATTTTAATTATGTATCATATTAACTAACATTAATTTTAAATTTATACATTAGAAATATATTAATCCAGATTATTGAACCAGATTTGATCCGGTCGAACCATATTAAATTGTGATCTAAAAATTATCCGGTTCGGCTTCCGTCCGGTTTTAAAAACACCTGTTGAGACCCTCTCTCTCTCTTTTCGTAATCTTAACTAAATTCTACCCTTATTTCACGGTAGACTTTTCTCTACCCTTATTATCAGGTGCTGTTTCGATTCTAGGGCTAATATCATATTTGGATTTGACGATGACGAAGGAGTACGTGATGCTCATACTGCTGATGATGATAGTTTTTTCACCGTTTCTCCCACCATTACAGTTTTTCGGCAGTTCAGATGGAATTATTTTGACAGGTCCTGATTTCACCCGCAAATTCAACACTGTCGAATCTAATACGGGTAATAAATTTTTATTTCTTTGAGTTTATTAATCAATTTTTTTATAATCTTTGTAATTGCTTCATCAGCTGACTCTGTGGAAATCAGAGTGTGTGATGCAATTGGAGTGGTTTACATGACTGAGTCGCTCGACGCATGCGAAAAATTGATCTTGGAAAGAGACATGTTGATGTTGTCAACAACAACAACTAGATCCTTCTTTGTAACAAAAGAAACTGCACAAGTAGTAAACAAGTATATTTGTCGGCCAAATGTAGCAGTCATGCGTGTCCCTATTCATACCGACCACCTTTACGGATTAATCACCAGGGGTCTTCTCTTCTACACCTTCGTCTTCCTCCTTTTACGTTTCTTCAGTTAGCAATTCCTAAGTCTGAATAAAATAATGCATGTTAGCACTGGACTACACATCAGAATCAGTTCATGGTATTTATTATCCTTTTGATAGTTTGATTTGCATTTTTATTTTTCTTATGTAACAAATATATAACATGAGACATAGAAGACGAAGAAGAAAATCGGAATTTATAGATATATCTGAGGTCTAACTAATCCACGATAATAGCATGTCAGATTGATTACCAACAGAGTCTAATTTCTATTCATTACGTTCTCCTCACTTGGGCTATTATATTACAATCATCAATGATCCAATCTCGACAACATGCTGGATTACAGCTTCTATCTGAACCTGGTACACACGAGATTGTCCTATAGCCTCAAGGACTCCTCTCCGAGCGGATGGAACCAGCATACCAGACCACTGCATGCTTGAACTACGGTACAGGGCCGTGCCTGACATTTGCAACACTAGAAGCGAGGAAAAAAAATTGGCCCATGTAATTTAGCGTAAAAAAAAACTTAAAATAATAATGAGCATTAGTTGGGTTTCAAACCCAGGCGCTTAACAGTTCGACTCAAATAACAGCTGACTCCACCAACTGTGCTACCTAAACATGTAAAAAATTAACCCCAAAATATATTTTTTACTAATCAGCCCTCAAACAAATGCTTGATGGACTTGTATCCAGGCTCGGCCTTGGCTTGAACATCATCATTTTGATTATAGGAAGACCCGAGGCATCTTGAATCCAACAATTATTAAGTGACTCGGTAACATTTTCAGTCAGATGGCCAATCCTTGTTCCTTCAAAGCAGTATGTGATCCGCAAAGAAGGAAGGGATATGCCACAAATCAACGAGGCAGCTGCTGGAAGATCTCATACATCAAATTTCAAGTGGGTGGGACATTTTGCTGCTTCCCAACAAAGGTGCACAAGAACAGAATTGTTGAACTGCTCACCAATAATAGCAAAGGCCAAAGGAAATATAAAAATAATTGTTGCAATTCAGATATCCACAGATTTATACATGGAAATATATAAATAACTGTTGAAAGCTCCCATCAACCAGGAATCCATGGTAAGGGTTGAATTCTTCTAATTCCATCACAATATCTAGGAAGAAAGCATATTTTGATCCAACATGTGTACTCTGTAATGAAGCTGATGAAACTTGCAGTCACCTCTTCTTCAACTGCAATTATTCCAAACAGATATGACAGGTGCTAGTGGGAGGTATCCTGCAAAGGGCTTTCACCACGGACTGGAACGACATTGTGACGATGGTATCAAATAATAGACTGCCATCAACAGAGCAATTCCTACTTCGATATGCATTCCAAGCCACGGTCCATGCTTTATGGAGAGAAAGAAATGGGCGTAGGCATGGAGAGCAAACAAAGCCTGCAAGTCTGTTGGTGAAAATAGTGGACAAGACAATTCGATTAAAGCTCCTCATGGTTAAAAGAAAGGGCCACAAATACCTTGAAGAAAGCTTGAGCACATGGTTTGGGACTAGAGAGTCAGAACCATAAAGATTTTTTGCCTTATAGGATTTTCTAGAAGTTAAATACTACACCAAAAATAGAAGCACTTGATGTAAAAAGGTTTTGCTTTGAATAACATTTAACATTTATTCAAAAAAGAAAGAAAGAAGAAAGCATATTTTTCGAATGACCCGCCAACAGCATCCATTATACATCCTCCCCTCGCGTCCATGCTTGCTTGTATGATAGTGTAATTCCATGATCTTGGTGAATTTTCTCCACTATCTCCTTAGGTTTGCAATATGGATTTTGTTTCAGCCTTTCTCTCACAGCCTCAGCAACCTATTCCACTGGAGCTTGATAGTGACCAAGGTGCAAGATACCAATGTATGACACCCGTGAATAGTCTTCTTTATTGTAAAGGTTGGCACATCAGGAAGCTTGGCATATTGAATCCACAGCAGTGGCACTTTGCAGTAAAGTAAGGTTTGTCACATTTAACTGAGTGCATCTCAAAGCGCATGGAAATTGCCGCATCTAGGACATGGGAAAATTCTGTACCAAAGACCAAGTGGTGCTCAGCAGCTGTAACCAGAGACCGGCACCGAACAAGAGGTTGAGCTAAGTCTAGCTGCTTAGAAAGGCTTATGTCCAGGCAAGTATGCGATGACCGAATTCCAACTGTAAGTTAGCAATGAGTTCCTGAGCAACCATTAAAGCTAGCCTATCATTCTCTGACAATCATTATCAGGAAAGGAGAGGTCAAAAGCATTGTCATAGCTTTCACTTTGAGTTTCTTGAGTATCAACCTCGTCTTTTCCTTCCAGATGTTGTTCTTCACTGTAGGGTCATTGAGTTTTGAAGAAGTCATTGGACGCTCCTGGTTGTGGTTTTAAACGTCACGGGAAACACTTATCTGCAAAATTTTAGTCATGAGTATGGAAACAGGTATTGTTCTGTCGAGCTTCCATAAAGTGCTCCTGACTAAACGAGACATTGTGGTTAGCAGCTCGTCATTTACCATATCATCACGGTAACAAAAGCAAAATGCAGCCCATTATCTGTACTGGATTCTTATTGAACGAACTCATACTGTCTTGCAAACAAGTAAACAACGTAAGACCTTGCCAGAAGTGAGAATAGTTCGGATTTAGAACTTGAATTAACAAGAAAGAACGTTTCCTGAAAACAATAACAAATAAGCCCCCTGACCATAAGCCTAAGCACAGAAGATATATATCACATAATTAACTAGCATGAAAGCATCAACCCCACAAAATCAACCAGACGGAAAATCCAAATCAGGATACGAGAACCCAGAAATGAAAGAAACGATTGAAACGATTTTACTTCCCAGAGATTGTGTTCAAGCCTCAAGTCTTAAACTTCCCCCATCTCTGAAACTGAAACACCCTCCAACCACCAAACCCCAATTCTTCAAAATTTCACAGACTGATAACACAAACGCGGATACAAAAAAAGAAAGAGATTCCCTTTGCGTGAAATCGTACCTGCAACAATCTTCCACAGAACAACAAAATCATGAAAGAAGAACACGGAAGGGCGACAAGATATTTTTGGTCTTTGATTCCTCAGGCTTGTTATTTCCGTCGTCATTTGCCTTTTTCTACCTCTTCACTCTTGTAATTGGAACTACATCTAACCTCTCTCTCTCATCCTTACTAATAAAAGGGATCTTTTAAGGCTCCATAGAGCGTCCACATCAGCGAAAAAAAATTCTCCCGAAAGATGACACGTGGCATGAAACTATAGTTTTACAGGTTAAATACTACTATTTTCAAAAATTATAAATAATATGAAACATACAACCAAAAAATAGAAAAAACTACATTGAACATATGTAAAATTACCATTTTTTCACTTAAAAAAAAAGACGGCTTAATTCCATAATGTAATATTACGGTTTATAAAAAAACAAAAACCAGATATAAAATTCGAAAATGAATAAATATATGTAAACATACAACATAAAAAATAGAAAGACTACATTAAATATAGAGTAATTGGCGTAGATACACCCATAAACTCATGTAATTTGCTATATAACCTTGAGGCTCCATAGAGCGTCCACATAAGCAACAAAAACTTCTTCCGAAAGATGACACGTGGCATAAAATATAGTTTTACATTTTAATATTACTAATTTTCGAAAATTATAAATACTAGTTAAACATATAGCATAAAAATGAAAAAAACGAATTAAACATATGTAAGATTACCATTTTTCACTGAAAAAAAGACGGCTTTAATCGCCAGAATGTAACATTAAGTTTTATAAAAAAAGTCAAAAAACAGGATATATAATTTCGAAAAATAATAAATATATGTAAACATACAACATAAAAATGGAAATACTACATTAAACTATGTAAGATTACTATTGTAACATTTTTATTTAAAAACAATAATATGTAAACATACAACATAAAAAATGGAAAAAAAACACTATTAACATATGTAAGATTACCATTTTTCACTAAAAAAAGACGGCTTATCTCCATAATGTAACATTACTATTTTGTAAAAAAAACATTATATATAATTTCGAAAACAATAAATAATATGTAAAACATAACATAAAAAATAGAAATACTACATTAAATATAGAGTAATTGGCGTAGATACACTCATAAACTCATGTAATTTGCTATATTAACCTTGAGGCTTCCATATAGCGTCCACATAAGTAAAAAAAAACTTCTTCCGAAAGATGACACGTGGCATAAAATATAGTTTTTACATTTTAATATTACTAATTTCGAAAATTATAAATAATATTTAAACATACAGCATAAAAAATTAAAAAACTACATTAAACATATGTAAGATTACCATTTTTCACTTGGAAAAAAGACGGCTTATCTCCATAATGTAACATTACCGTTTTATAAAAAAAGTCAAAAACATGATATATAAGTCGAAAATATAAATCTATGTAAACATACAACATAAACATGGAAAACGATACATTAAACATATGTAAGATTACTATTTTACCATTTTATTTTAAAAAATAATATATAAACATGCAACATAAAAAATGGAAAAAACAACATTAAACATATGTAAGATTACCATTTTTCACTAAAAAAAGACAGCTTATCTCCATAATGTAACATTACTATTTTGTAAAAAAAACATTATATATAATTTCGAAAATAATAAATAATATGTAAACATACAACATAAAAAATAGAAATACTACATTAAACATATGTAAGATTACCATTTTACATTTAAAAATAACAATAATATGTAAACATACAACATAAAAAAATGGAAAAACTACATTAAACATATGTAAGATTACCATTTTTCACTAAAAAAAAACGGTTTATCTCCATAATGTAACATTACCATTTTATAAAAAAAAGAAAAAAAATAAATATAACTATTTGACTATTTGTCCAGTTCTTTATTAAACATTGCCGTTTTAACATTAAAATGGAAAATACATTAAAATTTAAACATATATCTTAAAATATAAAATATAGATATTAACAAAATATAAAAGTATAAGAAATAGAAATACAAATATATAGAAAAATAAATAATAAGTAAATATTATAAATATATAAATATATGAATTATATATACAATAATAAGTAAATGCACAGTTTCAAAAAATGGAAAGAGTACATTAAATAAAATGGACCATCTATCTTAAAATGGTAGTAAATTATGTAAAAATGAAAATACCACATTAAACAAAAAAAAAATATAGTTTTGACATCAAGAAAGTCTCTATAAAACTCATATTCTATCAACATCAACCTCACACATCAAGAAAAACTTCATAGTACTCGAGCAAAAAATGGTT